>NW_027361675.1:29760000-30960000 GCF_039654945.1 Dendrobates tinctorius
TACTGAACTTACTTTACCATGAATGATGTAGTCAAAATAGTGTTTCCCAATACAGAAAATAATCTTGCCCTATTGAAAATATAGTGGGTATTCAATTGATAAACAAGATATTGCTTCAGTCAGTGCAACCTAAAAGTGTCTCCTTTTACAAAGAGTACGTTTCTCATTTTTATCAATACCTGAAGTTGGTGATTGAAGTATATATTTACATTTTACTTTTCTCTGATAATTATACACCCTATTAACGATTTTGGGGTAAAAATATAAACCGATAATTGTTGTAGAATACCAAATTTTACCTACGGTATTTTAAAAAAAAATTTTCAGTAGGAATTTAAATGTATAGAAAATATCATTCTCTAGTTTTTTTACAGAGTTTAGTATTTTCATTTGCAACCAGGTATCCAGTGTCTTTTTGATGTAGAAAACCAATATTTAGACATGTAAACTACTTGTTTATATTAACAGTTTTATGTATATTAGTGCTAAGTATGAAATAATAAATTAACAAAAAAGAATGCCTTTGAGGACACCTTTATTAGAAACGTCTGCTTTTCTTATGTCCATGTTAAAAATATTTTAGTAGGTGAAGTTATTATTTTTACTTGATTGCTCTGTCATTTAACTATTCTGTTGGGTAGGTCCATTGAGGCAGTCGCCAATGTCTCACTTGTATAATGGGGCTATTGAGTAAAAATATGAAAAGGAGAATTGATAAAGATAGTGTTCTTATGTGAAGGATAGAACTGTATTTTGGTTCCTATATTACCTGTTCAGTGTGGTGGCCGAGCACATGCCTGTATCCTGAAGGCGAATATGAGACATGAGAAGGCGAATGGCAGCTTTTCTATATTATAGATCTAAAGAACATAAATATTTTAAAATTATTAATTTTGTTTTTGGTGAAGCTTTTGTTTAAAAGATTAAATAAAAGGTACTTTTTGTCCTTGCAGCACTAGATGATGATGTTCAAAATGATCAAAAAGTGATCTCAAGTAAAGCTAATTATGAAAAACGCTACTTTAATACGTCATGTGGTTTGCTAAACCATTCATCCCTTGTCATGCATACAATATTGCACCTGTTCTATATATGTATGTCTTTTATTACATGTTTAGGTTAGCCTTACCATAAATGTTACCAACGTTTTATTTTATTTTTTGTTTTAGGATTTTGCATCTCGAGCTAAGCTTGCAGTTCAAAACCTTGTACAGAAGGTTGGATTTCTAGGGATCTTGGCTTGCGCTTCAGTAAGTGTTTATTCATCCGGATTTTCTGTTTACAGCAATGTAGTTGACCTCTAGATTTCCCTAAATTGATCCTTGTGATATATGTTGATACTCACTACTTGTGTGTTGGTTACTCCAAATGGTGGAATAACAGGACACCTACGCTCTGCGGTTACATATTGTACTGGCTAGTAAGAGTCCATAGTCCATTGGTAGGCACAGAGACTCGTTGAACATCTCTTTATGAACACTTATAAAAAAAATAATTTTCCACATTTTTAAAATAATTGACCCAGTAATAATTTAATAATTTATTTTACCCTGAAAGGCTGGATTTATGCCGGACACTGCTTGCAAGATGCCATGCTGTAATGTTAGATAAGTTCTATAAAAATGGCCGTTTGTGTACAGTGACATCCAATAACCACATCCTCTAACCATCATTAAGATGACTCTATTAATTATTGACATGACTTGCATCACAAGAAATGCTGTTCCTGCCTTGACACTTAATCTCCGGCCTTCCTCTCTTCGCTTGAAATCTATTGTCACCTATTCACAAAGCAGAGCTGGCAGCTGCAGGAACGACTGTTGATGTCACCATGGGCATTTCCTGCTTAACTCGCTGCGGACGTAACCTAGTTTGCCTTTATTTTTTTTCAGAAAGAATTGTATTTTTATGGCACTAAATTGGGATACAAATAATAAAAGTATATGGATTATGTTTTATTTTTTTAGGTGAGGGGAGGGAAGTTCTGTTGTCCACTATAAGCATAAGAGTATCAAATCTATATATCGTTATTTGCATTTGGGGTTTTTTTTGCTTTTCTATTTTTGCACAATAAAAAAAGATTTTAAGCTATTTTTCTAGAAGCAAGAAAATAAATTTTATTTTTTAGATTTCATTTTTTAGATGTGTTTTTTTTTTTTTTTTACTGTGTTGCCTAAATAGTGTGTTCATGTTATAATTTTCGTAGTTGTGAATAGTTTTTTTAGCTGGTATTTAAAGTAGAACATTTGTTCACATGATCATGATGTTTTTTTCACATGGATTTTGAAGCTCAAACTGCTTCAAATGCACCTCAAAATTCAGAGTATTTTGAACTTAAAAAAATCAGCATGTATATGCTATTAATAAAAGAGCTTTTTCCTTAAATCATTTTGAAAGCTTTTTTTTTTTTTTACAATCTTAGGGGGTGCTAGGATTGTAGTTTGCGATCTGAATAAATATCCATGTGCTGTGAATTGTATTATGCACACTCCGTCTAAGCAAGTAGATGGAACTCCTATTAAAATCTGTTCATTATGCTTTAAAGGGTGCCAGCTTTAATAGTGGGTCCAGATCAATAACTGGTGCCACGCCCTACGTATTTTACTGATCTACTCAAATATAGATGCATCTAGATAATCTTTAATTATACGCACGCTATCTAGTGTTTAATTAATAACTAGGCATACCCATACTATCTCCTTCGCACTGTATTAATAATAATAATAATAATAATAATAATAAATTTTATTTTTATAGCGCCGACATATTCCGCAGCACTTTACATATCAGAGGGGATTTGTACAGACAATAGACATTACAGCATAACAATAATCACATACAGTAGATTATAACAAATAACAAGAGGAGTGAGGGCCCTGCTCGCAAGCTTACAGTCTATGAGGAAAGAGGGAGACACGAAAGGTGGGTGGTAACTGTTGCTCTGATTGTATGGACCAGCCATAATGTTAAGTGTGTAACAGTACAGACACAGAGGGCTAATGGATGCATAAAGCATGTGGGAACATGATGCTGGGAACCTGGTTATGGTAAAACTTTTGGCTCTGCCACACAGGGATAGGTTAGGTTAATGTGTTGAGGCGATAGGCCAGTCTGAATAAATGCGTTTTCAGGACACGCTTACAATTGTGGGGATTGGGGACTAATCGTATTGACCTGGGAAGTGCATTCCAAAGAATTGGCGCCGCACGTGTAAAGTCTTGGAGACGGGAGTGGGAGGTTCTGACTATTGAGGATACTAACCTCAGGTCATCAGCAGAACGGAGGGCGCGGGTAGGGTGGTATACTGAAACAAGGGAGGAGATGTAGGGTGGTGCTGAGCCATGGAGGGCTTTGTGGGTGAGGGTAATAAGTTTATACTGAATTCTGGAGTGGATGGGTAGCCAGTGTAATGACTGGCACAAGGTAGAGGCATCGGTGTAACGATTGGCGAGGAATATGATCCTGGCTGCAGCATTCAAGACAGATTGGAGAGGGGAGAGTTTGGTAAGAGGGAGACCGATTAGAAGAGAGTTACAATAGTCGTGACGAGAATGAATAAGAGAAACAGTAAGAGTTTTTGCAGAGTCAAAAGTAAGAAAAGGTCGAATTCTAGAAATGTTTTTGAGGTGCAGATGACAAGAGCGAGCCAGTGATCGAATGTGGGGGGCAAAGGAAAGCTCGGAATCAAGTATGACCCCAAGACAGCGGGCATGTTGCTGGGGAGTAATAGTGGAACCACACACAGAAATAGCAATGTCGGGTATAGGTACATTAGTAGCAGGAGGAAACACCAGGAGTTCAGTCTTTGACAGGTTCAGTTTCAGATATAGTGAGGACATGATATTAGACACAGCGTTTAGACAATCACCAGTGTTTTCTAGAAAGGCTGGCGTGATGTCAGGAGAAGAAGCGTATAATTGGGTATCATCAGCATAGAGATGGTACTGGAAACCAAATCTACTGATTGTTTGACCAATAGGGGCAGTGTACAAGGAGAAGAGGAGGGGGCCTAGAACCGATCCTTGAGGAACCCCAACAGTAAGGGGAAGGTGAGAGGAGGAGGAACCGGCAAAAGAAACAGTAAAGGAGCGGTCGGAGAGATAGGAGGAGAACCAGGAGAGAACGGTGTCCTTGAGGCCAATGGAATGGAGCATAGTGAGGAGGAGCTGATGATCCACAGATGATCCACAGTGTATTAGCTGTTAAATGGATCTTAGTATTCATAGGATGCCATGTTCTAACAAAGCATGTCAAATTGCTACCTTACTGTGGCTTCCCTGATTTTTTTAAGCGGAATGTGTTATCAGGTTTTGCTGCCTCATCTGAGAGCAGCGTAATGTAGGCAAAGAGAAGCTGAATCCAATGATGTATCACTTGGATTACTGGTTGCACCAGTTCTGATATAATCAGAACTTTTAGATTTAGAATGAAGCAGAGCGGAGAAAGCTAACCACGCCCACATCAAGTTCTCTGTGTGCAAAGTCTATAGACAGTGTAGTGCTTAGTTGCCGGACTAGACCCGCAATGTTAATCTTAGAGATAAATCCTCCATAAATAATAAACCATACACATTGAGAAGTGACGTGCCTGAATTCTGTTTTTCAGCCCCTGTCTCCTGCTGTCTTCAGATTCATATTTTTCGGACTATAAGACATACTTTTTTCCCCCAAAACTTTGGGGGAAAATGGGAGTGCACCTTATAGTCGGAATATACTTAGAAATACTGTGGCGGCAGCAGGAGACTGGCGATTCTGCGGCAGTCCTGTCCGACGCTGTCGAGCGATGATCACACTCCCCTTCCTAGGCTGGTGCGGCAGGTTCGGCGGTGGTGCTCTGTGGTCCAGAGGGCTCCTCCGACATTTTATGAAAGCCCAGAAGGCCCCACACATCCATTGCTGCAATGCGGTGGCCTTTGGGAAAGTGGCCGCCGGGGCGGCGCATGCTCAGATTGAGATCTCGTCAACGAGATCTCGGGGCAAGATCTTGTTACCAAGATCTCAATCTGCTTCAATGCAGTGGCCTCTGGGAAAATGGCCACCGAGGGTGGCGCATGCTCAGATTGAGATCTCGTCACCCAAACCTGTCGCACCAGCCTGGGATGGGATTTCCAAGAGGCCACCACATTGCAGCAATGGGTAGGCAGAGCCTCCGGGCTTTCACAAGATGCTGGCGGAGCCCCAAGCACCACCGCTGAACCTGCCGCACCAGCCTGGGATGAGATTTCCCAGAGGCCACCACACCTGCCGCACCAGCCTGGGATGGGAGTCATATTGCCGGACGACTGAACAACTCCTGTGACCCCGCTCCACCAGCAGTGCTGATCTTCCCCCCACCCACCCACCCGGGTAAGCTGAATTCAGGCTGTAAGGTGGACCCCCCATTTGACACATTAATTTTTTTTCCTATTTTCCTTCTGAAAATTTGGGGTGTGTCTTATGGTCCGGTGCGTCTTATAGTCCGAAAAATACAGTACATAGCAAAAACCTGCTGACAGATTCCCTTTAAGTGCTTTACTTTGCGAAATTAATCAGCTCAGCTGCGAAACAGTAGTCCCGCAAAGTCATAGAACCAACTAGAACATAGTCATATACAATAGTCATAGAACATCCGTATGCCGAGTACATAACAAGCCTAGATTGCGGCATCCAATAGCCACATGAAAACATGAAAGCTTATCAGGAGTCGTATGGCTTATGTTCCTCCTTCATGGCTACATTCAGCTTCATGGCTTGATTTGTTTTTGGCTGAACTTTTTTTTAATGTTAGCTGGACTGATCTAAGGAACACTTTATACTTTTTCTGTAGTGGGATAAATCATGTTTCACCATGTTGCCCTTTGACTGAGAAATCTTGGTTTGCTAGATACCAGGAAAAGGCATCTTGAATCTTGGCTGAGTTTCGTGATTTGAGCTAGGTTCATTGGTTTCAAGTAAAGGTAAACCTAAATACTACAGCATATATTTTAGAGACTTGTATCACAGAACAAAAGGATCTTCTCCAACAACGCCATTGGATTACTCGAATACAAGTTATTGCTATCTTCAGTTTATAGTAAGGCTGGGTGGGGTCCCACGTAGCAACGGTGCAGGCTCAAGTGTGTCTGAAAAGCAGCTGCTCATACAAGTCACAGCAGCTTTCCGTTGTATTATTAGAACTTAATTGTAAATGATTTGATTATTGATAATGGTCCTACAGTATTCCAGAAACCAGGCAGCTATTAACAATAAGTAATCAATTAAATTTCTCAGCCGCTATGCACCACCCCAGCCTAGGCACGTGACCTTACTTATGTGCCTATTAATTGAGGCGATATTAACCCACACCATTAAAAATCAAGTGAAAGATCTTTTTCCCTTCACCCATGACAGCACCACCTGAGAGAGGGATCCGCCCCGCCAGGACAGGAACCTACTGAGACATAAGGGGCGGCACCTCTCCCCCGCTTCAGTTGGGTTCCTGTCCTGGAAGGAACCCCACGGTCGGCGGTGCCTGTCATGGGCGAAGAAAATTGTCCCAGCCCCGTCCCGGCGCAGGAAGAACAGGTGTCTCACCTGCAGCGCCGTCCGTCGGGTGCTGGATGCGCAGTCCCCGGGCCCTCCGAGGTTCCGGGTTCGTGCGGGCGTCGGTGGGATCCCCGGGGTCTGCGGGAAGCCCCCACCACGCCGCCCTCCCCTCGCGCACGCCGCATCTCGATCCCCATAGCAGGGGAGAGACGCTGGCTTATTCCGGCCGCTGACGTCAGCGGCGCATTGCATGCTGGGTGCACCGGCTGACGTCAGAGAAGGGCGACGGGGTAATGGCGCCGGGTGCGACGCCGGCCGGCTTTCTGAAGCGGCGGCCGGCGGTCGCAGGGGGGAGGGGAGAGACGCTCACCGGAGCGGAGGCGCTGTATTTAAAGAGGAAGGCGGCAGCAGACAGCGGTGCAACATGGAGTCAGAGCAGGAACGTTCAGCGTCCCTGCCTCCCTCTCAGCCCTCTGGCAGAAAGCATGGAAGCCATTCCAGCAGCAGTCGCCCCAGCCGCAGGTCGGGGGATTCGGCAAGATCCAAAGAACGCAGGTCACATGCCCCGACGCAGCCTCCAAGTCCGGAAAGGCCTAGGAAAGCGGGAAGCAAGAAGAACAATAGGGATTGTGCTATATGTAAATCTCCCCTAGCAAGAGATTGGCAAAAAGATCTCTGCGCTGCGTGCATTCAGCGGACTATGGCGGAGGAAGCGCCTAGTTTCGCAGCCAATCTGATATCTGCCCTAAGGTCAGAAATGGAAGGCTCAATTAAGTCCCTATTGAAAAAAGGGAAAAAAAAGCAGGAAGGATCCCCCTAGTTCCCCCTCGGATTCCACGTCAATGTCATCTCAGGCGGAAAAATCATCCTCCTCAGACTCCTCAGACAGCGACATGGGGGGTAAACCATGTTTCCCTGTAGAAGACACAGACGCCCTCCTAAAGGCCATCAGAGCTACAATGGGCCTACAGGAAGAAAAGGCGGCTAAAACCCTAGAGGATGTTATGTTTGGGGGGGCTTCAGGAGAGGAAAAAACGGACCTTTCCGGTAAATGAGAAGATCCAGGCACTTATTGAGAAAGAGTGGAAAAAGCCTGAAAAATCGGGGGCCCTTCCATCCACTTCCAAGAGACGATATCCCTTCGAGCATAAGGATGCAGAGATATGGGACAAAATCCCCAAAATAGATGCAGCGGTGTCCAGATCCTCCAAAAGGTCGGCCCTGCCCCTGGAAGACGCAGGGGTTCTTAGAGACCCACTAGACGAAAAGGCAGACTCATATTTGAGGCACGCATGGGAAGCGACAGCAGGAGGACTAAAGCCGGCAATAGCGGGTACTTGTACGGCACGCTCCCTCATGATCTGGCTGCAGCAGTTAGAAGAGAAGCTGGCTTCAAGGGTCCCAAGAGAGAAAATCTTATCGGAGATGTATCTCTTACACGGGGCAGCAGCTTTTTTGGCCGATACCTCGGCGGACTCTATGCGGATGACAGCCAGGGCAGCGTCACTATCAAATGCTGCTAGACGCGCGTTATGGCTTAAGGGCTGTCCGGGTGACCTTCAGTCCAAGGCCAAATTATGTTCTCTCCCCTGCGACGGTCGATTCTTGTTCGGCAAGAACTTGGACGATATACTGGAGAAAGCAGGCGATAAGAAAAAAGGCTTCCCCAGATTTCCTATGGATCAGAGGAGACAGCCCTTTCGGAGGGGAAGATTCAATAGGGGGCGCCCTCCCGCTGACAGGAGAAGATGGGAGGATAAAAGAAAAAAAGAATCAGGATTTATGTTTGGTGGAGGTACCTCCACCTCAAGAAAGTCGCCACAGTGACGCCAGTGTTCCAGTGGGGTGGAGATTGGCACTCTTTTTCCAAACCTGGGAGAAGATCTCCTCCAACGCCTGGATCCTAACCATCCTAACAGAAGGCCTGAAAATTCCCTTCATCCGTCAGCCAAAATCCGTAGTCGTCATCACACCCATCAGGAAGGTGACCGAAGAGCAGGCGCCCTTAGAAACAGAGATCCTGAGCCTGATAGACAAGCGAGTACTCTCCGAGGTACCACGCCTACAGGAAGGGAAGGGGTTTTATTCACCCCTTTTTCTGATAAAAAAAACCCGATCAAACCTTCAGGACAATCATAAATCTCAAACGGCTCAATCTATGGATAAGGAACTTGACCTTCAAGATGGAATCAGTAAGCTGCTACACCAAGATTGCTTCATGGCCGTGGTCGATTTAAAGGATGCGTATTATCACATCCCTATCCACCCAGATTTCCAGAAATACTTGAGGGTAGCACTTTATATTCAAGGCACGCTAAGGCACTTTCAGTTCAGGGCTCTTCCGTTTGGCATATCTATAGCCCCGAGAGTTTTCACCAAAGTCATAGCGGAAGTGACTGCCTTTCTCCGGATTCACGACACGGTCATAATACCATACCTGGACGATTTCCTCATAGTAGGCAGCTCAGAGGACCACTGTACAGAGCAGTTGACCCGGGTGATCAACACCTTGCAGGAATTAGGGTGGATAGTCAATTTCAAAAAATCAAAATTGCAACCCCTAAAACAACAGACCTTCCTAGGATTCGTACTAGACTCAGAAAAGCAAGAGTGTCTGCTCCCAGAGTCCAAAATAGAAAAGGTGCAGAATCTGGCCTTCACGGGCCAAAACCAACCACGTATGACCTTAAGAAGAGCAATGTCCCTGCTAGGTACCCTAACATCCTGTATTCCGGCGGTCAGGTGGGCTCAGTTTCACACCCGGCAACTCCAGTGGGAGATACTAACAGCACAAAGATCGCTAAGAGGGCGTTTAGAAGGAAAGCTGGAGCTTTCCTTAAAAACCAGAAACTCTCTCAATTGGTGGCTGGACAAGAAAAATCTGACCTTGGGAATACCGTGGGACAGACAGACCTCAGATATAATCTTAACGGATGCAAGCTCTTCGGGGTGGGGGACACACCTAAGGGGCATCATAGGTCAGGGTTCCTGGACGCGTCAAGAAAGGGAAGCATCCTCCAACCTGAGAGAACTGTGGGCAGTGAGCAAGGCCCTAAATCACTTCATCCCGCTACTCCAGGGTCGAAACGTACGCATCATGTCAGATAACAAGGTAGTAGTGGCATACATCAACCACCAAGGAGGGACAAGATCACACTCCTTAATGGAAGCGGCGACAGACATTCTGAGCAGAAGAACACCTACACTCCTTGACAGCCTTGCATATAAAAGGGGCAGAAAACATAGAGGCAGACTTCTTGAGTCGCAATACCCTGAAGCAGGGGGAATGGGCGCTAAACTGGTCCATTTTTCAAAAAATAACTCAGCTTTGGGGGAAACCAGTGATAGACCTCTTTGCCAACAAACACAACAGGCAAACAGAAAGGTTCTGCTCTCTAAACCCGCGAGAAAATCCATGGGCAGTGGACTCGTTGCACATCCAGTGGAACTTCAGACTAGCTTATGCGTTCCCCCCAGTGGCTCTGATCCCAGCAGTTGTCAGAAAAATCAGAAACGATCAGGCCAGGGTGATTCTAATAGCTCCATTTTGGCCAAAAAGGCCCTGGTTTGCGCTACTACGAAGGATGTCCCTCTCCGATCCATGGGTTCTACCAGAAATCCCGGACCTAGTAGCTCAAGGTCCAATATTCCACGCTCAGGTCAAAGGATTCCATCTGACGGCGTGGAATTTGAAAGGTCGCTTTTAACGGATAGAGGGTTCTCCCCCGGGTTGGTGGCCACCCTGCTAAAGAGTAGGAAACCAGTGACGACTAACATCTACGGCAGAACATGGAATAAGTTCCTGCAGTTCTTAGGTAGGCCGTTAGGGAAAGATCCCCCGATTAATGCCATCCTGGAGTTCTTACAATCGGGGTTGCAGATGGGGTTAGCAGTGAACACACTTAAAGTTCAGGTGTCTGCACTAGGGGCGCTCTACAACTGCAAATTGGCATCAAATAGATGGGTAGCCAGATTTATTAAATCCTGCCATAGAGCTAGGCCTATCCCAATACCCCGGATAGCCCCCTGGGATTTTAACCTAGTGCTAGAGACCCTTACAAAAGATCCGTATGAGCCATTACATCAGCTACCCCTAAAGTTTCTGACCCTTAAAACAATCCTGTTAGTGGCCCTCACGTCAGCCCGCAGGATAAGCGATTTACAGGCTCTCTCAGTAAATCCACCTTATACGCAAGTCTTTCAGGATAGGGTAGTGTTAAGAACAGACCCCGCTTATCTGCCCAAAGTAGCATCAGATTTCCATCGGGGCCAGGAAATTGTCCTTCCATCTTTCTGCGAGAACCCAAAAAATCTGGGGGAGGAAAAGTTCCATAATCTAGATGTTAAGAGAGCTCTTGTAGAATACATATCTATGACTAGCCAGTGGAGGAGGTCCCAGTCCCTATTTGTAGCTTTTCAGGGTGCCAGGAAAGGCTATGGGGTTTCAAAAGGGACTATTGCTAGATGGATTAGGGAGGCCATTAGTGTAGCCTACACAGCTAGTGGTATCCCGATTCCTGACGGCATCAAGGCTCATTCCACCAGAGCCGTGGCGACCTCCTGGGCCGAAAAAGCAGAGGTATCGATCGAACAGATTTGTAAGGCCGCTACCTGGGCCTCACCTTCAACCTTCTTTAAGCACTATAGGTTGAATCTATCCTCCTCTGCTGACTTAACCTTTGGTAGAAGGGTGCTGCAAGCGGTGGTCCCTCCCTAAGGTGTTTCGAATCTCCAAAAATCTCTCAGGTGGTGCTGTCATGGGTGAAGGGAAAACCACCATGGTTACTTACCGGTAGCCGGTTTTTCCGGAACCCATGACAGCACCCGTATATCCCCCCCCCCCCTTTTCACCATATGGGTGTGCACAATTAGTAGGGTGTTTTTTGAGTGTTGTGGTGTTGGATTAAACATGTAACTAACCGGGAAGTCCTCTCAGTGCTCTGAAACCCAACTGAAGCGGGGAAGAGGTGCCGCCCCTTATGTCTCAGTAGGTTCCTGTCCTGGCGGTGCGGATCCCTCTCTCAGGTGGTGCTGTCATGGGTTCCGGAAAAACCGGCTACCGGTAAGTAACCATGGTGGTTTTAGAAGGCTGAGGATGTTCTTATAGCTCTGTAGACTGTAATCCCCCAAGGGCAGGGCTATCTCCCCTCTGTACTAGTTTGTATGTAAACCACTGTTCACATTTACAGCACCATGTAATCAATGGTGCTCTAAAAATAAATAATTATAGCTGAAAGTAGTGCGGCAATTTCCTTTTAATGCCCCTGATTTTAGTATACAGTGTCTGACTAGCACATATGAGTTTGATGGTTAGGTGTCCACATGCATTTAGTCGTATAATTCAAACAATTACTCACTTCCTGAACCCTGATGTTCGGATCTGATGTAACCCTTTGTTAAATGACCCTTTATTGAAAAGAAGTTCCAGGCCTTATTGCGTAAATTGATAATATTACAGAGCAGGAAAGACCTCAATAAAGATTTAATGTGTGTGTTTATATATATATATATATATATAGTGTATGTAGGGGTATATATATATTCACACACACATATACATGCCTATAATGCCTATATTCCCCCCTGCTGGCATAAACACGGCCCCCGGCCCTATATTCCCCCCTGCTGGCATGCACACGCCACCCCCCATCCCTTTATTCCCCCCTGCTGGCATTCACACGGCCTGCCGTCCCTTTCTTCCCCCCTGCTGGCAAGCACATGATAAAATAACAAACTCTTAACTCACCCTCCGATGATGGCTCCTGCTTCCAGCATCCCTGTGGCTATTCCTGTGTCTGTGCTGACGTCCTCCTCCTGTGAGGGCGCGCGGCAGCAGCTGCTCATTCAGGCGGTTCATTGTAGCTTCAGGACCTTCCGTCACGTGACCAATAGGACCTGCGGTCACATGCATACATCTCTGGCAAAAATTAAGAGACTACTTACAAGTGTTCAGTTTGCCTAATTTTTCTCATTTTAGGTATATTTTTGAGTAAAATGTAAATTGCTCTTTTAGTCTCCAAACTTCTGACAACATGTCTCCGAATTTCCAAGCAATAAATTTTGTTTGTTTTTTTCTGAAAAGGAGAAATGGTCAAAATTTAAAAAGAAAAAAAAAGTGCTTTCAGACCTCAAATAATGCAAAGAAAACAAGTTCATAATCATTTTGAAACAACAATACTAATGCTTTAGCTCAGGAAGAGTTCAGAAATCAGTATTGTGTGGAATAACCATGATTTTTAAAAACAGTGATGTCATAATGGCTGCCATTGTGACTGTCATAATAGGTTGCCATGGCGAAGAAGATGTCATAATGGGTATATGGGCACGGAACTATGGGATGGAAGATGTGTGATAGGTATATGGGCACATGACTATGGGATGGTGAATAGGTATGATGGGTCTATGGGCATGGGACTGGGATGGAGGATATGTATGATGGGTATATGGGCACTGGACTATGGGATGGAGGATATGTATGATGGGTATATGGGCATGGGACTATGGGAAGGAGAATGTTTGATGGGTATATGGGTACGGGACTATGGGATGGAGGATATGTATGATGGGGATATAAGTATATGATCCCTTGCTGATATTGTAAGTTTGCCCACTGACAGAGACATGAACAGTCTATAATTTTAAGGGTAGGTTGATTTTAACATTGAGAGATAGAATATCAAAAATAAAATCCTACAAATCACATTGTGTAAATTATATAAATTAATGTGCATTTTGCAGTGAGAAATAAGTATTTGATCCCTCTGGCAAACATGACTTAATATTTGGTGGCAAAACCCCTTGTTGGCAAGCACAGGAGTCAGACATTTTGTGTAGCTGATGATGAGGTTTGCACACATGTCAGGAGGAATTTGGTCCACTCCTCTTTGCAGATGATCTCTAAATCATTAAGATTTTGAGGCTGTCGCTTCGCAACTCGGAGCTTCGACTCCCTCCATATGTTTTCTATGGGATTAAGGTCTGGAGACTGGCTAGGCCACTCCTTGACCTTTTATGTCTTTCTTTTTGAGCTACTCCTTTGCTGCCTTGGCTGTATGTTTTGGGTCATTGCCTTGCTGGAAGACACAGCCACGACCCATTTTTAATGCCCTGGCGGAGGGAAGGAGGTTGTCACTCAGGATTTTACGGTACATGGCTCCATTCATTCTCCCATTGATGCAGTGACGTAGTCCTGTGCCCATAGCAGAGAAACACCCCCAAAGCATAATGTTTCCACCTCCATGCTTGACAGTGGGGACGGTGTTTTTGGGTCATAGGCATTTCTCTTCCTCTTAATGCGGCGAGTTGATTTAATGCCAAAGGCCTCAATTTTTGTCTCATCTGACCACAGCACCTTTTCCCAATCACTCACAGAATCACCCAGGTGTTCATTGACAAACTTCAGAAGTGCCTGCGCATGTGCCTTCTTGAGCAGCGGGACCTTGCCGCCACTGCAGTATTTTAAACCTTTACGCCGTAATGTGTTACTAATGGTTTTCTTGGTGACTGTGGTCCCAGCTGCCTTGAGATCATTAACAAGTTCCCCCCGTGTAGTTTTAGGCTGATCTTTCACCTTCCTCATGATCAAGGATAGCCCCCGAGGTGAGATTTTGCATGGTGCCCCAGATCAATGTTGATTGACATTCATTTTGTATTTTTTCCATTTACTTACTATTGCACCAACAGGTGTCTCCTTCTCACCCAGCGTCTTACTTATGGTATGGTAGCACATTCCAGCTTTGTGAAGGTCTATAATCTTGTCCCTGACATCCTTAGAAAGCTCTTTGGTTTGCCCATGTTGTAGAGGTTAGAGTCTGACTGAGTCTGTGGACAGGAGTCTTTTATAAAGGTGACTATGTAAGTGAGCTGTCTTAATGCAGGTAACGAGTTGATTATGAGCGTCTAACTGGTCTGTAGGAGCCAGAACTCTTAATGGTTGGTAGTGGATCAAATACTTATTTCTCGCTGCAAAATGGAAATTTATATAATTTTTACAATGTGATTTTAAAATTAATGTACCCTTAAAATTATAGACTGTCCATGTTTTGATCAGTTTGCAAACTTACATAATAAGCAAGGGATCAAATAATTATTTCCTTCACTGTGTATGTACGTGTGTACGTGTGTGTGTATATCTTTATTATTGTTTTTAATTCTATTTTTGCTTATTGATATTACGATTTAATGATAAGACACCAACAAACAATTAGTTCAAAATAATTTTTTATACAGTTAGACATTTTTTGTAGATGTAGAGTTTGTTAAAATTGGACATTTGTTTTATTCAGATTACGGTAGTTGCTTACTGTTTTGTTTTTTCTTTTACCTTTTTTTGTAGATTCCAAATCCCTTGTTTGATCTGGCAGGAATAACATGTGGGCATTTCCTTGTGCCCTTCTGGACATTCTTTGGGGCCACTCTAATTGGCAAAGCAATAATTAAAATGCACATTCAGGTAAGCTGATTTGCCAAAACCTGTGGTAATTATTATCTATGTGAGCAGATAATTTATGAAATATACAGAAAGTAAAAATAAAATCTCAGTATTATAATTCTTCAGAAAATGGCTATCCTGAAAGGTACTGGCAAGATGTTAATTTTAGGGAACCATGAATTATCTTAGTAACTCGTAAAGGAGCTAACTCATAATTGAATAATTACGTGAAAAAAAACATGCGAAATAGGGCAACAGGGAGAGTGTGTTTCGTTCTCTTTTAGTCTTAACCCTCATACGTTTCACCTTTTTTCCGGGTGTAAAAATGAATGAAAAATGAATGAAACCCTAAGTCAGACTGGCATTATTTTTCTTCTCATAAAGGAGTGTCATGTTTGAAATCACAGGATGATGGCATAATGTGTGTTCTGTTAGTTCTAATGAATGAATGATGATGTACAGCAATACCATTTCTGCCTACAGCTTTCAGGAAATTAGTGGTTAGCCATGATATTTACCTACGGTTATGTCATAAGCAAATCCTTTTTAACAATGAGTGCATTGCTGTTTGCTTCCCATGGTATTGTTTGCATATGTTCTTGTTAGTTTTTACCTAAATATACATACACCTTGACAAATACAGTAAGCTGAAGGTGTTGAATTGGCCTCTGAGATGTTCTGCTCCAATGATATTGATCCAGGATAAGACATGACACCTTCAGAGGTCTTGTAATGTCAATGCCACAGTGGGTCTGAGCTGTTTAGGGTAGCATTAGGGATAAATGCAAAATATTAGGCGGGTGGTTTTACTTATGGGGTCATCCCTGTTTATACTTTGCTGCTCGGCATTCAGTTATAGTAAGAAGCCGATGGGAGATTTTATCAAATAGGGAGTAATTCATCATAACTTTTTAGGTGTGTAAAGGTAGGGAAATTTTGCATGCCGGCATGCTGCTAAGTTGCATATAAAATTGCAAATTTTGGTGTTTCCAGATGGACTTTGCTGCATTTTTAAATTGTACAGGCACTAGCTGAAGGAAAGGAAGGGGTGGGGACAACTGCCGCCCAAATCCACCATAAGGCTACGTTCCTATGATGATTTTTTTCGAGTTTTTTACACTGTGTATTTTTGAGAAAGTGCAAGTAACCTATTTTAAAACCTGCAACATCAAAAAGCTTATCTTGGGATCATAGCCTAGTTTTGTACAGAAAATGGAGTAGTTATAGTAAAAATCTCCAGCAGGCTTTCAAACTAAACTTGCGTAGGGAACCACCCATCTTAATTAACCCCTCACCCCCCCATGGGGCGTAACTGTAAGGGTACGTGCCCACGCTGCGGAATCTGCTGCAGATTTTTCAAAATCCGCAGGTAAATCCGCAGGTAAATCCGCAGGTCAAAAGACCTGCGGATTAGCCTGCGGTTTTGCCCTGCGATTTTTCATCTCCACAATGGAGGAGATGGCAAACCGCAGCGGAATCCGCAGAAAAATTGACATTTCAATTCTTTCTGCGGTTTTGAAACTGCAGCAAATCCTCGCGGAAAATTCCGCAGCGTCTGCACAGCGTTTTTTTTTCCCATAGGGTACAAAGGTACTGTACAACGCAGCAGAAACTGCTGTGGATCCGCAGGGCCAAATCCTCAGCGTGTGCACACACCCTAATAGGGGCAGGGATCGCAATCACACCCGGACCCTGGAGACTAGATGGGCTCTAAAGGTCCCTTTGTCCCATATAAAAAGGCTATTAAAAACCCATGATAATTGAGGGCCTCATTGGAGATTTTGCGTTGGGACCCACAAACTTCAAGTTACACCATTGCCCCCCACTCCCTTATTATTTCTCACACTTCTGTTCATGTAATGATTTTGCATATTTGCTTAATCACCCTTCGTTTCATAGACATTGCTGTGAATTAATTGTAGTTAATTTCATAGGATTACATTTTTTTTTTCTTGATTCCTGCTGGTTATTTTCCAGGGTGTTTCTGAAAGACATCTACCGTAAATATATCCCTTAAAGAAGACCATGAAGCAAACTACATAGAAAACCTACAAAAACACTTCACACAGGGCCATGTAATAACAATAAACAAAATCTTTATTGATAACACATAAATTGATAAAAACAAGGCAAGCACCACCAGTACAAGAGAAAAAAGGTGGGTAACCAACGGGACTACCTCAACAATCAATATATACCACAAAAATCTTGATGCAGCGAGCAAATATTGCCCCAACGAAATGGTATTTACACTGTTATGCACATCATCTTACACGGCGCTAAATACAGAAAAGATTCACCCGCTGTATGCAGCAGAGACACAAGTAATGAAAAATAATGAATACAGACCAAATAGAATATATATATTATTATAACATTGTGTCCATGGTAGCATAGAGCAGATGAAAACAATCGCCAACAATTAATAAAAGCCTATGGTGAAGGGTATATATCTAATATATAAAGCTCAATGTGTGTATGTATGTACAGTGGGGAAAAAAAGTATTTAGTCAGTCAGCAATAGTGCAAGTTCCACCACTTAAAAAGATGAGAGGCGTCTGTAATTTACATCATAGGTAGACCTCAACTATGGGAGACAAACTGAGAAAAAAAAATCCAGAAAATCACATTGTCTGTTTTTTTTTCATTTTATTTGCATATTATGGTGGAAAATAAGTATTTGGTCAGAAACAAAATTTCATCTCATTACTTTGTGATATATCCTTTGTTGGCAATGACAGAGGTCAAACGTTTTCTGTAAGTCTTCACAAGGTTGCCACACACTGTTGTTGGTATGTTGGCCCATTCCTCCATGCAGATCTCCTCTAGAGCAGTGATGTTTTTGGCTTTTCGCTTGGCAACATGGACTTTCAACTCCCTCCAAAGGTTTTCTATAGGGTTGAGATCTGGAGACTGGCTAGGCCACTCCAGGACCTTGAAATGCTTCTTACGAAGCCACTCCTTCGTTGCCCTGGCGGTGTGCTTTGGATCATTGTCATGTTGAAAGACCCAGCCACGTTTCATCTTCAATGCCCTTGCTGATGGAAGGAGGTTTGCACTCAAAATCTCACGATACATGGCCCCATTCATTCTTTCATGTACCCGGATCAGTCGTCCTGGCCCCTTTGCAGAGAAACAGCCCCAAAGCATGATGTTTCCACCACCATGCTTTACAGTAGGTATGGTGTTTGATGGATGCAACTCAGTATTCTTTTTCCTCCAAACACGACAAGTTGTGTTTCTACCAAACAGTTCCAGTTTGGTTTCATCAGACCATAGGACATTCTCCCAAAACTCCTCTGGATCATCCAAATGCTCTCTAGCAAACTTCAGATGGGCCCGGACATGTACAGGCTTAAGCAGTGGGACACGTCTGGCACTGCAGGATCTGAGTCCATGGTGGCGTAGTGTGTTACTTATGGTAGGCCTTGTTACATTGGTCCCAGCTCTCTGCAGTTCATTCACTAGGTGCCCCCGTGTGGTTCTGGGATTTTTGCTCACCGTTCTTGTGATCATTCTGACCCCACGGGGTGGGATTTTGCGTGGAGCACCAGATCGAGGGAGATTATCAGTGGTCTTGTATGTCTTCCATTTTCTAATTATTGCTCCCACAGTTGATTTATTCACTCCAAGCTGGTTGGCTATTGCAGATTCAGTCTTCCCAGCCTGGTGCAGGGCTACAATTTTGTTTCTGGTGTCCTTTGACAGCTCTTTGGTCTTCACCATAGTGGAGTTTGGAGTCAGACTGTTTGAGGGTGTGCACAGGTGTCTTTTTATACTGATAACAAGTTTAAACAGGTGCCATTACTACAGGTAATGAGTGGAGGAAAGAGGAGACTCTTAAAGAAGAAGTTACAGGTCTGTGAGAGCCAGAAATCTTGATTGCTTGTTTCTGACCAAATACTTATTTTCCACCATAATATGCAAATAAAATGAAAAAAAAAACAGACAATGTGATTTTCTGGATTTTTTTTTCTCAGTTTGTCTCCCATAGTTGAGGTCTACCTATGATGTAAATTACAGACGCCTCTCATCTTTTTAAGTGGTGGAACTTGCACTATTGCTGACTGACTAAATACTTTTTTTCCCCACTGTATGTGTGTGTGTGTGTATATGTCCGGGATTGGCATCCGCACCGTCGCAGCTACAGCCACAAAATTTGGCACAGTCACACGTCTGGATGGTCCCCGAGACTGTCCTAGGCTATGTTGTGAGGCAAAATTTTAACCCCGCGCGTTCCAATTCACCAAACAATTTTGCCCCTATGTACATAATGGGGAAAAAGTGTGTGTATCAAGCCCCGCCCCTCATTATGATGTCATAATGGTTGCCATGACGACGCTGATGTCATCATAGGTTGCAAGCCCCGCCGCTCATTATGATGTCATAATGGTTGACTATGAGATGGAGGATGTGTGATGGGTATATGGGCACTGGACTATGGGATGGAGGATATGTATGATGGGTATATGGGCACGGGACTATGGGATAGAGGATGTGTGATGGGTATATGGGCACTGGACTATGGGATGGCGGATATGTATGATGGGTATATGGGCACGGGACTATGGGATGGAGGATATGTATGATGGGTATATGGGCATGGGACTATGAGTTGAAGTATGTGTGATGGGTATATGGGCACTCGACTATGGGATGGCGGATATGTATGATCAGTATATGGGCACGGGACTATGGGATGGAGGATATGTATGATGGGTATATGGGCATGGGACTATGAGATGGAGGATGTGTGATGGGTATATGGGCAATCGACTATGGGATGGAGGATATGTATGATGGGTATATGGGCACGGTCCTATGGGATCGTGGATATGTATGATGGGTATATGGGCACGGGACTATGGGATGGAGGATAATTATAATTTGTTATAACTAACCACAGTTAGTTACTATGCCCGGACAGCGCCAGGCTCTTCAGCTAGTAATTGAATAGAAGTAAATAAGGCATAGTTACCAAGGAGGCATACCCGAGGTACCCACTACACCCGACGCGCGTTTCGCACTGAAATGCATCGTTTAGCGCCTTGTAAGATGTGCATAACAGTGTAAATACCATTTCTTTGGGGCAATATTTGTTAGCTGCATCAAGATTTTTGTGTTATATATTGATTGTTGCGGTAGTCCCGTTGGTTACCCATCTTTTTTCTCTTGTACTGGTGGCAAATGTGTATATATAAGCCAAGTGTAGTGTTAACCATGTCCCAACCTATGTTAATAATTTAGACTAGGCTTAAAGATGACTTTATGGTTCTAATGGCTTTTCTGCTTTAGTTAGTGCTTCTATCATCTTCATCGGGATATTGGACGCATTGCTGTGGTGATATCTGTTAGCCACTTGCCTAATATTGTGCATGCGACCTATTCTAGGCTTTTGCTTGCACAAATGAAGAAGAAAAACTTAAAAGCTTGCATTCTTCATAAAATAACGACTATAGAGCATCCTTTGTTGCACATTTCTTTGAAACGTGGGTCAAATTCTTTTTTATAATGTACATTCACACTAGTGATGGTGGTTTTGTTGGCTATAAAATAAGATATTTTACTGAGATATTGTCATTTGAGTTTTCATTGACTGTAAGCCATAATCCTCATCATTAACCGAAATAAACACTTGAAATAGGTCACTGTTTGTTATGACTCTATATAATATGAGGTTCTCTTTTTGTATTGAAGAACTGAAATAAATTAACTTTTTGATGATATTCTAATTTTGTGAGAAGCACTTGTATATGTTAGTGAATGGAAAAAAAGAATCTGTACAAGTTTAATAAAACCACAAAATATTAACATTCAAGTGTTTTATTGTGGATATCTCATTACAATTACTATTTTATGATTATTTAGTGTTAATTTGTGTTGGTCTATATACAGCTTTGGCAAAAATTAAGAGACCACTGTACAGTTTTATAAAAATCATCTCTACATGTCTGACAGCCATTCCATTGCAGTGTCAGTTGAAGTACAACTCATTCTGCTTAATGTGCTTCTGATTAGGTGATCATCTGAACCAAATCTTATTTAACAAAGGAGAGTATAAAAGACCCTGCTGTGGTGTTCACAATCCTCTTGCAATAGGACAAGCTGGATGGCAAAACAAGGCTATCCCAAAAGTAATAGGAATGAAAAAATAACTTTTAACCATGCCAAAGGAGTTGAAAAGGAAAGTCCTGAGTGAGGAAAAGAAGGGCTCAATTCTGGCTTTACTAACAGAGGGATACAGTCAGCGTCATGTTGCCTCCATCCTTAAAATTTCTAAGACGGCAGTCCATTACAACAAAGTCAAGCAGCAGATATTGGGGACAACAAAGCTACAGACCGTCAGAGGGCGAAAACGACTCTCCACTGACCGGGATGACCATCATCTTATTCGAATGTCACTCAGCAACCGCAGGATGACATCAAGTGACCTACAAAAGGAATGGTAAATTGCAGCTGGGGTTAAGTGCACGGTAAGAGCAGTTCTTAACAGGCTCCAGAGGCAGGGCTCATGTCATGTAAAGCTAGAAAAAAGTCTTTCATCAATGAGAAGCAAAGGAGAGCCAGGCTGAAGTTTGCCAAAGACCTTAAGGATTGGACCATAGAGGACTGGAGTAAGGTAATAGTCTCTGATGAGTCTAATTTTCAGCTTTGCCCGACACCTGGTCGTCTTAATGGTTAGACGGAGACCTGGAGAGGCGTAAAAGCCACAGTGTGTTGCACCCACTGTGAAATTTGGTGGAGGATTGGTGATGATTTGTGGATACTTCAGCAAGGCTGGAATTGGCCAGGTTAATCTTTGCGAAGGGCGTATGAATCAAGCCATATATAAGGTTATCCTGGAAAAACAGTTGATTCCTTCTGCTCAGGCAATGTTCCCCAACTCTTTGGACTGTTTTTTTTCCAGCAGGACAATGCTCCATGCCACACAGCTAGGTCAGTCAATGTGTGGATGAAGGACCACCACATCAAATCCCAGTCATGGCCATCCCAATCTCCAGACCTGAACCCCATTGAAAACCTCTGGAATGTAATGAAGAGAAAGATAGCTAGTCAGAGGTCATCAAACAAAGAGAAGAACTGCTTATATTTTTGTACCTGAAGTGGCATAAGGTCACCCAAAAGCAGTGTGAAAGACTGGTGGAAAGCATGCCAAGACGCGTGAAAGCTATGATTAAAAATCATGGTTATTCCACAAAATATTGATTTCTGAACTCTTCCTGAGTTAAAACATTAGTATTATTGCTTCTAAATGATTATGAACTTGTTTTCCTAGCATTATTTGAGGTCTGCAAGCACTGCATTTTTTTTTTTTTGTAATTTTGACCATTTCTCATTTTCTGAAAATAAATACAAAATGTAGTGCTTGGAAATTCAAAGATATGTTGTCAGTAGTTTATAGAATAAAAGAGCAGTTTATTTTACTCAAAAATGTACCTATAAAGCGAAAAATCAGACAAACTGAAAATTTTGCAGTGGTCTCTTAATTTTTTGCCAGAGCTGTATATATATATGTAGATATATGTATATATAGGTGCATCTCATAAAATTAAAATTTCAACACAAAATTTTTTTTTCAGTTTTTCAATACAAAAAGTGAAACTCATGTATTAGTCATTACAAACAGAGTGATGTATTTTAAGTGTTTATTTCTGTTAATGTTGATGATTATGGCTTACGGCCAAGGAATACCCAAAAGTCATTATATCAGTAAATTAGAATACTTTATAACACCAGCTTGAAAAAATGATTTTAAAAGCCAAAATGTACCCTATTTTTCGGAGTATGAGATGCACCGGAACATAAGATGCACCCCAAATTTTCAGAAGAAAAATAGGGAAAACAATCAATGTGTCAAATGGGGGTCCGTCTTACAGTCCGACTTCAGTTTACCGGGGTGGGGGATCGGCAGCGCTGGTGGAGCGTGGTCACAGGGGGTGTTCAGTGGTCCAGCAATATGACTCCCTTCCCAGTCTGATGTGTCAGATGCAGTGGCCTCCGGGAAATCCCATCCCAGGCTGGTGTGTGCAGGTGCGGCTGGTGTGGACAGGTGAGGAGGTGATGCTCTGTGGTGCTTGGGGGCTCCGCTGGTATTTTGTGAAAGCCTGGAGGCCCCCGCACATGCAATGCGGTGGCCTCCGGGAAAATGACCGCCGGGGGCGGCGCATGCACAGATTGAGATCTCGTCCCTAGTTGCCGAGATCTCAATCTGAGCATGCGCATCGCAGCAGATTGATAGACGAGATCTCGGGATGAGATCTCGTTGCCAAAATTTCAATCAGCATGCGCCGACCCCGGCAGTCATTTTCCCGGAGGCCACTATATCGCAGCAATGGATATGCAAGGGCCTCAGGTCTCTGCTGAGCCCCCCTGCACCACAGCCGCACTTGCCCACACCAGCCTCACCTGCCGGCACCAGCCTGGGATAGGATTTCCAAGAGGAACTTCCCGCATGGTGGGCATAGCCACATGTGGGAAGTAAGCGATTCTCATGCATTCCTATGGGTGCGGAATCGCGGCAATTCTTTGCGATTCCGCACAAAAGAATGAGCATGCTGCGTTTTTTTCCGCGATGCGATTCCGCCGCAGAAGAAAGCGCAGCATTAGCACAGCATGTGCGGAATGCCATAGGAATGCATGGGGGGCGTTCTGTACACGATTTTTAAACATTTTCGCAGCATTTTCGCGCCGAAAATCGCTGCAAAAACGCTTAAAAATCGCTACGTGGGCACACAGCCTAACACTGTTTGGGGTTAGCGCAGCACTATGGATGCAATTCTCCCTTTTCTTTGCTTACCATAGTATACACTAATTATATAATTTGCCATTATCATTATTTTCATTTATTTTGGGCCAATATTCTATCTGGAACATCATATTATTATTAGTGTGTCCAGTGATAACTGAGTACTATCATTGTTGAAGTGACCCTTTGTAGAGGCAATATTTCTTTTTTACATTTACATAGTTGTATCTTGGTCTATATTACTGGGAGTTGGCACCTTCCTTTATGTGAGGCATTCTGCATTTTATTCTTTATTTTGTTTGCCTTTAATTGCATATTTAAGTAAAATGATACTTTATTATGGATCTCTTCATTTCCCCTCTTTTATTGTAAGTAAGGGTTTGAGTAATATTCTGAGGTGAAGTGCCATATTTCAATTTCTATTTGGACAGTATATTTATATTATTGAATTCCGTTCTCAAGCATATAAAGAATCTCCCCCAAAACAGAATTAAGAATGATCAAAAATAAAAAAAAAAAAAATATATAGATAGATATAGATATATATATATATATATATATATATATATATATATATATATATATATATATATATATATATATATGCCAAAAAAGTCACAAACATATAAGTTTAATTTGGCAGTAGTAGCTATGACCTGTAGAATGCAGTTATATAATTAATACTACACCATGAGCGCTATAACAAAATAAGATAAATACAAATCTAGACAATAGTGAGACTGATGTTGTTTTCAATGTGAGCCACCCAAAAAAACAAACAAAAAAAAAAAACAGCAAACCTTGCACATGAGATTATATGTACCTAATTAGACAAGCAGTATGTATTTTTGTTAATCTAATTAAACTTTGCGATAACAAAAAATCATGGCTGTCTCTGATAGAATGTCCAGGGCTTTTTTAGCTTACATTCTAGACCTTTGTTAGGAATCCTTCTGCACTAGCAGAAAGTATGGCAGTCACGGAGTAGCCTCCTCCCCAAAGCATAGTATTATGACCCAAGAATTACATTTTAGGCGCTTGTGGGGCATTGGGCTGGACTGAGCAGTCTCAATCCCCGAACAGGAACATTTATGGACCTCTCCCACCTAAAATAAAGTGATGATGCGCTTCTTCAGGTTGCTACATTGCGTTTATTTGCATTACTAAGAAATATTCAGTACATATTTACACACTTAAATGTTTACTAACATCACTTTGCTTCCATTTTTTTAATGTTTTGTTTTTTTTAAATAAAATACATTTCTCAAACACTTGTACCTGATTCACCTTTTTTAGTCAGACACATCTTGTGATTTATGGCTCTGGTGACTGCTACAAATACCGTTTTTCACTATTTTACAAGGTTACTGCTCCGATTTATTCAGTGCACTGTATATATTGTGCCTTACATTATCTAATAGAGATGGAATATTTGGCTTTAGCTGAATGCATTCTGTTTTCCCAGTTCCTCCATTGTTTCCCTGAATTGACTGTGTTCTTTCCTCCCTTTGCAGAAGCTCTTTGTCATCATCACTTTCAGTAAGCACATTGTGGAGCAAATCGTGTCTTTAATCGGGTGAGTAATCGAGTATTAATTAACTCTTACACAGGAAAATAGGAAAGAATGCTAGCAGCCATCTCCTGAAAACGTTATCATTTTCCTGTTTATGGGATTAGAATTATTCACAAGAACTGCTATCATTTCATCTCCAAACCCTGCCGAAGATGTAATACCAATTTTTGCACATAGTGTGCTCACCAACCATGAGTTAATATAATTGTCGGCTTGTCATGAGATTTTGCATTACATTATTCATACCCTAAATATTCCTTTACTTAAATGAACCATATTGGTGCATTAGATAAAAGTTAGAAATTGTTTAGAAAGGGTTTCAGATACATACTGCCATTCAGACATCAATTACTTGCCATTGCTTCACCAGCACTAGGTTCACAGCAAAAAAATATATACCGTATTCATGTTATGACACTCACATTATTGCAATTGGTTCCATTTCTATGCTATCCAAGTCAAATAAAAAATGTTCTAGAACTCTCTATTGATAGTCTAGATCAGGGGTGGGCAATTAATTTTCCCCAGAGGCCACATTAGAGACTGTGACTGTTGTGGAGGGTCAAACCAATAGGCTGAAATTAACTCTGCTCAATATTAATATCAATATATTATACAGGGCGGGCCATTTTTATGGATACACGTAAATAAAATGGGAATGGTTGGTGATATCAACTTCCTGTTTGTGGCACATTAGTATATGGGAGGGGGGAAACTTTTCAAGATGGGTAGTGACCATGGTGGCCATTTTGAAGTCGGCCATTTTGGATCCAACTTTCTTTTTTCCAATGGGAAGAGGGTCATTAACACATCAAACGTATTGAAAATTTCACAAGAAAAACAATGGTGTGCTTGGTTTTAACGTAACTCTATTCTTTCATGAGTTATTTACAAGTTTATGACCACTTATAAAATGTGTTTAAAGTGCTGCCCATTGTGTTGGATTGTTAATGCAACCCTCTTCTCCCACTCTTGACACACTGATAGCAACACTGCAGAAGAAATGCTAGTCTAAGGGGGTCAGATTCCTTGTAGGAATGCTCGGACCTGACACCCATAATGTGGTGGTACACCATCTTGCTGGAAAAACTTAGGGAACGTGCCATCTTCAGTGCTACATCATCATGTAGCAGTTTCAGAGATCCATTGGAATTGAGGTTTCCAATGATGAAGAATGTTTCCTGGAAAGTGGATTGGTTGTCGTGGGCCAGTTGAATGGCCACCAAGGTCTCCCGATCTGACCCCCTTAGACTTATCTTTGGAGTCATCTGAAGGCAATTGTCTATGCTTTGAAGATATGAGATGTGCAGCATCTGAAACAACGGATACTGGAAGCCTGTGCATACTAATGTGCCACAAACAGGAAGTTAATATCACCAACAATTCCCATTTTATTTAGGAGTATCCATATAAATGCCCACCCTGTTATTATAATATTGATAATTATATTAATATTAATTGTATCACTTAATATTGAGCATAATTAAGTATGCTCACTTCCCCCTATATCATTTGAAACCAAGTACAGCTCCTTCTGTTTATCGTATGAACCCCCCCCACAGCCCCTTATATACTGTAAGAGCCCCCTCAAGCCTCCCTATATACAGCATGAGCCCTACACAGACTTCCCATATACAGCATGAGCCCTACACAGACTTCCCATATACAGCATGAGCCCTACAGAGCCTCCCCATATACAGCATTAGCTCCCCACAGCCTCCCCATATGCAGCATGAGCCCCACACAGCCTCCCTATATACTTCATGAGGCCCCACACAGCCTCCCTATATACTGCATTAGGCTCCCATAGCCTCCCCATTTCCTGAATGAGGCCCCCATAATCTCCCCATGTCCTGGATGTGGCCCCCATAATCTCCCCATGTCCTGGATGAGGCTCCCATAGCTTTCCCATGTCCTGAATGAGGCCCCCATAGCCTCCTCATGTGCAGCATGACACCTCCATTTCCTCCCCATAGCCACCCAAAAATCCCATACACATAAAAGAGAACACCACATACTCACCTTGGTCCCATTCCCTAGCGCTCTGATCCTTTTCCTGTTTCCAGTATGATGACTCTCTGCAGTACATAGCTGACGCTGTTTCACACGCTGATCGGCTCTGATTGGCCGAAGGCCCCTCCTCCACCAATGAAGTAAGTGCAGATGGAGACAGTGAGCAGGCAGGCACGATGCAGCCTGTGGCCGCTGTTTTCTAGCCCCTCGACTGTCTGTCTGCGGGCTGGACTGAGACAGCCAGAGGGCCAGATGTGGCCCGCGGGTCGCATTTTGCCGAGGTCTGATCTAGATAGATTGTTCAATCTGTACAGTTGGGGCTGTGGAATCCAGGTCTATTTTGGTCAAACGTATGCTAGAAGAACACCCTTTTGGCAAACACATGGATATTCATGTCTATTTATCCTTAGAGATACATTTTGGGCTCTGTCTGTATCACTTTGTGCCTTACATTTAGTATCATTTGTGTATTATTTGTACCTTCCATGAAATAGATTTGCCCAGAAATGTGTATGCACAAACAGCATTTCTGAGCTGAATTAAGGGTGTATTATTGCATTCAGCCATAGTAGTTTGTAAGCAATAAAATTAGTATACTAGTTGACATAATGTTCACACTTAATAGGTTTATATGCTACAAATTTATCAGCAAGTAGAGCCAGCCCTCCCATACAGAATGAATGGAGCATACTAGCACTTGATCTACCGCCACTCCATTCATGGTTCTCAGGACAGGATAGGGGATAACTTCCAAACTTGGTAAATTCCTTTAAAGCTTTAAAGGGAATATGTCAGAAGATTCCCCCCCCCACAAACCCCCAAAAAACTATTTATATGCCAGTGTAGCTATGAAAGACAAGTCCAGCAATACCTGATCATGGTCAGTCTGTTCCTACGTTACTGATAAATTAGTGTTTGAATTTATAAGCAAATGAGCCTGGCCTGAAGGTAGATCTGAAGCCTTTGTCACTCCAACTCTGTTCCCCACCCAGCGACAGCTACTCTTGCTTGACTGATGCCACTAAGGCTACTTTCACACATCCGTTTTTTTAAATCCGGCACGATGTGGCGAAAATTGTGAAAACCGGATCCGGAATTGGATCCGGTTTTTTCACATAGAATGTAATGATCGCCGCATCGTGCCGGATGGACATGCGGCGCCTCCGGGTTTTGCCGGATACGGCAAACATGCGCAATCCGGCGTCTGCAAAAAACGTTGGCTGCAACGTTTTTTTGCAGCGCCGGACCGGCTTTTTCAACAGCGCATGCCCGGGCACTGTGAGTTTTAACCCCACAAGTGCCCGGTGCGCATCTCTCTTTCCCCCTCCCCTTCTCTCTCCCTCTCCCTCTCTCTCTCCATACGCTCCATACCTTTCTTTGGCTGGCTCTCTCGTCCCCAACTGTCTCTCTGGCTGCTCTCTCGTCCCCCGCTCTCTCTTTGGCTGCTCTCTCGTCCCCCGCTGTCTCTCTGGCTGCTCTTTCGTATCCCGATCTCTCTCCGGCTGGCTCTCTCGTCCCCCGGTGCTGCGGCTCCTTTAAATGTCCTCCAAGCCGCATCAGGCGCCACATGTACATCCGGTGTCACCGCTGCAGGCCGGATCCGGCAGCCCGACTTTTCGCCGCACGCCGCCGGACCCCTGACACCGGATGTGTGAAAGAGGCCTAAGCAGGAAAAGGCAGTGCTGGGCAGGTAATAGAAACGGAGTGACAGAGGCTTCACATCTACGCTCAGCCTCAATTGCATATAGATTCAAACACTGATTTCTGAGTAATGGAGGAATGGATGCTCATATAAATGGTTTGGGGCATGAAATCATGCTGACAGATTCCCTTTAAAAGGGATGTCTGGGCTTAACAGAAAGGTCTGCAGTCACTCTGGGACTGTACACTTGTGAATTCTCTAAAAGATGCTTTATTAACAATTCTTTAAAAATAAAATAATCTCAAAGGCACAAAAAACACACACTGATCAAAATTTTCAAAAAGTCCAGCTCCTTCAAGCATATAGTACCACGTAAGGTAGGGGTATATACTCTATTTAACCCTATCGGGCCCTTAATTCTTCCCTACCTGACAGCGGAGGTTGGCACCCTCTTGGAACGCAAATGGCGCCCCCGCTCCACGGTGGCTATCCCTACTTGCCCTGTTAAGTTCTATATCTAGGATATACCAGATTACAGAGCAACCAAATGGCTGAGTTCAATAAATTACAGTCAAAAAACTCATGCCACAAACCACCAAAAAGACTAGAAAGAGGTGAAAAACAGTAGCTAGAACAATCATTATTTTATGGGAACATAGTGCATGGGGAAACAAGCTACACAATGCTAATAATGCCTGTTTATGGATATCCCTGCCTAACAGCGGAGCTGTTTCACCCTAAGTTACTCTGGTGCCCCCGCTCCAGGTAGACTATCCCTTACTGGCCCTTCACAATAGTGATACTGACAATATCTATGAGGGTATATATATAGGGCCAAAAAAAGCAATTGCAAACAATCTGTTGAAAAATTGCTATCACAAATAATCCCCCACACAGTTCTCAAGACAATGAAGGTGGGTTACCAACATATCCCAATGGCAACAAATAACTTCTATAGGAGACCAGATTAAATCTCTTCCAATGCAGATCTCAACCATTTCAAAGGTCATATATGAAATAACACCATTTTTCTCCATACCACTCATGTTCAATACATTGCACTATGCCCAAAATGAAAATCAGCAAAAAATCATGTAAATATAACTTAGCTCATCGCTGTTATGGTATCGCCTCAACGCGTTTCCCTCCCACGCAGGGAGTTCATCAGGAGGCTCATGATGCTATTAGATGCTCCCTCAAAGCATCAGATGTTGCGCCTGGTTGCAGGTGTCAATCAGCGTGTAGCAACTGATACTTATTTATAGTTACCTCGCCGCTTAAACCAAATGATAGAGTAGAGGGTCAATATATTATTACCTCCTACATGTCTCCATTTTCACCGGTGCGCCTGCGCTAAATTTCTAGACCCTAGAGGTGCTTCTTCCCCAATCAGAGTGTAGTAACTGATACTTATAGTTACCTCGCCGCTCCCCGCTGTGCTTAACAGGAAGTGGAAACATGGGGAAGAAGCACCTCTAGGGTCTAGAAATTTAGCGCAGGCGCACCGGTGAAAATGGAGACAAGTATCCATTGCTACACGCTGATTGACACCTGCAACCAGGCGCAACATCTGATGCTTTGAAGGAGCATCTAATAGCATCATGAGCCTCCTGATGAACTCCCTGCGTGGGAGAGAAACGCGTTGAGGCGATACCATAACAGCGATGAGCTAAGTTATATTTACATGATTTTTTGCTGATTTTCATTTTGGGCATAGTGCAATGTATTGAACATGAGTGGCATGGAGAAAAATGGTGTTTTTACTCTTCGCCACGACAGCACCCACTGGAGGTATCGGATCCGCCCATTTGGAACAGGAAACCCTACAGGAAAGATAAAAGGGGCGGTCCGCCTTTCCTCCTCAGTTTTGGTTTCCTGTTCCAAATGGAGCAGGATCCTGCAGGATCTTACCTGGGCCATTCATCCGCCTGTGCGGTCTCTTCGGGAACGGCAGGGGCTGCGGTCCGGAGGCAGCGTCGGGGGAGACTCCGTTTGACGGCTCCCCCCTCGTCTGGTGGCATAGTGGTAATGGCCGGGTCCGGGGAGGGCCGCCCGGTCTTACCAGGGAGCGCGCCGGTCTGGCATCCTGGAGATTTCCCCCCCCCCCATTCCCATCGGTGGGGGTATAGCGTGGATGGTGAGGCCATGTGCGCGCGAGCCGCGTGTGTTAATAGCGGTGGCGCGGGAGCAGGCCGGCGCCCGACGCTCCCATACCCCGGAAGTAATGGTTGAACTTCCGGGGTAAGATGGCGATGACGCGGCGCATGCGCCCTGTGACAGGGCGACTTCCGGGGCAACGATACAGATAAAACAGCGCTGCAGCGCTGCAACATTGGAACATGTCGTCCCCCGCAGAGTCGCAAACCCCAGCAGGGGATTCAGCTGGGGGCAACTCCACCAGGGACCGCAGCGCCAGGACGGAGACTGCCCGCAGGAGCGAGGCAGCAGAAACCCGATCCAAACCGTCTCAGCCATCTGAACCGGTATTAAGCTTCACTGGGTGAGTGTGCAAAGCATATGCTCTACCTATTAAGCTAACCTCCTCTCCTCCCCCCCCCTCCCCCCTCTCTTTACCTTTGACCTCCCGTTTCAGTCAAAGAAAAAAGGAAAAACAAAACATAAAGAATGTGCATTATGTTCAGAGCCTCTCCCTGACTCCTACCCCAAAAAACTCTGCAAACAATGCATGAAAGAGACCAGGCAGGGGCCGACGATATCTTCTCAGGATATCCGAGCCATAATTAGGGAGGAAATACAAGCCATCAACCGCGCCAGCACTCCCGCAGAGTCCAGGCATAGAAAACAGGTTATTGTCAGTTCAGAGTCAGAGGAAGAACAGGGGTTAAACTCAGGCTCCGCATCCACGTCCTCATCATCATCCTCGGAGGCGGAAGGACGCGCATGTTTTCCTCTGGACAGCGTAGATAACCTGGTAAAAGCGGTTAGGAATACTATGGGGTGTGAAGAGGAAAGGGGAGCCCAGACCGCGCAGGACATTATGTTTGCGGGATTGGCAGAAAAAAAGAGGAGATCATTTCCAGTAATACCGGCAATTAAAGATCTCATCAAAAGGGAATGGGAAAAACACGACCAGAGGGGTTTTCTCCCATCCGCTTCAAAACGGAAGTACCCGTTCACTGATGAAGATCTATTAAAATGGTCTAAAATACCAAAGGTGGACGCTGTCATATCCTCCACTTCCAAACAAACCTCGATCCCGGTCGAGGACGCAGGATTGTTAGCAGACCCATTGGACCGAAAGGCTGAATCCTCGCTCAAAAGGTCCTGGGAGTCCACCACCGGGGTATTCAAACCCGCAATAGCCAGCACATGTACTGCTAGGTCAATGCTGGTATGGCTAGATCAATTAGACCAGCAGATTGAGCAAAGAGTGTCAAGGGAGAAACTGCGTGCAGCCATCCCGTTGATAAGAGGGGCAGCTGCCTTTATGGCAGACGCTTCAGCGGACACCCTAAGACTTGCAGCAAGGTCGGCAGCCCTGGTGAATAACGCCAGACGCGCGCTTTGGATAAAAAGCTGGAAAGGGGATGCACAATCAAAATCCAAAATTAGTGCAACCCCATGCGAGGGTGAGTTCCTCTTCGGAAAAGCCTTAGACGAAATTCTCGCCAAGGCAAAAGAAAGGAAAAAGGCCTTCAGTGATTCTCCCATTCCGTTTTATAGGAAAACCTTTAAAAGACGGCCATTCGGGAGAAGAAGACAATCGGACAGAACGAGATGGGCCACGAAAGACGAAAAGCAGAAGGGTACCATCTTCAGAGGGCCAACATATAGGAGAGAAAAAAATTAAAAGTTTAGACCCACCGGTTGGGGGCAGATTAAAAATTTTTTTTACCAAATGGGAACAAATTACGTTAAACCCATGGATTTTGAATATAATCAAGGAAGGAATAAAGATTGAATTCCTTCGAATCCCCTATGAGTTCTTTGTTATAACTCGCCTTAATTCCTCACTTCAGCAGAAGGCTCTCGAAGACGAGATTCGAGTCCTGCTAGCTAAAAAAGTTTTAGTTGACGTCCCTGAGGAACAACAGGGTAGAGGCTTTTACTCTCCCCTGTTTTTGGTGTCTAAACCAGACGGTACATTTAGAACCATTATTAATTTAAAGAAGCTAAATTCATTTATAAAAAATTATAAGTTCAAAATGGAATCGATTAGATCCACTATAAAGCTTCTTTTCCCAAATTGTGTAATGGCAGGGATTGATTTAAAAGATGCTTATTATCATCTCCCTATACACAACAGATTCCAGAAATACCTAAGAGTCGCAGTGGAAGTCGAGGGCAGGATTCGTCATTTCCAATACGCGGCCATGCCCTTCGGGCTTTCCACGGCACCAAGAATATTTACCAAGGTGATGGCAGAAGTGATGGCCTACCTTCGCCAAAAGGACACACTAATTGTACCATATCTAGACGACTTCCTAGTAATTGGGAATTCAGTCAAACAATGTACTGAACGCGTGACTGACGCAGTCTCCTCTTTTCAGAGCCTTGGCTGGATCATCAATATCCAAAAGTCCAGACTCGATCCGCAATCTCTCCAGACATTTCTAGGATTTCAACTAGATTCCTTGACCCAGAGATGTCTACTACCCCAGGTAAAAATCATCCTCACAAAACAAAAAATACAAGCAGCTATAGATAAACCACGTGTATCCTTAAGAGGAGCAATGTCACTATTAGGATCACTAAATTCTTGCACCCCGGCAGTCCGGTGGGCCCAGTACCATGTCCGTACACTACAACACCAGATCCTCCAGGAGGATAAGCGACATAGTGGTCGTTTACAGAGCAAAATAACCCTGTCACAAGAAGTCTTGACTTCCCTAGAGTGGTGGTTAGACGATGACCATTTATGTTCAGGAGTCCCATGGGTTATAGTTCCATCCTGTATTGTAACCACCGATGCCAGTCCCCAGGGCTGGGGAGCCCACATGGAGAATGGGTTTTATCAGGGAAGGTGGAGTAAAGAGGAATGTAATTACTCATCTAATTTAAAAGAACTGACTGCAGTGTTCTATGCTCTATACAACTTCCTTCCGCAGCTCCAACAGAAGCATGTAAGGATCCTGTCGGACAATACCACCACAGTGGCATATATAAACAGACAAGGAGGAACTCGATCAGAGACTCTGATGTCTTCAGCGGCAAAAATTTTAAACTTAGCAGAAAACTATTTTTTGTCCCTCTCGGCCCTTCATATAAGAGGCGAGAGCAATCAAAAGGCAGACTTCCTAAGCCGTCACACTCTACGACAAGGAGAGTGGTGCCTCAATCGGAAGGTCTTCAGGGACATAGTAGCCGCATGGGGACAACCCGAGGTGGATCTTTTTGCCACAAGGGAGAACAGGCAGATAAAAACCTTTGCCTCCCTATCTCCGTCAGATCACCCAAACATACTGGACGCCTTTCTAGTTCCATGGAATTTCAACCTAGCGTATGCGTTCCCTCCATTGATCCTCCTACCTCAAGTAATTCGGAAGATCAGAGACGACAAAGCAAGAATAATCTTAATAGCACCGTTCTGGCCAAAAAGACCGTGGTTTTCGTGGCTGCAGATTATGTCGATAACAGATCCTTGGATCCTTCCGACTGCCAATCTACTCTCCCAAGGCCCCTTTTTCCACCCTCAAGTGCTCAGCTTGCACTTGACGGCGTGGAATTTGAGAGGCAGTTATTGAGGACAAGAGGATTCTCGGAGTCCTTAATTGCTACACTACTACAAAGTAGAAAACAGTCCACGACCCAGATTTACATTAGAATATGGAAAAAATTTCTTCAATTCCATACAGTTCCTCATACAACAGAAGTTCCGATAATCCCAATCTTAGAATTTCTGCAGAAGGGGAAAGACTTAGGCTTAGCAGTAAATACACTGAAAGTACAAATATCGGCATTAGGAGCACTATATGGCCATAATATAGCAGGCAACAAATGGATAACTCGTTTTATTACAGCATGTGAACGAATAACTCCAATCCACATACCCTCCGTCCCTACATGGGATCTAAATCTGGTCTTAGACGCCCTAACGGTAGACCCCTTTGAGCCGATCGACACAATACCCTTCAAATACTTAGCACTTAAAATGGCCCTCTTAGTATCACTAACCTCAGCTAGAAGAGTGGGTGATATTCAGGCCTTGTCAATAGATCCACCCTTTTTTCAAGAATACCAAGACAGATTGGTATTAAAACCAGACCCTGCCTACCTGCCAAAAGTGGCAACAAAATACCATAGATCTCAGGAGATACTCCTCCCAACCTTCTATAAAAATCCCTCTACTCCGGAAGAGCAGAGGTTCCATACTCTGGACGTCAAAAGAACTGTCCTAAAATGTATTGAGAGGTCCAACAGTTGGAGGCAGAGTAGGGCCCTATTTGTTTCATTTCAGGGCTGTAAGAAGGGGTATGGAGTCACGAAGAGCACCATTTCCCGGTGGATCAGAGAGGCCATTCGTTTAGCCTACTCCGCAAAAAACGAAGATCCTCCAGGGAACATCAGGGCGCATTCCACCAGGGCAATGGCAACTTCTTGGGCGGAAAAGGGAGATGTTCCGATTGAAACTATATGTAAGGCGGCAGTTTGGTCATCCCCTTCTACCTTCTATAACCACTACAGACTTGATCTTTCATCAACCTCTGACTTAAGCTTTGGCAGGACTATCCTTGGCACGGTGGTCCCACCCAGGTGATGGTCTCTGGAATCTCTCCAGTGGGTGCTGTCGTGGCGAAGAGTAAAAAGCCGGATTACTTACCGGTAATGCTCTTTTAATGAGTCCACGACAGCACCCGTTCACTTCCCCCCCTAAAGATATCAATAGTTAAAGTATTACCAAATAATGGATAAGAAAGATGTTAAAATAAGAGAACATTGCCTAATCCTTGGCGGTCCTTCTGGTACTCTGAAACGTAAAACTGAGGAGGAAAGGCGGACCGCCCCTTTTATCTTTCCTGTAGGGTTTCCTGTTCCAAATGGGCGGATCCGATACCTCCAGTGGGTGCTGTCGTGGACTCATTAAAAGAGCATTACCGGTAAGTAATCCGGCTTTTTATTTCATATATGACCTTTGAAATGGTTGAGATCTGCATTGGAAGAGATTTAATCTGGTCTCCTATAGAAGTTATTGGTTGCCATTGGGATATGTTGGTAACCCACCTTCATTGTTTGAGAACTGTGTGGGGGATTATTTGTGATAGCAATTTTTCAACAGATTGTTTGCAATTGCTTTTTTTGGCCCTATATATATACCCTCATAGATATTGTCAGTATCACTATTGTGAAGGGCCAGTAAGGGATAGTCTACGTGGAGCGGGGGCACCAGAGTAACTTAGGGTGAAACAGCTCCGCTGTTAGGCAGGGATATCCATAAACAGGGATTGTTAGCATTGTGTAGCTTGTTTCCCCATGCACTATGTTCCCATAAAAAAATGATTGTTCTAGCTACTGTTTTTCACCCCTTTCTAGTCTTTTTAGTGGTTTTTGGCATGAGTTTTTTGACTGCAATTTATTGAACTCAGCCATTTGGTTGCTCTGTAATCTGGTATATCCTAGATATAGAACTTAACAGGGCAAGTAGGGGTAGCCACCGTGGAGCGGGGGCGCCATTTGCGTTCCAAGAGGGTGCCAACCTCCGCTGTCAGGTAGGGAAGAATTAAGGGCCCGATAGGGTTAAATAGAGCATATACCCCTACCTGACATGTTACTATATGCTTGAAGGAGCTGGACTTTTGACAATTTTGATCAGTGTGTGTTTTTTGTGCCTTTGAGATTATTTCTCACTTTTAAAGAATTGTTAATAAAGCATCTTTTAAAGAATTAGTTTTTTTCTGTAGGAGCTATTGGATAACTAATTTGAGCAAGATTGATTTGTGATTTTATTGACACTTGTGAATTCTCACATCGCTTGCTGCACTTGCTTTGAGAACTCTCCGGTGCCGGCGGTGAGATCGAGTGGTTATGTAACCACAAGTTTTGAATATGAATCCTTCCAGCCACATTCTGACTAGACATGCGCACCCTTGCTCATTTCACTTGTATGATACAATATGGCACCAATTAATTAAGACTGACGTTTTATACACCTGTCTTAACGAATGGAGCTCTTGAGTAAGATGCTCCGTATTTATTACGAGGCATGTGTCTTTTAAGGAATCTAGCCCTTGTTTGAATTCTCTTGCGCCAACCCCCGGCAATGTAGACCAAGCAGAGGCTGGTGTACAACATGTCTGTCGAAATTTGCTCCACTTTTGTTGTGTAAATTATTAAGAGGGCGTACACAGTTTTCAAAGTGGACCTGGCTGACAGGTTTACAAAAGGCAAAAGTTGCAAATTGGGACACTTAAAGCAGTTTTACACCTTAATTCTGGTGAATCCTGCTTGATAAAAAGGCCCCTTTGTGAATATCACATACTGACAATAAAGTTAAGGTCATTTTTACATCAGCCTTGATTTCCACATGAGCAATCACATGTGCCGATGTAGTAACTTCTGGAGGAACTGAAAATAATACATGGAAATGATAGCTACGTGAATCTTTAGTGTGATGAAATAAAATGGTTCGTTTATATGGGGAAAATATATCTTTGTACCTTGTTAGCCAGTAGATAGAAAAATATTAAAATCTGAGCGTCCTCAGTGGTTGATACCTTTTAATGGATAACTGAAATTATGGTAACACATAACAAGCTTTCCAGACTACTCAGGTCTCTTAATCAGGCTCTATTACACACAAAATCTGAAACGTTACATATTTATACACAACAAGACATGGGAATAGTGCCGGAAATAAGACCAGTGATGTGAAGCTTCTATTTATTACCACCTTTTCAGTTAGCCATTATAGATATCAACCACTGAGGACTCTCAGACATCAAAATTTCTCATCTATATGGTCATTTAGAAGGAATAGTCTTAGCTTTTTCTGACTCTGATGTCTTCTTTGGCACTAAGTGATTGAAAATAGGTGGTAAAACATAACCAAAAAACGTGTTCAATTTACTGACAAATACAGCACTCGTGTTATTTGGTTTACGTATCTTAAAGAGAACCTATCACCGGAAACACTATTAACGTGTAGATATGGGGTTAATCTGCAGGTTAAGAGCGTTATGCTATCTGGCACCTACACGTAGCCGAATTCTGTGGGGAAAAATTGAACTTTACGTCCCCCGTCAACGTTTCGGTTTCAGTCACAGGGGCGATGCTGGTGCGAGTTCAGCTCACTGACATTGGCTCTGCATTGGGGCCATTCGTCAGTTGGGGCCAGGGGAGTGGCTAGAGCAGCTGCTCCAGAGTATTGACTGAATACTTGCCGGCACTACCCCCAGAACTGAAACCATAATGCTGCCAAGGGGGAGATAAAATTAATTTTCTCCCCAGAGCGATCAGCTAAGTGCAGGCATCGGGCAGGTAAGTAACACTATTAACCTACAGATTAACCCCATATTTGTAGTTTATTAGGGTTTTTCTGATGGCGGGTCCCCTTTAAAGATTCTAGTTCGATCCTATTGATCTTAAAGTGGTTTTACAGTATCATCAGAAATTATGCAAAAAAAAGAATTGGTATAAAATAAAGAAGAAACCAATACCCACCAATGAATCTACTGTGACTCTGGTGGTCCCTACCAGTCTCCACTTACTACTTTCAGAAATAAATTGTCTTTCACACATACTTATCTGCCAGTGAGTGGTCTTGGCAATGACATGCCGTCTATGCAGCCATGCAGTGGTCATGTGCATCTGGTCGGTACGTCATTGCTGCAGGAAGTATAAGGGTAGGGGCACACGCTGCGGATTTTGCTGCAGATCCGCTGCAGATTTGGCCTCTGCGGATCCGCAGCAGTTCTGCAGACAGTGTACAGTAGCATGTAAGTCTATGGGATTTACAATCCGCTGTGCACATGCTGCGGTTTTTTCACTGCGGAAAAGCTGCTGTTTTGAATCCGCAGAAAGAATTGACATGAAAATTCTTTCTGCGGATTCCGCTGCGGTTTACCACCTGTTCCATTGTCCAGGTGTCAAAACGCAGGGGAAAACTGCTGGCCATTCCAAAGATAAACAGCAGGTCATTTTACCTGCGGATCCGCACAGAAAAATCCGTTGGTGAATCCTCAGCGTGTGCACATAGCCTAAGGAGACTACTCAGACCACCAGAACGGTGGGAGACTAAAGGGCTGAGTATAAACTACTTCTTTATTTTTTACAATTTTTTCTTTATGGGCAGTTTTCTTAAAAATGATTTAATCTCTAAAATCCCTAAAGAGTTTTTTTTTTCTTTATTGCTACTTTAGGAAGAATATTTTAAGTGAAGTTATGCATTTTTATTGAGCAAGTCCCCTTTAAATCCTGTGCATGCTCGCCCTTTTAAAGTATCAAAACCTTTCACAGTACATGCCAAGAATGTACTTATAATCCGGTATATTTCCTGGCCACTCCTTTTTATCACATTGCTGTACAGGGTGACACTCACGCACAGTCACTGTCTTGCACAATTGCATGAATGAGATAGTTTTCCACCCACACAGAGTTGATCTTTGCTCTGTAAGATATTCTCTATTCATTGGGCATGGTATTGAGTGACGCTAGTGTCAGCCGCTCTGCTTTGGAGAAATGCAATTCACTCCCTGTAAACTTGGAATCCTTCCAAAAGTCATTACTATTTTACTTCACTTTATTTCTAGCATTGGCCTAAAATATCTAGTGTCCACTCACTAGGGTATTTTATTTATCCTATAATACCCAAATATTTCACACTGGAATAAATCAATATAGTCAGTGAATTCTGCCAGATATGGAAAACGATTGTACACAGTTGGCTGTAAGCAAGGCTAGTATAATGAACTGTATGAAATAAAAGATACATAACTCAAAGGAACAAAGAATTCTGTTCTTCAATGCGTGGGGTTCAATGAATTTATTGGGTTCACAAAACAAATGTACAAGTAGATATACACTCTATATGCTATGCAAATCTTGGCTCACTGGTTTGTACCAGTACCTTGCAGCACAGGGATCATAGACTCCCATTTATTTAGGAACAGCATCTGCATTGAATTTATATGTTCTCTCCAAATCTGCATGGACTTCTTTCAGGTGCTCGTGGCCAAAATTGATGCATATGTACGTGTCCAAGATAGTGAGAGACTGATGTGAATCCATGTATAGCACTGTGTTCTATTGTGGCGCTATAAAAGCTGTGAAAGGAAAAAAAAAAAGGAAGATGAGAAGTTGTATTGTAACAGTTATGGACCAGATTTATCTAAGCTTTTATACCAGAATTCTGGCGTAAAAAGCTTTGAAAACTCAAGGTTGCGCTAAAATTTTGTGACTTTTGGTGTTCTCGTAACAAAGTAAGTGGGATAGGAGGCGTGGTAACTGCCACTTGTCACTTTCATAGGCGTGGTGACTGCCACTCGTCATTTTCATGGGGGGCGTGGTGACCACTGCTCGTCATTTTCATGGGGGGGGGGGGGGATGGGTGGTAACCACTGCTCTAAATTTTCATGGTGGGCATGATAACCGCTCATCATCTTGATGATGGTGTTCTCGTAACAAAGTAAGTGGGATAGGAGGCGTGGTAACTGCCACTTGTCACTTTCATAGGCGTGGTGACTGCCACTCGTCATTTTCATGGGGGGCATGGTAACCACTGCTCATCATTTTCATGGGGGGCGTGGTAACCACTGCTCATCATTTTCATGGGGGGCGTGGTAACCAATGCTCGTAATTTTCATGGTGGGGCGTGGTAACCACCGCTCGTCATTTTCACGGAGGGCCTGGTAGCTACCGCTCATCATTTTCATGGAGGGCGTGGTAGCTACCGCTCATCATTTTTATGGAGGGCGTGGTATCTACCGCTCATCATTTTCATGGGGGATGTGCTAACCACTACTCATCATTTTCATGGGGGGCGTGGTAACCACTGCTCGTCATTTTCATGGGGACTGTGGTAACCACCACTCGTCATTTTCATGGGGAGTGTGGTAACCACCGCTCGTTATTTTCATGTGGAGTGTGGTAACCACTGCTCGTTATTTTAATGGGGGTGTGGTAACCACTGCTCATCATTTTCATGGTGGGCATGATAACCACCACTCGTCATTTTAATGTGGGTGTGGTAACCACCACTAGTCATTTTCATGGGGCGCCTAGTAACCACTGTTCGTCATTCATTGTCAGATTCATGACAAGCGGTGGCATTTGCTATACCACAAACCTTACTGTAGCAGGAGTGGAGTAAGATTTCTGGTGAGGCACACACCACTCGCCAGACACTTTTGATTTATTAAAAGGCATGCGTCTCTTTATGAATTGGGGAGCCTTGCACTCCACCCTGTCCCCTCATCAAGACCGACGTGAAGATCATTGGTCTTGATGAATCAGTGACTATATTTTTATTGCTTGTCATGAAAAATATGGACTGCATTTTTGCCACAATTTTCCAAAGCAGCAAAAACACTGCTTTGTCTGCAAAAATGTAGTGAAATTCTGGCAATAAATAAAATAAATAATATGCAGTGCTGCTACAACACAGCTTAAATGTGTGAACACAACCTAAGCATGTTCCTGAGGAACAGTGGAAGCAGCTGTGACCCCTACCTCTTCATGGTTACTTAACAATCTCAGTCTTTAAATGAATTAGAAGGTGGAATGACATGAGGCTGAAGTGACAAGGCAATATGTTCTTCATAGTCAGCTGTTGCATTTTGTCTCGGAACATTCCACTGGACCACACCCTTTTGTACCGAAAATGTGCTGCACATGAATTTATAGATGTTGATCCATAATAAATACATGGCACCAATTTATAAAATTAAAAAATGTTTTGCTGCCACTGATTGGCGGCAAAGTGTCACTTGACTTCCCCTGCTGTATGTTGATGCCAGGTGACCCGCCAGTAAATTGTGGAGAAGCGGAGCCCGGCTGGGGAGGGGGTTAAACTTTTTTTTTCTTAAACTAACATAGGCCGATTAACTATAACTTATAAATAAGTGGTCTACACCTTTTAATTTCAGTCCTTGATTGCTGATGTGAAAAACTATAGCTGTAACGCGAGCTCTGTTAACAAACGCCTGGTCCATATGGACAGGATGTGGCCATAGATCCCTATGGACATAGACAAATAAAGAGTACTTTGTTTAGCTGATGCTTCATTCTGAAAACGTTATTTATTTCTCCTTTTTGGTATTTTTATACATGTAAAACATTTGAGTTAAAAGCAAAATATTTGCATATACAGTTGTGGCCAAAAGTATTGACACCCCTGCAATTCTGTCAGATAATACTCAGTTTCTTCCTGAAAATGATTACAAACACAAATTCTTTGGTATTATTATCTTCATTTAATTTGTCTTAAATAAAAAAAATACAAAAAGAATTGTCCTAAAGCCAAATTGGATATAATTCCACACCAAAAATAAAAAAGAGGGTGGACAAAAGTATTGGCACTGTTCGAAAAATCATGTGATGCTTCTCTAATTTGTGTAATTAACAGCACCTGTAACTTACCTGTGGCACCTAACAGGTGTTGGCAATAACTAAATCACACTTGCAGCCAGTTGACATGGATTAATGTTGACTCAACCTGTGTCCTTGTGTGCACCACATTGAGCATGGAGTAAAGAAAGAAGACCAAAGAGCTGTCTGAGGACTTGAGAAACCAAATTGTGAGGAAGCATGAGCAATCTCAAGGCTACAAGTCCATCTCCAAAGACCTGAATGTTTCTGTGTCTACCGTGCGCAGTGTCATCAAGAAGTTTAAAGCCAATGGCACTGTGGCTAACCTCCCTAGATGTGGACGGAAAAGAAAAATTGACAAGAGATTTCAACGCAAGATTGTGCGGATGTTGGATAAAGAACCTCGACTAACATCCAAACAAGTTCAAGCTGCCCTGCGGTCCAAGGGTACAACAGTGTCAACCCGTACTATCCGTCGGCGTCTGAATGAAAAGGGACTGTATGGTAGGAGACCCAGGAAGACCCCACTTCTTACCCCGAGACATAAAAAAGCCAGGCTGGAGTTTGCCAAAACTTATCTGAAAAAGCCTAAAACGTTTTGGAAGAATGTTGTCTGGTCAGATGAGACAAAAGTAGAGCTTTTTGGGCAAAGGCATCAACATAGAGTTTACAGGAGAAAAGAAGAGGCATTCAAAGAAAAGAACACGGTCCCTACAGTCAAACATGGCGGAGGTTCTCTGATGTTTTGGGGTTGCTTTGCTGCCTCTGGCACTGGACTACTTGACCGTGTGCATGGCATTATGAAGTCTGAAGACTACCAACAAATTTTTCAGCATAATGTAGGGCCCAGTGTGAGAAAGCTGGGTCTCCCTCAGAGGTCATGGATCTTCCAGCAGGACAATGACCCAAAACACACTTGAAAAAGCACTAGAAAATGGTTTGAGAGAAAGCACTGGAGACTTCTAAGGTGGCCAGCAATGAGTCCAGACCTGAATCCCATAGAACACCTGTGGAGAGATCTAAAAATGGCAGTTTGGAGAAGGCACCCTTCTAATATCAGGGACCTGGAGCAGTTTGCCAAAGAAGAATGGTCTAAAATTGCAGCAGAGCAATGTAAGAAACTCATTGATGGTTACCGGAAGCGATTGGTCGCAGTTATTTTGGCTAAAGGTTGTGCAACCAAGTATTAGGCTGAGGGTGCCAATACTTTTGTCTGGCCCATTTTTGGAGTTTTGTGTGAAATGATCAATGTTTTGCTTTTTGCTTCATTCTCTTTTGTGTTTTTTCATTTAAGACAAATTAAATGAAGATAATAATACCAAAGAATTTGTGTTTGCAATCATTTTCAGGAAGAAACTGAGTATTATCTGACAGAATTGCAGGGGTGTCAATACTTTTGGCCACAACTGTAAGAAAAGTATCTGTTTCTGTTGGGAATGTAAAGAGATGAAGGAAAAGTCAATAAATAAGTTTATGCTTGTGGAGTAGGAAATCTTTATTATTGTTCCTGAACATAATTGCTATTGCTCTGCATTTTCTTAGAGCTTTGGCTTTTTGTTGCTGACTTATGTAGGCATGAATTTGTCCATTGTGCCCTAATGACATCAGCAAAACCAGATAGACTATTTTGCTTACCTCTCTGGTTACTGGAAAGAAAGCAAAAGTTATAACTGGAAAGGGGATCAGAACTGCCCAAGAAGTGGTAAAATAAATGCAGTAATGTCATGTGAACAAATAGCAGGTAGCCATTCCAGTATTTGTCATAAGTACTGGAATATAATGTTTTCTGTTTGATTCCAGTGTACCTTTTGGTAGCACCTTCCAGAAAATAATCCCTGTCGTTTACTTATTTTCCCGTGAAGTGCGTGTGTTCTTTTATTGAGAAATCACAGCGACTAATAATGTAATTTATGAGGTTTCATGCTGTTCTCACAGCTGAAGTACGTCAGCCACATATTCTGGTAATAACATTGCGTAGTATTTGTGCTAGGCTGGTTGCTTTATCCCTATTCCCCAACTGTAATTTTCATGGCATAGTTAAAATAATGATAATAAAGCCCTGTGTTTTCTTGCAAATATTGATTTTTTTTTAGTGCTAAGAAGTGAGAATTTCTAAAATCAGCTGATGGTCCATTAAAGGGGTTTTCTAAGAATAAAAAAAGAAACTCAAGGAAATGTCATGATAGATTGCTAAATACTTTTAAATAGCATTTCACAATCTGTTTATCTAGGAAGGCGATCACTATAGAATTAAAATGGCAGTTACCTTACTACACTGGCAGAAACCTGTTCTATGAAGTTAGTAGCACTGTGAGCATATGCAGTAGGAAGCTGTGTCCTCTCCTTATTTTTCTAATATTGGAGATACCTGATGTAGTGAGGTAAGAAGAGGCTGCTCACCCTGCTGTTCTGTCTGTCTTTCTGATCTAATACTGGTGATAGCAGGGTGATGGGGTAAGAAGAGGCTGCTGACACTTCTGTCCTGCCTGTCTTTCTGATCTAATTCTGGTGATAGCAGGGTGATGGGGTAAGAAGAGGCTGCTCACACTGCTGTTCTGTCTGTCTTTCTGATCTAATACTGGTGATAGCAGGGTGATGGAGTAAGATGAGGCTATTCACACTGCTGTCCTGCCTGTCTTTCTGATCTAAAACTGGTGATAGCAGAATGCTGAGGTAAGAAGAGGCTGCCCACACTGCTGTCCTGCCTGTCTTTCTGATCTAATACTGGTGATAGTGGGGTGCTGAGGGTAAGAAGAGGCTGTTTATATTTCTGTCCACCCTGTCTATCTGATGAAATACAGGAGATATAGTGCTGGATTACGAAGAGGATGATCACACTGCTCTCCACCATGTCTTTCTCATGTAATACTGGAGATGCCATGATTAGTGAGGTAAGAAGACTGCTCTCCACCCTCTCATTCTGATCTAATCCTGAAAGTACCATGAGTTATAAGTTAAGGAGGCTGCTCACACTGATGTGTTCACTACATGGTATAGATATATCCAGGCCACACCATGTAAACTTCCTACTGTACGTGCTAACAGACACCTGCTTTCTGTCATTGTAACAAGATGGCGTCCATTTTAATTCTATAGAGTTTACCTCCCTAGACAAAACAATTCTGACAAGTTGTGCAGGTCAGGTGACTTGAACTGTAAATCATGAGAAAGACATCCCATGACATGTGGTTCAAGTCACCTGACTTTGCAAACCTATCACAATTTGGAGCGGTCCCGTGGTTGGTTGAATGAGGTTATCACTTCCAATGCAGCTGTCTGAACTGGACCCAGGAGGGTATCGGTAGGTCAGTATGATTTGGCTTGTTATCTTTATGGAATCCAGCCCAGAGGTAGCAAGCATATTTTCCCCAGACAAGCCTTTTAGAGGCTACATTGCATATGAAATTATTTTTAATGTCATCGCATTACAACGCAAGACCTATAGTGATTGTTACGTAAAATCAAAACCTGACATGACTTTGTGCCAGTAGAGTTTAATGTAATTTGTGTGGCACTTGCAACTCACATGCAAACTGTTTGCAGTTTGGCTGTGTTTTTTTCTAATTTCTAATAAACCCTTTTCCAAGTTGTGCCTGGACATCCAAGCATTTCACCAGGACAAAATTTGGTGATAATGGTGATGACATCTGTGTCAGACTGAAATTAAATTTAAAGATTTATGTGCGCCACTGTCTCACTGCCAATGTCCAAATCACTAAGTCTGCAGTAATTCTGTGTGACTGAAGACTTATGAATCCACTGTGCACTGCTGGGATTCACTGGTTTCAGACCTGGGACCGAAGGGTATATATGAGTTATACATACTCCTGGCTAGTAGGCGCAGACTCGCTTTCCATACATTTGCATTGAGTGAGGCTGCGCCCTGTCTAGTGATGCGGCTTGCCAGTGGGTGTGGCAGACTAGAGGTTGTGGCCTCATTCCATACAAGTAAGTGTATGGAGCGCAAGGCCACGCTCACTGGCCAGGTGTATGTATAGCTAATACACACCCTCCGGTCCCGGCTCAGAAACCAGCGATTCCCTGTTACTCACACTGTGTGCGCTGCGTGTATTCATAAGTCTTCAGTCACACAGAATTACCGCAGACTTATCCTTTTGGACCGGACAGTACCTTTAAATGGGCTATTTATAGTGTAAACCTGAGGAGCATCATGTATATACATATATAATGTGCTGCGTGCCTTGTTTGTGCATATCGGATTGTGTTCCATTTCCTTCGGATATAGTTTTGTCCTCATGAAACAGGTGGCATGTGCAGTCCGTAACACACCTGGTGCTAGGTCAGTGCCAAACGTCAGTAATGCCACTATATGGCAAGGCCATCTTCAAAAGATAACACCCCTTCCTTATAAACAATGATTTGTAAATACACGTTCTTATGGTTTTATGAGATTTTGAAGGTTATGTGGAGTATTTTCTTGAGGGACAACTTTAAAAATGTCAGGCAGATTATATATCTAGAGTCTATGAATTGAACAAAACACAACCTTCAGTTTATTTAGTTGTTTCCTCTTTTAAAACAATGAGAATAAGATTTTCCACTTTTGTCTGACATCAGAAATCGATAGAGCATGAAATGTGTACTGTGCAGTTGCTGCTTCATGTCATACCTGTGTATTCAGACACAGTAATCAGCCGCCACTTTTACCTGCAATCTCCTGACTCCTAAAGCTCTTCAAACTCGGATCCTTTCTCAGGCCAAACTTTGAAGAGCCGAAATGTCGCACATACATAAAAGAATAATAACTACCACATTTTATTCTTTTCACTATCTCACGTCTGCCATTCTGCCATTTGTGAAGTATGTTTCTGGAGGATACTGGGTCACTACCCTTAAGCTTGCACTCTGTTGCTATATCAGTTTTGTATTGTGCTGCTTTTTTGAGTGTAATTAGGTGTGTGTGTGTAATGTCTAGGCAGCATGGTGGCTCAGTGGTTGGCACTGTTGCTCCACAGTGTCGGGGTCTTGTGTTCAAATCCCACCAAGGACAACATCTGCAAGGAGTTTGTATGTTCTCCCCATGTTTGTATGTGTTTCCTCTGGGTTCTCTGGTTTCCTCCCACACTATAAAGACCTACTGATAGGGAATCTAGATTGTGAGCCTCAATGGGGACAGTGATGATGATGTCTGTCAAGCACTATGGAATATAATGGTGCTATGTATGCGGCCCCATACACATTAGACTATGCGCCAAACCCATCAGTAATGGCGGTTCAGACGGTATTAGTCTAAGGTGTATGGGGGGGGCCTTAAAATAGATGGCAAACTGCTGTTGATAGGGTGTTTCCACACTGTGACTGCACTATTAACAAAAATGGGGATCCAGATTTATCCTGTTTGAAGTGCATGTCAGGGTGCATAACTGCTGCTCCATTTAACGTCTGTGGGAGTGACAGCCAAGTGTAGCACGTAGCAATCATCTGTCCAACAGACAATGAATAGCGCTGTATATACATGTATTTGAAAAGATTATCTGTCTAGGCGACTGCTCTATTCCAATGTGAGGAGCACTGTCCTATGATTAGTGGACCTGCAATCAGCAACTTATGATCTATATTTTGGACAGGTGATGGTTTGTAATTGTGTGACATTACTTTAAGTGGGGGGCTTTAACCCTTCTGTGCCCGCCTCATCATCAGCGGTCTCTGGCAATAAATTAGAATAATTCAGACTTTTGACTGTGAAACCCCTTAGATACAATGATTTACTAGTAGCCCCCCATGTGAACCCCCTCCTTTTAGAACTTTATGATGTCTTTGTTGGTTACTATAACAGCTGGGGCCATAGAATAGCCTTATTCTAGTAGGTACCTCCATACTAAGGTCACTTAAGTTCTGTGGGCATGTTGTGAGCATTTCCCTTTTTTTCTTCTTCTGGCTTTCCCCTCTTGATAAATAGTATGTGAATTGGTTTCCTGGTAGCTTTCCCCTGTTGAGCAACTCATATAAGTAGAGGTGCACATCTGCAGGCACCCATGTGATAAACTGTTCATTTAGATAGAAATGCCATTTGATAGCCAATTTTGTGGTAATATTCTAAGGCTGGTTCTGCCAACTTATTTATTCATCACCCTGCTGGATCTCAACAAATAAAACATGTTCTTCACATGTATTTAGAGAAGGTATGAGAGTGTGAATGTGAGCTGTCTCATAGCCAGAAGCACCTGGGGCTCGAGTTTCTCTCCAGGACCTCGTTTGGTGAGTCAGGCTATTGAAGTCTGAGGTCCATTCTGAGTCATTCATGATGGCATCCTGCTATTGGTGCAGCCTCAAGGAAATTGTTGGTAAAATAACATGAGAATCTTTATCAGAGCAGGAAATGACAAGTCATTAAAATACTAACCGTTGGTGCTTTTGAGATCACTACTTGGAAAGGAAAAGAAAAAAAAACAGTTCCAAAGTTCACATATTCACATAGATTGCATGATAATGACTATCTTCATCTCTCCTTCATAGTCATTTGTTCAGTTTTTGATCATGTTTTTTTCATGAAATAGATCTTTAACATTTTATAAATAAATACCTAAGAAATAGTACAAAGTACAAACATAGAAAAAAAAAACAAGATTCCCCCTCCTTGCCCCACTTCCTGCACATATACTTTCCCAGGCTTTGCACTAAATAGTAAAATCAGAAGGTGAAATCTAAATGACATACTGGGGTTCACATCCAGAAGAGTGAACATTACAGAGTAAATGTATCTCCGCTTATAAAGGAAACTGACACATGGCTCACAGCTTTAGGTACTGAACAGATTGACAGCTTTTACTTAATGAGTTGCTACCTTTCTCTTAGTGTTATCTTATACTCCACTACACCAATGGGATTCTCAATGACAGACCCAGGAGCTTATCTCTGGTTACAGCCTTAGGGCTCATACTCACTTGCGAGAGACTCGTACGATTCTCGTGTGAGTCTCTCGCATAAAAACCTGGCACTGCCGCTGGCACTTGGACTGGAGCGTGCGGCTACATGTATTTCTATACAGCCGCACGCTCTGGTCCCAGTGCTGGTGGCAGTGCCGGGTTTTCATGTGAGAGACTCGCACGATTCTCGCAAGTGAGTATGAGCCCTAAAGACCAGGGGGTCCAGCCATGGGGACTGCAGTTTCTCCAATTTAAGTGGGCCACCTCTCTTAAGGTAGATGGAGTCCATTAGTTTTTTTAAAATAAATTCCTGATCAGACAGAGCTGCATACAAGAGCCAGTGTAAATCAGTGTGGATCGTGTAATATAAAAAGTATCATGTCCCTCAGAACCATAATCTGGAATGCAGGATTTATAGTGTCTAGGACCTCAGACCAGTAAATGTGTGGATTCAAGCAGGTCCAGATCATAAGAAATGATACCTGTATGGTCTGCAGCAGATTTCGGACACTTTTACTCTCCCAGAATGCCAGCTTTAAATAGGACCACTGCTGATTTATAAACTCTCTGAATGAGATAAATCTATGATAGTCTCTCAGAGATATGTCTTACAAACCATTTTTTTTTTTTTTTTAAATATTTTTACCTTTCTCTCTTTAAGGCTATGTCTAAACGTTGCGTTTTTGCTGCAGACAAAACCTGCTCTCCTAGGCAGAAAAGAAGGTGCGCACAAAAAGCAGGTTTTACTGTGTTTTTTTGCTGCGTGTTTGCTTTTTCTTTTTTTTTTATACTGCATTTTTACTGTGTTTTTGTTGTCTTTTGTGCATGCTGGTAAAGTTTAATGCCCCCCCAAAAAAATCATGATGCAACTTCCTTAAGGTTTTTGCCCCAAAAAATGCAGCCAAACCTTATTACCTGTGTTTTTTTGGTGCGTTTTTGCATTTACTCATTGCTTTCTATGGGTGACACAATGTGTGTACCTGATATTTCTGAAATCTCATAGCTTTTGCTGGTACTTTATAGTGCAGTTTAAAATATGCATAAAAAAAACTGCAAAAACGTAGCATGTGAATCTAGCCTTAGTTGGGCTTCTGCTTAGTTTAGTTTGTATTTTAATTAAAGAGTTTCTGATGCTAAAGTGTTTTAATATTACTAAATCACTGCTTCTACAAAATGAAGAGATGAACCATGCATTATAGAAATTGTATATAGGTATGTCAAGTGAAATTCTGCAAGAAATGTTTGTAGGCAAAGAAATGCTAAATAAATCTGAAAAGTCAGAAAGCAAGAAAAAAAGTGTTGGACATGATTTATAGAGCATATTTATCCATTCGATTGTAGGAAAAGATCCCATACTTTTCCTTTCTTTGAAATCAGTTTTAAAAATATGACAAAAAAAGCAAACCATTTCATGGCTATATTGTGTGAACCTAGTCTTAATAGGACTGAGCATGGCAGCACAAGGAAATGCATCATTTTCATGTGTATTCACAAAAAGTGAATGCCTAGTTTCATTTATTTGTGCGATAAATTAGAAGGGACATTGTGAGCCCACATGGCACATGGAGGAGGGATGTGATTGATAAACTGATTTCACGTTAGCAAATTAATGTTGGTTTCGTATAAGGGTACATAATATTATTTTATATAAAGTGAGGGTAAGTAGGCTACAGGCATAAATATTATAGCAATAAGTTATGCATTTCAAGTTGCATATCATAGAGCAGCAGTTGGCAGATTTTAGAAATAATATAGATTATATATCTGTATTACAGTGATGGTAGTATTTAGTATACAGTAATATGACTGATTTGTAGATGTAAAATTTAAGTAATGGTTTCTAGCTGCAACATTAGGCTCTCACAATACATAGGTCTCCTGCTCCTCTACATTAGTGAGATTATTCTCCCAAATAGTTTTATATTTACATATGTGTGTGTGTATATGTATGAGTGGGTGCATATATATATGATCATTGCACGTTTGAAAATTCCATAATTATAATAAATATTGTAGATTTACATATTTTTAACAATACTTTAATAATCACATCAAGACGCCTTTTACATATTCTCCCACTTTAGCAAGCTTAGTCCTGTTTTATTTTTTTGTTATTTGAATGACTACACTTTTAGTCTGTTTTTATTACAAATGTATATATGAAATTTAAAAAATGCATATTTCTCACAATATAAATACTCAGTGCTATATCAAAAAAGAAATCCTATAATTCCACATGAGAAGACACAAAGGTGATTAAATGCAAACCCTGTAACATTATTTTAAGCCTACTGATATTTAATTGTATTTTTTTTTTTGCTGTTGCTCTTAATCCAACAATCCATAATATGGAGCAATAACACTAAAATATTGGTATAATGTAGTAAACGTGAATGTGTTAGCTGAAGATTGAGCGCCATGGTATAAATGATAAAACTACAATGAATACACTTTTATCAGTGTACATGCATTAAACCAGCAAATTACTCTGAAAATGTGATTTATTTTTTGCAACACCATTCAGTGTCAATACATTATACACAGTACGTATCTATTATAAAGGTGATTTTAATGTCTCCACACATAGAAGCTATTTGAAAGGAATTTTTAGTTTTGCACAGGGAAATAATCATAGTAGTGAGAGATAGATGGATAGATAGATATAGGTAGATATAGACAGAGATATAGACATAGACAGATAGATATATATAGATAGATATAGATAGATAGAGGTAGATATAGACAGAGATATAGACAGATAGATAGAGGTAGATATAGGTAGATATAGACAGAGATATAGATAGACAGATAGATATAGATAGATAGAGGTAGATATAGACAGAGAGATAGATAGGTAGACATAGACAGATATAGATAGATATATCTCGCTACTATGATAATTTCTTTGTGCAAAATTAAGAAGTGTGTGTGTTTGTGTAAATAAATATATAATGTGTGTGCGTGTACATATATATTAAATTCAGGAGTCTGTATGTTCATGTGTGTGATTCAATGATAAGAGACAATTATGCATGTGTTTCATACATGTGAGAGCTTACCTGGGACATTTCCATTTCTGATGCCCATTACATGTCATGACCGATACCAAGAGTAATACTACGTGGCTATGACTTTACATGCGTAAAATGCACTTTCCCTGGTGATAAAACTACGAGTTCTCAATTGCACTGGTAGATCCAAACTATACATGCAAATCCCTATATAGATGCTGTATTAAATATTCAGACCCAGGAGACTGCCGGTTTTCAGACTGTATATAAAAAAAAGAAATATTTACTATACTTTCTTGTCTTCATAGGCAATAGGGGACAGACATCCTTAATGTCAAATACCTAATACACTGCTATAGTGCCAAACCAGCCATGGTGTATATAGTGCAATATTGTAGCATAGATTTCCATCCCCATTATCAGTTTGTACAGAGGTATCTGTTATCTAGTACACTGATGAATCTATGAAATCTACATGCTCAGGGACCACATTAATGGAGACTTTACGCTTTAATACCCTATACTTAACCACTATTCCTGGCTTTCTATATTATTTATGGAAATAAAGGTAACGATTGGAATATTTGTTCGCAAAATTATAATATCTTCATTATTTTCCTAATTTCCAAGAAGCAGTGTCTCTCAGATGATGATCTATTAATGCAATGATTCTCTGAGGGAAATGCACTTAAATATATTTTAGAAGGAAATATTTTTACTCATTCTGGTTTCCTGGATTGCTAAAAATGATTTCAAGATAATCTTGTTTCCATCCTAAAGAGCCCTTCGCATTGGGGTTTCCTGCAAATGCCAAAACCCCGTCTAACTAACCTCAGCATAATGTGTGAAATGACACTTTCACTTTTTTGTATGTTTAAGCTCTTAGTATTTACTACAGGTAGTAAAGTATTAGAGTCAGGGATATGGCAGTACTCTATAAAGGGAAAAAATGTCACTTGCAGCTTTATGTTTAGATGACTTTATAGTGTCATTAGCATCTATAAAGCTGACAATAATATATTATATATAAGACATTAGTATACATCACTAGACAACTTGAGAATATAGAATTGAGATAATAGTTCCTTACCCTTTATGTAAAGTAATTTGGACAAAATAGTTTGCAGAATAAAATTATTTAGCTATTTCCATAGTAGCAAGATGCCAAATGACATTGCATTCAGCAAGTCAGAGTGAAGCTCCAAAAGTATGTAAGGAACAGTGATTTACCATTCTTTTCTGCATGAAGCTAAAAATCTCAAAATTTAAAGGGAAATTAAACATTTACCTGAGGAGCCCATGCACTTGTTGGTATAGCCCTCGCAGCCTCTAAAAGGGCCATTACTCAGCATCGGTGACTTGCTCATACTGGTCTGAGAGAGTAACTTCTGGGATTTCTTAACCTTCAGAGATGATCAATTCCATCCCTAAATCATGATTCAGCTGTAAGTTTTGTATTGCCCTACTATGTGAATAAGAATGCTGGCTGAATACAGTCGGCCTGACTCTGCCATAGCATCAATATTTATTAGCTAATTTAAATAAAAGGCTAAATAGACCTGTATCTTAATTAAGATTCATGTAGTTAACGTGTTTATTTCAACAATGAAAAATAGATGGGCAATTCCTATGAATTTTATTGCTGCCTCATTTGTTGTTTGTTTTATTGCTACTTTATGCAATAGGTTACAGCTGTCCCTTTCTCCCTAAATTGACTGTCAAGCTATATAGGTTATATACATATATAATTTATATTTATTGTTTACATAGAAAAAGGTGTGTATGTGTGTGTGTGTGTATATATATATATATATATATATATATATATATATATATATATATATATATATATATATATATTGCGTTTGTGTGTATGTGCGTGTGTGTATATATATATATATATATATATATATATTATATAGTAGCAAAAAACCAGGAAACAGCACATGAAGTAAAAAAAAAAAGTGAACTTTAATGCCCAATGGCGTGGCAACGTTTGGATGTGAAATCCTTTTTCGAGCCTTGAAAAAGGATTTCTCATCCGAAACGTTGCCATGCCTTTGGGCATTGGTTGGGGAAGCATGCGCTTCAATAAGGTATTGCTTTGGTGCTGTTCCAGTATTTTCTTGAGATATGTGTGAACCTTTTTCCATCACTTTTAAAAAGGGCCATATTTAAAATGTCAATACATTTCCAACATACGCTTTTCGTTATATTTTCATTTAAGTCATGTAGAGAAGGCGGCTGTACTTAAAGTATGTTGTATTTTGAAAATGTTTGTCCGTCTACAATGTCTTTCTGTCTTATGCAAGCCTCCATATTCTGATTCCAATATCCTTAGGTATATAAATATAAAAAAAGCACGCTAAACTATTTCAAATGCACAAAGTGAGGATTTAATTGCCACATTTTAACCTATGTGGTTTGGATATTATTAAAGCTAATTTTTTAAATCAGGCTCTCTCATATCTCCCTTTTTCTCTCTCCTATTATTTCTCTCTTTGTCTCATATCTCACATTAAGTTTTGATAGGTAATAGACAAACTTACTAAACATGTATAAAGGATATGGTAAATCTTTACAATAATATATGGAGCTTAACAGTATACAAGTAGGTCCTTCCAACTCCCACTTTTTGAAGGAATGCAGACCTAGAAACATATCAGTTATATGTAGCCCTTGTAGGACCATTATGCATCATATTCAATAAGAACAGTGCACAAGATCCAATGATACTATGAGTAGGAAGTTATCACCATATCATGTAGATCAAAAACAAGAACTAACTAAAGACAAATGACAGAAACACCTAGGGGCCTGGTATATGGATTGTGAGTCTTCTGAACCAATACACCATTACATTGGGCCAAAAAGTAGGTCTAGTATCCTTTTGCTTTCTCTCTAGGGGTGTGTGTATGTATGTAGATAGTTATAGATATATAGGTAGAAATGTGTGTGTGTGTGTGTGTGTGTGTGTGTATATATATATATATATATATATATATATATATATATATATATATATATATAATGTGTGCAAACTGTAAAGCGCTGCGAAACATGTTAGCGCTATATAAAAAAATAAAGATTATATATATATATATATATATATATATATATATACACACACACACACTATGATATATTTTGTAAGTGCATACATGTTAGACCTATGTTTGAAACCACGAATGTTATGTGGGCTTAGTATGATATTGTTCCAGTAGTAGAAGTGAAGTGACAAGCTCCGGTATCTTTCTACTGATAGCAGTCTGGTGCCAGTTCTTCCATCTGTCACTTGATTACTTTTCTTTTTTTTTTGGCATCCCGGGGAGAGGCTTCCATTACCGATATTGCCTCTTTTTCTGGAAGCCCTTCCATACTGTATACGTCCACCAGTACATTATCCCACTTATATAATGGTGAATAATGATTTAGTGGTTAAAGTAATACTTCATTACTATGAAATCAACCATACAATAACCTAAGAAATGATTTCGCTTACTAATGTCAGTCTGCGTGTAATGATATACTATAATAGCGCACATGGTCTAGAATACTTTACTCCCTTTGTTTCCTTTTTTTCCCATTTTTTGTAGTCATGGACTTCTGACCAGCAGGGAGGTCTTTTCATAGCTCGCTAATCCATTCTTTTGCAATACTATGACGCATACACTATACATAACCCTTGTGGTGCCAGGAAAGACACAGCACAGGGCTTGGTACTGTACACATCTCAGCCAGGGCTGGAAAGGGTTAGGATACTGTCTCTTATTTTCCCTTCCTTCTTTAAAGAAAGCTACGCCTTTCTGAACACAAAGGGGCGAGACTGGAGAAGGGTGGGCAGTTTCTGTTTCAAGTGAGGATGACACAAGCACCACTCATTTCCTTATTAATCGGTTCAAACCAGTTCTTACAGGAACCGCTGGTGATAAATGTGGGAGTTCTCAGAAGTCATTCATTTCATTTTCTGCACTGCACCAGTGCACATAACAGAGCTTAGTGCCTCCCTCACTAACCAGGAGGGACACACACTACTCATGATGCTCTCCTATCCTCCTTACACCAGGGCATCATTCGCCTCTTCATTTTTGGTGGGTAAGTACAACAAATGCTAACTTTGTCTATTTTTCTTTCTGTTTTTTTTTTCTTTTTATACATCATTTTTTGACCTAACTCGACATGGATGCAGAGCTGTTCCAAGTATCGGACCTTCTTTACAGAAGCCTTTCCAGGAATATCTGGAAGCTCAAAGAAAAAAGCTTCACCATAAAACAGATGCAGGAGCTCCACAGGTAAGAATGGCTTATTCCCCTGTGTAACGCTGCGGAATTACTTGTGTGTTCTCTTATATAGTTATCTTAAAAGATGTGGCCAACATTTTGTATTTTTATATATATATAATGTCTTAGCCTGTCAGTGAATTGAAAAAATAGATTGTTTTTAAATCACTTATATGAATATATATATGCATGTATGTGTATATATATATATATATATATATATATATATATATATATATATATATATATATATATATATATATATATATATATATGCACACACTGGAAAATAAACTATCTATTTTCATTGCTAAATATCTTACAACATTGGCGGGTTAAGTGTGTACTTTTTAACCATAGTGCATATGAAGAGCTATTATACTAATCCTGAAACCCAACCATAGTAGAATTAGATTGCATAGTGGATGTTTATTCCATATTTCCGCACTATGACAGGATAAGGACTGTAACTCAGTTCTTTCAGTCATTTTCATGAATGAAACACTGCCCTCTACTGACCAGATAAAGTTTACCCACTGCAAGCCTGTCTGGAAATAGACCTCTAGATTGGAAGATTTGCCTTCACTCCTGGCCTTTACAACAAGATCAGACTGAATTAGAAAGTAGAGCAGGTAGCGCTGCTTTTGGAGACTGATGTTGTGCCTGCTGATTGCCTCGTGACTGTGCTGTAATGACTTCACCATGCCACCTTGTGCTTTTGTCCTACAGAGTGAAAATTGGTTATCATGGGCGTTTGAGAAGCTGGTCATCGTTATGGTGATTTATTTTGTTCTTTCCATCATCAACTCTATGGCACAGAGCTACGCCAAACGTGTCCAACAGAAAAAGTTATCTGTTGAGAAGACAAAATAAGGGGATGCACTCTGGGATTAACTGGGAGGGTGATAAAAGACATAATGCTACTAAGCAGAACCTCAATTGACCTGATTTAACCGTTACATACAAATTGGCGAATTAAACTTTGGACATTTTTAAAACAAATTTATTTTTTTTTCAAAATCGTATTAAATTATTTTTTTTTCTAATTTTTCTTTTCGCGACATAAAATGATAACAGTTTATGTGGATAAGAGATGTCTGTGTGGCATTGTAAGGTAAAGTATACACTATTTTCCATGTTCTTCTGATGGTAAATAATTGCTTCTTTTTTTTTTTTTTTTGCTTCCTCGTAGTTCACATCCAGGGGCCAAGACTTGGGTTGCCTGTGGCTCTTCAGGGATTGAGAATCTACAAAGTCATGGTGTACCAACCTATGTGTAGGTCATACAGCGGATTGAGATTGAGCAGTATCTGAACAGCCACAGCTTAGAACTCCTGTAATGGAAAGAGGCCAGGGTTTCACTTTTGGGCTATACTAGTTGGTGTGGAATCTTGGCAAATTCATGTCTTTTCTTGAAGTGGACAACCAGGCACTGCTTTTATTGTTCCCGATACGGGTACATTGCGGTGCATGGTGCTACCAGACTGAAGAACATTTGACTTCTTTGGCAGGGGTTATCTTGTAGACCTCTTTTTCTTTTTCAGTCAGGGGGCATCAACTATATTAGAAGGTCCATCCTAAACCATATGGAGAGGCTTCTAAATAAGGTACTGATTACATAATCCTCACACTGCATAAAGTATTTCTTTGGGTAATAAATGGTGTCTATCAGCACAAAATAACCATGGGTGTTCTCCGGTAGATGCAAATCCAGTAGGAGGGATTGTGCACTGAATTGTTTGGCCACACCAAGGGTTCACAGAGCACCTGTTATTTGACCAATCATTTTATGTTGACCATCCCTTTAAATCCTGTGTAGACAATAGCACGGTAATGGTTCATATGTTTGCTTGTCTGCAGCTTAAATGGTCTATCCTATTAAAAATAAATGCTATATATGAATGATGGGGGTGATGGCTTGGAAGAATGTCTAGCAATACAGCATATCCAAAGAAATATTTTACTAGGTGTAAATTGTAATCTATACAGTTTGCTGTTATTATAAATTGTTCACAGAAACCAAGTCACACTGCCGGTAACCGTCCACATCTACAACTGACTTAATTCTTTTTTTTTTATTACTCTGTGAGTTGAAACTGAACTTTATAAAGCCACCTTTGATCATTTCAGATCTTTTCGTGTCCGTTCTTTTACCTGCCCTGAGTGTAACGCCTCTTCTATTCTTGTCATTCTTTGTGATTTATATGCAGTTTTATATTTCTGTTGCATTGATCCTTTTGTCTTTTTCACTCCTCTAGCTATTGGACCAAAGTTTATTGCGTGCATGATAATCCTCCCTGTAGGAAAAAAAAAAAAAAAGCTTTTGTCTGTGATTTCCCAATCATTCTGGCTTTGCAAAAGCAGGAAGTGTATATTTGAGCTCTGGCGCTGTCTTCAGTACTGACCTAATGTTACAGCTGCCTTCCTAGAAAACTCCTTCATGCTTTCCTGCCAAGGCTGAGTCATTGGAAACCACATTAACTCCTGACAACACAGTTTTATTCATTTGGGTGGATCCGATTATTGCTTAATATACTGCATCAGTTCTCATGGAAGACTCCTGAGCTTCCACATAATGCACATTCTCTATAGTATTTGGGAGTCCTGGATCATCAGGTCGCCATTGCATCCTGAAGCTGGTGATCACCTTAATAGCTGTAACATGTCTGACTCTAGGAACAGTCACATGGTGTTATTTCTTTCTTACATGGAATAGATTTGCTTACGCACTGTTATACATGTAACCTTATCAATGCACTTTATCACTTGGCCCTGGCGTTATATAGCTGCCCTACCTAGTAATGATATTGATTCAGTTTGTTGTTTTAGAACTTGCCACCTCTGTACCTGTTTGCAGATGCCTGAGGCTGGAACATTTTCTCAAGACTATTGGGATCCTTCTGTTCCGAGTACAAACATTCCTATTCAGTGAGTCAACAACTGATGACGCACATGAGCCCGTTTTGCAATCTAATTTCAGTGTTAAAAGAGCAGAGGCTTTATCAGGAAGAAAAAAAGACTCAAACGTATAGTGAACTACAATAGTAAAACTTAGGGTTTATGAGTCATTGTAGTCAGTTCCTTTATTTTATATGCTTGTTTTTTTCATACTGACATTGAACCTTTTATGGGGGTTACTACAGTTCTTACAGGGATGGTCTTTTTTTTATATAATGCTTTAATTCTTTCTCTTCAGCATACCTATGTCTGTGTGTAAGCTGGGAATTGCATTGCTACTTAGGTCTTAATTCATTATCCAGTCAATACAGTGAACTGCATTATATATGGTAAATTGACTTTATGACCTGCTAAAGAATCATTTTGGTACCTATTCTCTCTGCTCTTTTGCTAAATTCCCGGGATCCAATGCAGTATTTCCAGTTTTATATGTTACTAGTAATGGCAAACTATTTTCTGTACTGCTTATATGTTCTAATGTATAGCTTAGGTGTTAATCTACCTGGTAATGCACACTTCCAACATGTCACACTCATTGTCTTATCAACCATTGTGTCTCCCTGCCTGTTGTATCTACATTGCACCGCCATCTATCGTCGTGACATCTCCATGACTGTACCATCCTGTCGGATAGCTTATCAGACTGATGTTGACTGTTGGATCTCATGGCAACAACAGTCGGTAGGCTGTCTGACATTTTGGTGTCTTTCACGTGACCAGCATTGTCGTGATCTTTATTGTATATTATAACACAGGGAAATGTTTTTATTGTTTTCTTTGTTTTTCTTGTACTGGAATAAACACGTGATACATTTGCTAAAGGGTGAAGAGAAGGCTGGAAAAGTTGTACTTTTTTTGCAGTGGTGTGTGGATCGGTGATGATTTTCACCCATACATGTCAATATTCGTGAGCTAAAAATATAAGATATGGGCTGACAATGTTTGATATGGTAAATTTCCTTAAATTCCGCATCCAATGATTCAGAAAAACTAATAATTTGGTGTAGGACTGCTGTATATATAGATATAAGTTTATAAGATTAGAAGCAGAGAACAAAGCAGAATATTCTTTGAATTAAAAATTAGTTTTCGTAGTAGATTTTGTTAACATTTTTACCTTTCTTCCTATAGTTTATTTATAGTACAAGTGTATGTTATACATTTCTATGACTGCATGTAATCCAGAATATCTGACAATGTGAGTGGGAATCTTCTCCTTGCTCCAGCTCTTGCACTCTAACGGACTCTGAAGGACCGCTCATATCATCACTTGACCACAGCTACCACTGATTGCTGCAGAGTCAGGATACTGTTCATTGGGTCATCATTGCTTCAGGTCCAATGGTGAGATAGTGTTAAATCATGGAGCAGATTCATTAGTTGAATATGGATTTTTTTTTTTTCCTAATGACTTATCCCAGTATTTTCTTTTACTCTAGAAAACGTCTTCAATGGTATTTAAAAGAAAAAACCCTTATATTAACATATGATATGATTCCATACCCAAGTCAATTTTCTAGTCACCATTTAGTAGATGCACATCATAAATCTAGTGTCTTGGACTTTACTATTCCCCCTATCCTTCATCCATGAAAATAGATTGTTTCATTTAAATAAAAGCAAAATGAACGTTTTTTGTTTTGTTTATTTCAGGACATCCAAGCTCTTAAATTTTAAGACTTTTATATTTACATTTTTTTTGTTCGTGTCATTGTTCTTTCAACCAACTTACAGGATTTTGTGTAGATAAAGGTTAAAGAGTTGTCAAGTTTAATAATATTAATAATAATAATAATCTTTATTTTTATATAGCGCCAACATATTCCACAGTGCTTTACACACATTGTCATTGCTGTCCCCACTGGGGCTCACAATCTAAATTCCCTATCAGTATGTCTTTCGAATATGGGAGGAAACCCGGAGAACACAGAGGAAACCCACACAAACGTGGGGAGAACATACAAACTCCTTGCAGATGTTGTCCTTGGTGGGATTTGAACCCAGTACTCCAGCGCTGCAAGGCTACAGTGCTAACCACTGAGCCACTAAGAAAGGTCATCAGTCACTCTGTGTGAATACACACTGTCACGATTTCCTGGTATTCCACGTGCCGGTGGGTGGCGATGTGACCACATGTATGCAATTTGCACACTTGCAGTCACATGTTGACGTTCCTCCACTATAACAATTAGAAGTGGAGGAGAGTGTAATCGGCACATGACCGTGAGTATTGAAATTGCAGTCATTTGGTCACCAACAAGGTAAATGCAAGGGAATCATGACAGTGTGCAATGTACAGTCTTACTGAGTAACTGCAGACCTTTTTTCTTAGACTGGACATCTCTTTAATTGGGTGTATAAATGGAAATTTGCACAATTTTGTGTTTCAGTACCCTGCCATTTTCAAGATATCTGGAAAGTAAATGGAACTCTTGGAAGCAACCAGGGAGCGCAAATCTGTAGAAATCTATTCCTGCTCTCATTGCTAAGACATGAATACAAATGTACCCAGTCTGTGGCAATGCTCTGTGAGCTACATACAGCAGCAACATCTGCACAAACCTCTGTTTGTTACATTGTATCTGTGTGGAGTCCATACTGTTTAGCTCAAAGACCATTGTCTAGACTGGATACAATTGGATCCACTGCTTAGCCGAGATTATTAAGTTACACCAAGCACGTTCACATACACAAAAACATATTTTAATAAAGTTTGAACGTTTTACACTATAGTTATCACAAGCAGTTTACGATGTTTACTGTAAACATGCCTCATTCACACCCATCCCTAAAAAGCCCTCCCTTGACCAATACTCTTTGTCTAGCTATTGCCCTATATTACTTCTCCCTTACGCCTCAAAACAGCATGTCCATCTTGAACTGTCCTCCCACCTCTCCTGCTCCCTCTTTGACTGGTTACAATCTGGCTTCCGACTCCATCCCTCAGCTGAAACTGTTCTAACTAAAGTCACTAATGACCTACCAACCGCCAAGAACAAGCGACACTACTCTGTCCTCCTCCTCCTTGACCTGTCTGCTGCCTTTGACACTGTAGACCATTCCCTCTTGTTACAGATTCTCTCATCTCTTGGCATCTCAGATTTGGCCCTATGCTGGATCTCGTCATATCTAACAGACCGAACATTCAGTGTCTCCCTCTCCCACACCATCTCTGCACCTCACCCCCTGTCAGTGCTCCCCAAGGCTCAGTTCTAGGACCCCCTACTCTTCTCCATCTACACCTTCAGCGTCGGACAGCTCATAGAATCACACTGTTTGCAGTATCATCTCTACACCGATGACACGCAGATCTACTTATCTGGACCCGATATCACCTCCTTACTGACGAAAATCCCACAATGTTCATCTTTCTTTTCTGTTCGCTTTCTAAAACTGAACATAGACAAAACAGAATTCATCATCTTTCCCCCATCTCACTCTACCCCTCCAAAAGACCTATCAATCAACGTCAGTTGCTCACTTTCCCCAGTCCTGTATGCTCGATGCCTTGGGGTGATCCTCGACTCTGCCCTCTCTTTCAAGCCACATATCTAAGCCTTGCCTCCTCCTGCCGACTCCAACTCAAAAATATTTCCCGGATCCGTACATTCCTTGACCAAGAAACCTCAAATACGCTTGTTCACCCCCTTATCGCCCGCCTTGATTATTACAATCTCCTACTCTCTGGCCTCCCCTCTAGCACTCTTGCACCACTCCAATCTATCCGAAACTCTGCTGCCTGACTAATCCACCTGTCTCCCCGTTATTCCCCAGCCTCTCCTCTCTCCCAAGCCCTTCACTGGCTTCCTTTTGTCCAGAGGCTCAAGTTCAAAACCCTAACTATGACATGCAAAGCCATCCACAACCTGTCTCCTCCATACATCTGTGACATGGTCTCCCGGTATTTACCTACACGCAACCTTCGATCCTCTCAAGATCTTCTCTACTCCCCTCTTATCTCTTCTTACCACAACCGCGTACAAGACTTCTCTCATGCTTCCCCCATACTCTGGCACTCTCTACCCCAACACATCAGACTTTTGCCTACCACGGAAACCTTCAAAAGGAATTTGAAGACCCTCTTCTTCCGTAAGGCCTACAACCCGCAGTGATCCTCAGTCTATTGAACCCCCGCACGACCATCTCTACCCTCTCCTAGTGTATCCTCACCCATCCCCTGTAGACTGTGAGCAATCACGGGCTGGGTCCTCTCTCCTTTTGTACTTGTGTGTGCCTTGTATTGCTCATGGTTATTGTACTTGTCTATATTTGCCTCTTTTTCACATGTAAAGCGCCATGGATTAAATGGCGCTAAAAAAAATTAATAATAATAAGCCTTTGTTGCCACTTTTGTAGTAATGGATGTTATAGTCTACTGGCACGGTGTCCAAAATCCAATACATTTCTGTCCAGAACAGATGCAATTTAGTAAGATTTTTTCTCTGGGTATTAATTCTTTCCATAAATTAACAACTATGGTAGTTCACCCCCACCCTGTAAAAAAAATAAATAAATAAAGCAAATACAGCCTTACCCTAATCTAGTGCCACAGAATACACATTGAACATGTTTTAGAAACCTGTAGGAGCTCCTTGTTGTGCCAGAAGCAATATATCTAAGGGGAAACATTTCTGTAATGAGGTCTGCATTGGTGGATGCTGCAAACTTTTTTCCCCCCATAGAAGTTATAGCAATAATTGGATATTGAAGAGTTATGATCAGTCATAAGTTATATGTTTAAACACCAGCTATCACTGTTATGGTTCACTTCCAAGTAGTTCCCCCATGAAAAAAAATAATTCTCTCTTAGTTGCATGATATGCGGTCTACAGTTAACTCAGTGGCTATAGATTAGACTTTGAGATTATACATTAGTGTGAGTTTATATAGTGAAATAGGCACTGAGCTATAAAAAATTTCCATTAAAGGGAATCTGTCACCCTTTTTTTGCCCTATCAGCTGCTGGCATTGATGTCAGGGGCTTATCTACAGCATTCTGTAATGCTGTAGATAAGCCCCCAATGTAACCTGAAAGATAAGAAAAACACGTTAGATTATTACTCACCGGAAGGGGCGGTCTCGTCCGGCGCCTCCCATCTTCATACGATGCCTTCCTCTTCTTCCCTTCCTATAGTACCTCCGGCACAGGCGCACTACTCTGCCCTGTTGAGGGCAGAGCAGAGTCCTGCAGTGCGCAGGCGTTGGGAGAGGTCTGGTGCCTGCGCACTGCAGTATTCTGCTCTGCCCTCAACAGGGCAGAACAGTGCGCCTGCGCCGGAGCTACTACAGGAAGGGAAGAAGAGGATGGCATCGTATGAAGATGGGAGGAGCCGGACCGCAACACCCATCGGACCGGACCGCCCCCTCCGGTGAGTATAATCTAACGTGTTTTTCTTTCAGGTTACATCGGGGGCTTATCTACAGCATTACAGAATGCTGTAGATATGCCCATGATGTCAATGCCGGCAGCTGATAGGGCAAAAAAAGGGTGACAGATTCCCTTTAAATGGTTTTCCACTTTCAATTTATTTGTATAAATTGCTGTGATAGCAATGAAAAACAATCATCTGGAATCCACTGTACTTTGCTCCATTGCTGTATCTGTGTCGCTGCTCCAGTGATTGTGTTCAGCAGTGATGTTAGACTTACATCAGCAGAACCACTGAGCTCAGTGATTAGCTGCAGCAGTTCATAAAAATTCAAAGGGGAAAATCCTTTTAAGTTAATACTCATGTAGAAATTAGATGGATCATGTCCTAACTTTTTATTGGCAACTATAAATTTTTCTACAAGCTTTGCACAAACTATGATGCAAGTTGTTCATTACAAATTGCATGAAGGTGGTTCATTTAAAAACACCCACTTATTGTATGATTTCAGAATATCTGTAGGATATAGAGATAAGCTTAGAGCAGTAGACGTGAGCTTCATACACTTTAAATGTTGATTTTAAAGTCAAATAACTTCAGGTTTATCAGTTTTTCATGAAAAACCCCATTAACATCATAATGGTAAACTACTTTGAAGGACTTTTTATATGTTATGTTGTCTGCTTTCAGACAGTATATAAGGTTTAAAGGTGCACTCATGATTGTGCATGATAGTTTCATCAGCATTTCGTCAGATGGTCATTGTAGTGTCATCCATTTTTCATCAGCATTTATTCCAGTTTTCATAAATTTTTTTGTGTATGTGAAAAAAAAGCTTTTCCATCTTCTCCTGCGAAACAGTCTGTGAAAAGTAAACCGCACCAGGATGGCATCCAAGTGATGTACAATTTTTTTCCCAGACCCTTAGACGTACCGTACATTGCTAATTTTGATCTATATGCCAACAATTCAAAGTGTTACGGGTCTCTGGAAATGGTGAAACAAGCAAAGTTTGGGGTTTTGTTTTTGTGGGTTTTCTTTTTTTCATATTTCCAATTTTTTTTTTCACCACTTAAATAAAAAAAAGTTTGGTATCTGCGTAATCCTACTGACCTGGAGAATCGTAGTGCCTGGTCAGTTTTACCGTATAGTGAAGAAGGTAAATTTAAAAAGAAAACTTGTGAAATTGCACCTTTTTTGCAATTTCAATGTACCTCCCAGTTTTTTACCCTCTTTCCAGTGAATCACATGATAAAATGAATGATGTAATTCAAAAGTACAACTCATCCCGCAAAAAACAAGCCCTCATATGCCGAGGTATGACTTGTTACCTTTATCCGCAAGTACCGACTTTGTCATGCACAGATAATCTTGAAAATGACCAATTGTCGAAATGTTGACATATATCTGTATTCACCTGTCAAGTTATACTAAATAAAGCATTAATTTATCTATGAATCATTGCACCTTTTCTTCTGAGCACAATTCATTAACTGGCAGTAGTGCAAGTTTATCAACGCATATGCTATCTGTTACAGCCAAACATTTCAGACTTCTACTCAAAAGTCCAGAACACCTGCTGGCATTTATCTTTAACCCCTTAGGGTCCCGTTACATTTAAGGGCCCGTTACACACAGCGTTCTCGCTGACGAGATCGCTGATTTTGTGACGCATCAGCGATCTCTCCAGCGAGATCGCTGTGTGTGACATCCAGCAGCAGTCGCCCCCCCGCGCGGTATCGCTGATCGTGCTGGATCGTGCTGATCGTGCTGGCTCCACCTCCCGCCCTGCCTGCAGTGCACGCTGGTATCTAGGGTAAACATCGAGCTTCTAAGGGCCCCGCGGCCCTTAGAAACCCGATGTTTACGTTGGTAACCAGCGTGCTCGCTGGTCCTGATCGCTGGAGGGGCTGTCTATGTGACAGCTCACCAGCGATCAGCTAACAATGTCCCAGCGATCCCATCCACGTCGGATCGTTGGTGGGATCGCTGGGACATTGTTATGTGTAACGGTACCCTTCATGATGCATCAGCGATCCCGACAACGATACGACCTGGTCAGGATCGCTGATGTATCGCTAAATGGTCGCTAGTGAGGTGCCAAACAGGCAGATCTCACCAACGACGCAGCAGCGATAAGCGATCCGTCGGCGGTCGCTGTTACCTTTCACACCGCAGCGATGATGACAACTTCCGCCTGCGTCAATGCGTCGCTAGTCGGCGCCAGCGGGACGCCAACAACCAAAAAATGGCCCAGGACATTCGAGCGCGATCAGAGATATCCAGCGGGGGGGCCAGTCGCAGGTACGTGTCACACAAAGCGAGATCGCAAGCGATATCGCTGTTGTGTCACAGAAACGGTGATGCGCTAGCTATATCGCTATGTGTGAAAGGCCCTTTAGGTACCCCCTTATCTTTAAACCGTATAGGTACGTCTAAGGTCGTCTCCCCCTATTTGCTGCGGGCTCCAGCGATGAGCCCGCAACTTTTGAACAGTTGACATGTGCCCAGAACAGCCGCAGGTGGTATCGCGATCCATCAAACTCTGACAGCGGCAATTAACGCATGCTTCCGACAAGCACATGGGAAATCCCGTCCATCGGTGACCCCGTCACGTGATCGCGGGTAACCGATGGGTCGGCATGACAACCAGAGGTCTGAAGCAGACCTCTATGGTTGTCAATGCCAGATTACTATGAGCGCCGTCCGGTGGTCGGCACTCATAGCAAGTCAGCAATTCTGCTATATACAGGCGATCTGATCATCGCCTGTATGTAACAGAGCCGAACGGGTTATGTCAGCTTTTAGTCTACCCATGGAGACTATTGAAGCATGCCAAAAGTTAAAAAAAAAAAAAAAAAAGTTCTTAAAAATATAAAAAATAAAAGTTCATATCACCCCCCCTTCCGTCCCAATCCCAAAAAAAAAATTCAAACATACACATATTTGGTATCGCCGAGTTCAAAATCGCCAGATCTATCAATATAAAAAAAAATTAACCCGATCACTAAACAGCGTTACAAGAAAAAAGGCAAAATGCCAGAATTATGGGGTTTTTTTGGTCGCAGCATTGAATAAAAATGCAATAATGGGTGATCAAAAGATCATATCTGCACCAAAATGGTATGATTAAAAACGTCAGCTCGGCACGCAAAAAATAAGCCCTCACCCAACCCGAGATCACGAAAAATGGAGACGCTACGGGTCTCGGAAAATGACACAATTTTTTTTTTTTTTTTAACAAACTTTTTTCCCACCACTTAAATATGGTGTCTATGAACTAATAATGACCTGGAGAATCATAGTGGCTGGTCAGTTAAAGCATTTTGTGAACATGGTAAAAAAATCCTCAAAACAGTTGTGGAATTGCACTATTTTTTGCAATTTCACCACACTTGGAATTTTTTTCCCGTTTTTGAGTACGGGATATGGTAAAATCAATGGTGTCCTTCAAAAGTGCAACTTGTCCCACAAAAAAACAAGCCAGCATATGGCCTTATTGATGGAAAAATAAAAAAGTTATGGCTCTGGGAAGAAGGAGAGCAATAACCAGAAACGCAAAAACGAAAAAGGGCATAATCATGAAGGGTTTAAATAAACAAGGGTTGGTATCTACAACTCGTAATGACCTTAACCCTTTCGCGCCTGAGCCTGTTTTTGCCTTCGTGACCAGGCCAATTTTTTCAATTCTGACCAGTGTCACTTTATGAGGCCATAACTCTAGAACGCTTCAACGGATCCTGCTGATTCTGACATTGTTTTCTCATGACATATTGTACTTCAGGATAGTGGTAAAATTTCTTAGATATGAACTGCGCTTATATGTTAAAAAAAAATCGAAATTTGGCGAAAATTTTGCAATTTTCAAACTTTTAATTTTTATGCCCTTAAATCAGAGAGTGATATCGCACAAAATAGTTAATAAATAACATTTCCCACATGTCTACTTTACATCTGCACAATTTTGGAAACATAATTTTTTTTTTTTTTGGAAGTTATAAGGGTTAAAAGTTGACCAGCGATTTCTCATTTTTACAACAAAATTTACAACACCATTTTTTTTAGGGACCACCTCACATTTGAAGTGAGTTTGGGGGGTCAATATGACAGAAAATACCCAAAAGTGACACCATTCTAAAAACTGCACCTCTCAATGTACTCAAAACCACATTCAAGAAGTTTATTAACCCTTCAGGTGCTTCACATGAATGAATGGAATGTGGAAGGAAAAAATAAACATTTAACTTTTTTTCACAAACATTTTACTTCAGAACCATTTTTTTTATTTTCACAAGTGTAAAAACAGAAAATGAACCACAAAATTTTTTGTGCAATTTCTCCCAAATATGCCGATACCCCGTATGTGGGGCTAAACCACTGTTTGAGCACACGGCAGAGCTCAGAAAGGAAGGAGTGCCGTTTGACTTTTTCAATGCAGAATTGGCTGGAATTGAGATAGGACGCCATGTCGCATTTGAGAGCCCCTAATTTGCCTAAACAGTGGAAACCCCCACAAGTGACCCCATTTTGGAAACTAGACCCCTTAAAGAACTTATCTAGATGTGTGGTGAGCACTTTGAACCCCCAAGTGCTTCACAGAAGTTTATAACGTAGAGCCATGAAAATAAAAAATCATTTTTGTTCCACAAACATGATCTTTTAGCCCCCAATTTTTTATTTTCACAAGGGTAACAGGAGAAATTGGACCCCAAAAGTTGTTGTCCAATTTGTCCTGAGTACACTGGTACCCCATATGTGGAAGAAAACTACTGTTTGGGCACACGGTGGGGATCGGAAGGGAAGTAGTGACGTTTTGGAATGCAGACTTTGATGGAATGGTCTGCGGGTGTCATGTCGCGTTTGCAGAGCCCCTGATGTGCCTAAACAGTGGAAATCCTCCACAAGTGACCCCTTTTTGGAAACTAGACCCCCCCAAGGAACTTATCTAGATGTGTGGTGAGCACTTTGAACCCCCAAGTGTTTCACTAAAGTTTATAATGTAGAGCCGTGAAAATAAAAAAATCATTTTTTTTCCACAAAAATGATCTTTTAGCTCCCAATTTTTATTTTCACAAGGGTAACAGGAGAAATTGGACCCTAAGAGTTGTTGTCCAATTTGTCCTGAGTACGCTGGTACCCCACATGTGGGGGGGGACCACTGTTTGGGCACACGGTGGGGCTCGGAAGGGAAGTAGTGACGTTCTGGAATGCAGACTTTGATGGAATGGTCTGCGGGCGTCATATTGCATTTACAGAGCCCCTGATGTACCTAAACAGTGGAAACCCCCAATTCGAATTCCAACCCTAACCCCAACACACCCCTAACCCTAGCCCTAACCCTAGCCCTATCCCTAGACATAGCCCTAGCCTGCCTACCTGCTTTTTTTTTCTTTACTTTTTTTTTTATTTTTGTGTTTTTTATTTTTTGTATTTTTGACTCATAGTAACGCCACTTCTCCTCTGATCTCACACTGGCAGATGATCAGAGGAGAAGCAGCGTTACTATGTGACAAGATCGCTGCCCGGCACATAGTAACGCCACTTCTCCTCTGATCTCACACTGATAGATGATCAGAGGAGAAGCAGCGTTACTGTGTGACAAGATCGCTGCCTGACACAGCTGTGCCAGGCAGCGATCAGCTGTGCCAGGCAGCGATCAGCTGTGCCAGGCAGCGATCTAGTCACACTGTAACGCTGCTTCACCTCTGCTCATCTGTCAGCATGCGCTCAGAGGAGAAGTCGCGTTATAATGAGGGAGATCTCCGGGAAACAAGCAGCTTTCCCAGCGAGCTCTCTCATTGGCTGCTGTGATGCGACGTCATCAGGACCTGAACCAAATAGGTCTCGATGACGTCGGGGGTCCCAGCATGCATTGTGCACCGGGATCCCCGCGTTATAAGGTATGAGGGGGTCCCGGGGGGCACAAAACCGCCGACAGTAGATAAACGTCGGCGCTGCACAAAGCCCAGCAAGCGCCAACGTTTATCTACTGTGGGCGGTCGGGAAGAGGTTAAACAAAAAACTTGGAGTACAAAGTCCAAATATCAATTAAAAAGTATAAATTTGAGATCACAAAATATCAAAAAATCACAACATGTAGATTACGTACAAAACATGGATATTGTAAACTATTTTTTTATGTTTTGGTGCTTTTACACAATAAAAACTTTTACAGAAAAAAATAACTGTTTTTGCATTGCTTTATTCTGAGAGCTATAACTTTTTTATTTTTCCGCTGATGGAGCTGTATGGCAGCTTGTTTTTTGCGGGACAAGATGGTGCTTTCCTTTTCCTTGATACTATTTTTATTACCATTTGACTTTTTGATCGCGTTTTATTACACTATTTGGGTGTGTGCACACGCTATGGATTTTGCTGCGGATCCGCAGCGTTTCTGGCCCTGCGGGTCCGCAGCAGAATCTGCTCCGTTGTACATTACCATTTTACTCTATGTAAAATGGAAACCGCTGTGCACATGCTGTGGAATTTTCCGTGCTGTTTTGCTGCGGTTTCGAATCTGCAGAAAGAAATGACATGTCACTTTTCTGCGGATTCTGCAGCGGTTTACCATCTCCTCCTTTGTAGAGGTGATAAACCGCAGGGCAAAACCGCAGCCTAATCCGCAGGTAAACCGCAGGTCTTTTGACCTGAAATTTTCCTGCAGATTTTACAAAATCCGCAGTGATAAATCCGCAGCACCTAAAAACTACGTGTGCACATACCCTTTCAAAGCAGTAAGATGGTAAAGTATAATTTGCTACTTTTTTGTTTTTTTACGGCATTCACTGAAGGGGTAGTGTGACACTTTTATAGATCAGATTGTTCCAGATGCGATGATACCAAATGTGTATTTTTTTTTTTGTTTTTGTTTGTTTTTTTACATAAAAATGTTTATTTATTAGTGGATTTTTTAATTTTTTGTAATTTTTTTTACGTTGTTTTTTTTTTTTAAATGTTAATTTTTTTTGCATAGTCCCTTTATGGAACTTTCACTTCTTTACTTTGATTGCAGGTATAATGCACTAGCATTGCACTGCATTATACCTATACTGAAAGCTTCTGACACCATGCTGTGAGCATGGTCTGAGGCTTTCCATAGCTTGATGACCCCGGGGTCATCATGGCAACGATCGGGCCCCACGATGAAGTCGCGGGGATGCCGATCTAAAGACAGAGGGAGCTCCCGTCCCTCTGCCTCCCTCCTGAATGCTGCGATGGCGCTCGATCGCAGCAATTAGGGGGTTAACAACCAGGGGCGGTACAGACGCTCAGCCACTGGCAGAACTGAGCTGCTGCACTGATCAGGCAGGAAGTGCTGATATTTCATCATCTGCACGATCATGCTGTAAACTGTCAGTCAGCTTGACTCGCCGATCACAGCGATCTGGGTCTCGGGACCGACGGCATGGGTTCCCGCACCTCTTCCCGTGCCTCTCAGCTGTCACAGACAGCTGTTGGCACTGAACTATCAATGTTTACATGCAGTGATCATTTAAAGGAATCTGTCACCCCTTTTTTGAGATATCATATAATGATATCATTCAATTGTGTGCCACATAAGGATTCTCTTAGTAGTTTTGTTGCCCCCCGACCCCGCACCTTTCATGCATAAATACCTTTTTTATATCGGTTCAGATGTATGTAAACTGCCACGGTCCAGTCTGATGGGCGGGGCTTATTCAACTGCTCCCCCCTCCCTGTCTTGCTCTACTCAAGAAGAAATGCGTGGAGCAAGACAGGGAGGGGGGGAGCAGGTGAATAAGCCCCGCCCAGTGGCAGTTTGCATACAGCTGAACCGATATAAAAAAGGTATTTATGCATGAAAGGTGCGGGGTCAGGGGGAAGCAAAAGTGCTAAGAGAATTCTTATGTGACACACAATTGAATGATATCATTATATGATATCTCAAAAAAGGGGTGACAGATTCCCTTTAAATGCATGACAGACACAGTCCGTCCTGGTGTGGGAACGGACACCCGGCCATGGCGGACTGTGTCTGTCATTGGACATTAAGGGGTTAAGCAATTTAATCATTTGAGAATACCCCTTTAATGACTGTTTCAATCTACACATTGAATCCTTGTGGATAATAAACTTTCTCGGACTTACTGTGCGCTACTAGACAAAGTTCAATTCAACACGGCATATGAAGTTTATGTCATCCCCTGAAGAAGAAGTTTTATACTTTGAAACGCGTTGGGAATTAAACAGTTAAACTTCATATGCCGTGTTGAATTGAACTTTGTCTAGTAGCGCACAGTAAGTCCGAGAAAGTTTATTATCCACAAGGATTCATATTGGCGGTCACAGAGTGGACCTTCGGACGTGCAGCAGACTGACATTTGGTTCCTATGCCTTTATTTCTCCTAATTCAGGTGAGTGGATTTCTTACATTTATTTGATTCACCACCCAGATAAGACCCTATTGCGCCTTCTTTTTCCTAAGCTTTTACAATATTCAATCTACACATTGGCTGTCACATGCGGTGAAGCTTTGCCCACAGCCCAGTCACTCAGGGAGACTGGGTCCCGCCTTGGTGATGCCAGGTTAGCTTCCAATTCCGGAAGATGCCGTGAGATCACCAGAAATCAGAGGTAGCTACAGCTGGGATCATGTGATGGTCATGAGCTGACAGCAATAGCGCTGCTCACAGCCACCTTTGGAAACGCAAGGTGTTTGAAGAAAGTCTTATTTCCAATGTTTATATCGATCTGTCCACTACACATTGTAGTGGACAACCTCTTTAAGTCAGACTTTTAAACATACAGTGGGGAAAAAAAGTATTTAGTCAGTCAGCAATAGTGCAAGTTCCACCACTTAAAAAGATGAGAGGCGTCTGTAATTTACATCATAGGTAGACCTCAACTATGGGAGACAAACTGAGAAAAAAAAATCCAGAAAATCACATTGTCTGTTTTTTTTTCAATTTATTTGCATATTATGGTGGAAAATAAGTATTTGGTCAGAAACAAGCAATCAAGATTTCTGGCTCTCACAGACCTGTAACTTCTTCTTTAAGAGTCTCCTCTTTCCTCCACTCATTACCTGTAGTAATGGCACCTGTTTAAACTTGTTATCAGTATAAAAAGACACCTTTGCACACCCTCAAACAGTCTGACTCCAAACTCCACTATGGTGAAGACCAAAGAGCTGTCAAAGGACACCAGAAACAAAATTGTAGCCCTGCACCAGGCTGGGAAGACTGAATCTGCAATAGCCAACCAGCTTGGAGTGAAGAAATCAACTGTGGGAGCAATAATTAGAAAATGGAAGACATACACGACCACTGATAATCTCCCTCGATCTGGTGCTCCACGCAAAATCCCACCCCGTGGGGTCAGAATGATCACAAGAACGGTGAACAAAAATCCCAGAACCACGCGGGGGGACCTAGTGAATGAACTGCAGAGAGCTGGGACCAATGTAACAAGGCCTACCATAAGTAACACACTACGCCACCATGGACTCAGATCCTGCAGTGCCAGACGTGTCCCACTGCTTAAGCCTGTACATGTCCGGGCCCGTCTGAAGTTTGCTAGAGAGCATTTGGATGATCCAGAGGAGTTTTGGGAGAATGTCCTATGGTCTGATGAAACCAAACTGGAACTGTTTGGTAGAAACACAACTTGTCGTGTTTGGAGGAAAAAGAATACTGAGTTGCATCCATCAAACACCATACCTACTGTAAAGCATGGTGGTGAAAACATCATGCTTTGGGGCTGTTTCACTGCAAAGGGGCCAGGACGACTGATCCGGGTACATGAAAGAATGAATGGGGCCATGTATCATGAGATTTTGAGTGCAAACCTCCTTCCATCAGCAAGGGCATTGAAGATGAAACGTGGCTGGGTCTTTCAACATGAAAATGATCCAAAGCACACCGCCAGGGCAATGAAGGAGTGGCTTCGTAAGAAGCATTTCAAGGTCCTGGAGTGGCCTAGCCAGTCTCCAGATCTCAACCCTATAGAAAACTTTTGGAGGGAGTTGAAAGTCCGTGTTGCCAAGCGAAAAGCCAAAAACATCACTGCTCTAGAGGAGATCTACATGGAGGAATGGGCCAACATACCAACAACAGTGTGTGGCAACCTTGTGAAGACTTACAGAAAACTTTTGACCTCTGTCATTGCCAACAAAGGATATATCACAAAGTATTGAGATGAAATTTTGTTTCTGACCAAATACTTATTTTCCACCATAATATGCAAATAAAATGAAAAAAAAACAGACAATGTGATTTTCTGGATTTTTTTTTCTCAGTTTGTCTCCCATAGTTGAGGTCTACCTATGATGTAAATTACAGACGCCTCTCATCTTTTTAAGTGGTGGAACTTGCACTATTGCTGACTGACTAAATACTTTTTTTCCCCACTGTAATTGCATGTGGATCATGGCACTGTGATGAGGTAGTGCATTAGTATGTCCTACCCCTTATAGTAGATCTGAAGACCTAAACTCGTAGTGGATAAATTGAGGTGATATTTAGTAGCAATCTATTATGCTTGTTAATTGTACATATCCCGTTTCAGTCAATAGCTAAGACCAGGGGTGGGGAACCTTTGGCCGTATGACCTTTCCTGCCGCCCCCAGGCAGATTCCTGGGGACTGCAGTGCTCAGGCCAGCAGCTGCATTTTGCCGGCTTCTGGCCCTTTAAACCCTCACTTGCACTGCAAACACGCACAAGCAGTATCCACAACAGTACTGCATGCACATGCATTGAAGGATTACGTCCTCCCCAGTAATGTGTATGCCCCCAGCCTCCACAATGATATCAATGCCCCCAAGCAATCCCCAGTGATGTACATGCCTTCCAGCCCTCCCCTCAGGTATGGACTGGGACCGAAATTCAGCCCTGGCATTTGAAGTCACACAGGCCCATGTTGTCCTCCTTCCCAAGCACCAGATGGGATATATTAATATTACCCTGGATGGAGGAAAGCACGTTTGCTACAAGTCCAATATTTCTAATGATACATGTGGCCTGCTGGGGTAAGTAACGGAGTCAGCGACTTTGTGCTACGTCACAAGTCTTAACATTATGGGCGTCTTAAGAACACAGATTCTGTTAACAACGTAGCAGACAAGGCAGCCCACAACCAGACAGGCCCTTCTGGCATTTGCCAGATGGCCAGTCTGGCCCTGCCTCCCCTATGAGGTCTATGCCCCCCAGCGCTCCCGTTATATCTTTGGGCCTCCCCAGTGATGTCTATGCCCCCCAGTCCTCCCCAGTGATGTTCTATGCTCCCCAGTAATATCTGCGCTCCCCCCCAAGCCCTACGCAGTGATGTTTATACCCCCAGCGGTCTCCTGTGATGTATAGACAGCAGTCACAGCCTCTCCTATGTGATGTATAGACAGCAGTCACAGCCTCTCCTATGTGATGTATAGATGGCAATCACAGCCTCTCCTATGTGATGTATAGACAGCAGTCACAGCCTCTCCTATGTGATGTATAGATGGCAATCACAGCCTCTCCTATGTGATGTATAGACAGCAGTCACATCCTCTCCTATGTGATGTATAGACGGCAATCACAGCCTCTCCTATGTTATGTATAGACAGCAGTCACAGCCTCTCCTATGTGATGTATAGACGGCAATCACAGCCTCTCCTTTGTGATGTACAGTATATTCTTTACAAAATTTATTATTGCAAAGAGTTGACTGCACTCCAGACCAACACAAACCTGAAGAAGCAGTTGTGACAAGCAACATAATCACCTAACATCAAAGCCGCAACAAAGAGAAGTAGCTCCAGCCACCACGTATGGGGTGAGTTAATTGTTTGACCAAATATAGTAGGGTGATTTTCAAGTTGATATTTTTCCCCTGCCCCCGAATAATATATTTCCAAGTTGCCCTTGCCAGAATAAAAGATTCCCCGCTTGGCTTAGACCTTCTGCAGATCTACTCTAAAATCGAATAACATGAACAAAACGGCAAATTGCAGAATAATAAAATAAATCAAATAATCAGATGTTCTGAAATTTACATTAGCCTAGCATCAAAACATCAATAAAGAGATAGCAAGAAACCGTATATTGCAGATAAAATGTAAATGACATCACATATTCAAGTGTGTGGTATTAAGGCAAGTATTAGAAGTGTCTCAACTGTGTATTAGAAGTATGGTTATGTGAAAAATTAGGAATTAATCGTAAAGAGGTAGGATTGTCATATCTCTTCGGACATATTTATTCACATAGGTGTATGCCACCAAAAAGACTGTAGAATAGTGGGAAGGCGAAGATGAGAAGTGTGAATAAATAGAAATTAACCTTTACAAACAGTAAAGTAAAATACTGTGATCTAGTAAAAATTTTCCATACATCTAGTAGATGTATAAAAGGTCACAACTATAGGGTTTAATTGCAGCTGTGACCCACTAGATCCCAAAGATTTGTTTGGTGTGAGAGAATATTATACGATCAATTGTATAACCTGACCATTGTTCCTTTATAATATGGGTCAGGCTATTGGATTCCATTAAACTCAAAAAGTGTTGTGCCACGTTATTATCAGTTTACATAGATCGGTTAATAGTTTGTACCCTTCACTAGATCATCACCAAGACGTATATTATGGGACTTAAGTCCCTGACTCGCGTTTCGCTGGTATACCAGATTTTTCTAAGCTGGTAAACCGGCAAAACATGCGTCAGGGACTTAAGTCCCTTATTATGTGTCTTGGTGATGATCTAGTGCAGGGTACAAACTATTAGACCACCTATGTGAACCGATAATGGTGTGGCACGACACAGCAGCAGCTAGATTGGCGATATGCCTAGGGTAATGAATTATCGCAGTCACTTATAATAGTGGGAGCAGTGCATTCAGCGGGAGCAGACTAACAGATTGCCGAGTACATCACGCTGGCAAAAGTCTTTCTTGGCACTTTATTCAAACGGCGAAACCACGCTTGTAGTTGTCAGCTTCTGTGTCCACAAGCAGCCGCACTGCAATAAGATAGCACGTGAGGTGGAAAAACACCTGCTAACAGGGATCACACTTAAGCAGATCGCTGCTTATGCTAGCCACACACAATTGAATGCTATAATAAAACCTGACACATTGGCGGCTTTGGACTGCATATACTAAAGACGATCCATATATTACAGTTCCTACCTATATACTATGCAATATACTTATAAGCCATAATATAGGGATTATATTATTATGGTCAGATAGTACAGTTTACTACCTTTTAACCCATACATTAGTTTTGAAAATTAACATCCAATTGCGATGTGTAAAATAATGATTCTACTATATAATTATAGTGGTTATAACCCCTGGTACCAACCAATTTGGGACAGGTCGATTCCCCACACAACATATGGGGCACTCATTTGTTTTGTACCCTGCATTTGAGTTTAATGGAATCCAATAGCCTTACCTGTTATGATTGAGTCACCGTAGGAGGCAAAAATAGAAATGCTAGCTAAGTCCAGAAAACCAGAGAAGTTGGCAGCTATCGAATTGCAGACCCCTGAACCTATCAACACAACTAGCAGTAGCCGTGGGGGGCTCCTACGATGCCCTAGGCCCCTCGATCACAGCCGGAGGACTACATAGCCTAAAGACAGAAAGGGAAATCTAAACTGCCCCAGAGCAGACCCCAAAGTAAAAGGCAGCCCCCCACATATAATGACGGTGAAGCAAGAAGAAAGAACAAAACAGACAGAAAGATAGACTGAGCAAAGATGGGGCCCACGCTAGCTTAGATAGGAAAGGACAGGAAGGCTGCTGTCTGCAATCCGTGAAAACCCCTATGAAAATAAGAGCCAACAAACTGACAGTAAAAAAGGCCCTGAAGATGCTAGGCTTCAAAAAAGCTATGTCAGTACTCAGGAATATTCTGAAGACAGAGCAACAGGCAAAAGGAGATTCAGCTCACCCCAGCAGGGAATGGCAGAATCCAGAAAAGCAAGGAAAACAAAACACTAATGCAAAAAGGCAAAGAAGAAATCTTAGCTTTAGATGAGCAGGAATCAGACTGGTTTCCTAGAAGTCCACAGAGAAATCACCCACAGGCCAGAAGGGCGTCGGCAGCCTTATATCCAGTCATTAACTCCACTCAGCCAGTCATCATCATCAGCCCCAGGTGTTTGACAATCAAGCTCACTACCTTTCTTCACCAGAAGAGGGAGTTCCTCGGGCCTCAGTAGTGAAGGGGAAAATGAACTCACAACACTTACCCATATTGTAATTGACAATGCTCAGGTTTTCCAATTGATCGTATAATATTCTTGCACACCAAGCATATCTTCAGGATCTAGTGGGTCACGGTTGTGATAAAAACCTATAGCTGTGACCTTTTATACATGTAATCGATTTATGGAAAACTTTAATAAATCTCAGTATTTTATTATTAAAGGTTAAATTTTATTTATTCACATTTCTCATCTTCCCCTTCCCACTATTCTACGGAATTAATCATGTACCCAGTTTTAAACACAAATATGTTAATACGTTTTTTGTAAAACTAAATCCTTATAGAGTGACTTGCAAAAGTATTAACCCCCTTGACATTTTTCGTGTTTTGCTACCTCACAACCTGGAATTTCATTTTTTTTTTATAGGGTTTGCATCAGTTCATTTAAAGAACATGCCTACAAGTGTGAACATTTGGTTTTCTTTTCATTGTGAGGTAAATAACAAATATGGCAAAATAACTGAAAACTTCAGTGAGCATACCTATTCACCCCCTAAAGTCAGTACTTTTTAGAGCCTCCTTTTGCAGCAATTACAGCTTCAAGTTACTTTAGATAAGTCCGTGAGCTTTCCTCATCTTTCCATTGTGATTTTTGCCTATTTCTCAAGTTGAAACTGCTCCAGCTCCTTCAAGTCTGGTGAACAGCAATCTTCAAGTCTGATCACAAATTCTCAATTGGATTAAGATCTGGGCTTTGACCAGACCACCCCAAAATATTTACACATTTCCCCTTAAACCATGTGAATGTTGTTTTAGCAGTATGCTTTGGGTCATGGTCTTGTTGGAAGGTAAACCTCCGTCCCAGTCTCAAATCACTGACGGGCTGAAATATGTTTTTCCTAAGAATATCCCTGTATTTCACACCATCCATCACCCCCCACCTCGCTCTCTGACTCAATCCATTTTCCCTGTCCCTGCTGCTGAAAACGATCCTTACAGCATGATACTTCCACTACGTTGTTTCACTGTGGGGATGGTGTTCTTGGGAGTGATGAGCTGTGTAGTTTTGACACCAAACATAGTGTTTACCTTGGTGGCCAAAAAAGTTAAATTTTGGTCTCATCTGACATCCGCACCTTCATCCATACACTTGGGGAGTCTCCCACATGTCTTTTGTCAAACTCAAAGCGATCGTTACAATTTTTGTGTAAGTAAAGGCTTTTTTCTGCCTACTCTTCCATAAAGGCCACCTCTATAGGGTGTACAGCTTAGGCCGGGTTCACACTTGCAACTGCAATGCGAGAAACTCGCATCAATACTCGGCACTGCAGTCGACACTCGGGACCGGAGTGTGCAGCTGGATGTATTTCTATGCAGCTGAGTGCTCCGGTTCCGAGTGCCAGCAGCAGTGCCAGGTATTGATACAAGAGACTCGCGCATTGCAGTTGCAAATGTGACCCTGGCCTTATTGTGGTCGTATGGACACATACTCCAGTCTCTGCTTGGGAACTCTGCAGCTCCTTCAGGGTTACCTTTAGTCTCTGTGCTGCCTCTCTGATCAATGAACTTCTTGCCCGGGCTGAGAGTTTTGGTGGGCGGCCCCCTATTGGCAGGTTTGTTGTGGTACCATATTCTTTCCATTTGATGATTAATGAATTTGATGGTGCTCCGTGGGATCATCAGAGATTGGGATATTTTTTTTATAACCCAACCCTGACTTGTACTTCTCAACAACTTTGACTTGCTTGGAGATCTCCTTGGTCTTCATGGTGTTGATTGGTTAGTGGTACCTCTTAATGGTGTTACAGCCTCTGTGGCCTTTCAGAAAAGGTAAAGTGTGTATACTGACAGATGTAACACTTAGATTGCACACAGGTAGACTTCCTTTCACTAAGCATGTGACTTATGAAGGTAATTGCTTACACCAGAACATTTTAGGGGCTTCATAGCAAAAAGGGGTGAATACATATGCACATGCCAATTTTTAGTTATTTGAACCCATAAATTAATGCCTAAAATTTTCTCTTCATTTCATCAACTTAGGCTATTGAGTGCTGATGCATCACACACAAATCGGATTACAAAAATATTTAAACACAGGTTGTAATGCACAAAACAGGTAAAAAGACAAGGGGAGGGGGATACTTTCGCAACCCGCTGAATGAGTGTAAATGTCAAAATCCTGTGCAGGCAGTCAGCTTTCATGAAATGCACATGTATATTTAAAAATGGCAATATTAATTTGTGAGTGAACAGAATTTGTTTGATTGATGCACCAAATTTTAATTCTCATACACTTTTTTGAATGATTTATGTTATAGTTAAGGCTTAATTTGTATATAATTGTGAAATTGTACTGAATACCAGTAGTGTAACTTCTTTAGAATCAGACTATTCTATAATGCTGTAGATTAGCCCCCGATCCGACCTGAAACATAAGTTCTTTTTCTTATTATAATCAAGTGCAGCGCGGTCCAGTTCGATGGGTGTCGCAGTTCCTGGTCCAGCGCCTCCCATCTTCTTATGATCTCCGCCCTCCTGTTGCTTCACAGGCTCCCCTGCATCGTGCTCCTGCGCAGGCTTGCTGATCTGCCCTGTTGAGGCCAGAGCAAAGTACTGCAGTGCTCAAGCGCCGGGAAAGGTCATTAAAGTATTCAAAGTAAAAGTAATCTTTTACTTATGTCAGCAAAGGAGGATTGTATAGAACACTTAGGGTCCCATTACACATAGCGACGCTCCAGCGATCCTGACAACGATATGACCTGGTAAGGATCGCTGGTACGTCGCTACATGGTCGCTAGTAAGCTGTCAAACAGGCATATCTACTCAACGACTCAGCAACGATACGGCGATCCGTATAACGACCTCGGCGGTCGTTGGGACCTTGTCACACAGCAGCTATTCTGACGACTCAGACCTCGATAGGCGTGCTTCACCGTTGCCTTTTTCATGCCCCTCTGCTCTGATTGGTGGCCACTACTGCGCTATAACTACGCGGTTTGCTTCAGCGTCCCTGTCTGAGTCACTAGTGCGCTATTTATTTGTGAATCCACAGTCACTGACACGGGGACACGCGATTATTATAACTACATGTTAAATGTTATGATTGCATATAATTGATAGCTGACCTATAAAAGGAAACGCTACAAAGATCCTAATTTGAGACCACCAATCAGCTGAGGGGGCGTTGAAAAGACAAAGCAAAATCACGCCTGAGTTCTGAGTCGCCAACGAGGACGCTCGTCATTGTTATGGAGTCAAACACAGCAATGCATGCTGGCCAGCGGGACACCAATGATCAAAAAATGGCCTAGGACATTCGAGCACGATCAGCGATATCGCAGCGGGGGGGCCATCGCCGCTATGTGTCACACGTAGCGAGATCGCTGGCGAGGTCGCTGTTGCGTCACAAATCCTGTGACGTTTCAGCGATCTCACTAATGATCTCGCTGTGTGTGAAGTACCCTTTACTCAAAATAACGATGTCACTATCAGAGGTAACATCATTCAGCTGTGATTGAGAGAAGTGTTGTTCCATATATTCTTTAAGGTCATTCATTTCTCCCCACAAATACCCTTGCCGGAAGCAAACAAGCCAATTGTGACCTATTTTGGAAGTACTATGCGAGGGGTGGTAGTAATGGTGCTGATGCTGCCTGTGACTACCACATTCTTACTGCCAGAATAGCATGTTTTATTTTTTATATTTTACATTATCCCATCCCTTGCTATTAGTTTTTAACATGCATACTTTGTGAGGTAGACAGTCACAGGTAAACATCTGGATTTTTTTTTTAATTTTTTGTATATTTTGTTTTAAACACTATTTTACCCCCCTCCCCCCCAAAAAAAAAGAACAACAAATGTAAACACGTACTACAGTAGCTTATGACAGACAGTTGTGTGTTTCTAAGTTTATATATATTTTTTTTTATCTTTAAGAAATGTTGTAGGCTTGCTACTGTATGAAGAATTAAAACGTGTAATTGAAATGCAGCAGCTGCCATCTACACTAAATGGTGCTGCTAGCTCTTCTTTCTTTTTTTTCCTCTCCCTTTCCTCTCTCTTAGGGCTCATACTCGCTTGCGAGAGACTCGCACGATTCTCGTGCGAGTCTCTCGCATGAAAACCTGGCACTGGGACCGGAGCGTGCGTCTGCATAGAAATACATGTAGCTGCACGCTCTGGTCCGAGTGCCGGCGGCAGTGTCAGGTTTTCATGCGAAATCGCTTACAAGTGAGTATGAGCCCTTAGTCCCTTTTTTCTCTCCCCGCTCTCTACCCTTTGTCTGTTTTCTGTATCACCTTCCTCTCCTGTTTTGTCCCTCTGTGACATATTATTTGAGTCTCTGTAGTATTCTCTCAGACTACAACACACAATCATTCGTCAAATGTTTATAACGTTCTCTCACTATCTATTTTGCTAAGCTGTGAACTGTGACATCCTCCCTCTTTATCCCGATTCACCACAAAATGGCAGCTACATTCTCTCCTTTGGCTTTTATACAGACTATGACGGTTTCTCTTAATTGGGGTGCCATGACATGTGATGATGACAGTTGTACAGAAGAAAATGTTAGTTGCTCAAATCGATTTTTCTGACCAATGCTCACTGGTTTGAAAAATTTTGCCTGTGGACACAAATTAAGTACAAAATAGAGCCGCAATACAATTCTGATTTACTTCATTGCCAGATATTAGCTGTTTACCTATAAAAAGCATATACCTTTCCAATGCAAAAAATAAAGTGCATCATAACAAGCGGTCAATCTAATGTATTTTTTTTAGTTAAACATTTGTTATAATTAAATGTGTCTATATTTTTGACATGATACTGCTTTTAAATATCTATGTTGTGTATGAAGTATGGGGTTAAGATATTGTAAACATCACTCATTTTCTGGCAGCGTTTCAGGTACACGCAGCATCGAGTTCTTGTTAAACAAGGTGAGGTTTATTAAACGTCATAAACCTTCACAGTATTCAAGCAAAAGTAACAAAGAGAAGCAAATACACTCCCTTCTCTGGGTAGGCAAAATAAGCACATGGTCTCTTACCCTTGCAGCGACACAGGCCCTGCACCTCTCTATTGGATCAGCAACCAGACTGCCTTTCCAACAGCAAACACACCTGAGCCAATTTTAGGAGTCTTTTATAGGAGCTGCAAATTCTGTGCTGGAGGTATGGGATCAATCATTGCCCCCAGGCTCTTTGGCCATTCCTACACCTCTCAGTAACCTGTCGTTACTGGAGCCTTAATTAAAGGACCTACATCACCACCGCAGTGACACACACCTTCCATAAAAAATTTTTACCACCTGCCTTCCTACAGTATATAACTATTACTCTTACATGTGGCAGGGCTTAATTATTTTTTGTATGTGTGTGTATAGTGCAGTGATGGCGAACATTTTAGAGACCGAGTGCCCAAACGACAATCTAAAACCCACTTACTTATCGCAAAGTCCCAACACAATAACCAGAATACTGAGGTTTTAGATTAGAAAAACAACTTCTACATTAGTGCGCTATAGCAAAGATTTTGTAAGCACTGCATTCCAAGCTGAAGATACTAGCCACCGATTGCAGTGGAAGTCTGTTCTTGAGAACAAAGGGGTTTAATATTCAAAAGTAAAATTGCTTATTTGTTTTTTTAAAACCTCTTTGCAATTGTAGCCCTTTATCATGATGAGAACAAACCCTTTAAGCATGGGATGTGAAACTAAATACTCAGAGGGCCAAAATTAAAAGCTTTGACTTAAGCCCCCTTCTCACATAGCGAGATCGCTAGCGATATCACTAAAGCGTCGCCGATTTTTTGACTCAACAGCGACATCGCTAGCGATCTCGCTACATGTGACACGTACCTGCGACCGGCCCTCCCGCTGGATATCGCTGATCACGCTCGAACGTCCTGAGCCATTTCTTCCTCGTTGGCGTCCCACTGGCGCCGATTAGCGACGCATGGACGCAGGCGGAAGTCGTCATCATCACTGCCGTATGACAGGTAAGAGCGACCGCTGCTGGATCGCTAATCGCTGCTGTGTCGCTGGTGAGATCTGCCTGTTTGGCAGCTCACTAGCGACCACTTAGCGATGCACCAGCGATCGTGACCAGGTCGTATCATTGTCGGGATCACTGGTGCATCGCTAAATATAACGGGACGCTAAGTCGCAGGCCAACCTTGATACTTGTTTAAAACAAAATGTCTACAATTGAGGAAGTTTTTCCTTATCAAATAAAACGATTAACTTTTGGAATTATAGTGGAATAATATAATGTTATGTAACAGCAGTAAAAAGCATATGGCCCAGTGGCCGGATATAAATATGTAAAGGATACATTAATACAGTTTTCCTCCATACACAGTATGATGATCCTACTTTATCCCCCTCCCTCAATTCCCCCAACAAAGACTGATGACCCCATTACAGTGTGATTCTCCAAAGGTAATCCTCATATAGTCCTCCATACAGTGTAATGGGCCTCACATAGTGCGCCATAGAATGTAATGGGCCCTACACAGTCCTGCATAAAGTGTAATGGGCTCCACATAGTGCTCTGTACAGTATAACGGGCCCTGAATTGCCTTCCATAAAGTATTATGGCCCCACATAGTGCTTGAAACAGTATTACGGCCCCACATGACGCTCCATTCTGTATAATGGCCCCACATGATGCTCCATTCTGTATAATAGTCACACATAGTGCTCCATCGTGTATAATAGCCACACATATGATGCTACATACTGTATGATAGCCACATATGATGCTGCATACTGTATAATGGCCTCACATGATGCTCCATAGAGTAAAATGGTCCCACATGATGCTGCATACAGTATAATGATCCCACATGATGCTCCGTACTGTATAATGGCCACACATGATGCTCCATATTATATAATGGCCCCACATGATGCTGCATACAGTATAAAGGCCCCACATGATACTCCATACTGTATAATGGCCCCACATGATGCGCCATTCTGTATAATAGTCACACGTAGTGCTCCATGGTGTATAATAGCCACACATATGATGCTGCATACTGTATAATAGCCACATATGATGCTGCATACTGTATAATGGTCCCACATGATGCCTACAGTATAATGGCCCCACATGATGATGCATACAGTATAATGATCCCACATGATGCTCCGTACTGTATAATGGCCACACATGATGCTCCATACTATATAATAGCCACACATGATGCTGCATACAGTATAATGGCCTCACATGATGCGCCATAAGGTATAATGGCCCCACATAATGCTCCATACTGTATAATGGCCACAAATGATGCTGCATACAGTACAATGGCCTCAAAAAAACTTCTCACCTCTGCCCATTCCAATGCTGATCTGGTTTCTTCATATATCAGTCCTACCTGTGGGCACACGTGCCATCTCGGCAATAGCGCTGCTGCCTCTCAGCCGCGCGCCCATCCCCGTCCTCAGCCTGCGCAAGATCCCCGTCCTCAGCACATGCACAGACTGATGAAACGGCGCGTGACCTGATGGGAGTGTTAGGAGAAGAGAGGAGAGTGGCGCCAGCGTTAGTGATGAGGGAGATTACGAGTGGACTGAGGAGAGTGGTGGCAGCACTAGTTTTGAGGAGATGACGTGCGTGCCAACCAGGAGGGCTCTGCGTGCCCCCTCTGGAACGCATGCAATAGGTTGGCTACCACTGGTATAGTGCATTTTGTTCTGCATAATTTATCATCTAGAGTTCTGGAATTTACATTTGACACATTTTATATATAGAAAACCATATTGATCCTGCGGTGAATGCACTGCATCAAGATCAAGAAGTGCTTACAAATAAGGAGTAATTTAAAAAAAAAAAAAAACCACTTTATTTTAACCAATGTTGAAAGATAAGTCACATAAACAACATTAAAAAGATGCCTCAAAACACAAAAAGGAGAACAGCTGGAGAAGCATAGACCAATACGCAGGTACATATATATATATATGCACGGCTTTGAGTGTAGTGTCACAATTAGGTTTCCTAATCAAACTAATATGTGACTTAACAATGTGAAGAAAAAATGCGGCACTCACCAAGTTGCGAAAAAATTCCAGTGTCCTTTATTTCACCATGTGCGGCTTGGGCAAAGCATCGGACATACAGTGTTAAAGGAGGCATGCAGGGAGAAAGGTCTACGACCGTTTCGCGTTTAATCGCATCAACTGGTCCAGATTAGTTGCCACCCCTATATCAAATGCAGCGTATACACATGAGAGTGCTCATTCATACCCCTCCTACTGATAATGTCCCATAGGATCAGACATATGAATGGTACCATAGAATACTAAGGTGCATATGCAAAGTTACATTGGTTCAGTTGGCAAGACAACATATCAGAATAGAGCACAATGATGGCAGCTATTGGAAATAAGACTCTGTATAAATGTTCATAATAAGATCACATCAAACTGTGCCACGCACATATTAAAAGGGTTGATGATGCTCCACAGGTAACTGTCGAATGGCACGCTGTCTCTCCTAACCCTGATGCGCGTTTCACTCATGCTTTTTCATTTATCATGTGAATGAATTGTATCTTTTGTAAATAGTTTTGAAAGTTGCTATGATCTTATTGTCTTTGACAGCAGCTGCCTGGCACTAGTTGCTATAGTTAGTTTTCCCACCTTTTTTTTTTTTTTTTTTTTTACTCTGTTTTCACAATTAGTTTGTAACGATGGCATCTATTTTTCTTCATAGATGCATGACCTTTTTTCCACTTTCTACTCAAGCTTCCAGCCTATCCTGCTCCATATGAAATTATTTTACATAGTTCAGTATTGCCTTCAAAAATTATAATTTTACTGCGCTATCCCGCTATAAGTTCATTAATCTATTTTAAAAAAGGTAAAATACTGACCTTCATGGTACTCAACCAATAACAAATGTCTTCTATTTTAAGATATCCTATCCAGCTTAATTTTTTTTTTTTTCCCTATAAAGGGATCATGCGGTCACATGTTGTTTGGCCCCCTCCCCCTTATCAATCAGCTGTTATTGCCTTCAGAACATTGAATGGGGCTGCACTGTGCAATTCTATGTAATGTGCAGTGGCTGCTACTGGATACTGCAGAACAGCTACTATCTTGATCAATGAAAGACAATAGACAGTCTAAAGGCCCCGTCTCACATAGCGAGATCGCTAGCACGTCACCAATTTGTGACGCAACAGCGACTTCGCCAGCGATCTCATTATGTGTGACACTTAGCAGCGATCAGGCCCCCGCTGCGATGTCGCTGATCTTGCTCGAATGTCCTGGGCCATTTTTTGATCGCTGGTGTCCCGCTGGCCTGCATGCATCGCTGTGTTTGAAACCGAAGATCAACCTCGTTAGCGACTCAGAAATCATGGACGCAGGTGGGAGTCGTGAGAATCGCTGCTGTGTGACACTAAGCGATGCACCAGCAATCCCGCCGAGATCGTTGCTGCCTCGTTGGGTAAATTTGACTGTTTGACAGCTTACTAGCGACCTCTTAGTGACGCACCAGCGATCCTTACCAGGTCGTATCGTTGTCGGGATCGCTGGTGCGTCGCTTAGTGTAACGGTACCCTAAGAGTTGCTCCTTGTGAAGGACAAATTACAATTCTCTACACTCCTGAAATGTGCCCCCCACCCTTGCATCCCTCAAGGCCATAAAAAAGCCATGCAGTGTTTATATTTAATTAAAAACCAAGAACAAATCCTTTGAAGCTAATAACACAAAGGTGCGAAATCCCCTGAAAGCTACAGGCAAACTGAAGTCTTTTTTTGTCCGACTTGAAACACGTGCCTATGCTTCGTCGTACAACAAATCACAGCAAGGCTATGAGGTATTGAATCTGGAAAATGACCTATAATAACAGAATGCAATATCTCTGAGCCTAGCCGAACACATCATCCAAAACAACGTTCTCCCATACTCCCGTGCCCGGCAGCCAAGAGTAGCACTCTGCGCTAGGGAGTTATAAAGCTTAGCCACCTGGAATTACATACGGGAGTCATATTTGAACTTTATGCGCAGATAAAATCCAGACAAATCCAGTGGCACTCCTGCCATTCCATTCAGAGCTTCTGGCAGAAAGTTGTGGGCCATTCACGGTTCTGGACTGGAAATCATGCTCTCAGAGATGGGAGGATAGAGGCTGCACAAGTCCAGGGGTGGGTGCAGAATGTGGGAGGAGCAGCCAAGGAGATAAGTGTCAGCACCTCATTTTGGAGCCTAGTTTTCTGGCTGGAGGACCCGTTATCAGGTAGAGCCAAGAAAGCCTGTAACTAAGATTTGGACCTGTGATCCATCAGTGCCTCCCTGTGGTCACATGCTACATAACACTGGAACTGCAACCTATCTATACCCTATCCTTGTACTACACCCCTGACAGCATACTTGTATATTGTTCTGTAAATATATGCTTGTATATTTCTAGTGCGTCTTTTAGGTGATTAAATATAAAATCAATCTTGGGCTGCTCTTTTATCTAGATCCCAGAATCCCCACGTCCGCACACTCGGCTGGTTATATGAAACGCTACCGGGTTGGTTCCTGACCCAATATAAGCCTGTTGTCGGACGGGGCTTATTTCAAATGAGAAACTGGTGGCAGAATACCGTATTTTTTTAATGAGGAACTCTGGCAGTGACTGCCGGGAGGTTTATATATATATCCCCAGCCTGGACTGGTGATATATATCCCCCCTCACTGGGAGCACCTCACTAACTCGTACCTATAAGGGAAGCCTTTCCGGCGACTATTTGCCCTCGGTGCAGTTCCCTGACTGACCTGGGGCAAGTGGTAGTGCCAGAGAGCCGACCCCTGCTAGGTCCTTCTCGCCCCTCCCCCCGAGGTGAGCAAAGTCAACCCCCCCTTCCCCTGTGAGATCCCTCACACTCATCCCCCATTATGTAGTAATGTCCTCCCATATTGGACGCCTTCCTGGCATTTATGTCCATGATCCTGGACTCATCCTTGTACAGTGGGTACGGAAAGTATTCAGACCCATTTAAATTTTTCACTTTTTGTTTCATTGCAGCCATTTGGTAAGTTCCAAAAAGTTCATTTTTTTCTCATTAATGTACACTCTGCACCCCATCTTGACTAAAAAAAAAAAATAGAAATGTAGGAATTTTTTCAAATTTATTAAAGAAAAACTGAACTATCACATGGTCAAAAGTATTCAGACCCTTTGCTCAGTATTGAGTAGAAGCACCCTTTTGAGCTAGTACAGCCATGAGTCTTCATGGAAATGATGCAAAATGTTTTTCACACCTGGATTTGGGGATTCCCTGCCTTTCTTGCAGATCCTCTCTAGTTCCGTCAGGTTGGATGGTGAACAGTCATTTTCAGTTCTCTTCAGAGATGCTCAATTGGGTTTGGGTCAGGGCTCTGGCTGGGCCAGTCAAGAATGGTCACAGAGTTGTTCTAAAGCCACTCCTTTGTTATTTTAGCTCTGTGCATAGGGTCATTGTCTTGTTGGAAGGTGAACCTTTGGCCAAGTCTGAGGTCCAGAGCACTCTGGAAGAGGTTTTCATCCAGGATATCTCTGTACTTGGCCACATTCATGTTTTCTTCAATTGCAACCAGTCGTCCTGTTCCTGCAGCTGAAAAACTCCCCCATAGCATGATGCTGCCATCACCATGTTTCACTGTTGGGATTGTATTGGGCAGGTGATCAGCAGTGCCTGGTTTTCTCCGCACATACTGCTTAGAATTATCACCAAAAAGTTCTATCTTCGTCATATCAGACCAGAGAATCTTGTTTCTCATAGTCTGGGAGTCCTTTGTGTGGTTTTTAGCAAACTCTATGCGGGCTTTCATATGCTTTGCACGGAGAGGCTTCCGTCGGGCCACTCTGCCATACAGGCCCAACTGGTGGAGGGCTGCAGTGATATATGACATTGTGGAACTTTCTCCCATCTCCCTACTGGCTCTGTGGAGATCAGCCACAGCGATCTTGAAGTTCTTTTTAACTCTCACCAAGGCTCTTCTCCCATGATTACTCAGTTTGGCTAGACAGCAAGTTCTAGGAAGACTTCAGGTGGTCCCACGCCTCTTCCATTTAAAGATTATGGAGGCTACTGTGCTCTTAGGAACCTTGAGTACAGAAGAAATTCTTTTGTAATCTTGGCCAGATGTGTGCTTTGCCACAATTCTGTCTCTGATCTCCCTGGCCAGTTGCTTTGACCTAAGGAATCCTAGAATCGTAGAGTTGGAAGGGACCTCCTGGGCCATCTGGTCCAACCCCCTGCTCAAAGCAGGATTCGCTAAATCATCCCAGTCAGATGTCTGTCCAGCCTCTGTTTGAAGACTTCCATTGAAGGAGAACTCACCACTTCTCGTGGCAGCCTGTTCCACTCATTGATCATTCTAACTGTCAAAAAGTTTTTTCTAATATCTAATCTGTGTCTCCTCCCATTCAGTTTCATCCCATTGCTTCTAGTCTTTCCTTTGTGCAAAAGGATTTTCATTTGGTCTGATATGCACTGTGAGCTGTAAGGTCTTATATAGACAGGTGTGTGCCTTTACAAATCAAGTCCTATTAGTTTAATTAAACACAACTGGACTCCAATGAAGGATTAGAACCATCTCAAGGCGGATCACAAGGCAATGGACAGCATGTGACTTAAATATGAGTGTCTGAGCAAAGGATCTGAATACTTATGACAATGTGATATTTCATTTTTTTTTTTATAAATTTACAAGCATTTCTACATTTGGTTTTTTTTCAGTCAAGATGGGGTGCAGATTGTACATTAATGAGAAAAAAATGAATTTTTTGAATTTACCAAATGGCTGCAATGAAACAAAGAGTGAAAAATGTAAAGGGGTCTGAATACTTTCCGTATCCACTGAAAATATGTCCCTCATCCAGGCCCCATCCTGGGGTAAATATATATCCTCCATCCTGGTATATATGTAACCATTTTCGCATATATGTTCCCCATCCTGGTATATATGCTACCCATCCTTGGATATATGTCCCTCATCGTAGTGTATGAATACATCCTCCATCCTGGTATACAGTCATATGTTAACGTTTGGGCACCCCTATTAATGTTAACCTTTTTTCTTTATAACAATTTTGTTTTTTGCAACAGCTATTTCAGTTTCATATATCTAATAACTGATGGACTCCGTTATATTTCTGGATTCAAATGAGGTTTATTGTACTAACAGAAAATGTGCAATCTGCATTTAAACAAAATTTGACCGTGCAAAAGTATGGGTACCCTTATCATTTTCTTGATTTGAACACTCCTAACTACTTTTTACTGACTTCCTGAAGCACTAAATTGGTTTTGTAACCTCATTGAGCTTTGAACTTCATAGCCAGGTGTATCAAATCATGAGAAAAGGTATTTAAGGTGGCCACTTGCAAGTAGTTCTCCTATTTGATTCTCCTATGAAGAATGGCATCATGGGCTCCTCAAAACAACTCTCAAATGATCTGAAAACATAGATTATTCAACATAGCTTTTCAGAGGAAGGATACAAAAAGTTGTCTCAAAGATTTAACCTGTCAGTTTCCACTGTGAGGAACATAGCAAGGAAATGGAAGAACACAGGTACAGTTCTTGTTAAGCCCAGAAGTGGCAGGCCAAGAAAAATATCAGAAAAGCAGAGAAGAAGAATGGTGAGAACAGTCAAGGACAATCCACAGACCACCTCCAAAGACCTGCAGCATCATCTTGCTGCAGATGGTGTCACTGTGCATCGGTCAACAATACAGCGCACTTTGCACAAGGAGAAGCTGTATGGGAGAGTGATGCGAAAGAAGCCGTTTCTGCAAGCACGCCACAAACAGAGTCGCCTGAGGTATGCAAAAGCACATTTGGACAAGCCAGTTACATTTTGGAAGAAGGTCCTGTGGACTGATGAAACAAAGATTGAGTTGTTTGGTCATACAAAAAGGCCTTATGCATGGAGGCTAAAAAACAGCATTCCAAGAAAAACACTTGCTACCCACAGTAAAATTTGGTGGAGGTTCCATCATGCTTTGGGGCTGTGTGGCCAATGCCGGCACCGGGAATCTTGTTAAAGTTGAGGGTCGCATGGATTCAATTCAGTATCAGCAGATTCTTGACAATAATGTGCAAGAATCAGTGACGAAGTTGAAGTTACGCAGGGGATGGATATTTCAGCAAGACAATGATCCAAAACACCGCTCAAAATCTACTCAGGCATTCATGCAGAGGAACAATTACAATGTTCTGGAATGGCTATCCCAGTCCCCAGACCTGAATATCATTGAACATCTGTGGGATGATTTGAAGCGGGCTGTCCATGCTCGGCGACCATCAAACTTAACTGAACTGGAATTGTTTTGTAAACAGGAATGGTCACAAATACCTTCATCCTGGATCCAGGAACTCATTAATAGCTACAGGAAGCGACTAGAGGCTGTTTAGAGGAGGATCTGCGAAATATTAATGTCACTTTTATGTTGAGGTGCCCATACTTTTGCACCGGTCAAATTTTGTTAAAATGCAGATTGCACATTTTCTGTTAGTACAATAAACCTCATTTGAATCCAGAAATATAACTGAGTCCATCAGTTATTAGATATATGAAACTGAAATAGCTGTTGCAAAAACCTAAATTATTATAAAGAAAAAAGGTTAACATTAATAGGGGTGCCCAAACTTTAACATATGACTGTATATGACCTTCATCCTTGTATATACACACGTGGTCAAAATTGTTGGTACCCCTCGTTTAATGACAGAAAAACCCACAATGGTCACAGAAATAACTTGAACCTGACAAAAGAAGTAATAAATCAAAGATCTATGAAAATTAAAATATGAAAATCAGACATTGCTGTTACAACCATGCTTCCACATAATTTTTAAAAAAACAAAACTCATGAAATGGTCCTGGACAGAAATGATGATACCCCTGAAAATAATGTGACAAAAGGGACATGTTAAATCAAGGTGTGTCCACTAATTAGCATCACAGGTGTTTACAATCTTGGAATCACTGAGTGGGCCTGTATCAGTGAGAGGGCTACAGATACTCACTATGCTGTTTGGTGACAAGATGGGCCCAACCAATGCGGCCTGTCGCGGTGCCGATACTCTGGGGACAGAGCGTGCTGCTCACCTGATTGCCGCTGCTACGGGTTGGCGCCAAACTTCCTGCTGCTGCGCGCGCTTTTCTTTTTATGCAACCTCTCCTCCCCGGGTCATGAGGTTGGTCCGGCTCCTCATTTCTTCCCCAAGGCAACAGGGGAGGCAGCCTCAACAGTTCCAGACCCGGCTCGGCACAGGTACCCGCAGCCCAGTCCTTCTCCTTACAGGCCAACAGCTTTCCATTCCCACCCCATATACACATGTGTTTACAATGAGAAGAGGTGAATAAGCCATAGTCGGACACCTCGATCTTGTTCTCCATCATGAAAGTCAGCACAACCCCATATGACTTTACTGTAATGTGTATGGGTATCACAGTAAATAATATTTTCTTCTGTATTCCTCATTAACTAGATTTTGTTCACAAAATATAATTTTGTGGTTCTGTAAATATCCCCATTTGCAATGAAATTACAGCAATTAGCATCATAAAACTTAAACATAATGGGTTAGAAAATATATCTCCACTAAAGGCTATTTGTCTAGTGTAAATAATCACTTCAGATTGCTTTATTTGTAACCTGTGCCAAATATCTTGCAACTTGGCAAATTCTTGTGATTTGAGAAAATTAAACCACGCATTACAACCAGTTCCTCTCTCGATATGAAAGAGTTCTGAGAAGGCACACGTCCAAGTGGGTAAACGGCGTGTCATATATTTTTGTATTGTAGCATGATGTGCACAGCAAAATGTTTTCATAGCTGCAACTACTTTCCCACTAACAGCGCTGTTTTTTTGCCAAAAACATGTCCAATGTTAAATTGTTAGTTTTATAGGGTTTATATAAGGTATCGCTTCATTTTACAGTCTGTTTTGCCTTGAAATCAAGTGAAAGAATTTCAGTTAAGGTTAATTGTGCTATTTCGACATACTGCTGAAAATAGTCTCAGTACCTTGAATTAAATGGCCAAACATAAGAATCACCACTACAGATCTAGAGCAGAGTTCCCCAACCTATAGCTCGGGAGCGACATGTGGCTCACGAGCCAATGATTTGTGGATCGCGTCTGTCTGCCAACTTGGTGCATTAGCACCATGTCTAGACAATGGCTATGAAAAGCAGGACTCCAGATGGTGACTTTTGTGAGTAGCCCCACACAGAACAGCAGATACGGATGCTCATGTACTGGCTTTGGGGGTTTATAGATAAATTAAAGGGAACCTGTCAGCTGTTTTGGCCGCTATAAAGGGCATGTCACACTAAGAGATATCGCTAGCAATATCGCTATAACTAGTGACGTTATAGCGATATTGCTAGCGATATCTCTGTGTCTGATACTTACCTACGACCGGCTCCCCCACTGGTTATCGCTGATCGCGCGAGAACGTTCAGGACTGTTTCTCGTCGTCAGCTTCCTGTGGCGCTTCCTGCTGTGAGGACGAGCGACGCGTGGAGCTGGGCGGGAGGACGCAGGATCGCCTGGTGTGACAGGTAAGTAGCGATCCCTGTCCCCAGCAATGTCGCTAGTGAGATCTGCCTGTGTGGCAGCTCACTAGCGACCACTTAGCGATGTACCAGCGATCCTGACCGCGTCATATCGCTGGTCGGGATCGCTGGTACATCGCTAAGTGTGACAGTACCTTAAGATACGGCCACTGCCTTTCAGGGCTTATCTACAGCATTCTATAATGTTGCAGATAAGCCCCTGATTTGACCTGCAAGATAAGAAAAATATGTATTATTATACTCTCCCGGAGAGCGGCCCGGTCCGATGGGTGTCACCAGTCCGGGTCCGGCGCCTCCCATCTTCTTGCGATGTCGCCTTCCTGCATGATTCATGGCTCCCCGGCATCGCATTCCTTGCGCAGGCATACTTATCTGCCCTATTGAGGGCAGATAGATTCCTGCAGTGCGCAGGCGCTAAGTCTCTGACTTTTCCTGGGGTGCCTGTGCACTGCAGTACTTTGCTCTGCCATCAACAGGGCAGAGAAGTACGCCTGCACAGGACCACGATGTTTGGGAGCTATGAATCAAGCAGGAAGGTGGCGTCGCAAGAAGATGGGAGGTGCCAGACCTGGATCTGCGACACCCATCGGGTCAGACCATCCCCCGTGTGAGTATACTAAAACTTAGTTTTCTTATCTTGCAGGTCGGATCGGGTGCTTATCTAGAGCATTATAGAATTGTTAATAACAATAAAATAAAATAAACCATATAAATACACATATTTAGTGTCGCCGCGTCCGTAACGACCCGACCTATAAAACTGTCCCACTAGTTAACCCCTTCAGTGAACACCGTAAAAAAAAAAATATAAAACAAGGCAAAAAACAATGGTTTATCATCATACTGCCAAACAAAAAGTAGAATAACACGCTGAAAACGTCATATTGTCCCGCAAAAAAATGAGCCGCCATACTGCTCCATCACCAGAAAAATACAAAATGTATAGCTCTCAGAATATAGCGATGCAAAAATAATTTTTTATATAAAATAATTTTTATTATATTAAAGCCCCAAAACATAAAAAAATTATATAAATGAGGTATCGCTGTAATCGTACTAACCCAAAGAATAAAACTGCTTTATCAATTTTACCACACGCGGAACGGTGTAAACGCCCCACCCACAAGAAATTCAAGAATTGCTGGTTTTTGTTAATTCTGCTTCCCAAAAATCATAATAAAAAGTGATCAAAAATGGTAACAATAAAAATGTCAACTTGTCCCGCAAAAAAACAAGACTTCACATGACTCTCTGGGCCAAAATATGGAAAAATTATAGCTCTCAAAATGTGGTGATGCAAAAACGTAAAAACACGCTATAAGTAGTAAATCAAACCCCCCCTTTATCACCCCCTTAGGGAAAAATAATCAAATAAATGTATTTATTTCCATTTTCTTATTAGGGTTGGGGTTAGGTTTGGGGCTAGAGTTAGAATTAGGGTAGGGTTATGGTTAGGGTTGGGATTACGGTTATGGTTAAGGATGGAGTTACAATTGGGGGGTTTCCACTGTTAAGGCACATCAGGGGCTCTGCAAATGCGACATGGCATCTGATCTCAATTCCAGCTAGTTTAGCACTGAAAAGTCAAACGGCGCTCCTTCTCTTCCAAGCTCTGCTATGCACCTAAACAGTGGTTTACCCCCACATATAGAGTATCCGCATACTCAGGACAAATTTCACAACAACTTTTGGGGTCCAATTTCTCTTGTTACCCTTGGGGAAAATAAATTTGGGGCGAAAAGATCATTTTTGTGAAAAAAAATGATTTTTTTATTTTTACGTCTCTACATTATAAACATGTATGAAGCACTTGGGGGTTCAAAGTGCTAATCACACATCTAGATAAGTTCCTTAGGGGGTCTAGTTTTCAAAATGGTGTCACTTGTGGGGGTTTCCACTGTTTAGGCACATCAGGGGCTTTCCAAACGCGCCATGGTGTCTGATCTCAATTCCAGCCAATTTTGCATTGAAAAGTCAAACGGCGCTACTTCCCTTCTGAGCTCTGCCATGCGCCCAAACAGAGGTTTACCTGCATATATGGGGTATCAGTGTATTCAGGACAAATTGTACAACAACTTTTGGGGTCCAATTTCTCCTGTTACCCTTGGTAAAATAAAACAAATTGGATCTGAAGTATATTTTTGTTAATTTTTTTATTAAACATTCCAAAAATTCCTATGAAGTGCCTGAAGGGTTAATAAACTTCTTGAACATGGTTTTGAGCACCTTGAGAGGTGCAGTTTTTAGAATGGTGTCACTTTTGGGTATCTTCTATCATATTGACCCCTCAAAGTGACTTCAAATGTGAGGTGATTCCTAAAGAATGGTTTTGTAAATTACACAGGGAAAAAGTATTGATCACAAGGAGGTGCAAAAAGTCATAGAAAGTCATGGCACAAGCTGAAATCTACCAGTAATTAAAAAGCAATCCTGTCACTTAGTGAAAAATAATATTGGTTGGTTGAACTGATGGCTTATAAAAAGGTGTCTCATTACGAAGGTGCCATCCATGATGGGTAATACCAATGAGTTGTCTCAAGATCTTTGCAAGCTTATTGTTACAAAACATATTGATGACTTTGGTTACAGAAGAATTTCTAAACTACTGAATGTTATAGTGAGCATTCTTGGGGCCAAAATCTGGAAGTGAAAAGAACATAATTTCCCCATAAACTAGCCACGATCAGGTGCTCCTCCCTGCAAGATTTCTGACATAGATGTGAAAATAATTATCAAAAGAGTTGTCCTAGAGCCAAAGACCACCTGTGGAGAACTACAGAAAGACATGGGAATTAGCAGATACAATCGTTTAACCCCTTTACCCCCAAGGGTGGTTTGCATGTTAATGACCAGGCAAATATTAACAATTCGACCACTGTCCCTTTATGAGGTAATAGCTCTGGAACGCTTCCATGGATCCCGGTGATTCTGACATTGTTTTCTTGTGACATATTGTACTTCAACATTTTTTTTTTGTTAGTAAGTTATAAGGGTTAAAAGTTGACCAGCGATTTGTCATTTTTACAACAAAATTTACAAAACCATGGCTAGCACACCTCAAACTCAATGTGGGGTTTGTTTTGCCCTAAAATCTATATATATATATATATATATATATATGTTGATAAAAACAGATATATAAAGTGCTCTCAGTGAGAGAAACAAAATAAGAATCTTGTGGGTATGATACCTTTTAATGGCTAACAAATAATAGTGAATGTTGTTACAAAGCAAGCTTTCGGGACTACTTATGTCACTTCATCAGGCTGATATGACAAAATTTTTGAAGAAACCTTATTTATATACAGTTTAAAGCACAACATTTCAATAAACAATGAGCTGGAAGAGAGAATCCTTAATTAGGTAAGATCAGATAGGTAGTATGAAAAGTTCTGAAGATCAAAGGGCTACTTGGAGTAGATAGCTCAGATATGGTAATGGGTCATAAAACCTTCTGACAAATTGAGTCCTGTGTGAATAGAATCGAAAAGTGGTGAAGATCCTGCTGTATGCAGATGACCTCCTGCTGCTTTCCCCTACCAAGAGAGGCCTCCAAGATAGCTTGGCTGTGCTGGAAACATTCAGCACCACATGGGCGCTGCCCATCAACCAAAAGAAGACCAAAGTCATGGTGTTTCAAAAGAGGAGTTCTAAAGAAACCTCCACTTCCTCCCTCACACTAAATGGTGCCACGCTAGAGAAGACAAGCAGCTATACCTACCTCGGTCTGGAGCTAAGCCAAACCGGGAGCCTCATGCAAGCAGCAGAGACCCTGAAAGGGAAAGCATGCAGAACCTTCTATGCCATCAGAAGACAAATGTACCACCTCAAACCATCGGTGAGAGTCTGGCTCAAGATATTTGACAGCGTCATCACACCTATACTGCTATATGGCAGTGAGGTATGGGGTCCAGCAACCTATCCAGACCAGAAAAAGTGGGATTCCAGCCCAACCGAAGTCTTCCATCTGGAGTTCTGCAAATATCTCCTCCAGGTACATCGCAGCACCTCAAACATAGCCTGTCGGGCAGAGCTGGGCCGATTCCCCTTATGGCTCACTATACACAAGAGGGCACTATCACACCAGGCGCATATACAGAACAGCAACCCCAGCTCCTACCATCATAAAGCCCTGCTGAGCCAGAGCCAAGAGCAAGCCAGGAACCTCGGCAGCCAGCTCAACCAAAGTCAGCAACACACCCTAACTAAAGCCCAAATAAAAGTGATCTCAGAGAGCTGCAAGATGCAATACATAGAGGGTTGGAAGAGTGAATTGGAGAACTCCCAGAAACTCACCATCTACCGGTCACTGCGGAGGGACTACACACTGGCTCCATACCTGGAAAGGCTACGCCACCCCAAAGACAGGCAGACCCTGAGTATATACAGATTAAGCGCCCACAACCTAGAGGTGGAAACAGGGCAGCACCGACAGACATACAAGCCACGAGAGAACAGACTGTGCCAGCACTGCCAGCAGGGGGCTCTGGAAGATGAGGTGCACTTCCTGCTGCACTGCAACAAATACTCAGCAGTGAGGGACTCCCACTTCCAGAAACTTACCACTCATACCCCAGACTTCCCATCCATGGACGAGGAGAGGAAACTCTGCATCCTACTGGGGGAAGAAGAATCAATGGTGGAGGTCGCCGCCCAATATGTCACCACATGTCATAAGATGAGAGGAACTAAAGACCTCCAAATGGACAATCACTCCCCAAATTTTGCCCCCAACACCCCATCCCCACTACCCTAATCCACTCCCCTGCCACACTGCTTTTCTTGCTTTGGCAACACTAATTGTATTTTGGTCCTGCCAATAAAGCCTATTTGAATTGAATTGAATAGACTCAAAGATAGTAATGAATTTATGCTCCCACACTCTCCGATGAGTCTGTGATTTAAAATTGCCTTTTAAAATGACAACTTTCATATTGCCTATGTTGTGTCCTGGACCACAGAAATGTTTAGCCACAGGTAAATGGTTTTTTTTGTCTGTAATTGTATGACGATGAGACCTCATCCTTGCTCTCAGTCTCTGTCCTGTTTCTCCAACATAGAGGCCACCCACAGGACATATATTGCATAGAATTAAATACACCACATTGGAAGAGGAACATGTGAATGTCCCTGGGATCTTATAGTCCTGCTGTGTGTTGGGAATTTGGATTTTGTCTTTGGTCTCTATATGAATACAGGTTTTGCATCTTCTCCCATTGCAAGGATATGTTCCTCTTGGTGAATCAGAGGGCATTGAACTTCGGATAATGATGTTTCTTAGATTGGGAGGTTATCTGTAACATAGCAAGGGGGGGTCTTTGAATAGTGTTTTTAACCGGTCATCCTTGTGTAGGATATGGTGAAGTTTCTTAGCCATTTTTCTGAGTATTTCAAGCTGTGGGTTGTAGGTCACTACCAGAGGTACACGATGATTTTCCTCTTTTTTTTCTGTATTGAAGTACTTGACTTCTAGGGATCCTTGTGGCCCTAACGATCTGATCATCAATGGAGGTGGGATGGTAACCTTGATTTAAAAATGACATTTTAAGCTGGGTTAGGTGTTCATCCCTGTCCTTGGGACTGGAACAGATACGGTTATATCTGAGGGCCTGGCTGTAGACAATGGATTTCTTAATGTGTTTAGGATGGAAGCTGTCCCATTTGAGGTATGTGGGACGGTCAATTGGTTTCCGATATACTGATGTATGGAATGAACCATTTTGGATTTTTATGGTGGTGTCAAGGAAGTTGATTTTTGTTTTTGAATGGTCTAATGTCAAGTTTATGGTTGGATGAAATTTGTTGAATTTGTCATGGAAATTTAGAAGTTCTTGTTCAGGCTCAGTCCAGATTATTAATATGTCATCAATGTAACGGAAATAGGCAAAGGGTTTGATGGAGCAGGATGCTAAAAAGTCATTTTCCAGTTTAGCCATGAAGAGATTAGCGTACTGGGGTGCCATTTTACTTCCCATAGCGGTGCCGAAAGAGAAAAAGTTGTGTGTGAGGATGAATCTGGTAAGTGCTATTACAGACTTGGAGGGGATCCCATTGGCCTCAAGAAACATTCGGCAGGCCGCTAGTCCATCTTCGTGTGGGATGTTGGAATATAAGGATTCAACGTCCATGGTGGCTAAGATGGTGCTAAGATAAAAACAGAAAAACTGACCAGCACATCCCAACTAGTGTGAATAGGTGCCAGCTAACATAACAATTCTAGGAAAATACAAAGCTGCACTCTGGATTGTTTAGAATGATAAATCTAGAAAATTGGAACTGCATTACTGCCATAGAAAGTTGGTTACGTGCTATATTATGCACATGTGGAAAATTGGAAATGGAAAATTTACAGTAAAATGAAGGTACTTGGCACATTGGCCAATATATATGAGCCCAACTGCAACGTCAATGCTTACCTTTATAGTTGAGTCCCTGTCCAATTTTCTAGATTTACCATTCTAAACGAGTGCAACTTTGTATTTTCTTAGAATTGTTATATTAGCTGGCACCTATTCACACAAGTAGCGATGTGCTGGTCAGTTTTTCAGTTTGTAGCTAACTCATGTGACATGCACTTCCACGCCCAATTCCAGCAGACTCTGGTGGTGTTAACTAGCAGGTTCCTTCCTGCCTCATATATTGTTGGCTTTTTAGACCAAGAGAGGTGTCTTATCAGGCCAGGGACCCAACTATAAGGTACGCTTTAACGGTGGCTGTTGGGCTCATATACTTTGGCCAATTTATGTGCTAAGTGTGAGGTATTCTGCTGTGTTGATTTCTAGAGTGGACCCTCTGGGTTGTGGCACCCACCCACCTAGGGCGAGCTGACCTTGTGAGGACCAACCCCTATACAGGGAGTGTCAGGGGCAGGACGAACGGGGTGAGCCACCACGACTGCTGGAACCATTCGGCCGGCTCATGGAAGACATAAGTGTGAGTGTCTGGCAACAGGGAACGTGCAGGATACAAACGGTACAAGACAAGGCAAAGTGTGGTCACAGGGTTTTTCCAGTAAAGCGTGGTCTCAGGGTTACACCAGGTTCCAGGTGTAATTGCAAGGACACAGAGATACATAGCAAGGCACGTGCGAGGGCACAGCAAGGTCCAAAGATGGTACGTTCTAGGTGGCATGCCAAGGTTCAAGGCAGGGTGCATGCTTAGGGAACACGCCAGGGTCCAAGGTTCAAGGCAGGGTGCATGTTAGGAGACTCGCCAGGGTCCAAAGTTCAAGGCTAGGGACTGCTCATTCTAGGAGGCACGCCAGGGTTCAGGATTCAGGCAAGGGCCTGAGTACTAGGCAGGGTTCTGGGTAGGACCTGCACGTGCTTAGGAAGCACGGGGAGGCATGCCAGGGTGCAGGCAAGGACCTGCAAGTGCCAAGAGGCATGAAGTGCACAGTGCAGGAACAGCGTGAGTGCAAGGAAGCACAGAGGGCACGACTGGGGCACCGGCAGGCTGGTCGAGCTGAGGCACAGACAGGCAGGCACGGCTAAGGCTCAAACAGGCTGACACAGCTAAGTCGCTGGCCGGCGAGCACGGCTGAGACACAAGCAGGTGGGCACGACTGAGGCGGTCACGGCTGAGGCACAAACAGGCAGGCAAGGCAAGACAAGACCAGGCGCGTGCATAGGGAACACGGAGAAACAAGGCAAGGTACAGAGCAAAGGGCGGAACGTAGGCTGAAGCATAGAGCCGGTTACAGGAAAGAGATGCGGAGCATATGCTAGAGCCCAGAGCCTGGTCAAGGAAGAAACTAGATACAGAGCTAGGATCGGAACGCAGGCTGAAGCACAGAGTCGGGTAAAGAGAAAAGAAGCAGAGCGTATGCTAGAGCCCAGAGCCGGGTCAAGAGAGAGTACTGAGTACAAGACGAGTTGTGCTAAAGGAGCAGAAAAGGTTAGAATACAAAGATATAGCTCAAGGTAGAGTACATGGCCCAAGAACGTACAGGCGGCACCGCGAGGCATATGTCACGCGGGGCTTAGTTCAACTAAGGCTGAAATACCCGGGGCCCTTGTGATGTCCCTTTAACTAGGGGAGGCCCTGTCTGACCCTCAACCCAGGGTTTTTGCTGATGGTGCAAATGCCTGAGCCTCCAACCTTTCCTTATCTCCTGCTCAGCCCTGCACTTAACCCTCCACCCTCCACCCAGTGAGGAGACACACCACCAAAGCCCCCACACAAATTATGACAGACAGGGAGAACTTAAACTGCACTGCGCCGCACGCACACAGGAATATACAGGAATGTGAACAGGGCACAACTAAACACAAATATGGGAAGGAGAAAGGATAACAACGGATCATACGCCACCAGATACGAATCTCTCTCTTTTCAACACCTCCACTCCAGACCGGAACCACTTGGTATGAAACACAAGCTATAATCGGTGACGCCCATAGGCCAGCATGACTATTTAAAGACCGTGGGCGTGACTAAACATCCAACCTGGTCTCCAGCAAGATTAACCCCCGAGAGCCTGAAAATCAAGCCGGCGCCACTGAGGCTATAGTGGATGGAGGTGGAACTACCTCTGCCTGCCGGACGCTGTGATGTAAACAGCGTCCGACATGACAGCATAGTACAGAAACAGGTGAGTACAAGGGAGCACGATAGGACAGAGTACATGGCCAAAGCACTACAGACAGCACGGCAAGGCATACTACAGAAACAGGCATGCGCAAGGGAGCACAATAGGACAGAATACAGGAAAGAAGTAGAGCCTGTGCCAAAGGAGCACAACAGAGGAAAGGAAAGCCACACAAGGCGAGGTACAGGACACCAGACTATGTACAAAACACGAGACAAGGTACAGAACACGAGACAAGTACAAGCACAGAGTGTGTGCAAAGAAGCACAACAGGGCAGAGTGCAGAGGCACAGAATATAGGGAGCGACCGAGCAGAGACGAAGCAAGTCTAAGCAGGGAAGCAACACAATAATCAGGCCCCTCCCATAGGAAGAGGCAGCCTGATATAGGGCATGGACACTTGGACTTCCGGGTCAGATCCTCCAGGATCACAGAGAGGATTTCTGGGTCAGGTCCACCAGGAACATAGAGAAAACTGCTAGGTCAGGTCCTCCAGGACCATAGAGAGGATTTCCAGGTCGGGTCCTCCAGGACTATAGAGAGGATCGCTGGATCAGGTCCTCCAGGACCAGAGAGGATGGCTGGATCAGGTCCTCCAGAACCATAGAGAGGATCGCTGGATCAGGTCCTCCAGGACCCTAGAGAGGATTGCCAGGTTGTGTCCTCTAGGACCAAAGAGAGGAACGCTGAGTCTGGTCCTCCAGGACCATAGAGAGGAACACTGAGTCAGATCCTCCAGGACCATAGAGACGACTGCTAGGTCAGGTCCTCCAGGACCATAGAGGATTTTCAGGTCGGGTTCTCCAGGACCATAGAGAGGAAAGCTGAGTCTGGTCCTCCAGGTCCATAGAGAGAGTCAATGGATCAGGTTCTCCAGGACCATAGAGAGGAACCGTTGCAGGCAGCATGGAGATGAGCGCGCATGCGTGCCAGGTGTCAAGGTGAGATGCACGAGCGCACCAGCAATGGCGTGCAGCCATAAGGTGAGAGGCGTGTGCGCACTAGAGGGGGCTCCCACTGCAGCCACGAGGACCCTGCTCCGGGAGTTATGCGGCGCAAGTGGCATGGCAGGCATGACAGTGGGGATCATGCGGCGCAAGCGGCATGACGAACATGACACTAAGTACCTTCTTTTTACTGTAAATTTTCCTATAGCAATATTGCATTTCAAATTTTCCAAAATTCCACATGTACATAAAATAACTTATCCAATGTTCTATGGCAGTAATGCAGTTCAAATTTTCTAGATTTACCATTCTAAACAATCCAGAGTGCAGCTTTGTATTTTCTTACATATGTTGATAAAGATTACTATTCAGATGGAGACAACAAATCAAATATAATGAAACGATAATCACTGATTTTAGTGTCCTCATGTCGTATAATATCAATCTGAATTAGTACTTAGATGACAAGAAGTGACCGCTTCTATAGTGGGCACTTCTGGTGTTAGGGTCTATTATCCAGATCTAAACCATTAGCACCCTAGAGAGTAAGCCGTACGTGTTCCATCAACAGTTTGTTACTGCTTTTAGAAAAATATTCAGAATTGAGAGTCCTAGCCATTAAAAGGTATCAACCACTGAGGACTCTCAATTCTGAATATTTTTCTATCTACTGGCTAACACGGTACAAAGATATACATCTTTACTGCTTTTAGTCATTATGTGCTAACAGTACATAAAGTGAACAAAGTGCATGATATCTTATGATGCATAACAATAACGTATCAGCATGGTTGCTGGCCGTGTTCGGCATCAAACCACCATCCTTAAAAAGGCAGGGAATCCCCGCCTCAGTGAGTCCCCAGCAGGGCCGGTTTTAGGCAAAGTGGGGCCCTAGGCAAAGTTTAAAATGGGGCCCCAAATGCTAACATATTGCACATCACACAGAAGCATTTCGGTTGTAGTTACATGCGCTGAGTTCAGGACGCTAAATGAGTGTGATCGACAATACTGACGTCGTTCAACACTTGTTTGCCGGGCTCTTTCCACTAACTGAGAAAGAATGATGGGGACAGAATGATCACTAACAGATCACCATACAGTATCATGTTATCAGCAGCACATCTGCAGTTTACACCCCATAGTCCTCCATATAATATAATGTGCCCCATAGTCCTCCATATAGTATAATACACTCCTCATAGTCCTCCATATATTAAAATACACTGCTCAGTCCTCCATGTAGTATAATACACTCCTCATAGTGCTCCATATAGTATAATGCACCGCTATAGTCATCCATGTAGTACAATTGACTTCCCATAGTATAATGCATCCCATAGTTCTTCATATAATGTATTCCCCATAGTCCTCAATACAGTATAATGCAGCCCACATATAGTATAATGCAGCCACCCCATTGAGTATAATGCAGCCTCGTCATACAATATAATGTAACTCCCCCATAGAATATAATGCAGCCCCCCTCTTATAGTATAATGCAATCACCCCATAGAGCATAATACAGCCCCGCCATAGAATATAAAGCAGCCCCCCTCTTATAGTATAATGCAGCCACCCCTTAGTGCATAATGCAGCTACCCCACAGAGTATAATGTAGCCACTCCACAGAATATAATGTAACCCCCATTCCATAGAATATGACAGCCCCCTCATAGAGTATATTGCAGCCCCCATAGAATATAATTCAGCCCCTTATATAGTATAATGTAGCCCCTCCATAGAATACAATGTAGCCCTCCTCATATAGTATAATGCAGCCCCACAGAATATAATGTAGCCCCCTCATAGAGTACAATGCAATCACCCCCATAGAATATAATGTAGCCCCAAATAGAATATAACACAGACCACCTCCCCATAGAATATAATGTAGCCCCCATATATAACACAGCCCCCCATAGAATATAATGTAAAATGTACCCCCCATGGTATATAACTCAGTCACATAGTATATAGCCCAGCACCATATGGTATATAGCCCAGCACCACATGATATATAGCACAACCACACATGCTATATAGCACAGCAACACATGGTATATAGCCCAGCACCACATAGTATATAGGAGAGCCACACATTGTATATAGCCCAGCAGCACATGTATACAGCACAGCACCATGGTATATAGCCCAGCACCACATGGTATATAGTCCAGCATCACATAGTATATAGCCCAGGCCACATAGCATATACCCCCCCTAGAATGGCCCCACAGTCCAGCACACACAACAATATATTAAAAAAAAAATCCTCACCTCCTCCGCGATGCTCCCGGCTCCTGTCTCCTGCACTGCCTGGCACAACAGTGAGTACGCGATGACGTCATCGCGCACCCGCTGTGTGTCAGAGGCAGAGCGGGGAATGATGGGAGAGGGTGTGTCAGCTGACACTCTCCTCCATCATTGCCTTCTTCAATGCGGCGGCAGGGGGAGTCAGCGCTGGGGGCAGGCGGGCCCCCATAGGGGCGGTATGATGTGCCGCTAGTTGGAGGCCCCTGGGGGAGCGGGGACCCTAGCCAGCTGCCTGGTCTGTCTGCCCCTAATGCCAGCCCTGGTCCCCAGAAGCAACCCTTAGCCAATCACAGAGTGAGGGCTCGACCACATATATGTGATCACAATCACCAATAAGCAATTCAAGCATAGAAAAAGTTTGTCATCGTCACCCAATCAAAGGGTTACTAGACTATAAACCTTTGTGAGCCCTGTATATACATATGGTTTTTGTTCCTGAAGAAGTGGGCTACACTTTGAAACGCATATAACAAGTAAAAACCCTTTTTTTTTTTACATTCTCTGGCATTTGATGTTTCTTCATCACCTGGCAGTGCAGATAACAAACTTTCCATTTGTTACATATGTCTCTGGTGAAATCACCCGTGGATCTGCAGCAGCCATACAACCTGGGATAAGGTCAGCTTATATTAATGCCATTGTTAGTAATTACTATCAGATAAGACACTCTTTATTATTGTCTATTAGGGGAATTTATTAAGGCTCTTCATTCAATATACTTGAACCTATAGCGCTGGAGTAAGTTGCTCTTGCCTCTTCATAAATTTGGCGCATATTTTATGCTGTATGTGTGTCAGAAAACTGAATCTATACCAGCCGGCGTACATTTCTGTTGCAATGTCTGGTCTAAAATATGGTAAACGTGCTGTGCTGTGGTAGTCCATTCCAATTAGAACTTTACTCAGATATGGTTTCCATATATCGGCTCAAATTATACTATAATGCCCTTTCCACTGGAGTCAACAACGGTTTACATTATTTTTACTACTATTATTATTCTATGTAACTCGGTATCTGACTAGCTGTGTCTTTATATGGCATTATCTTGCTAATTTTTGATTGCCAGTTATTGTCTGTATCGATTATTCTCTATAATATATAGTTGAATTGATTGGGAGAGCCTTCCTGTCGGGGACCTGTTGTCTATTCCTTTCAGGAATTTATTGATTTAATTTTGATCGTTTTCCATCATTATCCTGATTGGTGTTTCTTTTTAGCAGATTTCTTTCCATTTATACTGTATGTATTTTTTGATTATTTAATAAACTTTGCCTATCACCTATATGTTTTTCTATATTGGTATTATTCTAGCTATATTGTTATTGTCCTTATTTTATAGGAATTTTTTTTTTCAGTTCTAAGTACAGAAAATGTGGCTGCTTTTCATATATTTTTTGTTTTGTAACCATAAAGGATGACTGAAATACATTTACCATATTTTGCGGTTTATAAGACGCTCCGGATTATATGACGCATCCCAAATTTTGAGATGAAAAATAGGAAAAAAACTTTTTTTTAATAAAATGGTGGTTCTTACAATCCATGGATCTTATTGCTTACCGGGGGGTCATTGCTGCAGTGAAGCGGATTCCCAGGGTCGCTGCTGGCGGAGGCAGGAGTGGGGCGATACTGCGGACCCCAGACTGGGAGACATGGGTGTTCGGATGTGCGATGCTGCGGGTGTTTAGTGGTGCAGGGGTTCCGCTGACATTTTGTAAAAGCCTGAAGCCCCCATACTTCCATGTTTTACTTTGCCGTGGACTCTGGCAAAATGGCCACCGGGGGCGGCTCATGCACAGATGGAGATCTTGGCGCTGAGCCCTCATCTGCCGAGATCTTGGCGCCGAGATCTCCATCTGTGCATGTGCTGCCCCTGGCAGCCATTTTCCCGGAGTCCACCGCAATCTAAACCATGGAAGTGTGGGGGTCCTGGGTTTTCACAATATGTCGACGGAGCCCCCGCACCACGAACACCCGCAGTGTCACACCTCCAAACACCCCCTCATCCAAACCTTCAGGAACGTGTCACTCTTGCGTCCTCCAACAGCAACCCTGGGACCCTGCTCCACCGCTGCCGGTAAGGTATATGGCCTCCACATTGTCCGCCTTAATGTCAGACAGTTGGGCGGTTATACCACATTATCAGCTATAACCACTCTGGCTGTCCCCTCTACACTGTTTTTTTCTTACATTATCTGTAGCTCCACACTGTCCCCCCGCCATGCTAACCTCTCTCTACTGTGCTCCCATTTCATGCTGCCCCCTCTCCATATTTATATTGTGCCCATTTTAACACTATTTCCTCATCCTTCACACAACATTGTCCTATCCAAACTGTACCCCCCTCCTCACACTGTCCTCTTACACATTATGATAGTGACCACAGCTGCCCCAATATACACTATGTCCATCAAAGCCCCCCATTATATAGTATGATGTCTCCATAGTCAACCTCTCTTGTAATTTCCCTATAGCCAGCCCATTATTTCCTCATAACCAGCCCCTCTTGTAATGTCTCCATACCAGTCCCTTATATCCACATAGACAGCCCATATTGTAATGCCCCCATTGTCAGCTCCATATCCCAACATAGCCAGCCAAGTCTTATGATGTCCCCATAGCCAGCCCCTCTTGGAATGTCCCCATAGCCGGCTCCTTATGTACCCATAGCCAGCCCCTCTTGGAATGCCCCCACAGGCCCTAGATATAATAGCCTCCATTTTTTAAGAAAATAATACAATAAAAATGTAAAAAAGCCTATACTCACCTAATGCAGGCTCCCCATCCAATGAAGCTCCTGTCCCAGGCAATGCCAACATCAATAGTATATTTGTGTCTTACAGACTCAAATACAATAGAATGCGCAGGGTAGGAGCGACAGCCGGAGCGCAGGTAGAGAGGTGAGCGGTGTCAGTGACTTACACTGCTCCCCTGTCTGACCGCGCTCTGTCCGTCCCTGTGTTGAATGCCAGCTGTGCTGAATGCCTGCTGCCAGAGAAGTCAGACAGGCAGCCGCAGGCATTCTGCAGTGTCAGGATTTTTTTTTCTCTGAACTGCACCCCCCTCAGGTAGTCTGGAGGTAGCATCCTATCCAGTACTTACCCTGCCTTTCACTTTCTTTTGGGCCTGTACACAGCGCTTGTTTAGCACTTTGTATACAGTGATCCAGGACATGAGACACTAACAAACCATCTCTGCCTCCTCTATATGGAGTACGGCTATTTTTGACAGTCCCTGCTCCCGCAGCTGCACGATCGCTTTAAATCATCAATTTAATAATGTCCCGCAATCTTGGCTCCTTTCTTTAACCCCATGCCGATATGGCCAATTTCCATTTTTACATTTTGTTTTCAAATAATTTTATTGGTTTTTTTTAGAAATAAACAGGGTAGGGAAAGGAAGGTAGGAAGGAGGGAAGGGAGTGGGGAATAAACAACCTTGTACAGGTACGGAAAAAAAATTTAAGAACTAGAGAACCCACAAATAGGCATAGAGTAACATATATCGAATAACAACATAAAAGAAAAAAAAAAAAACAGAAAGGGGAATACATAGATATATAGTGCGGTCATCATGCCAAATAGTAAGTTGTTACAATTTCTTGGTACAGTATTCTAAGTGGGATAGAAAGGATTTATTTTTTATATTGCTATGTGTTTGTTATTTCCATTTGTATGATCCCATTATTTAGATCTGCTCGGTGCTTCTATCGTTTTGAATGTGATAGGCATTTTGCAGAGATAACCAATAGGGGAGGTTTTAATATAATTATCATATTATTATATATTAGCGGATTACAGTTACTATTTGGCATGATGACCGCACTATATATCTATGTATTCCCTTTTCTGTTTACATGTTCTGCCTTTCCCTTCTTTTGGCCAGCAGTTAAGATGGCCACTGCGGTGCGCGCATGCGCGGCAGTTCCCTGCCGAATGGGCGTTCCGAAAGGCGTCAATTGAGCCTGGGGCGGGACAGTGACGTCAGGAGAGCGCTTGTTCTCCTTGTCCCTCCCGCAGGCTCTGACAGCCGGACGTGACGCGCCGGTGACCGGGATCTGCCTCCCATGCGCCCCAGTGAGCAGCGGTGCTAATTACCATCAGCTGTGTCTTGCAGATTTATACCCCGACAGTTATCTAGTACCACACTAAGCCCCCCGACGAAGCCCAGCGCGAAACGTGCATTGGGGCTCTGGATTCGACTCACAGCTGACATGTCCCACATGGGTAAGCATGGTCTATCAGGGTACCTTCCTCCTATATAACTTTATTTACGTTTCAGCACTTTAGCACTTTATGCTTGGCTTTTTACAACTTCCTATGGGTTTTGGTTAGGTAACCCCTGGTGCGTTTTTCATTCGTCTTTATGACAGCATAGTATTTCAACGCAAAAAAAAATATTTTCTTTGCGGCTGTCTGACTATTACAGGGTTTTTTCATTTTGCACATTTTTTGTATAGACCCTTGCATTTTACATATGCTGTTGTCTTTTCCAAAATTTGTGTCTTATCTGATACCTGATTACATTAACGCATTATATACAGTATGTGAACAAAAAAAACTTTTTATTCAATTTTTGTATTAAGAAAATTTATACCTTCTTACTATAGTTTTGTTCTTTTGAAATTTATTACTTTGGATGCTATACTCCAATCTTTCTATATTGGTTTATATTGCTTATTGGGAGTTGTCCTTATACCATGTTTTTTGAACTTTTTTCCTGATGTGGAAATATTCAGTAGTTCTCAAGTATGTTGGATTGTGTCAAACTTACTGTAGGTTTCAGTGACCACTGTTGAGGTCAAGATCCAGAAGTGGAAAGAACATAATTTCACCACAAACCAGCTGCAATCAGGTGCTCCTCCCTGGAAGATTCCAGGCAGAGGATAGAAAATAATTATCAGAAGAGTTGTCCAAGAGCTAAAGACAGTAGAAAGAAAGGTAACCAACTCACCCTCCTGTGGCTTCCATCTGTCTCGGAGTCTGTGATCAGCGCTACTGTGAGCACTGAAGTAAGATGAAAGTGGAGGATGATCCAGCTCACAGGACACCTAATTTCAATAAAACATCCAGTTTCTTTATTCAAAATTATATTAGAAGCAGATAAAGGTCCAGAAATGTAATAAAAAAAAATAGTGGAACTATGTCCATGATGGAATGGAAAAAAAAATATTGTTGCCAGACGTTCTTAAACTTGATATGAATACCATCTATCTTTAATGGTGTCCACCTTCTTGGCCCCTTTAATAATGTCCTTCCACATTGCCTCCATACTTTAATAATAATGCCCTCCTATTCTGGCCTTATTAATTAATGTCCCCCATCCTGGCCAGCGTCAGCTGTCGGTCCTTGGTAAGCTGGTGGCTTGTATAGCTTATTGCAGTACAGAGAACTCTGCACCATAATGCTTTGCAAATGAATGTGTGCTCAAGGATACCGTACTACAAAATACTCCCACAAATGTGGGCCATTGATTTCAAACAAGGTTTGTTATTTTGCACACTCCAAATTCATTCAAGAAGATCATGTTGCAAAAATTGAGTACACCCCAATTAAAGTCTTAGGAGTAAAGTTAGGGTACCGTTACACTTAGCGATGCACCAGCGATCCCGACAACGATATGGATCGCTGGTGCATCGCTAAGTGGTCGCTAGTGAGCTGCCACACAGGCAGATCTCCCCAGCAACATAGCAGGGGTCGGGGGTCCCTACTTACCTGTCAGACGCGGCGATCCTGACGTCCTCCTGCCCGCGTCCACGCGTCGCTTGTCAGCGCCACAGGAAGCGCCCGACGAGAAATGGTCCAGGACGTTCTCGCGCGATCAGCGATAACCAGCGGGGAGCCGGTCGGAGGTAAGTATCAGACATAGCGATATCGCTAGCAATATCGCTGCTACGTCACAAAATCGGTGACGTTACAGCGATATTGCTAGCGATATCGCTATGTGTAACAGGGCTTTAAAGTTTAGACTGCAAAATTCTAATTAATAAAAATTCAACCACAGGTATGTCTAATTATTCATTAAACAGGTGTCCAGCAGTCCATTTGCTATAAAAGAGTGTTACTTAAAGGAAATCTGTCAGCAGGTTTTTGCTATCTTGCTTGAAAGCAGCAGGATGTAGGCAAAGAGAAGCTGATTCACTTAGATTACTTGATGCAGGGAGGGGGGGATGGCTTTGATTGTATTACTACAAGATATGTGAATTGTTACATGTATATTGATATCCACTGTTTATTGTTTAAAATCTTTTGAAACCTAAATAAAAATAACTGGTTTAAAAAAAAAGATTACTTGATGCAGCTGTTCTAACACAATCAGTGCTTTTAGGTTTAGCTGCTGAAAAAACTGACCCCGCCCCCACCAGGCTCTGTGTGTACGTAACCATGGCCAGTAAGGTGCTTTTCACAGAATGGGGCAGAGTCGAACAATTGCCTGCATGCCTGATAGTCACAGTCACAGCAATGTTAATCACCAGGTCATTAATCCTTCAGTCTAAGTAAATAACACGCACAGCCGAACATTTGACACATAGTTGAATTCAGTGGTTTAACCCCTATGTCATGCTATCCTCAGATAACATATCAAAAACCTGCTGACAGATTCCCTTTAATGAAGGACCCCTTCCCATTTCATGTTGTCAGCAATGGCACAACATGGAAGAGAAATGCTACAAGACCTGAGAGAATTTATGCTGGCATGGGCCCCTGCAGATTGGTCAGAGTGACCATGCTGACCCAAAACTTGAAAGTGTCTGCAACAAGCATGTGAGCATGGTAACTGAACCATAGATCAGTGGAAGAAGGGAGCTTTGTCACGTTACTTTTATATCTTGTGGATGACCTGTAAGAAGGCATTTACTAGTGATATAATTGACTTAGCTGAATTGTTTAATCAGTCCCATCTACAATGGATGGAGCAGCAGCACACATGTTATCATGCTTCTCCATTCAATGCTAACTTCAGAGAGGACGGGCAAGGGATATAACCTTCATTCTAGTGATTGGTGGGAATGCACGAGATTTTTATAAAATGGGAATATCCCTTTAATAGTATAACTAAGTAAGCTTCTCACTACGTTTCTGGATATATTGTGTACAGCTAAGAGACTTTTGCAAGAAGAGCAAAGGAAATAGCTTAAATAATTTCCTGCATGTAAAAAAAGGGGAATTCCTTGTATGTGCAGCTATAAATGTGGAACAACTTTGCATTCTTTGAACATAAAGCAAGTGAAACAAGAATTGTGATGTTTTAACACTGAGTTCTTTCAAGCAGACTGTTTTATTGTATCTTTTTCTGAATCTTTTTATGTTGTGAAGGCATCAGTCTATAGCAGTTGGCTGTGACTCATTCCTTACTTTGCTGGAGGCAAGATATGATTTTCCCTCATTGTCTGTAATAGTGGTTAATTGAGTCTTGAAGTTCAGTAATGCAAAACTTAGGATTACTGCTATAATATACAGCATGTGCTTCTTTCCCAACGTAAAAATAGCTGGCTCAATATAATGTAACAGTTTCTGTATCTACTGGATTAGCAGAATATTGGCATGTAGGTTAAAGGAAATCTGTCAGCAGGTTTTAGCTACCTCATCTGAGAGCAGCCTGATGTAGGCAAAGAGACCCTAATTCTAACGATGTATCACTTAGATTAATGGGTGCACCAGTTCTGACACAGAGTTTTTAGATTTAGCAGTGCAGCAGAACTTAGAAAGCTAACCCCGCCCACACTAGGTCTGTATGTACATTGTCAATAGATAGTTAGCTGCTTATCACAGGAGGTGGCGGAGATGGAGGAAAGCCCACCAGCCAGCTAGTCACAGCAATGTTAATTACCAGGTGATAAAACCTTCAGTCTAAGTAAGCAACTGCACACCATTTGATAAAAGACATGGCTGAATTCAGTGTTTTAAACCCTATCTCATGCTGTCCTCAAATTACATAGCAAAAACCCACTGACAGATTCCATTTAAAGAGGGATGAGCTACAGTACTATCATATTTATAAAGAAACAATATTATATTGTTGAGCTTATTTTAATTTATTTTTTATCATTAGGTTGGCGCCCTAGTAGAGAAAGTAAGAATGTCTGCAAATGTGGTTTTGTATGTGTAATTGATATTAGGTGGCTGAGCATTCGCAGTCCATCATTATTCTTCCACATTGTAGATGTCTACATTGTAGATGTGCTTAACTGTAAAAGTAAATCCTCCTTCTGGCCTGGCTCTCTTCTATTGCAGTAAAAAACTGGTAAATGTATTCAGTATTCCCTTGTCCCAGCCCAGTAGCGTAGCTACAGGAGGGCAGAAGGGGTGGTTGCCCTAGGCCCTGCACTAAGAGGGACCCACCAGAAGCTACGCTATCCTTAACTATGTCATTAAAATTCTGTGGTAGAGCAGGGAGACATTAATTATTACTTTATTCAATTTTAAAAGTATTCATGAGGTTAATACTTGGAGACACCATACAGTGTGTGGGTTTGAGAAATACTGGGGGCCACAAAATAGTGTGTGTTTAGAGATGGAATGATGGGGGTCTGTCACGCTCACCGTTATAGTTGTCAGGAGTGGCGTGACAGGCAAGCGTCAGCGGTCCCTGTACAGGTGAAGAGACACAGGAGGCTTTTTACTCTCGGAGGCCGAGCAGGAGCGCAGCATCTGATGTCAGAAAACCGGTCCTAGGACCTGCGGGAGGGGGGGAGAGCGATGTGCATCAGAGGAGGGGGTGGAGCTTACCTCCGGGGCGCAGCGGTGACAGGCAGGGGACTCAGCTACACAGGGGCTGAACAATGGCAGTAGTCAGACAAAACAGGGGGTCATACACAGATCGAGCAACGCAGTACAGAATCAGAATGTCAGAGGATAGTCAGGTGAAGCAGAGGGTCAGACACGGGTCGGGCAACGCAGTACAGAATCAGTAACCAAGAGACGTAAACCAAGTCCAGAACAGATCATACGCCAACCAAAGTACGAGAACAGGCGAGAGGCACTAGCAATGCAGGGTCGGGCACACTCAAGTTAGGAGTATAAACGACAGGGAGGGGTGCTCACCTGAAGCTATAAAAACCCTCCCTGGCCCCAAAGAGAGGCTCTCCCTATTAACCCCTGCACCATCTGTCCAGAATCCTGAATAAATCATGACAGGGCTATCATACAGTGCGTGTAGAGGAATACTGGAGGCTTCCATACAGTGTGTGGGTGGGGGAGAAATACTGGGGGCCACTATACAGTGTGTGATTGTGGAGGAAGGAATGCTGCGGGCCACTACACAGTGTGTGTGGGGGAGAAATACTGGGGGATATACAGTGTGGCGGAAGCTACTAGGGGGCCATCGTACAGTGTGGGAATACTGGGGGCCATTGTACATTGTGGGGGAGGCTGCTGGGGACAATGGGGAGGATACTGGGGACATCACGGAGTGTGGCAGACGCTACTGGGGGCTATCGTGCTGTGTGGGGGCCTACTGAGAGCCATTATACAGTGTGTGGAGGGACTACTGAGGATCCATCATACTGTGTATGTGGGAGCTGTGAGAGCATCATGCTATGTAGAAGGGAACTATATATGGGGGGGATTCAGGGGACTGTATTAAAAGTTAAGTGGGCACTTAAGTACAATTGTTATAGGGGCATTCAGGGTATTTTGTTTGTCAAATAGGCACACTTGAAGCATTATTACTTTCTAGGGGACAAAATGTGCGCACTGATTCCTAGGCTACTTGCATATGGCATTAATATTTTCTAGGACTCCATTCTACCATCTAGAGGGTCGAAAGGATGCATTTTACTTTGTGAGAGGCATAGTGATGGACATTATTATGTGTGGTACTAAGAGGGACAATAATAGGGACACAGTAGCAGCAATTCAGTATTGGAATATCAGCAGGATGAGGCGTTTGTGCAGGTCGGGAAATGTGAGAAGTCAGCTGTGTCTTTGTTATAATCTCTGCATGTATACAATTCCTTGCTGGAAGAAGTTGTGCAATCGCCCTGGACTAGATGGAAAAGATGGGAAAAGGGAGCGACTTCATCAGAAAGAACGCCATCTGTAAGTCACTATCCATAACTGTACTGTAATCTCTTACATGTTCTGCAGCACTGGTATCTATCACTATATGGTCACCACCTAATAGAGATTTTCAGTAACAGCATGGTCATCAGTTGATGTTACCCTATACCTATGATTAGGCTGCTCCACTGTAGTTGTCATCAGGGTTACTTGGTTAGGGGCCCCTCAGATGTTTCACCCCCACCAGCTGAACCCCCCCCCGCTAAGAATAATAATAATAATAATTTTTATTTATATAGCGCCAACATATTCCGCAGCACTTTACAATTAAGCGGGGACATGTACAGACAATAAATTCAATACGAGTTAAGACAATTCAAACAGTGACATTAGGAGTGAGGTCCCTGCTCGCAAGCTTACAATCTACAAGGAAATGGGGGGACACAGTAGGTGAGAAATGCTTGTTAATTCAGGTCTGGCAATTATAATAGGGATTTTCATATAAAGCTGCATGATCCGGTCATCAGCCCGTGTGTTTAAGTGCAATAGACAAGTATCAAGTGCAGTTATCATGTGCATGAAGGGTGTGGAGACAGATGAATAGTAGGGTGCAGATTCAGAATAATATTTGGAAGGAGGGAACAGGGCAAAGTTAGAACATAATACCTCCGGCTTTTTACTCCACTACAAGAGAACCGGTGGAGATGGACAATTTACTTTTACAATTGAGTGCATCTACAGTGAGAGAAAAATAATGATTAACTGGGCATGTTACCTCAACAAAGGGTCTGTTAGATACACAGAACCACATTACAGGCATTATTACTAACCATATTGGGATACTTAAGATGGGAAAGATGCCGGGGGCCTCCGCCCTTGCCTTATCTCCTGAGATAGCCCTCCGTCTGTTCTCTTCCCCACCCAAGGAAGAGGGGGCGCTACTGTGCACCATAGAACACCAACCCGACAAACAAGGCAACACAGATAAGGGTTTACAGAAAACTCCAGGCATACAAAATTTCACTCACATATAACAAGAGGAATGTACCAGGGTGTGAATGTAATGGAATAAGCCAAAATAGAGAAGGATAAGGAATTACCACTCATACAAACCAAGCAACAGTCACTAATAACTCTTTCAACTCTACTTCTCATATGTACTCCTCTCCCACCGTTAGCCATGCAGCAAATGCTTGCTCTGACAAGGATTTGTACCAGAACCCAGATTATAAAGGGGAAATGAGTGGCTAACGAGATCAGCTGTGAACACAGGAATTTTCCAACATGGCCAATTAACCACTGTTCTGCCAGAAGAAATAAACACATTTATAATGAAAGAGAAGTGCTTATTTTCAGCACTGGAGTAGGAGCAATCAGACACTGTGGTCTTCTGGCTACACACTCGCGGTAACCCCGTGACACCTGTCACCATGAAATTGTATTCCTTCTTCAGGCACCATGTTATAGAGCAGGAGAAACAGAGTAGATTGATGTATACTTTGGTGAGAAAATATTCAGTATAACCTGTGTTTATCATTTAAAGAGAACCTGTCAGCAGGATTTTGCTAAGTAAACCACAGGCATTGTCAGGTTGGTGCTGTTATAGTGATTAAAATGATGCCTGGGGTGAATAAATCTGTTTTGTGGTTCTTGTGTAATCAGTGTTAGAAGCTTTCAGTTAATGATATGCAAATGGTCCAAGGTGGGACTGTGGGAAGAGTCTTAGGGCCCCGTCACACATAGCGACTCACCAGCGATCCCGACAATGATATGAACTTGTCAGTATCGCTGGTGTGTCGCTACATGATCGCTGGTGAGTTGCCAAACAGGCAGATCTCAGCAGCGATCAGGACAGCGACACGTGGGTAACAAGCGTCGCACGTCACTTAGTTACCCGCAGTGTACGTTAAGATACCAGCCCGCTGGTGCAGGGAGCTGGTAACCAAGGTAAACATCGGGTTTCTAAGTGCCGCGCGGTGCTTAGAAACCTGATGTTTACCTTGGTGACCAGCTCCCTGCACCAGCGCGCTGGTATCTAACGTACACATCGGGTTTCTAAGCGCCGCGCGGCGCTTAGAAACCCGATGTTTACCTTGGTTACCAGCTCGCTGATCGCTGGTCTCCCGCCTGCCACACGCGATGTGTGCTGGCCAGCGGGAGACCAACGATCAAAAAAATGTCCAGGCCATTCGAGCACGATCAGCGATACCCGGCAGGGGGGCCGGTCGCTGATAAGTGTCACACACAGCGATCTCGCTGGTGAGATCGCTGTTGCGTCACAAAACTTGTGACTCAGCAGCAATCTCGCTAGCGAGATCGCTGTGTGTGACGGGGGCTTTATTTTCCTACTCTAATCCAGAGAAACCAAAGAAAGATCTGCCCACAGGTTGTTTTGAAGCACAAACAGTCTGTCTCTATGATGAGAAACATGTTTGTGCTTCTGGATGGCCTGTGGACTGGTCTTTCCTTGGTTTCTCTGGCCTAGAGCAGGAAGATAAGACTCTGCTCACAGTCTCACCCTGGAGCACAAGTATACCATCTGAAAACTTCTAACACTGATCATTTTAATCAGTATAACAGCGACAACCTGACAGTGTCTGTAGATTACTTAGGCTAGGTTCACTTTGCGTTAATGCTACTCACTGCCGCGATTGCGTTATGTGATCCCACTAGCATCTGCGCTAACAGTGACGGACCCTTGGACGCTGCAGACCACGTCCGAGGGTCCGTCACAGAATGTATAGCTATCATGGCACTGTGGTGCTGATTAACATGATATTTTATGTGAAGGGATGCACTCAGAGGTTGTTTAACCTCAAACCTGTTTTCACCTTCCTGACCAGGCCAAAATTTACAATACTGACCAGCGTCACTTTATGTGGTAATAATTCTGGAACGCTTCAACGGATCCAATTGATTCTGAGACTGTTTTTTTGTGACATCGAACAAATTTTATCACAATCATGAAGCACAATAATACTTGTGTTTCTTTGTGAAAAAAATCAGAAATTTGGCGAACATTTTGAAAATTTTGCAATTTTCAAACTTTTATGCCCTTAACCCCTTTATGATCAAGCCTATTTTGACTTTAATGACCAGGCCTTTTTTTGCAATTCTGACCAGTGTCCCTTTATGAGGTAATAACTCAGGAACACTTCAACGGATCCTAGCGATTCTGATACCGTTTTTTTCAGGACATATTGGGCTTCATGTTAGTGGTAAATTTAGGTTGATAATTTTTGCGTTTATTTGTGAAAAAATCAGAAATTTGGCGAAAATTTTGAAAATTTTGCAATTTTCAAAATTTGAATTTTTATTCTGTTAAACCAGAGAGTTATGTGACACAAAAGAGTTACTAAATAACATTTCCCGCATGTCTACTTTACATCAGCACAATTTTGCAAACAACATTTTTTTTGTTTGTAAGTTACAAGGGTTAAAAGTTGACCAGTGATTTCTCATTTTTACAACAAAATTTACGAAACCATTTTTTTTAGGGACCACCTCACATTTGAAGTAACTTTGAGAAGTCTACATGGAAGAAAATACCCAAAAGTGACACCATTCTAAAAACTGCACCCCTCAAGCTGCTCAAAACTAAATTAAAGAAGATTATTAACCCTTCAGGTGCTTCACAGGAACTAAAGCAATGTGGAAGGAAAAAATGGACATTTTAATTTTTCCAACAAAAATTTTCTTTTATCATCAATTTTTTCATTTTCACATAGGCAACAGGATAAAATGGATCCTAATATTTCTTGGGCAATTTCTCCAGAGTACACCAATACCTCATATGTGGTCATAAACCACTGTTTGGGCGCACGGCAGGGCTCAGAAGGGAATGAGCGCCATTTGACTTTTTGAATGGAAAATATGCTGGAATATTTAGCGGTTCCCATGTCACGTTTGGAGAGTCCCTGTGTGCCTAAACATTGGAGCTCCCCCACAAGTGACCCCATTTTGGAAACTAGACCCTCCAAGGAACTTATCTAGATGCATAGTAAGCACTTTGAACCCCCAGGTGCTTCATAAATTGATCTGCAATTTTTCCTGAGTACACCGATACCACATATGTGGTCATAAACCACTGTGGACGCACGGCAGGGCCCAGAAGTGAAGGAGCACCATTTGACTTTTTGAATGGAAAATTGACTCCAATCATTAGCGGACACCATGTCGCGTTTGGAGAGTCCCTGTGTGCCTAAACATTGGAGCTCCCCCACAAGTGACCCCATTTTGGAAACTAGACCCCCCAAGGAGCTTATCTAGATGTGTGGTGAGCTATTTGAACCCCCAAGTGCTTCAAAGAAGTTTATAACGCAAAGCAGTGAAAATAAAAAAATAATTTTTTTCCTCAAAAATTATTTTTTAGCCCGTTATTTTTTATCTTCACAAAGCTAACAGGAGAAATTGGACCACAAAAGTTGTTGTGCAATTTGTCCTGAGTACACCGATACCCCATATGTGAGGGGGAACCACTGTTTGGGTGCATGGGAGAGCTCAGAAGGGAAGGAGCGCCATTTTGGAATGCAGACTTTGATGGAATGTTCTGCGGGCGTCATGTTGCGTTTGCAGTGCCCCTGATGTGCCTAAACAGTAGAAACCCCCACAAGTGACCACAATTTGGAAACTAGATCCCCCAAGGAGCTTATCTAGATGTGTAGTGAGCACTTTGAACCCCGAAGTGCTTCACAGAAGTTTATAAACGCAGAGCCATGAAAATAAAAAAATAATTTTTTTTCCCTCAAAAATGAATTTTTAGCCCTCTATTTTTTATTTTTCCAAGGGTAAAAGGATAAATTGGACCCCAAAATTTGTCCAGTTTGTCCTGAGTACACTGGTACCCCATATGTGGGGGGGAACCACTGTTTGGGCGCATGGCAGGGCTCAGAAGGGAAGGAGCGCCATTTGACTTTTTGAATAGAAAAGTAGTTCCAATCGTTAGCGGACACCATGTCGTGTTTGGAGAGCCCCTGTGTGCCTAAACTTTGGATCTCCCCCACAAATAACCCCATTTTGGAAACTAGACCCCCTAAGGAACTTATCTAGATGCATAGTGAGCACTTTGAATGCCCAGGTGCTTCACAGAAGTGTATAACGCAGAGCCGTGAAAATAAAAATAATTTTATTTTCCTCAAAAAATGATGTTTTAGCCCGCTATTTTTTATTTTCACAATGGTAACAGGAGAAATTGGACCCCAAAAGTTGTTGTCCAGATTGTCCTGCGTACGCTGGTACCCCATATGTGGTGGGAAACCACTGTTTGGGCACACGTCGGGGCTCGGAAGTAGTGACGTTTTGAAATGCCGACTTGATGGGCGTCATGTACATTTGCAGAGTCTCTGATGTGCATAAACAGTAGAACCTCCCCACAAGTGACCCCATTTTGAAAACTAGACCCCCCAAGGAACTTATCTAGATGTGTGATGAGCACTTTGAACCCCCAAGTGCTTCACAGAAGTTTATAACGCAAAGCCGTGAAAAAAAAAAAAAATTCCTCAAAAAATGATGTTTTAGCCCGCTATTTTTTATTTTCACAATGGTAACAGGAGAAATTGGACCACAAAAGTTGTTGTCCAGATTGTTCTGCATACGCTGGTACCCCATATGTGGGGGGAAACCACTGTTTGGGCATACATCAGGGCTCGGTAGGGAAGTTTTGAAATGCCGACTTGATGGAATGGTCTGCGGGCGTCATGTTATTTTTGCAGAGCCCCCGATGTGCCTAAACAGTAGAAACCCCCCATAAGTGAACCCATTTTGAAAACTAGACCCCCCAAGGAACTTATCTAGATGTGTGGTGAGCACTTTCAACCCCAAGTGCTTCACAGAAGTTTATAACGCAGAGCCGTGAAAATAAAAAATCATTTTTTTTTCTAAAAAAATGATATTTTAGTCCGCAATTTTTTATTTTCACAAGGGTAACAGGAGAAATTCGACCCCAAAAGTTGTTATACAGTTTGTCCTGAGTACGCTGGCACCCCATATGTGGGGAGGAACCACTGTTCGGGCACTCGCCGGGGCTCGGAAGGGAAGTAGTGATGTTTTGAAATGCCGACTTTGATGGAATGGTCTGCGGGCGTCATGTACATTTGCAGAGCCTCTGATGTGCCTAAACAGTAGAACCTCCCCACAAGTGACCCCATTTTGGAAACTAGTCCCCCCCAAGGAACTTATCTAGATGTGTGGTGAGCACTTTGAACCCCCAAGTGCTTCACAGAAGTTTATAACACAGAGCCGTAAAAATAAAAAAACATTTTTTTCCTCAAAAAATGATGCTTTAGCCCGCTATTTTTTATTTTCACAAGATTAACAGGAGAAATTCGACCCCAAAAGTTGTTGTCCAGTTTGTCCTGAGTACGCTGGTACCCCATATGTGGGGAGAACCACTGTTTGGGCACACGTCGGGGCTCGGAAGGGAAGTAGTGATGTTTTGAAATGCTGACTTGATGGAATGGTCTGCGGGCGTCATGATACGTTTGCAGAGCCCCTGGTGTGCCTAAACAGTGGAAACCCCCACAAGTGACCCCATTTTGGAAACTAGACCACCCAAGGAACTTATCTATATGTGTGTTGAGCACTTTGAACCCCCAAATACTTCACAGAAGTTTATAACGCAGAGCCGTGAAAATAAAAAATCATTTTTTTTCCACAAAAATAATTTTTTTAGCCCACAATTTTTTATTTTCCCAAGGTAACAGGAGAAATCAGACCCCCAAAGTTGTTGTGCAATTTTTCCTGAGTACGCTGATACCCCATATGTGAGAGTAAACTACTGTTTGGGCACACATGGGGTTCAGAATGGAGGGAGCACTGTTTGACTTTTTGAACGCAAAATTAGCTGGAATAAATGGTGGCGCCATGTCATGTTTAGAGACCCCTTGATGTGCCTAAGCAGTGGAAACCCCTCAATTCTAACTCCAACCCTAACCCCAACACACCCCTAACCCTATTCTAACTCTAACCCTAACAACAACCCCAACCCACCCCTAACCCTAATCTTAACGCTAATTTTAACTCTAATTACAACCCTTACCCTAATTACAACCCTAACCCTAATCCCAACCCTAATTCCAACCCTAATTCCATCCCTAGCCCTACTTCCACCCCTAACCCTAATTCCACCCCTAACCCTAATTCCAACCCTAACCCTAATTCCAACCCTAATGGAAAAATAAAAATATTTCTTTTATTTTATTATTTGTCCCTACCTATGGAGGTGATAAAGGGGGGGTTTATTTATTTTTTTATTTTGATCACTGTGAAAGTTTATCACAGTGATCAAAATGAATGAATGAATCTGCAGCCGGCAGATTCCGGCGGGCACACTGCGTATGCGCCCGCCATTTTCCAAGATGGCGGCGCCAATGATCTGGGACGGCGGGACTCCGGGACGGCCAGAGGGATATAGAAGGTACCGGTGGGGTGGGGTGGAGCGGAGGGGAGCAGATGATGACGGCAGCGGCAGATCGCGCTGATTGGCTGATTCACTTTTAACAGCCAATCAGAGCAATCATAGCCATGGAGGGGGCGAAGCCACCACCCTGAGGTGAAGTACAAAGCCCCCTGTACCTGCGGGTCGGGTGACCTTTCATTGACCCGAGCCACCCGACCAGCAGGGGGGCTATCAAGTCATGACGCAGCATATGTGTTATTGGTCGGATTGGCACCGACTTTCATGATGCATACGCTGTGTCACTGGTCTGGAAGAGGTTAAATCAAAGAGTTTTGTCACACAAAATATTTTATAAATAACATTTCCCACATGTCTAATTTACACAGCATAAATTTTGAAACATAATTTATTTTTGTTAGGAAGTTAGAAGGATTAAAAATTGACAATTTACAAAACCATTTTTTTAGGGACCACAACACATTTGAAGTACCGTAACTTAGAGGGTTTATATGACAGAAGATACCCCAAATTGACTCCATTCTAAAAACTTTACCCCTCAAGGTGCTTAAAACCACATTCAATAAGTTGTAATTCTTCAGGTGCTTTACAGGAATTTTTGCAATGTGAAGGAAAAAAGGTAATTTTCTACACCGTGGTGTAAGAACGCAGCATAGAGTGCTGGATAAAGGTGCCTTACTGTGTTCTTTGGAAGGCAGAATTAAAAAATCAACAGTAGGTGAAGAATTGGTTTTACTTTTTTTACGCTGTTCCTCATGCTGTATAAGTGATTAGATGGCTTTTTTTCCTTTGGGTCAGTGTGATTACTGAAATACCAGATTTATATCAGGTTTTTATGTTTGGCTGCTGTCACACACTAAATGACGCTTTTTTTTTTTTTGCAAAGTCTAGGTTTTTCATTGCCATATCTGAGAGCTATCTATAATTGACATTTTTATTGGTACCATGTTCAGTGCTGCAGGGGCTCTGCCGACATCTTGAGAAAGTCCAGAGCCCCTGCAGTTACATGGTTTTCTATGCGGTGGACTGGACTTCAGGAATATGGCTGACGGCCGGGGGCGGCGCCTGGTCTGATGGAGATCTTTAAAGGAAAGAAATTATTTGGCAGGAAGAGTATATTGGTGACCTATTTGTGGGATGGCACAGGAATGAAAAAGGTAACTATTTGTGGGATGGGTCATCAATATCAGATCAGTTTGGGTCTGAAACCCAGCAGCCCCACCAATCCGTTTTTATGGTCTGGTGGGTCTTCGGTTGTAAACACTTTGACAAATGTTTAATAATGTGTGCTTCACCACTCCCTTCGGACAAGTAAGCAGATAACAAAGAAAAACTGGTGCATATAGAAAGCCCAGGAGGGTATAAATTACCCGCTGAGATACAGTAAGTGTGCTATTGAAAAAGCATCACACTGTTGACTCATGTGCAGTCTGTGATCTATTAATATAACCAAGTCTTTTTCACACGTGCTGTTATTTAGTTCTATTCCTCCCATTCTATAGATGTAATTTTTGTTTTTCTTACCCAGATGTAGAATCTTGCATTTCTCCCTGTTAAATACAATTCTATTAGTAGCTGTCCACTATTCAAGCTTATATACTGTAGATCCTTTTGAATCCTTTTTCTGTCTCCACTAGTGTTAGATATCCCTCCCAGCTTTGCATTATCTGCAAATTTGATTAGTTTACCTTCAATTCCCTTATCTAGATAATTTATAAAAATGTTGCGCAACACTGGGGCCAGAATAGAGCCTTGTGGCACCCCACGTGAAACACTTTTCCAATTGGATGTTCAACCATTTATTACCACTCTTTGAGTACGATCACTGAGACAGTTATCAATCCACCTAAATGTAGCCTGTATTCTTATCTAAGTACTTATATGCAAGCTGTTTATTAATTTGTTCAAAGGTCTTTCCTGGTATAGCAGTAAAGCTCACTGGCCTGTAATTTCCTGGCTCCGTCTTCTTTCCCTTTTTGAATATAGGGGCATTTGCTCTTCTCCAATCTTCGGGGACTAATCCTGTTTTCCAGGATTATTCAAAGATTCTGGTTAGTGGTTCTGTAATTTCCTCTGCTAATTCTTTCACTACCCTAGGATGTAGTTTATTTGGACCAGGAGATTTAAATTCATGTAAATTAGTTAAGTGTTCCCTCACCATCTCTCTGTTTATGGATAGTGTGGACTCTGTTTTTCCTTCGATAGCACCATGAAGATCAGCTGATGTTACAGTTGCTTTCCTTTGAGAACACAGATGCAAAATAGGAAATTAAAAGTTTGGCCTTGTCAATATTTTTGACCACTTCACCCTTTTCATCTTGTAAAAATCCTATAGCATCTTTCACTTTTTTTTTTTCAAATTCAAGTTTCTTATTTTTGTATTTAGAAAGTACAACAAAATACAATACAAATAGTACAGGGGGTAAAATGCAACTATAAATCTATGCATAACTACAATACATTGGGGGTATAGGGATGAGTTTTCTTCAATATTCCGATCAAGCATGTGTTTTTCCATATGAAAGATAAAGTGAGAGAGGGAGCGGACCACAGCAGACCACTAATCAATAGGGTGTGATTATGAACATTGTTGTGATGACATCCCAGATAATGTTAGTTGGGGGCTAGACGGTAGGTGTCAGAGTTTTGGAAATCCATCCAATCCCTCCAAATCACACAGTATCTATCAACATTAGCCTTTGAAAGGGCAATCAGATGCTCCATCCTATTAAGGAGAGAAATCTCCTCAAACCATTCCTCCATAGTAAGTAGAGTAGTGCTTTTCCAATGGCATGGAAAGACTTTCTTAGCCACCTGTATTAGGTAGCCTATTTACGACCTTTTATACATGCGTTTACTTATTGGTGACATTAATAGGAGGAGGGCTTCTGGTGTATTGGGGATGGTCAGACCAGTTATTTTCTCAATCAAGGGAGCCACCTTTGCCCAAAATGTATTTATTATAGGGCAACCCCCACCATATGTGTGACCTTGTCCCCTCCCCACACCTCCAACATCTGTCTGAGATCACAGAATACCATCTATGGAGGACCACCGGTACCATCTAGAGATTATTTTGAAGGAGGTTTCCTGACCCTTGGACCCTGTTGAGGTTTTATGTATTAGGAAGAAACATTTATCCGATTGTGAGTCAGAGAGGGACTTCCCCTGTTCCCTTTCCCATGCATCGCAAAATGCTGGCCTATTGTCAGTTATCTGGACATTGAGGAGATTATAAATTAGCGAGATGGAGTGTGTAGGGGGTGACAATGATAGGCACAGTTTTTCAAACTTTGTGAGATCTCTATGGAGATGTGCGCGCTTCTTCATAGCTAAATAGAAGTGTTGTGACTGACTATATTCAAAATTAACCTTCGGGAAAGCAGCTCTTCCCTGTAGCAAGTCATTGAGGGGGAGCAGCGAAGTATTGGAGATGACATGAGAAAAGAATATCCTCTTTCACTTTTCTTTTGGCTTTATCATAGCCCAAAAATCCATTTTTACTGCTTTTGGTCTCCCTTGCAAGTCTCACTTCATTACTGGCTTTAGCTCTTCTACTTCTTGCCCTGCATTCCCTGCAAACCGCATTATATGCTTCTTTAGATATGCCCCCTCTTTCCATTTTATATACATTTATTTTTTTCCTTTTTAACAAGTGATAAAGTTCTGTGTTCATCCTTCGTCATAATGGAGTATTGGGACCCAATGCACTCTGCCGGAAAGGGTGAAAAATTCCACAATTTGGGGATAAGATGCACAGCTAGAATAAAACATTTGAAAATGGTTTTTATTTTTGTTTTCATTATTTTAATTGGACCACGCATGACACAGTGCCACATCTAGTGTGAGTTCAACCTTCGAGGCATACAGGGCATTATATTTTGTATGTTACTATTAGACAACTTGTCTTATGACTGTACTAGTTTCAATATTTTGTATCGATACACATATGAGAGATACTAACTCACATTTTCATATTTGTAAAACTGTATTTGTGTTTTTTACTTGTATGTTCAAGTTCCTTTGATTATAAACAGCAAAACACCACCTTTTCCTGTGTGTACTATGCTTAGGTAATCATTTCCAATTTGCGCCTGCTCACTGGCTCTAGTGGTGCTTGGGTCTGATCACTGCTATAGGCTATATAATAATTTATAATAATAAAAATACATTTATAATCTATATATATCAGCCAATCTGTATTTGTATTGTTGCAATTATATACTAAAAGTGCAATAATTTAGTACAAGGAGTACGGGAACAGTACCTCAACCCACACAGTAAACCCTTTTGCTGAATCGTAGACATGACATGACATCTTTGTGTTTCTTGTAATAAGATCCTTCTATAATCATTAGATTAACCCATATTATAAATATAGCTATATTACATATCTCAGTGTGGTTTCCTTTGCAGGTGCTGAGTGCTGTAGTACAAGAAATATTTTGCAATCATTGAGACTTTAAAGATCTCTCAGTGCCAGGATAAATGATTTTTTTTTTAAATAGGAAAACTGGGAATATATCTCGAAATGAAAAACAAAAAAGCTTTAGGTCAAATTTCTGCACACCTTCTTACAGAGGTGTAGCTAGGGGTTTCTTTCAGGGGGTGTGGGGTGAAAATTCTGAGTGGGTGACGCATCCTCAGGCTATGTGCACACGTTACGGAATTGCCGCGGAAATTTCCGCGGAAATTCCGTAATTCCGTTCCGCCGGAAATATGCGAGAAAAACGCATTTTAATTCCAACCTATTTCCCGCGGAAAAACTAGCAATTTGCAAGCGTAATTAGCTTGCAGAATGCTAGCGTTTTCCAAGCGATCTGTAGCATCGCTTGGAAAACTGATTGACAGGTTGGTCACACTCGTTAAACATAGTATTCGACTAGTGTGGCCAACTTTTTGCTATTGAGGCCACCTATGCAGCATCAGTAGCAAAAAGATCTAATGTTAAAAATAATAAAAAAATAAGAAATGGTGTTTTTCTCACCTTCCGACGTCGCGTGCAGCGTTCTCGATCATCGCAATGCTTCCGGCAGGTCCCGTTCCCAGTGATGCATTTCGGCAATGACCTTTGATGACCACCCGCAAATGTTCTGATTACTTTTTGCATGGTGGGCACATGTGGAAAGTAAGCAGAACAATGCATTCCTTTGTGTGCGGAATCGCCGTGATTCCGCAAAATTAATGAGCATGCAGCGTATTTTTCCACGATGAGATTCCGCCGCGGAAAAATCCGCAACATTAGCACAGCATTGCGGAATCCCATAGGATTGCATGGGATACTTTTCTTTGCGTTTTTGCAGGAAAATCACTCATTTAAAAATGCCGCAAAAGCGCAAAAATAATGCTATGTGTGAACACAGCCTCATAATGGATGTCGGAGAATCTCAGCAGATGGCCGCACTGTTATTAAAAAAAATCTCTATACAAAGGCCAATACTGATATTACTTCCATATGGTGACCATGTAGTAGTTGATACCAGTCCTGCAGAACATATAGGAGATTACAGTACAGATAGTGACTTACAGCTTACATTCTTGCATTCACTTTTCCCATTTTTTCTATCTGGCCTAGACTGACATGGCAACTTCTTCCAGCTAAGACTCGGCGGAAGAGTTTACAACAAATACACTTGACTTCTCACATTTCCATCACTGTCCCCATCTATTCCAACCTGCACAAACTCCTAATAGTGCTGACACTCCAATGCTGATCCACTGCTGATGTATCCCTATCACTGCATATACAGTATACTGCAGTATATAGCAAAAATCATGGTCTCCTATGAACAGAGGCTGGCTGGCAAATTTTAGCCTGCTGGGCTATTATAAAGCACTGGCCCACGACTTGTGATGATTTGTATTTAGCCTGCATAGACGTGGTAAAAATTGTTGATACCCCTCTTTTAATGACAGAAAAACCCACAATGGTGACAGAAATAACTTGAATCTGACAAAAGTATTCATATATCAAAAATCTATGAAAATTAACAAATGAAAGGCTACTTTCACACTTGCGTTTTTAATGCGTTTTCTTGTTTTTTTGCGCATGGTTTTTACAAAAACGCATGCGCTTTTAAACGCAGACGTGCGCATGACCATGCGCACGTCAGCGCTCCCATAGACTTTAATGTGTTTTTGGGTGAATTCCGTGCACATGCGTTTTTTTGAGACAGGTCGGACGCACCAAAAATGCAACAGGTTGCATTTTGTGCGCTTGGGCGCACACTACAAAAAAACGCATGCGCATACAAACGCGTACAAACGCATGACAATGCGCACCCATGCTAAATATAGGAAAAAAACGCATGCGCAAAAACGCAGCGCAAAAAAACGCAAGTGTGAAACCAGCCAAAGTCGGACATTGCTTTTCAACCATGCTTCTACAGAATTGTTTAAAAAATAAAACTCATGAAATAGGCCTGGACAGAAATGATGGTACCCTTAACTTAATATTTTGTTGCACAACATTTTGTGATGGTACCCTTAACTTAATATTTTGTTGCACAACATTTTGAGGCAATCACTGCAATCAAGCGATTCCTGTAACTGTCAATGAGACTTCTGCACCTCTCAACAGGAATTTTAGCCCACTCCTCAAGAACAAACTGCTCCAGATGTCTTCTGTTTGAAGGCTGCATTTTTCCAGATAGCATGTTTCAGCTCTTTCCAAAGATGCTCAATAGGATTTAGGTCAGAGATCTTAGAAGGCCACTTCAGAATAGTCCATTGTTTTCATCTTAGCCATTCTTGGGTGTTTTTAGCTGTGTGTTTGGGTCAGTATCCTGTTGCAAGACCCATGACCTGCGACTGAGACCAAACTTTCTGACACTGAGCAGCACATTTCTAGAATCCCTTGATAGTCTTGAGATTTCGAAGCAGCCACTGAACGTAACAGTGCCTCCTCCATGTTTCACAGTAGGGACAGTGTTCTTTTCTTGATATACTTCATTTTTCCATCTGTAAACTTAGAGCTGATGTGCCTTACCAAAAAGTTCAATTTTGTCTCATCTGCCCATAGGGCATTTTCCCAGAAGTTTTGTGGCTTGTCAACATGTAATTTGTTAAATTCTAGTCTGGCTTTTTTTATGATTTTTTTCAACATGGTGTCCTCTTTGGTCATCTCCCATGAAGTCCACTTTGGCTTATACAAAAACGGATGGTGCGATCTGACACTGATGTTGCTTGAGCTTGAAGTTCACCTTTAATGTGTTTAGAAGTTTTTCTGTGAGAAAATGGAAACGGTCTTAGGAGCGCAGGAAAGAGACTCAGACAAGAGATGGGTTTAAACCACAACGCGTTTCGACGGAGGATCCATCTTCATCAGGTGGAAGTTTATTAATGACATAGGGGATGGGGTATTTAAATGGGAAGCAGCCAATCACAACAGTCAAAACAGTCACATGTTACGACAAGATGACATCATATATTATAATAAAAAAGAGATAAAAACAACATATATAGATCGTGAGATAAAACGTTTTATATAGGTTGTTTTTATCTTTTTTTTATTATAATATATGATGTCATCTTGTCGTAACATGTGACTATCATAACAAATACATAGATACGAGAACAGAACGGAGCTTACTACATAGATCAAGGAACAGAACTGGATTTACTACATAACTACGGGAACAGATGCGAGCTTATGTCAAAGACATGGGAACAGATCCAAGCTTCTATATAGAAAAAGGGGCAGAACCAGGTTGCTACATAGACACAGAAACAGAACCAAGCTTTCTACATAGATACGGGAACAGAACTGAGCTTACAACAAAGACATGAGAACAGAACGGAGCCTACTACAATGATATGGAAATAGATCCTACAGAGGTATGGGAACAGAACTTAGTTTACTGCATCAATATGGGATTAGAACTGATCTTACAACATACAAGGGGCGTTCATTAAAGATTTCCCCTGACCCACTTACTGTGGACTGAGAGCAATGAAACTTGGCATAGTTATTAGTCCTTCTCTACATAGGTGTCACCTAGGGACACACACTTCTCGTTAAGCAACTGTAAACACCTCACTTGTAGAAGTCGACAGGTTGCTCCAAAACCACGTTGTGACTTCGGAAATCAGAGTCTCATCATCTGGAAAATAAATTCATTGCTGGAAAGAGGTGGAAGTCCGATATTGCTAGGTCGGGTGAATAAGTGGCATGTGGTAGAATTTCAAAGCCACAGGAGCATGCTTCCATTTGGGCAACATGTGAGTTGTGAACTGGTGCAATGTCTTGCAGAAGGTGGTTACCTTTGGTAAGCATGTCACGTCTCTTGGTTTTGATGGTCTCCCGCAATTTACGCAGCAGTGAACCATAGTATGCCCCAGTGGTACCCTTTGTTAGGAAATCCATCAATACTTGTCCGTGCTGGTCCCAAAATACTGTGAGTACAACCTTGCCTACTGAGGGTTAAGCACGTGCCTTCTTTGGAAGCGGTGAGTCATGATGTTTCCATTGCATCGATTGGACTTTAGTCTCAGGATCATAGTGATGGACCCAGCTTTCATCCTGTGTGATCAGTCTGTTGCAAAAGTCCTCCTGGTTTCCATGGCACTTCGTCAATAGAGCCTGAGAGGAATCAGCTCATTTCTGCTTCTGGAAAGGTGTGAGCAGCCGGGGAACGCAGCGAGCGGATACCTTATGCATGTGAAGATAGTCTGGGATGATTTTTTCCACGAACCCCATAATGTCATAATCTTGACATTTTCGGCAGGGTGGCGAATGGTTACGTGGCGATTTTTCAAAATGGCGATCTCCACTTGCTGAATGGTGTGTTCAACAATAGCAGAGTGGGGTCGCCCTGGAATTGGAGCTGTTTGCACCGAAGTCCGACCACATTTGAATTGACAATGCTAGTTCTTGACTTCATCATAATATGGGGAATCATCACCATAAACCTTTCATCTCATCGAACGTCTCCTTTGGTGTGCGGCTTTTCAAGTAAAGGAACTTTATGACTGCTCTGTATGCCACTGGGTCCGTTGTCAAACCTCACGTCACTTCAGCACCTGTAAAATCAAGACCGTTATCAGTTCCAAGTTGAAAATTGGCACGTAACCTATAGAGGCTTATATCATTACACGTGCAGTTTCAGCATCCTGTGATAAATAGAAGTGGGTCAGGGGAAATCTTTAATGAACACCCCTCGTATATACGGGAGCAGACAAAGGGCCACGTCACACATAGCGACGCACCAGTGATCCCGACAACGATATTACCTTGTCAGGATCGCTGGTGTGTCGCTACATTATCGCTGGTGAGCTGTCAAACAGGCAGCTTCACCAGCGATGAGCACCAGCGACACGTGGGTAACAAGCGACGAACGTTGCTTAGTTACCCACCGTGTACCTTAGATATCAGCGCATTGGTGCAGGGAACTGGTAACCAAGGTGCACATCGGGTTTCTAAGCTGCACGCGGCACTTAGAAACCCGATATGTACCTTGGTTTCCAGCTCCCTGCACCAGCGCGCTGGTAGCTAAGGTACACATCGGGTTTCTAAGCGCTGCGCGCCGCTTAGGAACCCGATTTTTACCTTAGTTACCAGCGGCAGCTTGCTGATCGCTGGTCTCCCACCTGTCACACGCAGCGATGCGTGCTGGCTAGCGGGAGACCAGCGATCAAAAAAATGTCCTGGCCATTCCAGGATGATCAGCGATACCCGGCAGGGCGGCCAGTCACTGAGAAGTGTCACACACAGCGATCTCGCTGGTGAGATCGCTGTTGCGTCACAAAATTTGTGACTCAGCAGCGATCTCGCTAGCGAGATCGCTATGTGTGACGGGGGCTTAAGAGAATTCCATGTGAATCACAGTGGCATTTAAATAGTTAAACAGCAGGAACTGAGGAAGCTTTTATTGCTGCTGTTACAGCGTATCAGTCAACATCTGAGGAGCATAGATGGGCTCAGCTCCTGAACCCGCTCCATACATACCCTGACTGTGATGTATAGTTAGACCATTGTGCACTAATGGGTTAATTTCACATGTCTGTTCCTAAAACTGGAAAGACAAATGGAGTTCCGAACAAAGGTGTGAAAGACATCTTACAGATTTATTAACACCTTAAGGACTAGGCAATTATTTTTTTTTGCAATTTTTTTTTTTTCCTTGCCTTATTTCAAGAGACTTAACTTTTGCATTTTTTCCCTTGACAGGTTTTTTTCGGAGATGAGTTGTACTTTTGAATGACATCATCTGTTTTATCATGTGATGTACTGGAAAATGGGGGGGGGATTCCAAGTGTGTTGAAATAGCAAAAAAAAAGTGCACGTTCGCAATTGTTTTTTTATTATTTCTATTTACAGTGTTCATTTAATGGTAAAAATTACCTGGCAATATGATTCACCAGTTCATTACAATTACAGAGATACCAAACATGCAGAATTTGCTTGTGACTCCATTTTCTGAGAGCCGTGCCGTTTTCAGATTTCGGAATATGGAGCTGTGTGAGGGCTTGTCTTTTGCACCCTGTTACAATATTTTATTGATATCAGTTTTTGTGTTGTCTTGGCCGCCAAAAATGCAATTCTGGTGCTTTTTGCTTTTTTCACGTTATACTGGTTACCGATCAAATTAATTTTTTTACATTTTGATAGATTGGCCTTTTACAAATGCAGCAAGCAATATCAAATGCACATTTGTGTTAAAAAATTGTTCTTAATTTATAATAGGGGAAATGGGGGTGATCTTAACGTTTATATTTCTTTCATGTTTTACTTCATATTTTGTAAACCTTTTCACTGTATTTCTCAGCCCCGCCCCCCCCAAAAAACTTGAATTTGAGAGCTCATTCAATGTCTTGTGCTAAACATAGCAGTGCTACAGTTTTGCTGGATATAGCAAAAATCAAGCCACAGGCTGACTTTCGCAGGAGCACCCTCATGAAAGGCACTGGGATCTTCAGCAGACCCTTGGCATCCTGTGATCATGTAACGGTCGCGCTAATGGGCCGGTGGAATGTTGTCAGTATGTTTTAAATGACTCTGTTACAGACTGACAGCAGTATTTGACATGTTAACAATGCACTCCTCCTCCCATCAACGTTATTATTCTCTTAATATACTGCAATTATGAGATGGGTATACCTTGATGTTTGGTAGAGCGTCTTAGGATACATTTTTTGCAAAAAACGTATCAACTAAATACCCTGTTTTGTTATCATCTTTATACTAGCACTTGCTGTTTATTGTTAGATATTTTTTTTACCGTAGAGTATTTTTTCACGTTTGTTGTACTGTGGTTCTCTGTGTTTCAATCATCATATTCTATAGCACTGTGTACTTATAAATACTCATTTTGCCTTTCTACCTAGTAAATTCTTCTCTTTTCTAAGTAGAAAAACAGGAAGTCTGTTTTCTCTGCTAAAACTAAATCCCCCCTTCAACTTCCGACCCATCTGCTCAACTCCTCCCCCTGCCAGGGACTTTTGCAGTGACTTATGAGTCATACAGGGAAAATTGACCTCCTGTTTTTACATAGACTGTAGAAGGATTCAGCTAGTCAGATTTTAATTATGTAATGTCATAGTTCTAATGGAAAAGAAAATAATTAGCTGGAAAGAAGGGCAAAATGAGCAATTGTGAGTACACAGTGCTATACAATATGATGACTAAAATATATTAATAGGATAAAAACTCTGATGGGAGGAGGGCTTCTTTCACAGCTGCAGGTGGAGCTCTGCTCCACTCATGATTGTTATAGCCAGATGAAGGCTGATTTACAACCATGTTTGGCCAGTGTTCTGCCCATTCTGTGCAGCTAGATATTTTTAAGTGCTGTTCCAGCTATCGCCAGTAGGTGTCATAAGTTGCCCTTCTCCTTTTATTCATGTGTGGAATTTTCTGTTCTCCAAATGGTTAATTTTTCAGACCCGCCCCTTCTTTCTGACTGGTCAACAACATGTAACCATTTTTCCAGCCGTCTCCGGAGTAGCTCACACCTGCTCAGCTCAGCTCTTTGCAAACCATTGCTTATAACAAGCGGATTCCGGTAAGGATAATGCAATTATTAGTTATGCATCTCTGTTAGCAGCCATAATGCAGCCCCCTATGATGTTTGCATTGCATGCTCAGCTCCTGTGATGTTATTTTCCTGCATGTTTGTTATAAGCATTCTCTAGTTATGCATCCTCTGTTCAGTGAGTGTAAAGCTGGCAGCCATTAGTGTTAGTTATCTTTCTCCTTTGCTGCTGTGTATGTTATATTGCCCAGCTCTTATATAATGCATGCTAATAGCATCCTGTATCATTGCTACTGATGTGATAATACCCTGCATTGCTATTACCTGCCAGTATTTGTGTATTGTATACTGTCTACCAGTACTGACATGCTGTATTATCTGTCTCTTGTAGTTTTTACCTGAATCATCCACATTGTGTTCAACAATCTTTGATATCATCTACAACTTTGTACAACAACTCCTGATCTCATCTACTACTGCATTCTACTATACCATCTGTTATCATCTCCCATTGTTGTCCATAGCATCCCAATAAATATAGACTTAAGCACCCATACAGTCTTGTTTCTGGGAGTGGATGAAAGGTTAAGCCGTATGCTGGAATCCACACAGCGTCATACGTGGAAGAAGGCAGAACAGTCAGCAAAGATGTGGGCTCAACTTGCGACTTGTACATCATATATCTTTAAGGGGTTAAATTTGCCCCAAACCCACAAATGTTTTTACACATACATGCCACAGAACTCTATTACATAGAAGCACATCATATAAGCATACACAGACATGTACATATACACAAATACATACACACATATTTACAATTCTGTATATATGTACATATACACATATATATATATATACAATTGCACATATACAGGCACATAAACATATACAGTGGTTTGCAAAAGTATTCATCACCTTGGCATTTTTCTCGTTTTACTACCCCACAACCTTTTATTTATTATTCTTTGTTTATATAGCGGTATCTTATTCCGCAGCGCTTTACATACATTATCATCACTGTCCCCATTGGGGCTCACAATTCCCTATCAGTATATCTTCGGAGTGTGGGAGGAAACTGGAATTTCACTGGTTTTTTTTAGGGTTTGTATCAGTTCATGTAACTGTGAAAATTTGGTTTTCATTTTATTGTGAAACAAACAAGACAAAACAACTGAAAACTTCAGTATGTATAAGTATTCACACCCCTAAAGTCAGTACTTTGTAGAGCCTCCTTTGCAGCAACGACAGCAGCAAGTCACTTTTGATAAGTCTCCATGAGCTTTCCACATCTGGCTACTGGGATTTATGCCCATTCCTCAAGACACAACTGCTCCAGCTACTTCAAGTTAAATGGTTTCCTCTGGAAAAAGCAATCTTCAAGTCTGACCACAGATTCTCAATTGAATTAAGGTCTGGGCTTTGACTAGGCCACTCCAGAATATTTACATGTTTCCCCTTAAACAACTCGAGTGTTATTTAGCAGTATGCTTTGGGTCATTGTCTTGTTGGAAGGGGAACCTCATTCTCAGTCTCCAATCACCTGACAGACTGAAACAGGTTTTGCTCATCAATATCCCGGTATTTCGCACCATTCATCTTCCCCTTGACTCAGACCATTTTACCTATCCCTGCTGCCGAAAAACATCTCCACAGCATGATGCTGTTAGCAATTGTGGTTCTGTACTCCCATCTGGGAATTGATTGGGTCCCGTGCTACACTACTACATATCATCACCATATAGTGACTGAATACAATACTGATCATTAATAAAAAAAACACAATACTAATTTTACCATAAGTGCCATTATACACAGGAGCTTTGTATATAGTATACAGTGTATAGTGAGTGAACATAAAATACAGTGATCACCGGTGACATTATACATAGGAGCTCTGTATTTAGCATATAGCATACAAGTAATATAATACCAATGACATTATACATAGGAGCTCTGTATATAGTGTCAGTGTACAGAAAATACAGTGATCACCAGTGACATTATACAGGAGCTCTGTATATAGTGTCAGTGTAAAGGTAATACAGTGATCACCAGTGACATTATACACAGAGCTCTGTATATAGTGTCAGTGTATGGGTAATATAGTGATCACCAGTGACATTATACACAGGCGCTCTGTATATAGTGTCTGTGTACAGAAAATACAGTGATCACCAGTGACATTATACACAGGAGCTCTGAATATAGTGTCAGTGTACAGGTAATACAGTGATCACCAGTGACATTATACACAGGAGCTCTGTATATAGTGTCAGTGTAACGGTAAAACAGTGATCACTGGTGACATTATTCACAGGAGATCTGTATATAGTGTCACTGTATGGGTAATATACTGAAGAATATTTAGAATTGAGAGTCCTCAGTGGTTGATACCTTTTAATGGCTAACTGAAAAGATGGTAACAAATTACAAGCTTTTGAGACTACTCAGGTCTCTTCGTCAGGCTAGATTAATACAACATCTGAAGTATCACATATTTATACACAAGACAGCACATAAATGATGCAATAGATAAGACAAGTGATGTGAACAGAATTGTCATTATGGGAGAGGGTTAAACATAAATATTGGAGCAGTTCATAGATAAGGAGCCTGAAGGTTTTATTGCCCTCTGATGGCGTCTTGTTCTGTGTTGTGATGACCCCAGAAGGTCTGAAGAGCAAATTCCTTATTTGATGTAAAAATACATTCCACCATCCACTTAACACTCAACTATTCCAGCACTGAAATTAACTTTTTAGACACCATCATTAAGCTAAAGAACAATGAAATAGAGACATCCCTGTATCAGAAGCCAATCGACCGTCCAACATACCTTAAATGGGACAGTTTCCATCCAAAACACATACAAAACTTTATTGTCTACAGCCAAGCCATCAGATATAATCGTATATGTCCTCCATATCTTCACTCCACAACACGGACAGTGCCACCACCGCTTTCTACAACGCCACCCTCACATCAGCCATAGACTGAGTCGCTCCTCTCATGCATGGCAAAGTGTGACAAACCAATAGGCAACCCTGGCACAACAACCTCACCAAAAAACGTCGACAAGCATCCAGGGTCGCGGAACGGCATTGGAAGAAAACACGCCTGCCAGACGACTTCACTGCTTTCAAACAAGCTACACTTGCCTTTAAATCAGCCCTCACCTCTGCTAAACAGACCTATTTCACAAACCTTGTATCTTCATTATCCCACAACCCAAAACAACTGTTCAGCACATTTAACTCTCTCCTCCGCCCACCACTGCCACCTCCAACTCCCCTCATCTCTGCTGAGGAATTTGCCACCTACTTCAAAAACAAGATCGACCAAACAAGGCAAACATTTACAGTTCCACCACCCCAGCCACTCCACATACCAGACCTCTGCCCTTCCTTAATAACCTCCCTCTCCAACATCACTGAAGGAGAGCTTACTCATCTCCTTTCCAAATCACGCCTCACCACTTGTGCACTTGACCCTATCCCTTCCCACCTGCTCCCCAACCTCACTAACATGATCATTCCAGCCCTAACCAATCTCTTCAACCTATCACTAACTTCTGGTACCTTCCCCTCTGCCTTCAAACATGCCACCATAACACCCATCCTCAAAAAATCAAACCTTGACCTAACTGCTATGCCCAGCTATCGCCCCATATCACTGCTCCTGTTTGCTTCCAAACTCCTCAAACAGCATGTCCATGCTCAACTTTCCTCCCACCTCTCATCTAACTCCCTCCGTGACAACCTGCAATCTGGCTTCCGCCCCCACCACTCCACTGAAACTGCCCTGACCAAAATTACTAATGACTTACAGCCAAAGCTAACAGACAGTTCTCCATCCTCCTCCTTCTTGACCTGTCCTCTGCCTTTGACACAGTTTACCACTGCCTACTGCTACAGATTATTTGTTCCCTTGGCATAAAAGATCTTGCCCTGTCCTAGATTTCCTCATACCTTTCTGACTGCACATTCAGCGTTTCCCACTCCCACACTACCTCCTCATCCCACCCCCTCTCTGTTGGAGTCCCCCAAGGCTCTGTCCTGGGGCCCCTTCTTTTTTCCATCTATACTCTTGGCCTAGGACAACTCATAAAGTCCCATGGCTTCCAGTACCACCTGTATGCAGATGACACTCAGATCTACCTCTCTGGCCCAGATGTCACCTCTCTGCTGTCCAGAATCCCAGTGTCTATCAGCCATATCCTCCTTTTTCACCTCTCGCTTCCTAAAACTCATCGTAGACAAAGCTGAACTCATTATATTTCCTCCATTTCACGCAGGCGCGGACTGGCCCATAGGGTAACAGGGGAATCCCCCGGTGGGCCCCGTCCAGATCTGGGCAGCAACTCTCCTGTTTGGGCAGTACTTGGCAGAATTCCCTTGATTGACTATGTGCAGAAAAAAGCAGCAATTCATCATTAACCAAACTACCCACTTTATAATTTTATAGAGAAATAGGTACATTTGTGAATGAGGGTAATGTAATATTTATATGCACATGAAAAGTGGGCCCCCAAAGTGAGTGTTACTGGTGGGCCCTTGGCACCCCAGTCCGACACTGATCTCACGTATCTTCCCTACCTGATCTATTTATTATGGTAAACGGCATCACGCTCTTTCCCGCACCTGAAATCCGCTGCCTCGGAGTAACTCTCGACTTGTACATGCCCTCATCATCTCCCGCCTTGACTACTGCAACACTCTCCTCTGTGGCCTCCCTGCCAACTCTCTTGCACCACTCCAGTCTGTCCTCAATTCTGCTGCCCGACTAACCCACCTCTCCCCTCGCATACTCCCCTGTCTCTCCCCTCTGCAAATCCCTCCATTGGCTCCCAATTCCCCAACAAATCCAGTTCAAACTACTAGCACTGACCTACAAAGCCATCCACAACCTTTCCCCTCCCTATATCGATGAAATAATCTCCCAATATCTTCCCTCACATAATCTCCGATCCTCCCAAGACCTCCTACTCTCCTCCACACTTATTTGTTTCTCACACAACCGCCTCCAAGATTTCTCCCGAATATCCCCTGACCTCTGGAATGCCATGCCTCAACACGTCCGATTATCCACCACCCTTGGATCCTTCAAACGGAACCTGAAAACCCATCTTTTCAGGAAAGCTTACAGCCTGCAATGACCATTCTGCCGCCTCACCACCGCCTGAGCTGCTGCACCCCTGACCTTCTGTCTCTTCCCCACTATCACGTAGAATGTAAGTCTGCAAGGACAGGGTCCTCTCATCTCTGCACCAGTTCGTCATTGTAAATTTGTTTACTGTTAACGATATCTATAACTTTGTATATAACCCCCCTTCACATGCACAGTACCATGGAATTTATGGCGGTAAATAAATAAATAATAAATATGTTCCAACCCCATGGATAGAGACAAACACCTTGGTCGCCTCAGAAAGACCTTTTTGAATCAGGGCTACCATCCAAGAACAACTGAAAACCAAATTATAAGCGCCACCAGAATATCAAGGAATCACCTGCTACATTACAAAGCTAAAGAAGAAAATAACTGGGTGCCTCTAGTGGTCACCTACAATCCAAATCTGGAGGTGCTAAGGGGAGCTGCATGGAAATTACAACTTTTACTGCAAAAAGATGCCCAATTGCAATCCATATTTCCAGACCCCCCACTACTGTGTTTTAGGCAGCCCCCAAATCTAAGAAGCATCATTGTCAGAAGCTCCCTGTCCTCTCCAACAGCTGCTGGAACCTTTCCTTGCAACCAGAAAAAATGTAAAACCTGTCCATTCATAATGACCACGGACAAGATAAAGATCCCCAACTCGCATCAGGACTACAAGATCCCAGGTACTGTCAGCTGCATCACATCTAATGTGACAACAAAAATCCCATAAATATGAAATGATGTGGAGACAGGGGACAACCCCGCTCTAACACCATATGCACAAGCTCAAAATCTAATATGAAAACCAGGAAAAGCAAAAGAGCACGCAGTCATTTTAAATATAAAAAATATCAAAATCTTTTTATTAAATACCAATAGTACAAACACATACCAAAGAAGTGCTCATGAACAAGTGTGGGCAATAAATCCCATGACAAACCCCCTCAACCTTCCCTTGATAGAAAACCCGGTAAATGGCACTGATAAGATTGTGACACATATCCTGTGTAGTATTAAAGTACCATATCAACATCCAAGGGCTGAATCTCTACAAGTCAATGGCCAAGTAAAATACAAATATTGACTCCTATAAGGACACAGCACAAGTGTACCATAGAAAACATGCCCCCAAAGCTGCAGAGAGATCCATGCGGCAACTTACCAGGAAAGGGAAGGAGAGGAGAGCCCAGCGTAGGAACCCCCGCCGCGCGTTTCGCGACGTCCCCTGCCGCTTTATCAAGGAGGAGATAGATAATAATGTCCCAGTAGGGCCTTGAAATAGCCCTTGAACCCGGTCACATGACCGGTGTCCACCAATCGTGTTGGCGCTTGCGGCGCATGCGCCATGGTGTCTGAAGGTCCTGCCCTGTAGTCCAGGCGTTAAGCACAGTGCGCACGCGCCGGGTAAACCCAGGGCGAAGCACACTGTGCATACAGACGCCGGCCACAGCGCGGAGCCGCAGACAGCATGGCGATGCACGCGGCCATGAAAAGACGGTGGATCAAAAAGGCATCTACATGTAACCCGGGGTCAGGGAACTAAAAAAGGGCCAGAGCAACATAAGAATTAACCCTATGTCCTCATGCTACACCATGTATAAATGTAGGTAGCAGCCGCTTCAGTAAGCATAATACAGTAGGTATGCACTGAAGCAATAGATGTAATACAAATCTCCTAAATGGGTATATAACAATGCAATGAGTATACACTGAGGTAAAAAATATACATTGAATAAATACATAGTCCCATTAAACATCCTAAATCGAGTGTGCCACTGATAAAGCAGCCTATATCTCCACATATCAATAAGCCATAGATAACACGTTAACAGTTGACCAGATAAATAAAGGGTTTCATGGAGATGCTTGATTGTAGCAGATGATATATCAGATCCACGGTACAGGGCTAGTCCAAGGCCAGACAAGGACACACTGGGTAATAACTAAAGAAATAGAAAGAATAGAAAAACAATAAATAAAGTATAAAAACAAAAAGAGATTAAAAAGCATCCGCTGCTGAGCAGCATGGGAAATATAAGGACATGTGGACACAATAAAAGGAAGAGAACAAGAGAATATCAATATGTAATGTATATCCCTTCATGTCAAATCCAAACATGAGTGGAAACGAGGAAAATATTATGATAAGCCAGAAAGAGGTGGGGGCTTTGATGTCAGCCTGCATAGGGTTTATAAGAATGGGGTGAAACTTAGAACTTCATTGAGGCCTCTCGGACTCATGGTGTCCAATTGGATGATCCATTTCTCCTCCATCTGTCCGAGAACTTTTTTATAGTCACCTCCCCTTATACCCATATGCAGCACATCAATCCCCCTAATTTGTAACAATCCCGCATTGCAGTTATGATACGCCGGAATATGTCGAGGGATGGTTTTATGATCATTGGGGTCAGATATGGTCCTGGCTGCACCAATGTCCCGCACATGCTCCCGTACTCGCACCCTCAGCTCCCTGGTGGTGAGGCCAATATAGATTTTAGGGCACGGACATGTGGCATAATATATGACATTTGACGTGCCACATGATATCCGTTGTTTGATCTTAAATTCCCTCGTACCATCCGAGGAGCTGAAGGTGGAACAGCGCAGGACATTGGCGCAAGCCAGGCAATGTCCACAAGAAAAAGATCCACGAATCGGACCATTGGACCCAAAAAAGATTTTAGGGGTAGGCACATAGTGGCTCCGTACCAAGAGGTCACCCAAATTCCTTGAGCGACGTGGCGTCATGGATGGGGAGTGCCCTAGGGAGGACCTCAGGGATGGATCTGTCTCTAACACGGACCAGTGTTTTTGTAAGATGGCGCGCATATTGCGCCATTCATGATTATACGAAGAGATGAACCGTATGGGTCCATCTCTAATCTGTATACCACTCCTTTTAGTTGGTTGTAAAAGGCCACTGCGCGGGGTATGTCTTGCCCGATTGTAGCCCATCTTGATACACCTGCGGCTATAACCCCTCTTGAGGAAGCGATCACTCAGGTCGTGGGCTTGTCTCTTGAATCGATAATCGGTAGAGCAGATGCGCCGCATGCGGAGAAACTGTCCGACTGGAGTGGCCCTCACCGTGGCCGGCTCATGGGACGATGATGCATGCAATAATGCATTTACAGAGGTGGGCTTTCTGAATACATCCGTCTGGATGCGCCGATGCATATCGACATCCAGGCGGACGTCCAATAAATCCACACTCGTGGCCTCATACTTGCATGTCAAACGAATGTTGCAATTGTTGTCTTTCAAAGACCTCATGAAACCCTCGAGCTGGCCGACAGTACCGTCCCACAAAAATAAAATGCCATCTATGAAGCGGTACCAGCACAGCACATGGGAGATGTCCTGCGGGCCCCTGTCGCCAAAGAGACTCCTCTCCCAGGAGCCCAGGAAGAGGTTGGCGTACGAAGGCGCACAGGCCGCCCCCATGGCCGTGCCCAGCTTCTGTAAATAAAACTGGCACTTAAATACAAAAAAGTTGTGGGTCAAGATAAAGTCGACCAGCTCGAGGACCAGCTCACATAGAGGGCCATCCAGATCGGAGGCCCCCAAAAACAGACGAACAGCATCCACCCCCATTGAATGATCGATACAAGTGTAGAGACTCTCTAGGTCAGCAGTGACCAGAAGAGTGGACGGTTCCACAAGGATGCCATCAACCTGTGCCAGGACGTCCGTCATGTCACGGATATAGGATGGTAGTGCCTCCACCAATGGTTTTAAATAAAAATCAATAAATCGACATACGGGTTCACATATACCTCCAATCCCCGACACGATGGGACGCCCCGGGGGGTTAAGGGCATCCTTGTGGACCTTGGGTAATAAATAGAATGTGGGGGCCCTGGGGGAACTCACCACCAAGCCATCTAAGACCTTCTTAGTAATAACTCCACTTTCAAACGCCCTCTCCAAGATAATTCGAAGTTCATGTGAGAAGGGGACCCTAGGGTCCGAAGGCAGTTTTTGGTATGTTGCTGGGTCCCTCAGTTGACGGAACGCCTCCTTCTCATATTTACAGTTAGGCCACATCACTATATTCCCCCCCCTTGTCAGCTGGCTTAAATACCACGTCCTCCAATGATTGTAATTGGGAGATCGCCAAGCGTTTTTGTGAGTTAGATCATCCCACCTCCTCCGGGAGGACAACTTCTTGAAGTCTTCACTCACTAACTTTGTGAAAATATCTACAGAGGGGCTAATTGTCAAGGGGGGGGAATCTAGTGGATTAGGGCCAAATAGAAGGAGGAAACTTACTTGTAGGCGGACCGTTCTGGACCGGGAGGTTGAGGGGGGTTTGTCATGGGATTTATTGCCCACACTTATTCATGAGCACTTCTTTGGTATGTGTTTTGTACTATTGGTATTTAATAAAAAGATTTTGATATTTTTTATATCACATCTAATGTGGTGTACTTAATTATTTGTACTAAATGTCCAGCTGGGGGTCTGTATGTGGGGGAGACAGGGCAAAAACTGAGAACAAGGATGAATTCTCATTGTCACACAATAAGGCCTCGTTCACACGTACCTTTTTTTCGCGTTTCCGCGGCGGTATTTTCCGAGTGTTTTTGCCGCGAAAACGCGAAAAATAAGCATCCCATGCATTCCTATGGGATTCCGCAATGCTGTGCTAATGCCGCAATTTTTACCGCGGCGGAGTCGCTTCGCGGTAAAAAATGCAGCATGCTCATTAATTTCGCGGAATTGCAGCAATCCCGCACCCATAGGAATGCATTGTTCTGCTTACTTTCCGCATGTGGCTGTGCACACCATGTGAAAAGTAAGCAGAATATTTGCGGATGGTACCCACGGTCCGGAGGAGAGGAGACTGTCCTCCGGGCTTTGGGTACCATATCCCTGTAAAAAATAGAATTTAAAATAAAAAATATTGTTATTCTCACCTTCCGATGTCCCGCGCAGCCTTCCCGCCTCTCTCCACGCTCCCGGTCCCAGTAAGCCTTTGCGAGCGACGACGTCCATTCTCGCGGGATCGCGAAGTCTCGCGATCATTCGCGCAATGTCATCTAAATATTCTTCTATCTACTGGCTAACACAGTACAAAGATATATATCTTTCGGGTAATATACAGTGATCTCCAGTGACATTATACATAGGAGCTCTGTATATAGTATATAGCTTATATCTGGTAACCAGCTCTTTCAATCTCTGCTTTGAATCAACTCCTGTGTGTCTCCACTCCATTCAATGTCAGCAAGCAGTTAATCCTGAATGCTATATATGTGTTTTCAACTATGGAAGCTTATATCTGGTAACCAGCTCTTTCAATCTCTGCTCTGAATCAACTCCTGTGTGTCTCCACTCCATTCAATGTCAGCAAGCAGTTAATCCTGAATGCTATATGTGTTTTCAACTATGCAAGCTAATATCTGGTATATAGTTATTTCAACTTACTCTGCTTGTCCCCTTATGTTATGAGTTCAAGAAACTTTTCAAAGTGCTTTATGATCCATGTAGTGCTGGATATTTGTTTATCTGACCCCAACATTTATTGAGTCCTGCTGTTTCAATTTAGTTTGATTGATTAACGAGAAGAGAGAGCCAAAAAAAAGGAGATCTAAGCCTTAGCCGCCTATATATTCAGACATAGCTTGGGGAAGGCATTTATGCAGGGGGCATTTATGCACATTTAATCGAAGTACATTTAATCAAAGTATGAGGTAGTTTATAACATGGCAGATAGACAGGGCAGGAGACAGGTAAGACCTTTATATACATCTACTCCCTGTACATTTGGATTACAACAAATATATACCATATGCATTTGTGTAATTTATGTCCTGGCCGCTGCATTCACACACATCCACCACCCTGGCATTAACTCTCTACAGTCCATCCATATTGGCCCCTCACTGCTTTCCTCTCCTATGTATAGCACTCATGCTCTTTTTACATTGCTAAATTGTACAGATCCATTCAGTCCCACCATGCAACATCAGAGACGCTCTCACAAATCACTTAACCATCTGCACACTCTTTCTATCCTCCTAGTCGCAGGAGACATTGCTCCCAACCCTGGTCCCCCATGTTATAGAAAGTCAAACCCCCAACTGCTGTACTCAGAAATCCCTCTAATCTTATTAATATTCCCTGCATGCCATTTGTCTCTCTTAATTGTGCCCTTTGGAATTCTCACTCAGTGTGTAACAAACTCTCCTTCATTCATTACTTTTTCCTTTCTAATTCTCTTAACCTTCTGGCTGTTACTGAAACCGGGATCCAGCAGTCAGACACTACCGCTGCTGCTGCTCTTTCATATGGGGACTACACTTCTCTCATACCCCAAGATCAGACAATTGAACAGGTGGAGGCGTTGGTCTGTTCCTATCACCAAAATGTACCTTTCAGGTTATCCCTCAACTACCCTCACTTGTCTTCCCTTCTTTTGAGGTCCATGCCGTCAGACTCTACACCCCCTTCTCCATGCGAGTGGCGGTGCTGTATCGTCCTCCCGGCCACTCCCAACAGTTCCTGGATCATTTTGCCACTTGGCTTCCACATTTTCTCTCCTGTGACCTCCCTGCCCTCATCATGGGTGATTTCAACATCCCCATTGCTCTTCCCCTCTCCCCATCTGCTACTCACCTTTTATCTCTAACCTCCTCGTTTAGCCTTTTGCAGTTTACTAATTCTCCAAAGCATGAACACGGAAACTCCCTCGACTTGGTCTTCTCTCGGCTTTGTGCACTGGATGATTTTGCAAACTCCCCTCTCCCGCGCTCTGACCACAACATTCTTTCATTCTCTATCAAGAACTGCCAGGCCGCTCAGGTCACCCCCACTGTCCAGACTTATAGAAACATACAGGCCATTAACACCCAGAAACTTATGGGGAACTTGCAGTCTTCATTGGCCTCTATCTCCTCCCTCTCATGTCCTGATTCTGCATTGAAGCATTACAATGAAACACTTCAAAGTGCAGTGGATGAATTTGCACCTCCAATAAATAGAACACCACAACACAGACGGCGACAACCCTGGCACACCCTGCAAACACGTTTCCTGCAGCGCTGCTCCAGGTGCGCCGAACGTCTGTGGAGAAAATCCAGTCTACACGAAGATTTCATCCATTATAAGTTTATGCTTAGAACATACAACACTGACCTTCACGTCTCAAAACAAACCTATTTCAACACCCTCATCACCTCACTGTCCAATAACCCTAAACGTCTCTTTGACACTTTTCATTCTCTACTCAACCCAAGAGTACAGGCCCCAACCACGGAGCTTCGAGCTGACGATCTGGCCAATTACTTCAAAGAAAAAATTGACCAGATCCGACAGGAAATTATCTCCCAATCACCTCATACCATGCACTGTCCTCCCTCACCCACTGCATCTAGCTCACTCTCTGATTTTGAACCAGTCACAGAAGAAGTAAGCAGGCTCCTTGCATCTTCTCACCCAACCACTTGCACAAGTGACCCATTTCCGTCACATCTCCTCCAGTCCCTTTCCCCTGCTGTCACCCCTCACCTAACTAAAATATTTAACCTCTCTCTCTTCTGGTATCTTTCCCTCCTCATTTAAGCATGTGCCGCTAACTATAGACCTGTCTCTAATCTTCCCTTCATCTCTCAACTCCTGGAACGCCTGGTCCACTCCCGTCTTATCCGCTATCGCTTTGATAACTCTCTTCTCGACTCTCTCCAATCCGGGTTCCGCTCTTTACACTCTACTGAAACTGCCCTCACTAAAGTCTCTAATCATCTACTAACAGCTAAATCAAATGGTCATTACTCCATGCTAATTCTCTTTGATCTCTCTGCAGCATTCGACACTGTGGATCATCAGCTCCTCCTCACTATGCTCCATTCCATTGGCCTCAAGGACACCGTTCTCTTCTGGTTCTCTGCCTATCTCTCTGACCGCTCCTTTACTGTATCTTTTGCTGGTTCCTCCTCCTCTCATCTTCCCCTTACTGTTGGGGTTCCACAAGGATCAGTCCTAGGCCCCCTCCTCTTCTCTTTGTACACTGCCCTTATTGGTCAAACTGATTTTGAACCAGTCACAGTAGAAGAAGTAAGCAGGCTCCTTGCATCTTCTCGCCCAACCACTTGCACCAGTGACCCATTTTCGTCACATCTCCTCCAGTCCCTTTTCCCTGCTGTCACCACTCACCTAACTAAAGTATTTAACCTCTCTCTCTCTTCTGGTATCTTTCCCTCCTCATTTAAGCATGCCATCATACATCCACTACATAAAAAAACACCCATCGACCAAAACTGTGCCGCTAACTATAGACCTGTCTCTAATCTTCCCTTCATATCTAAACTCCTGGAATGCCTGGTCCACTTCCGTCTGATCTGCTATCTCTCTGATAACTCGCTTCTCGACCTTCTCCAATCCGGTTTCCACTCTTTGCACTCTACTGAAACTGCCCTCACTAAAGTCTCTAATGATCTACTAACAGCTAAATCTAATGGTCACTACTCCATGCTAATTCTCTTGGATCTCTCCGCAGCATTCGACACTGTGGATCATCAGCTCCTCCTCACCATGCTCCGCTCCACTGACATCAACAACACCGTTCTCTCTTGGTTTTCCTCCTATCTCTCGGACCGCTCCTTTACTGTATCGTTTGCTGTTTCCTCCTCCTCTCATCATCCCCTTACTGTTGGGGTTCCTCAAGGATCAGTCCTAGGCCCCCTCCTCTTCTCTTTGTATACTGCCCCTATTGGTCAAACAATCCGTAGATTTGGTTTCCAGTACCATCTCTATGCTGATGACACCCAATTATACACTTCTTCTCCTGACTTCACGCCAGACTTTCTAGAAAACAGCAGTGATTGTCTAAACGCTGTGTCTAACATCATGTCCTCACTATATCTGAAAGTGATCCTGTCAAAGACTGAACTCCTTGTGTTTCCTCCAGATACTAATGTACCTTTACCCGACATTGCCATTTCTGTGTGTGGTTCCACTATTACTCCCCAGCAACTTGCCCACTGTCTTGGGGTCATACTTGTCTCCGAGCTTTCCTTTGTCCCCCACATTCGATCACTGGCTCGCTCTTGTTATCTGCACCTCAAAAACATTTCTAGAATTCGACCTTTTCTTACTTTTGACTCTGCAAAAACTCTTACTGTTTCTCTTATTCATTCTCGACTATTGTAACTCTCTTCTAATCAGTCTCCCTCTTACCAAACTCTCCCCTCTCCAATCTGTCTTGAATGCTGCAGCCAGGATCATATTCCTCGCCAATCGTTACACGGATGCCTCTACCTTGTGCCAGTCATTACACTGGCTACCCATCCACTCCAGAATTCAGTATAAACTTATTACCCTCACCCACAAAGCTGTTATGATTGGGTCACCGAGGAGGAAAGCAAAACCAAGCTAAGCCACAGAAAGTCAGGGAGGTTGGTAACTAAGCAGACCCCTGATGCTATCCACACAACTAGCAGTAGCCGTGGAGCGTACCTACGATGATTCTAGACGCCTCGACACAGCCGGAGAACTAAATAAGCCTAAAGCAAGAAAGGGGAAATCTAAACTGCCCCAGAGCAGACCCCAAAGGAATAGATAGCCCCCAAACATATATTGTCGGTGAGACAAGATGAAAACACAAACACAGGTAGGAAAATAGGCTGAGAAAACGATGGGGCCCACACTAACTAGACAGGACAAGAAAGGAAAGACACTGTCTGCAATCACGCAAAAAAACCTGCAAAAAATGTCCAACACGTCTAATAGAAAAATACTGAAGTCACTCGACTTCGCCCACTATATCAGCACTCTGGCATATTCTAAAAGCAGAGCAAAAAGAGGCCAATCTAATAAGGGACAAAACAAACTGGCACAAGCAGTAACATAAGGATGGAAATTCAGCACAGCCCCAGCCGGGGCTGGCTGACCACATAAAACTGAATAGACAAAACCAAATCAAATGTGAACAATAGCAAAAGAACACTTAGCTTGAGCATGAAGGGACTGAGCTGGAAACTAAGACCTCAGGAGGAAGGAAAAAATCACCAGCATGGATAGACGGAGTCAGCTCTCTTAAATCCAATCAGAAACTCCAGATGTCCAATCACCCTCCTCATTATCAGGTGGCAGACCTCTGTTAATTAGATCAGCTCCATTACCTCCTGTAACCACCAGAGGGAGCCCGGAAAGAGAACTTGTGATCCCTCTGTCAATTTAACCAGCTCCACTACCTTCACTCGTAACCAGAGGTAGGCCAGAAAGTGAATTCACAACAGTACCCCCTCTTGAGGAGGGGTCACCGAACCCTCATCCACACCACCAGGCCGATCAGGATTGGCCCGGTGAAAAGCACGAACCAATTTATCGGCATGAATGTCAGAAGCAGAGACCCAAGAATTATCCTCCTGGCCATAGCCCTTCCATTTGACCAAGTACTGGAGTCTCCATCTAGCCAAACGAGGATCCAATATTTTCTCTACCTCATATTCCACATTGCCTTTAACCAATACAGGGTCAGGAGGTGCCGCCATAGGAACTACTGGCTCCACAAACCTCTTCAACAGAGATTTATGAAACACGTTATAGATCTTAAACGTAACTGGAAGAGCCAATCGAAAAGAAACAGGATTAAGAATCTCCAAAATCTTATAAGGTCCAATGAATCTTGGCTTGAACTTTGAAGACGCAACCTTCATAGGAATATTCTTTGACGACAACCAAATCATATCAACCACTTTAAACCGGAGACCAATGGTCCTATACCAGTTGGAAAACCGTTGGGCTTTTTCCTGAGAGAGGGACAACTTATCCACCACTTGGCCCAAATCTGCTGCATTCTCTCTACCACAGTGTCCACACTTGGGCAGGTCGAAGATTCCACTTGCCCTTAAGAAAATCGAGGATGAAACCCAAAGTTACAGAAAAAGGGCGACATCAAAGTGGCAGAACTAGCTCTATTGTTGAGCTCGAATTCGGCCAAGGGCAAAAATGAGACCCAGTCATCCTGATCAGCAGATATAAAACATCTCAAATAGGACTCCAAAGTCTGGTTTGTTCTCTCAGTCTGCCCATTGGTCTGAGGATGAAACGCAGAGGAGAAAGATAACTGTTTAAACTGTAAAGCGCTGCGGAATATGTTGGTGCTATATAAATAAAGATTATTATTATTATATAAATAAAGATTATTATTATTAACTGAATTCCCAGATTGGAACAAAAGGTTCTCCAAAATCTGGAAACAAACTGGACTCCTCTGTCCGCCACAATGTTCTCAGGAATCCCATGCAACCGAACCACCTGTTGTAAAAACAAGGGCACCAACTCTGAAGAAGATGGCAACTTTGGGAGTGGTACAAGATGAATCATCTTAGAAAATCTATCACAAATCACCCAGATAACAGTCATTCTCTGAGAGACAGGAAGATCAGAATAAAAATCCATTGAGATATGGGTTCATGGCCTCTTGGGCACCGGCAGGGGCATCAACAACCCACTAGAACGAGAACAGGGTTTAGACCGAGAACAAGTCCCACAGGACTGCACAAAATTCCTGACATCACAAGATAAGGCAGGCCGCCAAAAAGAACGGCTCACCAAATCTCTGGTACCAAGAATACCTGGATGACCAGCCAACGCGGAGCAATGAATTTCAGACATCACTCTCTTCCTCCACTGGTCAGAAACATACAATTTTCCCATAGGGCAGCGCTCAGGTTTGTCCTCCTGAAATTCCTTCAGGGCACGTCTCAAATCGGGCGAGATGGCGGAAAGAACTACCCCCTCACCTAGAATGTCAATAGGCTCGGTCACAATAAGAGAATCCGCAAAGAAACTCCTAGAAAGGGCGTCCGCCTTAACATTCTTTGCTAGGAGTCGGATTTCTGCGTTTACTCCGCAGGGATCCAGACCCTCACATTCTGCAGTCTCCTGCTCTTTATCTACTGCAGAGGAGATTGCAGAGGAGATTGCCTTGCAGCAAATCTCTCCTGTGGCTAAGTCCTTCTGTCCTCCTACTGAGCATGCTCATGGGCGATCTCCCATTGGAGATCGGGAGTCATGTGCTCCGGTCCCGCTCCAGATCTCATTGGTCCATCTCAGAGATCTGGAGGCTTGCGGAAGGTCCCGGCTGCCATAAAAGGCGTGCATGGCTGTTCCGCCATGCGCTAGTATAGACTTACTTGCTGCTGTGTGTATGAGGACGGATGCATGATTCTGGTGAATGACTCATTATGAAACCCTTTCCCTCTGATATTACGTATGTGGTCAGGGACTGAGTTAGAATCAGCGCCAGCGCTCCTCTGCTGCAACATCCACAGCTGCTAGTGTCCGACATTGCGCTTGCGTCATAGCATTGTCATTTAGCGGCAGTGTCCACGCCGTGCTGCAGTAGCAGCACTCCTTAGCATCCGCAGCTGCGACGCTGCACACACGGTAGGTCTAGACGGACGTAGTGCCGCCGTCTTGGGCTACTCCTGTGACCGGATACCGTGTGTGTATTTTTGCTGAGTACTGTGAACTCAACAGGCTCAGTCTTTGTGTTTGTGTTTATTTTTGCATCTCTGTGACTTACCGTATTTTTCGGACTATAAGATGCACCGGACCATAAGACACACCCCTATTTTCAGAAGGAAAATAGGGAAAAAAATAATAATGTGCCAAATGGGGGTCCGTCTTACAGTCCGAATTCAGCTTACCTGGGAAGGGATCCGGCACAGGTTGAGAAGTAGTCACAGGGGTCATTCAGTGGTCCAGGCTCGTGCGGTGGTGGCGGCTCTGTGCTGTTGCAGCTGCGCTGGGGCGGGTGGGCTGTGCTGGGGCAGCTGTGCTGGGGTAGGGGCAGCTGTGCTGGGGCAGCTTTGCTGGGGCAGCTGTGGCAGGGGCAGCTGTGCTGGGGCAGGGGCAGCTGTGCTGGGGCAGGGGCAGCTGTGGCAGGGGCAGCTGTGCTGGGGCAGGGGCAGCTGTGCTGGGGCAGGTGGACTGGGGCAGGGGCAGCTGTGCTGGGGCAGGGGCAGCTGGGGCAGGGGCAGCTGTGCTGGGGCAGGTGGGCTGGGGCAGGGGCAGCTGTGGCAGGGGCAGCTGTGCTGGGGCAGGTGGGCTCTGCGGTGGTGGCAGCGGGCGGCGCTCTGTGGTGCGGTGGTGGCAGCGGGCTGTGCTCCAGTGCAGGGGTGGTGGCTCCGCCGGTGTTTCTTCGCAGCCCAGAGGCCCCCGCACACCCCTTGCTGGGCGCCGCCATGTTGCGGTGGCCTCCGGGAGCATGGACGCCGGCAAGATGGCCGTCGGCCTGGGGACGGCGCATGCGCAGCTTCAGATCTCGTGCCGAGATCTCGGGGGACGAGATTCAAACCTCGGCAACGAGATCTCGTCCCCCGAGATCTCGGGACGAGATCTGAAGCTGCGCATGCGCCGTCCCCGGACCGGCGGCCATCTTGCCGGCGTCCATGCTCCCGGAGGCCACTGCAACATGGCGGCGCCCAGCAAGGGGTGTGCGGGGGCCTCCGGGCTGCGAAGAAACGCCCGCGGAGCCGCCGCCCCTGCACCGGAGCACAGCCCGCTGCCACGACCGCACCGCAGAGCGCCGCCCGCTGCCACCACCGCACCGCAGAGCCTCGCCCGCTGCCACCAGTGCACCAGGTACCGTGCATTGCGACCATAAGACGCACCCCCCACTTTCCCCAAAAATTTTGGGGGAAAAAAGTGCATCTTATGGTCCGAAAAATACGGTAACTGAGATTGCTCTGCGCACCTGGGTGAAGTTTAACCCTGTGCGCATTACCGCCATATTGCTCCTGCCACCACTTAGCAGCGGTTATATCACCTACTGCACGGTGGACCCCGAGCGGCGAATGCACTTTATTATTATTTTTATTTAGTGCGTTCCACCGTTCCTAACATTCTTAGTGCCCGGAAGAAAAGAGACCACAAAATTAAAATGCGTGAAAAACAATGCCCACCTAGCCTGTCTAGGATTCAAGCGTTTGGCTGATTCAAGATAAATGAAATTCTTGTGTTCGGTGAGGACCACAACTTGATGTCTAGCGCCCTCCAACCAATGTCTCCACTCTTCAAATGCCCATTTCATGGCCATCAATTCCGATTCCCCACGTCATAGTTACGTTCAGATGAGGAGAATTTTCGAGAAAAGAAGGCACAGGGATTCATGTTAGAAGTCACCGGATCTTTTTGGGACAAAACAGCTCCTGCACCAATCTCAGAAGCATCTACCTCCACGTGAAATGGAAGTGAGACATCAGGTTGCCGTAGAACCGGAGCAGAAGTGAATCTCCGCTTAAGCTCCTGAAATGCCAAGACTGCCTCTGGAGACCAATTCACCACATCAGCACCCTTCTTGGTCAGATCAGTCAGTGGCTTGACAATACTAGAAAAATTACCTATAAATTTACGATAGAAATTAGCAAAACCCAAAAACTTCTGGATAGCCTTCAAAGAAGTGGGCTGAACCCAATCATAAATGGCCTGTACCTTGGCCAGGTCCATTTCAATAGCCACCGGAGACAAAATAAATCCCAAAAATGAAATCCTCTGTACACCAAAGAGGCATTTCGATCCCTTAACATACAGGGAATTTTCCCTCAAAAATCCGAACACACTCCGGACATGTTCCACATGAGAATCCCAATCACTGGAAAAGATCAAAATGTCATCCAGATAAATGATCAAAAACTTATCCACAAAGTCCCGGAAAATATCGTTCATAAAGGATTGGAAGAGAGAAGGGGCATTAGTGAGCCCAAAAGGCATCACCAGGTACTCAAAATGTCCCTCCGGAGTATTAAACGCCGTCTTCCATTCATCCCCGTGCTTGATGCGAATAAGACTATACGCCCCCCTGAGGTCAAGCTTGGTAAACCAGCAGGCACTTTTAACTCTGGAAAATAAATCAGAAATCAGGGGTAATGGGTACTGAAATTTAACAGTGATTTTGCTAAGGGAACGATAGTCAATGCAAAGACTTAATGAACCATCTTTCTTGGTCACAAAAAAACCCTAGCACCTAAGGGCGAAGAGGATGGTCTAATATGACCCTTCTCCAATGACTCCTTGATATAAGATCGCATAGCATCATGTTCGGGTACCGATAAGTTGAAAAGCCAACCCTTGGGAAATTTACACCCGGGCATTAACTCAATTGCACAGTCATAACTCCTATGAGGAGGCAAAGACGTAGACTTACTCTCACTAAATATATCAGAAAAATCAGCCAAATAATCAGGAATATCATGAGACTGAGGAGAGGTGGAGAAAACAGGAGTGTCACTAAGAACACACTGACAACCCCATCTCACCACAGACCCAGATTTCCAATCCAAAACAGGATTATGAGTTTTCAACCAGGGAAAACCCAGAACAATAGTATCATGCAAATTGTGCAGCACCAAAAAGTTACAATTTTTTTGGTGGTCCGGGGCGACCCGCATTATCACCTGGGTCCAAAACTGGGGTTTATTCTCCGCCAAAGGAGTAGCACCAATACCCCTCAAAGGGATAGGAGTCCGCAGGGGTATCATGGGAAAACCAAAACATTTAGCAAAGTTCAAATCCATCAGATTCAAAGCTGCTCCTGAATCTACAAAATCCTTAGCGGAAAATGTAGATAAGGAGCAGATCAGAGTAATTGCCAAAAGGAACTTAGGTTGTACACTGCCCACAGCAGATGTGTGCGCAAAGGGTTTCTCTCATTTAGGGCAGACAGAAAAAGTATGAGAGGCGTCTCCACAGAAAAAACACAGCTTATTACGCCTTCTAAACTACTGACGTTGCGCCCTAGACAAAACCCTATCACATTGCATGGGTTCAGACGTTTGTTCAAAAGGCGGCAACGCCTCTCGTGTAATTTTACGTTCACGTAAATGCCGATCAACTTGAATGGCTAATGGCATAGAATCATCAAGACCAGATGGAACAGGAAATCCCACCATAACATCTTTTACGGTTTCTGATAAACCCTTCCGAAAGAGAGCTGCTAAGGCACCGTCATTCCATGTAGTAAGGACCGCCCACTTTCGGAATTTTTGACAGTATAACTCTGCAGAATCCTGACCCTGGTTCAATGCCAATAGGGTTTTCTCAGCTTGATCAATAGCATTAGGTTCATCATACAACCACCCCAAGGCTTGAAAAAATGCATCCACATTAGTCAGAATAGGATTTCCAGGTGTCAGAGAAAAAGCCCAATCCTGGGGATCACCACGCAGCAAGGAGATGACAATTTTAACCTGCTGCACAGAGCTCCCCGATGCGCTAGGCTTCAAGGCAAGAAATAGTTTACAATTATTCTTAAAATTCAAAAAATCCTCCTACGGCCAAAGAAAAAAAGAGGAATATATATATATATATATATTCTGACACTTTTTTTTTTTTTTTTTACAATTCTCTCCTGCTTTTGAGGTGCCTAGAATCTTCAGTTTAGGCTCGTGATTCTGTTATGATTGGGTCACCGAGGAGGAAAGCAAGACCAAGCTAAGGCACAGAAATCCAGAGAGGTTGGTAACTAAGCGGATTGCAGACCCCTGATCCTATCCACACAACTAGCAGTAGCCGTGGAGCGTACCTACGATGATTCTAGACGCCTCGACACAGCCGGAGAACTAAATAAGCCTAAAGCAAGAAAGGGGAAATCTAAACTGCCCCAGAGCAGACCCCAAAGGAATAGATAGCCCCAAACATATATTGTCAGTGAGACAAGATGAAAACACAAACGCAGGTAGGAAAATAGGCTGAGCAAACGATGGGGTCCACACTAACTAGACAGGACAGGAAAGACTCTGTCTGCAATCACGCAAAAAAACCCTGCAAAAAATGTCCAACACGTCTGATAGAAAAATACTGAAGTCACTCGACTTCGCCCACTATATCAGCACTCTGGCATATTCTGAAATCAGAGCAAAAAGAAGCCAATCTAATAAGGGACAAAAACAAACTGGCACAAGCAGTAACATAAGGATGGAAATTCAGCACAGCCCCAGCCGGGGCTGGCTGACCACATAAAACTGAATAGACAAAACCAAATCAAATGTGAACAATAGCAAAAGAACACTTAGCTTGAGCATGCAGGGACTGAGCTGGAAACTAAGACCTCAGGAGGCAGGAAAAAATCACCAGCATGGATAGACGGAGTCAGCTCTCTTAAATCCAATCAGAAACTCCAGATGTCCAATCACCCTCCTCATTATCAGGTGGCAGACCTCTGTTAATTAGATCAGCTCCATTACCTCCTGTAACCACCAGAGGGAGCCCGGAAAGAGAACTCGCGACCGCTCTGTCAATATAACCAGCTCCACTACCTTCACTAGTAACCAGAGGTAGGCCAGAAAGTGAAATCACAACACAAAGCTCTCCATGGCTCAGCACCACCCTACATCTCCTCCCTTGTTTCAGTATACCACCCTACCCGCGCCCTCCGTTCTGCTGATGACCTGAGGTTAGCATCCTCAATAATCAGAACCTCCCATTCCCATCTCCAAGACTTTACATGTGCTGCACCAATTCTTTGGAATGCACTTCGCAGGTCAACATGATTAGTCCCCAATCCCCACAATTTTAAGCGTGCCCTGAAAACGCATTTATTCAGACTGGCCTACTGCCTCAACACATTAACCTAATCTATCCCTGTGTGGCACAGCCAAAGGTTTTACCATAACCAGGTTCCCCGCATCATGTTCCCACATGCTTTATGCATCCATTAGCCCTCTGTGTCTGTACTGTTACACACTTAACATTATGGCTGGTCCAAACAATCAGGGCAATTGTTACCACCCACCTTTCATGTCTACCTTTTTTCCTCATAGATTGTAAGCTTGCGAGCAGCGCCCTCATTCCTCTTGGTATTTGTTATGATCTATGTGATTATTGTTATGCTGTAATATCTATCGTCTGTACAAGTCCCCTCTGAAATGTAAAGTGCTGCGGAATATGTCGGCGCTATAGAAATAAAATTATTATCATTATTATTATTAGTGTATAGGTAATACAGTTATCACCAGTGACATTATACACAGGAGATCTGTATATAGTTTCAGTGTACAGATAATACAGTGATCACCAGTAACATACACAGGAGCTCTGTATATAGTGTCAGTGTACAGATAATACAGTGATCACCAGTGACATACACAGGAGCTCTGTATATAGCATATAGTGTGCAAGTAATACAGTGTTCACCGGTGACATACACAGGAGTTCTGTATATAGTGCACAGATAACACAGTGATCACTGTGACATTATACACAGGACCTCTGTGTATGCTATGCAGTGTATAGTGTCAGTGTACAGGAAACAGACTGACTCACTGATGACATTTCTAGTTGAAGTCTTTCATCTTCATCCAGCAGAGACTGCCATCACTTCTTCCAGCTAGGACTCATCTCTGCAGAAAATAACACAGTTATCTACAGCACATACCCCAAATTTTGCCCCAAACTCTACACTATGCCAGATGAAGAAAAAAGCGTGCTGCCCTGCACAGTAACAGGAACTCTACTCCCCACACTGAAAACAGTATCATCAAAAATAGTATCCTTTGTAATTAATCCCCTACAGTAATAATGTCCCACATCCTGCTCCTACATGTCCTCCTTTTCTGCTATATATTGTTATCTAACTACCCAGCCTCACAAAAGAAGGTAATTTTATAATATGCAAAAATTAATGTTTACTTTCAAATTTTACTTTATATTCACTATGTTCTAGCAGTGAGGTATTCTGCTCTTTATGTTTATAGTCATGTGCAGAGTTATTTATAATACAGAGATGACGTTCAATCCCATTTATAAACTTGAGTGTTTTAGTTTTACTACAGTATGTATTCAAATACATGGTTTTGTCATATAATATAAAGTTCATCATGAAAAAAGATTAAATCTAGCTGGCAGAAAAGCCCCATCTTGTGGCATGAACCAGCATAGCATGAATCCAGCACATTTTGCATTTTTAAAGAGGATTTGTTCACATGAAAAAAGAACTAGAGTCATCTCAAGGTTTTTAAATTCCAAATTCAAAACCAAGTACAAATAGAGTTGTGCTCAAAAATTGACATACCCCGGCAGAATTTTTGCTTTCTTGGCCTTTTTTTCCCAGAGAATATGAATGATAACACCAAAACTTTTTCTCCACTCATGGTTAGTGGTTGGGTGAAGCCATTTATTGTCAAACTACTGTGTTTTCTCTTCCGTTTCTCTACCGTTTTTTCATCCGTTTTTCGACGGATCTGTTTTTTAAAAATGCCCACAGATAGACAGACAGATCTATGGATGGATAGATAGAGATAGATAGATATGGGATAGATAGATCTATTGTTGAATCTATTTTTATTGAAAGAACAAGTAAACAGAGGAAACATACAGAATAAGAAAAATATGAAAGTTATACACCTTTCTGTACATCGTTACAGCATAAACAGTTACTTATACATCTATCACATCTATTCAAGATGAAATCTTGTAGTTTCTCAGTAAGATGTGTATTAGTGGTTTGCACCCCCGGTTCCTAACCCACTCTGACTGATTGACCTACACTAGGTAATGGTTCACCCATCTGCATAGGACATACCAAATATTTGTTCCTTCTTATTATCACGCGTGGGTAGGTTCATTAAACTATGTTCGTACTTATTCAGAATTCGTTTTGCATAGTTCAGTAGGGGTGTAATATGTAAGAAAAGAGAATGTAGGGAGAGAAGAAAGAAGACATAAGAAATTTCAGAATAGAACTTTTAGGGGTAGTAAGGAGAGGAAGGGAGAGAAAAAAGGAGGGGCTGGGGAGGGATTAGCGGTCCCCAAATCCCGAACCAAACCCCAAAAAGCCACCTCAACCAACTGCGATAACCCAGATAATCCAGAAGGGTTGGATCATAGCGCACTGCCACCATATATGGTACAGTGTGCCCCTCTCAGTTCCACATCGCCAACAGGTGTCCTCCACTGTCGGAAAAATAGACTTTAATCTAACGGGGGACATATACCATCTGGTCAGTATCTTAAAATTTTTCTCCTGTGCGCTCCCGGCCGGGGACATTTTAAATGTAAATAGGTAGGCCTTACTGAGATCCTCTTCCGAGAATTTACATCCCATCTCCTCCTCCCATGCCCGAACATAACTTGGAGTCACCTCCGAGTTCTCAACTCGGAGCTCCTTATATAAACGAGAGATCAAGTGAGAAGGAGGGTCTTGTTGCTGCAATAAGTTTTCCAATCCTGTCATAGGAGGGCGGGAATCGCAGTTCGCCATATGTCTCTGGATAAACGACCTCAGCTGATTATATTCCATCCAGGAGAGCTCCTCATTGGGAGACTGTTCACGGAGAGTCCCCAAGCTTGGAATGTTTCCTCCCACCAGTATCTGTCCCATACGTAAGTCTGAGCTAATATGCCAGCCTAGAAAACAATTTCTGTAACGCCCTGGGGGGAAGTCCGGGTTACCGAAGAGTGGTGTCAACGGATTCAGGGCACTAATCAATTTTTTCTTAATCTTTATAAGATTCCAAAGTCGTAATGTCTCTTGTGCCAAAAATCCAGTCGAACCCACGGAACCGCCCGTAGTAGGATCACAATATCGGATCCAAGGCAGGTGTCTCAAGGGAACACCAAAGGATGTCTGTTCCAGTTGCACCCATTGTTTAGAGCTATAGCTATACTGCCAAACAGTCGTATCAGTATGGAAGCCCTATGGTAGAGTTATAAGTCAGGGAGTCCTGCCCCACCTCTGGACTTTGGATTTGTCAAGCTGGTGTATTTTAAACGAGGCCTAGACGCCTGCCAAATAAAGCGGATCAGCGCGGACCTAATGGTTTGGAAGAATGTCCTTGGCGGTATGATCGGGAACGCCTGAAATAAATATAAAAATCTAGGAAGAACATCCATCTTAAAGGAATTCATCCTACCAAACCATGAGGTGTTCTTTCTTCCATATTCTCTTAATCGTTTCAATGTCGAGTCCAGAAGGGGCAAGTAGTTAAGTTTATAAAGGTCGGTCATGTCTGTAGGGATTTGTACGCCCAGATATTGAATAGCTCCGTTTTTCCATCAGGATAGATAGATCTATACATAGATCAATAGATATTGTTTATCTATCCCATATCTATCTATCTATAGATCGATCTATCTAAATGGAAAAAAATCAGGCAGCACTCCAGTTCAAGGAAAAATTGTGGACTTTAATCTAGCACCAAGTGGTGCAACGTTTCGACCTCACAGCATGGTCTTTGTCAAGCACTGTCTTGACAAAGACCGTCCTGTGAGTTCGAAACTTGCACCACTTGGTGCTGGATTAAAGTCCACAATTTTTCCTTGAACTGGAGTGCTGCCTGATTTTTTTCCAAATATATTTTGCTTTGGACAACCGCATTACTCAGGAAGTATTGCACCCAAAATCTGCTCAAGTTTGTGCTGCTGTCTGTTTTTTTCTATCTATCTATCTATCTATCTATCTATCTATCTATCTATCTATCTATCTATCTATCTATCTATCTATCTATCTATCGAATCCATAGATATATCTATAGATATATCTTTTGATATATATGGATAGATAGATAAATAATAGCATGGCCGATGTTTATTAATGAACAATGTTTAATTTTGAAAAAAAAAAACCGGAAAAAATTGCGTTGGCTACCGCGCAATTTTCTGCGCTAGAGAGGGAAAGCCAACAGCCGGGGGCCAATATTTGTAGCCTGGGAAGGGGGTAATACCCATGGCCCCTTCCCAGGCTATGAATATCAGCTCGCAGCTGTCTGCATACCCTTTACTGGGGGACCCCAGAAAAAAAAAATGACGTGGAGTCCCCCTATATTTTATAGCCAGAAACGCTATGCAGAAAGCTGCCGGCTGATATTCATAGTCTAGGAAGGGGCCATGGATATTGGCCCCCCCGGCTACAAATACCTGTACGATGCGCCAATTCTGGCACTTTGCCTCTCTCTTCCCACTGCCGTGTAGTGGTGGCATATGGGGTAATAAGGGGTTAATGTCTCCTTTGTATTGTAAGGTGACATTAAGCCCGGTGAATAAAGGAGAGGCGTCAATAATACGCCTATCCATTATTAATCTTATAGTATCAAAGGGTTAATAAAACACACACATAAGAATAAAGTATTTTAATGAAATAAAACACAACACGATTTTCAATCTTTATTGCACGCCTAAAAATCATGCGACGCCCTCGATCTCCTGCACAAAATGTAAAATAATAAACCAATCGTATACTCCCTGTTCAGTCCAATTAATAGCGAGTGTCCCACGATGATCTCCCCTATAGAACAGTGACATCAGGTGATGTCACCGCTCTATAGGGCCTCCCAGTGATGAACTGACAGGAGATAATCCTCCTGCAGTGCATCACTGAAGAGGTCAAGTGAGTTCATTCTCTCACTTTACAGCAATGCTGTGTGGGAATTTTCTCACCCAGCATTGCCGGTGAGAGAATGAACTGAAGTGACCTCTCTCCCCGCAGCGGCGGACGGATACACACCGCGGAGGTTACCTCCGCTATCAGTGCATGCTGGAGGCCGTGTAGAGCACTGACATCACCCTATATCAGTGTTCTACACGGGAGATTGTCGTGGGACACTTGTTATTATCTGGACTACAGCGGAAAGGTAAGTATAGGTTGGTTTTCTGTTTTATTTTTATTAAAGGAGACGAGGGCTTCGGGGACTAGGTGTTTGATAAGTGTGTACTCTGTTATGTGTTGTATGTTATTTGTATGTACTGTATGTTATATGTATGTTATGTATGGTTTTTTTTACCTTCTACAGATCACAGCCATTGTCTGATGGGACTCCTTTCCCATCAGCGGCAATGCGGTCATTGTGAGCATTCATTGGCGGATGGGAGCAGTAGTCCTATCAGACAATGGCTGCCTACACAGACACACACAGCGACACACACGCACACACACACAGCCCCGCAGACCCCGCCCACAAACAGACAAGCACACAGTCACCACCCACACACTTCCCTCCTCCCGGTCCACAGCGTTTCTCACACCCACATCCGCAGCAAAACCGCAGATCTTTTTTACATCTGCGGTTTTGCTGCGGAAGTGCCCGACTCAATTGTCGGAGTATGCTCAGTTAAAAAAAAGAGAATCAGTCACTGGATTCTGTCATTTGACAGATTACGACGATGGACGGCGATGGATCCGTTGCTGTCCGATTTTTCGATGTAGACAAAAAAACGTTATGTCATGTTCATTGTCTTAGGCCGACAAACAAACAATTTTCAACGGATCCGGTGAATGACGGATGAAACGTGCAGCCATCCGTCGCAATCCGTCGCTAATACAAGTCAATGAGAATGAAACGTATCCAGCGGCATCAGTTGCCAGATCCATTTTTTTCAAAATTCGACGGATTGCGACTGATAGCAAAAAACTGAGGTGTGAAAGGGGCTTTAGCAACCAGGCAGGTTACATCTTACAATGCATGGATTTACGTGTCGTATACTTTCAAATTAAATGCCGGCATCATATTCAAGCACTAATGCAATGTGCTAACTGTGGATCATTCTAGACTAGAAATATGCAGAATCTAGTTTGGTTCCCATTGAACTTGTTCTTTTCTGAATTGAGAAAATGGGGCGACTACTTAGCATCACCTTTTTGGACACTTGAAATACCCTTATGTTGAAGCGCTACCTATCTGCACTTTCTATGATTTGTATTTGGAATTTAACTCCTTCTTGACCTTGGACATATCCATGCATCCTGGCTGGGAAGGGGTTACTGATCTTGGACGTATGGATATGTCTTGGTAAAAATGTGGCACCGTGACTTTGGTCATGGTGATTGTATCAATGTGAGTGCTGATTCAGACAGCAGGGCACCAGGACTCATCACCACAAGAGGTTTTGCCGTCCCCTCGCAACTTTGATCGCTCTGATCGGCTGTTCAGTTGGAGCACATTGGCTGGGCCTTGTGGTGCCACAGACTTTTTGAAGCCTGTGCTATCACTTCTACTGCTGCTGCTAGAACAGATGTTCATGATCAATTCTTGACAAGTTTCTGTCACCTGCTTTTTCCCAATCCCCCCAATCCCCCTCTTGCCTTTTTCCCCGCTTTCCCTTCCTCCATCCCCCTCTTCTGCTGCGGTTATTCCTGATCGTGGGCATGTACCCCAATGTAGCGACAACATGCTGGTGATCAAGTGCAAGAGGGATGTCCTTTTCTTGACCACCATTAAAGGTGATGCAGCACCAGCACCACTATACGCGGTACCTCTACACAGGTCCACAAGCTAGTCTGTGTCCTGGGGTACAATAAAAATATGGGTGGAATTGATGTTGCTGATCATATCCACCAGCCATATAGTGTCATGCAGAAAGCTAAGGTGTCGTGCAAGAAGCTGGCCATGCACATTGTACAAATGGCACTATATAATGCTTTCATGCTATCACGATGTGCAGGCTAGACCAGTACATTCCTTCAGTTCCACGAGGTAGTGATCATGGCCTTAATATTGTGAAGTCAACAAAAATCGGGCCCCAGTACTTCTGGAACTGAAGGTGCCCTTATCGTACCAGAGCAACATTTCCCAGGGGTGGTCCCTCAAGTAGTGATGAGCGAACGTGCTTGGATAAGGTGCTATCCGAGCATGCTTGTGTGCTAACAGTGTCTTCAGCGTGCTCGAAAAATATGTTCAGACAGCGCAACTACATGTCTCATGGCTGTTAGGCAATTCCTGCATGTGTTGCAGCTGTCCAACAGTAGCATTAGCTTCAGCGTTCTTCTGTGCAGGTGAGTCACTGCTACTTCTGTTGCAGTGACCTCTAGTGTGCATGGCGATAAGGTTCTCTCCCCACCATGCATACATGGGTGACAGGGGCATCAGAAACTGTACAGCTCCTAACTATGCATGAAGGAAGTGGGGAGTGTACCTGGGCAGAAGAACGCTGAATCCAATGTCCATAGAACGGCAGAATAGGTACTCTATATTTGCACTATTGCAGGGCACAGGTGTGGGATTTCGGGGCCACCACTACACATCAGGGCACTTTGACGCTGATGGGAGGGGAATGGTACGCAAATGAAGGCAGGAGGCAGAGCTTTATTCCAGGCACCGCATGCCCCAGGAGTTTGGAAGAAATCATTAGCATAAAGAAATAAAGGATGATTTTTCAACAACAGCACTGCAGATGAGGCAGACAGATAGGACTATTTTAACATTTCTATCAATTGTATGCCCATATTAATAATTATATACATATACAGATTCCCTTTAAAAGTTTGAAAATTGCAAAATTTTCATCACATTTCTGACTTTTTCACAAATAAACACAAGTCATATAGAACAAATGTTACCACTATCATAAAGTACAATAAGTCATGAAAAAACAATCAGAATCACCAGGATCCTTTGAAGCGTTCCAGAGTTATTACCTCATGAAGTGACGATGGTCAGAATTGTAAAATATGGCCTGATCAGGAAGGTGAAAACAGGCTCAGGGTTGAAGGGGTTAAGGACTTGTCCCTTATACTTGTAGATGTTGCCATCCCCATTTACTTTAATGCAGCTGTGGCACTGTTTGTAGAAGGAACCATATTTCCTAATTTTGCTCACCCCTGATAAAGATAGTCTATTAAAATGTTTAAAGGGAATCTGTAACCCCATTTTTTGACTATCAGCTGCCGGAACTGCCATCAGGGGCTTATCTACAGCATTCTGTAATGCTGTAGATAAGCCCCCAATGTAACCTGAAAGATAAGAAAAATGAGTTAGCTTATACCCACCCAGGGGCGGTCCGGGTCCAGTTTCGGTCCGATGGGTGTAGCAGTCTGGTGCCTCCCATCTTCTAACGGTGACGCTCTCTTCTTTGCTTCCTGTCGTGGCTCCTGCGCAGGCACACTCTGCTCTGCTCTCAACAGAGCAGGTAAAGTACACCTGCGCCGGAGCTGCGACGGGAAGCAGACTACGTCATCGCTACAAGATGGGAGGCGCCAGACTGCGACACCCATCGGACCAAGACTGGACTGCCCCCCCGGTGAGTATAATATAACTCGTCTTTCTTCATTCAGGTTACAGAATGCTGTAGATAAGCCCTTGATGGCGGTGCCGGCAGCTGGTAGTCGAAAAATGGGGTGACAGATTCCCTTTAACATTAAAAAAACTAAATAAATTGTTGTGCAAGTCATAGAAATATCAAACAAAAAAATCTTTATAATACTTATTATTATTACACATTTTTATAAGGTCATTTATTCAATGGCGCTTTACGTGTGAAAAGGGGAAAATGTGGACAAGTACTATAAACATGCGCAATGCAAGACACACACACAAGTACAGGAGGAGAGAGGTCCCTGCCCGCAAGGGCTCACAGTCTACAGGGAATGGATGAGGATAGACTAGGAGAGGGTAGAGCTGGTCGTGCAGTGGTTCAGTAGACTGAGGATCACTGTAGGTTATAGGCTTGTCGGAAGAGGTGGGTCTTCAGGTTATCCTGCAAGCAGGAAGAAACAAGGATCGTGGAGTATTCTGGACAATTAAATAAATTTTATTGATACAAAAAATTACATATTTATCAGAGCAATACTCACTAAACAGGCAATAGAAAATATATTAAGGGGTTAAATGTTTGCCCAGCAGTTCAAGTCAGATTTCCTTTCCTTAACAAACAAGTTTTAATATGTAAGTTGCTAATTAATAGAAAATACCTATTAGTCCACCCAATAAACAGGATTTGCATGTGCAGGACTGAGTGTGTTTAGTGAGTGTTGCTCTGATAAATATGTAATTTTTTGTATCAGTAAATTTAATTGTCCAGAATACTCCTCGATCCTTGTTTCTTCCTGATTGCAGGATAAGTATTATAAGGATTTTTTTGTTTGATATTATGTTTTGAGTTGGACTAGTAATGATCCCCATTGGATAGAGGAATTTATTTGGTAGTATTAAGTCATAGAAATAGAAGTAAATGTAAACCTGTATGGTTACAAAGTGATGTGCCTACATGAAAAGTATACAGTGCCTTGCGAAAGTATTCAGCTCCCTGGAACTTTTCAACCTTTTCCCACACATCATGCTTCAAGCATAAAAATACCAAATGTAAATTTTTGGTGAAGAATCAACAACAAGTGGGACACAATTGTGAAGTTGAACGAAATTTATTGGTTATTTTAAATTTTTGTGGAAATTCAAAAACTGAAAAGTGGGGTGTGCAATATTATTCGGCACCTTTAACTTAATACTTTGTTGTGCCACCTTTTGCCGCGATTACAGCTGCAAGTCGCTTGGGGTATGTCTATATCAGTTTTGTACATCGAGAGACTGAAATTCTTGCCCATTCTTCCTTGGCAAACAGCTAAGGCAATGTTCCCCAACTGTGAGGACTGATTTTTCCAGCAAGACAATGTGCCATGCCACACAGCTAGGTCAATCAATGTGTGGATGAAAGACCACCACATCAAATGCCTATCATGGCCAGCCTAATCTCCAGACCAGAACCCCACTGAAAACCTCTGGAATGTAATCAAGAGGAAGATGGATAGTCACAAGCCATCAAACAAAGCACTGCTTAAATTTTTGTACCAGGAGTGTCATAAGGTCACCCAAAAGCAGTGTGAGAGACTGGTGGCAATCATGCCAAGACGCATGAAAGCTTTTATTCCACAAAATATTGATTTCTGAACTCTTCCTGAGTTAAAACATTAGTATTGTTGTTTCTAAATGATTATGAACTTGTTTTCTTAACATTATTTGAGGTCTGCAAGCACTACATTTTTTGTTATTTTGACCATTTTCTGAAAATAAATACAAAATTTAGTGCTTGGAAATTCAAAGACATGTCAGTATTTTATAGAATAAAAGAGCAACTTACATTTTACTCAAAAATATACCTATAAAGAGAAATATCAGACAAACTGAAGATTTTGCAGTGGTCTCTTGATTTTTGCCAGAGCTGCGTATATATATATACACTCACTGGCCACTTTATTAGGTACACCTGTCCAACTGTGTGTTAAGACTTAATTTCTAATCAGCCAATCACATGGCGGCAACTCAGTGCATTTAGGCATGTAGACATGGTCAAGACAATCTCCTGCATTTCAAACCGAGCATCAGTATGGGGAAGAAAGGTGATTTGAGTGCCTTTGAACGTGGCATGATTGTTGGTGCCAGAAGGGCTGGTCTGAGAATTTCAGAAACTGCTGATCTACTGGGATTTTCACGCACAACCATCTCTAGGGTTTACAGAGAATGGTCCGAAAAAGAAAAAAAATCCAGTGAGCGGCAGTTCTGTGGCCGGAAATGCCATGTTGATGCCAGAGGTCAGAGGAGAATGGGCAGACTGGTTCGAGCTGATAGAAAGGCAACAGTGACTCAAATTGCCTCCCCTTACAACCAAGGTAGGCAGAAGAGCATCTCTGAACGCACAGTGCGTCGAACTTTGAGGCAGATGGGCTACAGCAGCAGAAGACCACACTGGGTACCACTCCTCTCAGCTAAGAACAGGAAACTGAGGCTACAATTTGCACAAGCTCATCGAAATTGGACAGTAGAAGATTGGAAAAACGTTGCCTGGTCTGATGAGTCTCGATTTCTGCTGCGACATTCGGATGGTAGGGTCAGAATTTGGAGTAAACAACATGAAAGCATGGATCCATCCTGCCTTGTATCAACGGTTCAGGCTGGTGGTGGTGGTGTCATGGTGTGGGGAATTTTTTCTGGGCACTCTTTGGGCCCCTTGGTACCAATTGAGCATCGTTGCAACGCCACAGCCTACCTGAGTATTGTTGCTGACCATGTCCATCCCTTTATGACCACAATGTACCCAACATCTGATGGCTACTTTCAGCAGGATAATGCGCCATGTCATAAAGCTCGAATCATCTCAGATTGGTTTCTTGAACATGACAATGAGTTCACTGTACTCAAATGGCCTCCTCAGTCACCAGATCTCAATCCAATAGAGCATCTTTGGGATGTGGTGGAACGGGAGATTCGCATCAGGGATGTGCAGCCGACAAATCTGCGCCAACTGTGTGATGCCATCATGTCAATATGGTCCAAAATCTCTGAGGAATGCTTCCAGCACCTTGTTGAATCTCTGCCACGAAGAATTGAGGCAGTTCTGAAGGCAAAAGGGGGTCCAACCCCTTACTAGTATGGTGTACCTAATAAAGTGGCCAGTGAGTGTATATATATATATATATATATATATACTAGCTGAAGAGCCCGGTGCTGCCCGGGCATAGTAACAAACTGTGGTTAGTTACACTGTGTTCCAAATTATTATGCAAATTGGATTTAAGTGTCATAAAGATGTAATTTTTTGTTTTTCAAATAAACTCATAGATGCTATTGTGTATCAGGGCTCTTTGGATCACTGAAATCAATCTCAAATGCTTGTGATAATTAGTTTACCAGGTGAGCCCAATTAAAGGAAAACTACTTAAGAATGATGTTCCACATTATTAAGCATGGCACAGGTTTCAAGGAATTTAGGAAAGAAAAATGATCTCTCTGCTGCTGAAAAGCATCAAATAGTGCAATGCCTTGGTCAAGAGATGAAAACATTAGATATTTCCTAAAAACTTAAACGTGATCATCGTACTGTTAAGAGATTTGTGGTTGATTCTGAGCACAGACATGTTTGTGCTGATAAAGGCAGAATGAGGAAGGTTTCTGCCAGGCAAGTTCATCGGATTAAGAGAGTGGCTGCTAAAAAGCCATTACAAACCAGCAAACATATTTAAAGCTGCTGGTGCCTCTGGAGTCCCTCGAACCTCAAGGTGTAGGATCCTTCAAAGGCTTGCTGTGGTGCATAAACCTACTATTCGGCCACTCCTAAACAGTGTTCACAAGCAGAAATGGTTGCAGTGGGCCCAGACATACATGAAGACTAATTTTCAAACAGTCTTGCTTACTGATGAGTGTCGAGCAACCCTGGATGGTCCAGATGGATGGAGTAGTGGATGGTAGGTGGATGGCCACTATGTCCCAACAAGGCTGCGATGTCAGCAAGGAGGTGGAGGAGTCATGTTTTGGGCCGGAATCATGGGGAAACAGCTGGTAGGGCTCTTTAAGGTTCCTGAAGGTGTGAAAATGACCTCTGCAAAGTATATAGAGTTTCTGACTGACAGCTGTCTTCCATGGTATAAAAAGCAGAAATGTGCCTTCAGGAGCAAAATCCTCTTCATGCATGACACTGCACCATCTCATACTGCAAAGAATACCTCTGAGTCATTGACTGCTATGGGCATAAAAGGAGATAAACTCATGGTTTGGCCACCATCTTTCCCTGACCTCAACCCTACAGAGAACCTTTGGAGTATCATCAAACAAAAGATCTATGATGGTGGAAGGCAGTTCACATCAAAACAGCAGCTCTGGGAGGCTATTCTGACTTCATGCAAAGAAATATAAGCAGAAACTCTCCAAAAAACTCACAAGTTCAATGGATGCAAGAACTGTGAAGGTGATATCAAAGAAGGGTTCCTATGTTTACATGTAACTTGGCCTGTTAGGATGTTTTGGAGTTAAATAGGTTTTTTGTTCGGTGAATGTGACCTCCTAATGCTGCAAATTCCACAAATGAGCATTTTCAGTTCTTTAAAACATATCAAATGTTTAGAAATTCTATTGTGCATAATAATTTGGAACAGTGCAATTTGAGTTTTTAGTCATTTTGGAGATTATACTGTTATCATTGGGAGGTTTCTTCAATAAAATTCGATGTATACTCTAACGACTCTATACTCTAATGACTTTTATTAGACTGACTGTCATTTGTACCGAATATTTAGGAAAATCAGAGAAAAATATAATTTGCATAATAATTTGGAACACAGTGTATAGCAAGTTATAATTATCCTCCATCCCATAGTCCCGTGCCCATATACCCACCATACATATCCACGATCCCATAGGCCCATATACCCATCATACATATCCTCCATCCCATAGTCGAGTGCCCATATACCCATCACACATCCTCCATCCCATAGTCCCATGCCCATATACCCATCATACATATTCTCCACCCCATAGTCCCATGCCCATATACCCATCATACATATTCGCCATCCCATAGTCGAGTGCCCATATACCCATCACACATCCTTCATCTCATAGTCCCATGCCCATATATCCATCATACATATCCTCCATCCCATAGTCCCGTGCCCATATACCCATCATACATATCCTCCATCCCATAGTCCCGTGCCCATATACCCATCATACATATCCGCCATCCCATAGTCTCGTCCCCATATACCCATCATACATATCATATCCTCCATCCCATAGTCCAGTGCCCATATACCCATCACACATCCTCCATCCCATAGTCCCGTGCCCATATACCCGTCATATATATCCTCCATCCCATAGTCCAGTGCCCATATACTCATCACACATCCTCCATCCCATAGTCAACCATTATGACATTATAATGAGCGGCAGGGCTTGCAACCTATGATGACATCAGCGTCGCCATGGCAACCATTATGACATCATAATGAGGGGCGGGGCTTGATACACACACACTTTTTCCCCATTATGTAGATAGGGGCAAAATTGTTTGGTGAATTGGAACGTGCGGGGTTAAAATTTCGCCTCACAACATAGCCTAGGACACTCTCGGGGTCCAGACGTGTGACTGTGCCAAATTTTGTGGCTGTAGCTGCGACGGTGAGGATGCCAATCCCGGACATACACACATACATACATACATACATACATACATACACACACTTGAGCTTTATATATTAGATATATATATATACACAGTTGTGGCCAAAAGTATTGACACCCCTGCAATTCTGTCAGATAATACTCCGTTTCATCCTGAAAATGATTGCAAACACAAATTCTTTGGTATTATTATCTTCATTTAATTTGTCTTAAATGAAAAAACACAAAAGAGAATGAAGCAAAAAGCAAAACATTGATCATTTCACACAAAACTCCAAAAATAGGCCAGACAAAAGTATTGGCACCCTCAGCCTAATACTTGGTTGCACAACCTTTAGCCAAAATAACTGCGACCAGCCGCTTCCGGTAACCATCAATGAGTTTCTTACAATGCTCTGCTGGAATTTTAGACCATTCTTCTTTGGCAAACTGCTCCAGGTCCCTGATATTTGAAGGGTGCCTTCTCCAAACTGCCATTTTTAGATCTCTCCACAGGTGTTCTATGGGATTCAGGTCTGGACTCATTGCTGGCCACCTTAGAAGTCTCCAGTGCTTTCTCTCAAACCATTTTCTAGTGCTTTTTGAAGTGTGTTTTGGGTCATTGTCCTGCTGGAAGACCCATGACCTCTGAGGGAGACCCAGCTTTCTCACACTGGGCCCTACATTATGCTGCAAAATTTGATGGTAGTCTTCAGACTTCATAATGCCATGCACACGGTCAAGCAGTCCAGAGGCAGCAAAGCAACCCCAAAACATCAGGGAACCTCCGCCATGTTTGACTGTAGGGACCGTGTTTTTTCTTTGAATGCCTTTTTTTCTCCTGTAAACTCTATGTTGATGCCTTTGCCCAAAAAGCTCTACTTTTGTCTCATCTGACCAGAGAACATTCTTCCAAAACGTTTTAGGCTTTTTCAGGTAAGTTTAGGCAATCTCCAGCCTGGCTTTTTTATGTCTCGGGGTAAGAAATGGGGTCTTCCTGGGCCTCCTACCATACAGTCCCGTTTCATTCAGACGCCGACGGATAGTACGGGTTGACACTATTGTACCCTCGGACTGTAGGGCAGTTTGAACTTGTTTGGATGTTAGTCAAGGTTCTTTATCCAACATCCGCACAATCTTGCGTTGAAATCTCTTGTCAATTTTTCATTTCCGTCCACATCTAGGGAGGTTATCCACAGTGCTATGGGCTTTAAACTTCTTGATGACACTGCGCACGGTAGACACAGGAACATTCAGGTCTTTGGAGATGGACTTGTAGCCTTGAGATTGCTCATGCTTCCTCACAATTTGGTTTCTCAAGTCCTCAGACAGTTCTTTGGTCTTCTTTCTTTTCCCCATGCTCAATGTGGTACACACAAGGACACAGGACAGAGGTTGAGTCAACTTTAATCCATGTCAACTGGCTGCAAGTGTGATTTAGTTATTGCCAACACCTGTTAGGTGCCACAGGTAAGTTACAGGTGCTGTTAATTACACAAATTAGAGAAGCATCGCATGATTTTTCGAACAGTGCCAATACTTTTGTCCACCCTCTTTTTTTATGTTTGGTGTGGAATTATATCCAATTTGGCTTTAGGACAATTCTTTTTGTGTTTTTTTCATTTAAGACAAATTAAATGAAGATAATAATACCAAAGAATTTTCAGGAAGAAACTGAGTATTATCTGACAGAATTGCAGGGGTGTCAATACTTTTGGCCACAACTGTATATATTATACGGGGCTGTGGGTGTGGAGTGGGCAGGGCTATGTGGAGGGGGCATAGCTTGACACACATGCATACACTCAGTTTTATATATATATATATATATATATATATATATATATAGACTAGCTGAAGAGCCCGGCGTTGTCCGGGCATAGTATCCCCTGTATATAGTATATAACTGTATGTCATCTCCTTTTGTATATAGTATATACCCCTGTATGTCATCTCCTCCTGTATATAGCATATATGTGTATGTCATCTCCTCCTGTATATACCTGTACATCTCTCAGGTTCCCTCCCATCTGTACAGGATTTGGATGCTTCGCCCCCAGCAGTTCGCCCCTGGGTATATTTCGCCCCCGCACATTTCGTCCCCAGCATTGGCCCCCAGGATGTTTCGTCCCTGCACATATCGCCCCCAGCAGTTCGCCCCCGGATGTTTCGCCCCCAGAAGTTGGCACCGGCAGTTCGCCCCCGGATGTTTCACCCCCAGCAGTTAGCCCCCAGATATTTCGCCCCCAGCAGTTCACCCCTGGATTTTTCACCCCCGGATGTTTCACTTACAACATTTTCGCCCCCAGCAGTTCGCCCCCAGCAATTTGCCCCCAGCAGTTCACCCCAGGTACATTTTGCCCCCGCACATTTCGCCCCCAGCATTTGGCCCCTAGGATGTTTCGTCCCCGCACATATCGCCTCCAGCAGTTCTCCCCCCGGATGTTTCGCCCTCAGCAGTTTGCCCCCGGATGTTTCGCCCCCAGCAGTTTGCCCCCGGATATTTCGCCCCCGGCAGTTCACGCCTGGATGTTTTGCCCCCAGCAGTTTGCCCCCGGATGTTTCGCCTCCAGAAGTTCGCCCCCGGATGTTTCGCCCCCAGCAGTTCGCCTCTGGATGTTTCGCCACCGGCTGTTCACCCCTGGATGTTTCGTGCCCGGATGTTTCACCTACAGCATTTTGTTCCTGGATGTGTCGCCATCTGATGTTTTGCCCCTAGCATTTTGACCCCAGATGTTTCACCCTCTACATGGGGTCAACATGCAGGGAACAAAACATCTAGGGCTGAACATACCTGGGGGTAAAATATACAGGACCCCAATTGCTGGGGATTCCTGTGGCTGCCTTTTCAGCAGCTCACCCAGTGTCTCTTCTGGCTGGCCTTAAAGGAGTATTATCAACCTAGAACACAAAAAACCTGACATACTTACATGTCGAAGCTGCAGCTACTTGGGTCCCGTAGTGCAGTCTAGCGGTTCCTCGTGACGTCTTCTCCTGCTTCCAGCTGTCTTTTCATCTTGTCTGGATCACTGTTCCATGAAGCATGAAGAATGCATTGGCAGTGAGGCCCAATGTCTCCTGGCCGCTCACTGACATGACGTCACTCCTGCCCCATTCATCAGTCAATTCAGGGGCACAATGCCTCTCTTGTCACCAAGACACTGCTGCACATGCGCAGTGCCGCGACGAGATCAGGCAGAAGAGGACGCTGGGAAGGAGAGGACTCGTGGTGGCCTCCGGATCCAGCATGGCGATCGGCAGCCCACACAGCCAGGAGATCAGGCAAAGATGAGCAGAAGACCTCTAGGTAAGTACCAGGAGGGGAAGATCGTCAGCATGCTTACCGCAACATGATTGCTGAAAGCATGCTGCCTTATTTTGCTGTTCGGCATGAGAAAACCCTTTTAATGCGGGCTATGTATGGAAGCAGAGGGACTGTTGACTGACAACAGGGATAATCCCACCAACCATCTCTGCAGAACTGAGATATTTGCTTTGCTGAACTAAAGTGGTGGTTAACCAGCTTCTACAGAACCTCTTTATCAGGTCTTCAGAAGGGGGGTTTGGGATTAGCCTTCACAGAACACTCTGCCAGTATACCTATGAATGAAGCAGCAGATAAAAGTGGTATTATCACTTCAGGATCCCTTTTTCTATTGATGCACATTCCTCAGATAAGGCCAAGAATAGGGTCCAGTTGTATTCTGCATTGAACCAGCTGTTTATCAACAGCTTTCAGCACCAACGACAAGTAACTGGAAGCTGCAGCCATAGCTCTCCATTTCAGTGAGATCCAGGGAAGATGTGACAGCGCCTGGTAAAGAGCTGATTCACCGTGACATGCCTTATACATGGGCATGCATTGCTCAGTGCAGAGAAATGCATGTTCTGGACGGGACTTGGTTGTGTGCATCCGGTCTTTCAGTAACAAACGGCCCTTTCAGGACAGCCATTAAATTGGTATGGCCCTTGGTGAATATGAGTTTGACACCCCTGATCTAAGACAAGTGACCATCATTTTACTGTCATGTATTAGTGGAGTTACACTTAATGGCTTCTTTTTGTCATCCATTACATATCATACTGTATCTAGTGATGAGCAAATCCGATCTGGAAAGTTCAGGTTTCGAACATTGGCTGCTCGGGTTCAACCACACCGACCCCAAACAGGCAATGTTTGGAGTTTGCTCATCAGAAAATAAAAATCACTTCCCTCCCCTTTGCTGACGTCCCGACCTGTGTGGGGAGTCTTCTTGACCAAGGGAATCCCTAGCTAGGAATCCTGAAAGGGATTCCCTTGGGTACGATAACATATTCACACAATGTGGAAGTGCATGGAAGAGGACGCTCCGCGTCTGCTGATACCTCAGCAAAGGGGTAAGTAGCAATATATATTTTCTTTTTACTATCTGGTCAGTGATGAGGATGTGGTGGACAGATTCTCCACTCCTCTGAGTCTCCATACCCATTGAGTTCAATGGAGATGATAGTTTGGGGTTGCTGAACCCGAACCCGGATTTTCTTGTGTGTTTGGGACGGAACTGCCCAAACTGAACTTTGGCAGGTTCACATCTCACTAATCATATTTTGGGTCTAAGATGTATAAATGTGATCAAGTTATGTTTTTTTTTAATTCCACAACTTTTAGTTTTCTAGATAAGTAACTTTACAAAGAGACAGAAAAATATTAACAATAGGTCAAACCAACCAACATTGCAGAACAATATATTTAAAGCGTAACTCTAACATATCAAAAGTTTTTTGTTTTTTTTATAGTACCTGTGGCACTGATCTTTTCTAATGGAGACCCCCTTCCAGCAGCTTTAATTTTCTTTTAAATATAATTTTTTTCTAAATTTTATTTAGTTTTGTGTGAAAAGTCCCATCTAAGTTACAGCAGCAGGCTCTATGTGCTGCAGGATTTCAGTGGTTACTAAGGAAGTTGGGCCCCCTTGGTAGCAGGAATTGTGGACGGATTCAGGCTTCCTGTGATACATTCAGGGCTGCTCATTCACAGCCCTCTTGAAAGTTCCCCTTCCCCCTCCCCTCAAGTGCTTCATCCTGGACAAGAGGAGGGCTTCCCCCCTGTGTAAAGCCAGTAAAGGACTGAGCACATGGGGGTTTGGGGAGCTTTGCAGGGGGCTGTGAACTAGCAGCCCTGTATACATCATAGGGGCACGTTGATGCCTCTTCAAGACTTGCTGTTTTCCTGGCAATTACCGTGGCAGTTTAAAACCGTAGCGGTAATCGCCAGGAAGATAGAACATGTTTTAAAATGGCAAACCACACGGCTTTCTGCTGCACAGTTTTCCCTCGATTTGAGCCCATTGACTTGCATTGTACAAATCGAGTGCTAACTAGTGGTTTTGCCGGCGATTACTGCCGCGGTTTTAAACTGCTGCGATAATTGCCATCAAAACCGCTAGTCTGAAAGAGGCCAGACAGTTGCACTTCTCGTGTAGCCACACCCCCTAGAGTCCATCCACAAGTTCTGCTACTAAGGCGAAACAACCTCCTTAGTAGCCACTGAAATCCTGCATCACATGGAGCCTGCTGCTGGAACTTGGATGGGACTTTTCACACAGTTGCTGGAAGGGGGTCTCCATTGGAATAGAAGATCAGTGCCACAGGTACTATAACATAGCAAAACTTGCTTTTTTTGTTTAGCGCTACGCTTTAACTGTATAAATTAAAACTGTTAAACAAAAAACATAAAGGGTAATGAGAGGGAAGGGTTATAGAAAAAGAGGAAAGAAAAGAAAAATTGCAGGTGTTAATGTTTGAATTATTTTACAGCTAAATATGTGACCATCAACTAAAATTCAAAGCTGTAGGCGATGCCTCTCAGATAATCTATCAAGCTTCTATTGCTGAAATCTTGCACAATATATTTAACCCTTGCTGAAATTGCAGCGTATTTTTTGTTTCTTGCAGTGGTGGGATTTCCTGCTATTATCTAAATAATTTCTAAACTGTCGAGCTCTTGCTGATCTTTCAGACACTTAATGAACCGGGATATATTTGGGAAAAGAGTACCACATGTTTCTTGAAAGCTGTTTCTTGAATCCTTCAACATCATTATTTGTTCGCTGTTGATCATTTAATGTTCGTTCATACATATTCCAAAGTTGAACTGGAAACAAAGGTGCCTGATGTCCTCTGCGAGTGGTAGTACGTGTGCCGACTGGGGGTGGTCCCTATCGGCTGCAGAACAGACGGGAGACAGACACAGAAATCCGTTCAATCAGGTCCAAACTTTATTGGGTAGAAAGAACACCGTGAGCACAACTCAAGATGGTGCTAAGGTTAGGTTCCCAAACTGTTAAAGCAACAAATATGAACCTAGCACTCAACTTAAAGGTATTTGTAAGGCGGTTTATTGTAGTACACGAAAAAAGACGTTTCGGTCAATGTGACCTTCTTCAGTTACGTGTGGTATATAGATTGTGTAGAGCTTATAGGCATCTATCAGAAAGGACGATGGTGCTTTAGGCATTGAGGAGAATGATCTCTCTAAGGAAATGAGCTTGTCCACCGCATCTGGAGGCACGTTTGCCCCTCTCCTATATACTGACAAGCTCATTTCCTTAGAGAGATCATTCTCCTCAATCTTCCACTAATTCTAGCTGTTGTCCCACACATATATATACATGTCAGAATAAAGCATTGTATACATCATCTCTTTTACATTTCCATCTTTATCAGACAGGTCCATAGGTCAGTCCACCCCCTACAGAGTCATTTGACTAATATAGGCATCTTATAAATAGTTGGCAGTGGGTATGGCTTCTTGTGGAAAGTCAGGATTTTCCACTAAGGCCGGGGTCACACTAGAGAGGAATATGGACGAGTGAGAGGCGTTAAAAGCACGCATTACACACAGACAAATGATTCTCTATGGGGCAGCTCCCATCAGCCGTATATTTCTCGTCTGTATTCTACGGTCCGTGCCAATCGCAGCATGCTGCGATTGTCAGTGTACTACGCCCGTAGTACACCAATGCAAGTCTATGGGTGCGCTAAAAATACGCATTACACACGGACCAGATGTGTGACTTGCGAGAAATACGCACCCAGTGTCCTTTAGAAAAGCCGGCAATTCAGTGCGCTATACAGTAAAATCACACTGACAGGTTTTATAACACAAATGAAAGGATAGAGACACATAGAATACATACATATATATATATATACACATACATACATGTCATTGAGACACATATATATATATTTATATTTCACAGAGTTCTTCATAGCAGAATAGCCGCTAATTCAATTGCCAGCTTTTGTCAAATCATTCCCCAACCTGACATGAAATGACACATGGTTTACATACAGTAAACCATTTCATTTCATGTTTTGTTTGTCTTTCATTAGTAATTAGATGAGGGTTGATGTGTAAAATTTGGGAGGTGTAGGTATTAATTTAAGGGGTTAATTCGTTGTAAAAAAATGTGTGGGCTCCCGCATTGACAAATTACCGCAGGAGCCCACACATTTTTTTTACAACGAATTAACCCCTTAAATTAACACCTACACCTCCCAAATTTTACACATCAACCCTCATCTAATTACTAATGAAAGACATACAAAATAAAACATGAAATGAAATGGTTTACTGTATGTAAACCATGTGTCATTTCATGTCGGGTTGGGGAATCATTTGACAAAAGCCGGCAATTGAATTAGCGACTATTCTGCTATGAAGAACTCTGTGAAATAGAATATATATATATATATATATATATATATATGTATATGTGTCTATATCTATTCTTTCTTTTGTGTTATAGAACCTGTCATAGGGCTCCATTTTGCAAGCCGGCAAGAAAATCTCAGCATACGGATGGCATACGGATTACATACGGATGCTTACATGCGCAGAATACGCGACCACACCTTGCTTACGGATGACATTCGGAGCACTATTTAGGGGTCATTCATCCGTATTACGCCTGTAAACTACGGACCGTATTTTGCGTCGGTTAGTGTGACCCCGATCTAACGCTTCAAATGAAGGAACATTCTGTGTTGGTAGAAAAGCAAGGGCAGGTATCATGCGTATCCAACTAGCAAATTCATGGTCACCTTGATATTGCACCTTGAGTCCTTCATTTTGAACTTTACGCCAAACTGACTGTGATAGGTGGAAGAAGCAACCGGTCTTCTCGAGGTCAGGGAATTCACTCTCAAATGCTTGGATTGCAGCTAGTTCAAAATCCAACATCAGGTTGTGTGGCTGCAGTCCAGGTTGCACGTTCTTCATCTCTTGTAGCAATCTCTGGTATGTTGAACGGTTCTTTTCTGTCAGCAAGGCATACACTACAGGAACAAGAAGGACATTGTGGACTACATGGATTGTATAAAGTTGGTTGAACAGGGATGGTGTAGTGGAAAACATGCCATCAGCAAACCACTCTTTACTTTAGGCCAGTAGATGGAGATTGTCTCTTGTTCCAAATATCAAGATACAGCTGTTAGGCATCAGGTTTCTCCCTCTGCACAGGAGGAATCCTGAGCCTTGCCTTCTGCGGTCTCCCATTCAGTCCTGGCCGCAGAGGAGCCTGCTCAGCAAAGACGTCATTACCGGCACCTTGCTCAAGCTAGTGCTGTCAGGTTGGTTGCTGCTGTCATCCCTGGTTCAGCTATAGCAGCCTGCACTAGCCAGCGACGAGCAGCTCCTGGGACTAAGTCCTTTTTCCGCTCCACTGAGCATGCCTGTGGCTCAACCTCCCATTGGAGTTCAGGGGTCACATGCTCAGGTCCCGTGCCTGTTCCGATTGGACCACGGGGAAGGTCCCGGAAGGTCGCCACTATAAAAGACTCACATGGCCGCTCGGCCATACACTAATATAGACTCATATTGTCAGTGGAATGTGTGATGATGGATGCATGTACAGTATCTGGTGAATGAATCCTTATGACTCCCTCCCTTTAGTTGTGCTCGTTATAAGGTTTAGAGATAGTCAGCGTCAATAATGGCTGTGTCCACTTCCTAATTAAAAGTGAAAGTATTAGTACAGGAAACAATGAGAGACAAAACAAAAAGTAACAAGTAGCAGACAGAGAATTTCGGGATTAATTCACAATAAATTTTCCTAATCAGAAGCATCTGCTGTTCATATCTCACATTAAAAACTCTCATTTTGCTTCAGATTTTCTGATTTTATAACAGAAACATTAAATTGAAGCAAAATATGGTGTGAAGGGGTTAAACAATAGTTTTTTTTATACATGTATTGTCCCAGTGGAAAAGTTCACATGCCCCGGAAGTGTGTCCTCCATGTGAAGACTTCCTGGGCTTAGACCGCGCTGGAAAATACCGGCGCATGCGCAGTACAGATTATATGCTTCGCCCACAGTTGGGCAAAGCATGCTGCGCAGGCGCCGGAGGCTTTCCAATGCGCAAGCGCGAAAACCAACGTTATCTGTGATATTCACAGCTGAAGATTACGTGCAGCAAGCCGAGGAGGGGGGGAAGGGTACTAAGCCACGCCCATCGGACCAGACCACGGCGATTTGCATACATCCCCAACAAGATAAAAAAAGGTATTTATGCCTCAAAGGTGCGGGGTCGGGGGGAGTCAAAAGCCCTAATAGAATCCTTATGGGACGCACAATTGGGTGATATCACTAAATATGGGTGACAGATTCCCTTCAAAGGAAGGACTTCTACTTTGAAGCTGAGCAGAGAATCAGACTGCAAATAAACAAGTGAGGCATAGTTGGAATCAGTAGGATTCACCCTACATTATACTATCCTCAAAGTTTTCCTTTATGGCAAAAAATAAATAAATCACATAGTATTCTATATCAGCACTGTATAATATATGATTTTTCACATTTTTGTGTAACATAAACTTTGCAATAATTCTGCTTTATGGAAATGTTAAATGCTCACCAGAGTCATGCAGAAGGAACTGCTGCTGGATACCATCAATATTGATCCCCTGGAACTCCAGGGGAATAACAAGTTGATCAAGGGTTTGGGGTAACTTTGGAATATTGCCAAGTTGCCTTGATAATCGTATTGTTCTCTTCAGTGATGCTTTCCTTGGGAGAAGTACTACAACATTAGAATGGGCTCCTGAAATGACTTCTGTGAGAATCTGTTGTGGTGTCTCCTGTGTTGTCCTTGCCCTGGTGACCGCCTCATTGACAAGTCGGATTGCCTCAGGTCTTGCTGCTTGTGCTGCGTGGTTGTGGGGATTGGTTACTTTGATCACTTCGCAAGATGCTTCATTGGTCCAAACACGTCCCTTGAAAGTCGACCATTTTTCACACACCCAGATGGAGTGGACATCGTCAGCCGTTCATTTGGAAAATATGTAAACGTGATTCTCGTAGACCAACTTCTTCCCACGTTTGGATAGAACTGAATTCATACTTGTAGAAAGTGAATTGCTGTGGAAGCTGACTGATTTTTTGTGCTAGCACACCTCTCTCTTTGTAGAGATTTTTGACACTGCCATATTCTGATGTAAAGATGGAATAAAAGCTAGTCTAATGTAACTTGCAGGACACCTGACATGAAAATTGTTACATCTGCAACAAAACTTGCAAAAAAGCAGGTCAGTGCTGGGTCAGGTAAAAGTTCACAAAATATTTTGATTTTAGAGTGGTTTACATTCTCTACCTAAATCAGGCCTCATTCACACTACATTTTTTTAATCTGTTTATTTTTTTCGTGTTATGCTTTTGCAACACAAAAATGTTTTATATCCAAGAAGTATTGTTTCTCCTTGCGTAGAATGACATGCTAAGCATGCCGAGATGAGGAGACTTAAAGCCGCAATGCTCCTCTGGGAAATATGTAAATTGTCTCTTCAGAGAGGAAGAGGGCTAGAACTCTAGTGCCACCTATTGGAAGTAGCAATCCTAAAAGTCAATGTCGACCCTTTAACGAGCCTTGTTACATGACTTAGGATAAAAGCCACAACGAGAATCTCAATTTGCAGACACTGTGTTTTGGGGTACTGCCCCTCATCAGTGCAAAGTGTGAGATCTGGTTTGGCTGTGTGAGAGGCGTCTGACCAATATTCACGAAGTATTGTTTCTCCTTGCGGAGAATGACATGAAACGTTTTGGAAAATGTCTTGTTAAAAGTGCGGGCAAAATGCTCTGACACTATAATGCAATCAGTTGTGAGGTTTATAGATGGATACAGTTGATTTAACATGTCACAAAAGTGCAGCACTCTGTACAGTACTTTTGTGACATGTGGATTGATGACAGACGGGAATTTATGAACCACAAGGACAAACTGATGAAGCATCCAAACACGAAATTCTGGGGGCAAAACAGGGTACAAACATCCGGGGGCGAACCATCTGGGGGCGAACTACCGGGGGCAAAACATCTGGGGGCGAACTGCCGGGGGTGAAAAATCCGGGGGCGAACTGCTGGGGGCGAAACATCCGGGGATGAACTTCCGGGGGCGAAACATCCGGGGACGAACTTCCGGGGGCGAAACATCCGGGGACGAACTGCTGGGGGCGAAACATCCGGGGGCCAACTGCTGGGGGGTGAAACATCCAGGGGCGAAATGCTGGGGGAAAAACATCCAGGGGCAAAATGTGCGGGGGCGAATCTTCCTGGGGGCGAAATGGGCGGGGGCGAACTGCTGGGGGCGAAACTTCCTATAACCCATCTGTACACGGTGGAGGCGCAGTCTCTGCTGAGATGTTTCAGTGGCCCTTGAGGAAGCGGCTCTTGCCTCCCTTTCTTCCATTTCTGTACTCCTTTCTGTAAGTCTTGCCTCCCTTTAATTTTTCTGTAAGTCTTCCTCATTGAGGCATAATACAGCTTTTCTCTTAGAGAAAGCAGATTTCAACCTCGTGGGAGTGTAATACCATTGTTAGAAATTGTTAAGGACTAATTTAGAGTGGCATTAGTTGTAGCTGTATAAATAAGTTTAAAGCAAACCCAGGCATTGTCAGATTGGCGTTGTTACACCGATTAAAATGATACATTGGTTGGAGAAATCCATCTTGTGTTTCTTTTTTTAATCTGTATTTGAATTTTTAAGTTAGGGCACCGTTACACTTGGCGATGCACCAGCGATCCCGACGATATGGATCGCTGGTGCATCGCTAAGTGGTCGCTAGTGAGCTGCCACACAGGCAGATCTCACCAGCGACATAGCAGGGGTCGCTACTTACCTGTCAGACGCGACGATCCTGACGTACTCCCGCCCGCGTCCACACGTCGCTCGTCGGCGCCACAGGAAGCCCAGCAGGAAGTGCCCGACGAGAAATGATCCAGGACCTTCTCGCTCGACCAGCGGGGGAGCCGGTCGGAGGTAAGTATCAGACATAGCGATATCGCTAGCAATATCGCTATAACGTCACAAAATCGGTGACGTTACAGCGATATTGCTAGCGATATCGCTATGTGTAACGGGGGGCTTTAATGAGATGCTTCATGCCAGACAAAGATAAGATCCTGATTCTGGGCTCCCACTGCAGTCTGTGTCAGAGGGTGGTCTGTGTCGACACAGTAATAAATTGTGTTATTTCCAGCTTTACAGAAGTACGATAACACCATAGAAATGATAAGAATAATAGGCCTCCTGTTACCATAACTGTCTACAAGGAAAACTGTTGCTCATAGCAACCAATCACAGCTCAGCTTTCATCTTTTAAACAGCTCTGGTGAAATGAAAGATGCTTAGTGATTGGTTACTATGGGCAACACAGGCAGTGTAACCTGTTGTGGTCAAGAAGATGTGCCTGTCTCTCTTGAAGGGCATTTCCTTGGAAAACTGTGTAAATGACAGAACATCTCTATCTAAAAGCTCATGTTAATCGGACTGCATTCGAATGTAAATTGGCTGTCATTTGGATGCTAAGTGATAAAAATCGCATTGTACTTGCAAGAAAATCGCATGACACTGGTTCCACCTTTCTGGACCGATATCGGACAGATTTTTTTTTAAAATGGTGATGGGTATGGGCTCGTCTGCAGTCACTATGTGCACTGAGATGATTCTCCACTGCCAGGAGTAGGCAGTCATGTGATTGCAAGTTTGCAATTTGCACGCTTCCAGCCACATACTGTCTAGACATGTCCAGCCTCGCTCAATACACGTGTGTGAATTCGGGATCTATTTTGTCTTCTCAGTCCCCATTTTATGCTCTAAATCTAGCACATAGCACCTCTACACAACAACCCCCCTATTGAGAGAGGCCATGCCTATCTAGTTGGCATGTGATCGCATGTATACAGATCACATACTTGTAGTCATGAGCCCGACGCTAGTACCGGACAATCCTCACAGCGCACATTGCACACGATGTGAAAATTCACAAGTCTGCATTCACACAGAATGAGTGCAGACTTGTTGCCCAAGGCCAGACAACCCCTTTAACGACAGTGAATCAACCATATTAGAAGTAGATCAGTGCTAGATTATAAATGGTGCTATTCAAAACTGCAACACATGTAAAAATCAAGCTCTCATATAGCTATTTTACAGAGAAAAGAAAATATTACTCTTGGAAGAAGTGAAGTAAAAAATTAAAGTACAAAAATGGCAGGAAGGGGTTAAAGTTGTATTCCCATTTCGGAAAATGATGACATATCTATAGGATGAGTCCCATGCTTAGTAATTTTTGGAATTTAGTAGAGAGATGTATTTGCTGGACATCTCTCCATTCCCAATGGCGCGATACCAAACCTTATTTTCAAAATATATACGGGTCCTCACAGTGGGACCCGGATCTATCAGACAATTACGGCAAGGGTGGCCATACCATTGGTGCAACCTGTGCACTCGCATAGGGGCCTAAGAGGTAATGGAGCCCAATTTTCATGTTCAAAGCAGGTGGAATTTTGTATTACGATGGGCTACATGACTTGCAAAGGACCCTTACATTGTTCTAGCACAGGGGCATCTTCTGTCTGTGTCCGCTAGTAATTTAGGACATACCTTGTGGTTGTGCAATAAACTTCTGAGATAGAAAAACTGTTAAGTAGCTGCACTGGACCAACAATCTGGTAGACTGTACAGTTTCCATCTAGTTAACACTTTTTTATTTGTAGCAATGACAAAGGCAGAATAAATAAGATTTACGAAAAATACATCTATCTCATAAAAGCGGATACATTTCACTTCGAGGTAGCAGATCCTGCTATAAAGCAAGCAGAATAATCATTAGATCATGGGAATAAATACGGTTCTCATAAAGTGGAGTAACTGGAAATAATTTGTTCAAGTGTTGTAAAACTCTGCAGGAAATCTTCTTCTTCAATGCCATATTTTGTGTATTGGTGAACATATGCTCTGAAATAGAAAAAAAAAATCACTCATGAGTTACTTTACTGGCCAACTCCACCCAAGTAATATTTCCAAGCTGGAAGCAGTTGGTCTGGAAAACCATTGCATTTGTGTGTTGTAATTCTAGACACCGATTTTTATTTATGTGTATTTGACTGTTCATTGCCTTAGAAGGTCTGGTTACTCCACGGACTGGATCTAGCCATCTAATCTAGTCCATTTTTTTTCTAATGCAATATATTAGAGCACCATTCACAGAAAACAAGACCTTAAACAGCGGCATTGACAAGGTGGTGCCACTAATCTAGGTTCCCCGCACTTAGTCTCATACTTACCAGCTGCTCCGGCCATCTTCTGCAGGTTGTGACCTGCCAGATCACTCCAGCGTTTGCTGGACAAGCTGGAAATGACAACTTAGTGTAAGTCTATGAGAGTCAGAACAAGGCCAGAACAAAGCTCTCATAGACTTAAGGTACTGTCACACTTAGCGATGTACCAGCGATCCCGACCAGCGATATGACGCGGTCAGGATCGCTGGTACATCGCTAAGTGGTCGATAGTGAGCTGCCACACAGGAAGATCTCACAGCGATGCAGCAGCGACGCAGCGGACGATACTTACCTTCCACACACAGCGATCCTGACGTCCTCTCGCCCGCGTCCACACGTCGCTCGTCTCACACAGCAGGAAGCTGGCGATGAGAAATGGAGCCGCCCGATCTCGCGCGATCAGCGATGGACAGCGGGGGAGCCGGTCAGAGGTAAGTATCACACATAGCGATACCGCTAGCGATATCGCTATAGCGTCACAAAATCAGTGATGTTTTAGCGATATTGCTAGCGATATCGCTATGTGTAAAACCCCCTTAAAAGTCAAGGACCTCTTTGGCAATGTCCATCTATTGACCATGTATTTCTACATACTTGGCTTTAACAACCTGAAAACCATGGCCTTCTCTAATATCTGCACCCTTGAAAAAAAAAAATGGATGTCAACATTTTTGTGACAGTGCAGAAATTAATGGCATTTTCATAGACAGGGTGACACTGCATAACTCCTATAAGAGTGCAAGGCACGTGCACGACTGATCTGTATTGTGCACGTCTCCTATTCTAGTGAGCAGGACACATCTGCCGAACATGCACAAGTGTCGGCAAGCGTGTGGGGTTGTAATTGATCGGCTCTGCTCAATTCCAATGAGACTCTGGATGATACCAGATATTCCCTTTAATTTAAAAATATAATAATTTAGATTTACTGTGTTTTCATGGAAAATAATAACAATTTCAATCATTTTTCCTACCGACCCTGAACTTTTTACTGGGGACACGTCTGAGGTTCCTTTTAGACACACACATATACATACGCAAAAGTTGATTATTTGTGTTTCCAAATCGCTAAGTGGTCGCTAGTGAGCTGCCACACAGGCAAATCTCACCAGCGACATCGCTGGGGATGGGGGTCGCTACTTACCTGTCACACTAGGTGATCCTGCGTCTTCCCGCCCGGCTCGTCGCTCGTCTCTCCACAGGAAGCGCCGCAGGAAGCTGACGACGAGAAACAGTCCTGGACGTTCTCGCGCGATCAGCGATAACCAGCGGGGGAGCGGGTCGTTGGTAAGTATCAGACACAGCGATGTCGCTAGCAATATTGCTATAACGTCACAAGTTATAGCGATATTGCTAGCGATATCGCTTAGTGTGACAGTACCTTTACACTCAGAGCTTGTGACCGATACCCTCTGACTTCCAGTCGGGCAGAAGTTGGGGTCAAAAAATGGCAGATCGTGACCGGAGTGGTGCTGGGAATAGCTGAAGACAGTGGCTGGTGAGTGTAATACTAGGGTCAGGGATCTTGTGTTGGTGGTACCACTGCAACTCAAATAAAAAAAATACATTGACATGGTGCTTTATATCCCATCTCTAAGATCCTAGTCCAGTATATAGTAGGTGTAATAATACCTCCAATTAGAAATGTAGTATAGTTCCTCTGATTTGCCATGCTACTCACCTCATATGCAGACACTGCAGTAGCTTAGGTATCCATGGTTACAACAACTTATAAAGTGATATTATTGTGGAATTATTTTTACACTCACTGGCCTATTGTTAATAGATGCACGTTCATGCAAAAAAAACGAGTGGCCATTATCAATACGTAAGCGATTTACACTAAATATCAGTGGAAAGATGCGCAAACTTTTATAAAGCTGTTTCATGGCAGCCACATTTTGGCTGTGTGGTATCCGCGTGCCAAACTCTTCGCGAGACCCCCAACCTCAAGCACTGTGCCCAAACACAATGAGGGAGGCCTGTGCGGCTATGATTTTACAACTGCACAGTCCTCTTTATTTTCACCATGGCATCAATTTCTAGGATCTGTTGGTATAGGATGAGAATGTCAGACGTGATTAACCTCAATGGGCTTTAGACCAGAACTGAAGCCTGGAATGGAGGGTAACCCACTGATCATGAGGTATTTCATCCATTGACCACGAGGTAATGATATAAACTGTATGTATTATTTAGACACTGTATTTCCCTATCTTTGAGTATTAGTACTGAACCCTGTAAGATTAGATGTAATCCAACATTATATGGTACTGCTGTTTGGTTACAATACACTGATATTAATTCAGAAACTGTGAGAAACTGCCATTTTATAAAAAAGGGGAAGAAGCCAGCGCTGCTTGTGGTCAGAACGCAATACTAAAGTGCATATGCACATATTAATTTCTAACTGTACTTCAAAATGAGAAGGCAGTGCTGGCTTCTCCCCTTTCTTATTTGAAACTGCCATTCTGTTACATTACTATATACTACCAAAATAATATACCGTACTGTGCCACTTTCTAACACAGTTATGTTAATCGTATGACCGTGATATTTGGGTAATCATTTCAAAGTTTATATTGAGTGGGCTACTATGTGGAGCTTGATTAACCCCATGATGTACTGTGGTAGTAAGTAGACATTATACGATATATCATATATGGGCGAGTCACAACTGTACAGAACAATTTCAGAGTAAAGCTGGCTGAAGCCCACCAATAAAATGTATATATAGGAGCCTCCAGATGTCAAATGTTAGAGATAAGGATAGGTTATATTAATTTTTACTGCCAACTCCTTTTGTTCTAGAGGGGGATAATGGCCAGAGGGGTTTGACAGCTGCTTTCGCTCCTTAGAACACATACACACTCAGCCAGCAATCTGGCCGTCCAACTTAAAAAAAAGAGGGGGGATAAAGCAACAAGGTTCTTACTTTGAGGCAAACATGTTCCATGCTTTTCCAACAATGTTGTCTAAAGGTTTCAGGAGGCCTTGACTGTTGCTCATTAAAGTAGCAGACTTCTCATATTTGTTAAAAGCTCTTGGCGTTTTCCAAATACTAAAGGAATCATCTGGAGTCAACCAAGACGTATACAATGCTGGATCTCTGAAGCCCTCTGCAACGAAATTACACAGAAAAAGCAATTGTCAACGATCAACGTGATGCCTTACAGTGCTGATGGCGCAACAGAAATACCGCTACACAGTAGCGTTGCTACCGGGGAGAGGGGGGCAACTGTAACTGTATCGGTATGCACAGCGTCCCTATACAGTTACACACTGTGGCAGAGCAGGGAGAATCGATCTCCCTGCTCTGCCACCTAGCCGGTATGGGGCCTGGTGTAGCAGTGACCCCCTATCCCCCCCCCCCATCATCGCAAGTTCAACTGTATTGGCTAGATGCCACACAGCTGACCACATTGATGAGTGGGAGCGTTACGCTCCCTCTCCCATCATCCCCCTCTCAGCGTCTGACATCACTGATGCAGACACTGACAGGGGTCATGATGGCATCACTACTCCGCGCCCGCTGAATGGAGATGTGCGGGCGCTCAGAGCAGCAGAAGGGTACGCCTATGGAGTGCATTATACAATATAGTCTGCCTATGGAGAGGTGCAATCTAATATAGAGTCTGCCTATTGGGGTTCAATATACAATCTGTCTATGGGGGTCTGCATTGTGCTATACAGTCTGCCTATGCGGGGTTCAATATACAATACAGAATCTGTCTATGGGGGGGGTGCATTATACCATATAGTTTGCCCATGGGGAATGCATTATACTATAGAGGCCTATGAGGAGTTCATTATACTATATGGAGGCTTATGTGGAGTGCATTATACTATAGAGCAGGGGTCCCCAACCTGTAGCTCGGGACCAACATGTGGCTCGCGATCCCATCAATTGTGGCTCGAGGCTGTCTGCCAGCTTGGCGCATTAGCTCCAGGTCTAGCAAACAGCTATGAAGAGCACATCTCAAAATGGTGAATTTTGTGAGTAGCCCTGCACGGAAGAGCAGAACTGGATGCACATATACAGGGCTTGGGGGTTTAGAGAAAATTTAGGTATGGTACCCTGGAGACAGGATGATACTACCAGTCAAAGGAGGTGCTTGGAGCTGGATGTGACATTGTGCTGGGAGTGCTTGATGGGAGGGTGCTGAATAGGGGTACTATGGGAACCTCTGAATTTTGATATACTGCTTCAGGGTGATTTCTGTTGAAAGGCTTTGGTAATATTCCTTATTCCCATAATGAGGGCTTTGGTTGCATTACTGTGAATAGGGCAGGAGCTGGATGTGGTTCGCAACCCACTCTTGGAGCTGTATGTGGCTCGCGGCCTTCTCACTGAACTGAATGTGGCTCTCAAGATCAGAAAGGTTGAGGACCACTGCTATAAAGAATGCCTATGGGGGGTGCATTATACTATAGAGTCTGCCTATGGGGTGAATTATACAACATTATACAATATAGAGTCTGCCGATGGGCGGTGCATGATACAATATAGAATCTGTCTATGGGGGCTGCATATACTATATAGAGTGCCCATGGAGAATGCATTATACTATAGAGGCCTAAGAGGAGTGCATTATACTATATAGTCTGCCAACAGGGGGTTCATTATACTATATGGAGTCTGCCTATGGAGAATGCATTATACTATAGAGGCCTATGAGGTGGTCATTATACTACATGGAGGCCTATGGGGAGTGCATTATACTATATTGAGAACTATCTGGTGCATTTTACTATATAGAGGCTAGCTAGGGGGCCATCATACAGTGTGGAGATTACAGTGAGGGTGCCATCATACATTGTTGGAGCCATTAAACAGTTTAGGGGCTACTAAGTGGTCAGTATACTGTATGGGTGGTACTATACAGCGAGGGGTCATTACACTGTGTATAGGGGAGCTGTACAGGGGGAGACTCAGGACATTATTAAATTTAAAGTGGGCACTTATTGTTAGAGGGGAACTCAGGTTACTGTGACTGTCAAAGGGGAACACAGAGGGCATTATTACTTTCTAGGTTTCTAGGGGGCAAAATGTGGGCACTGTTTTCTAGGGCACTTGCACACGACACTACTATATTTTAGAGGTTTGTTTTACCATCTAGAGGCACACTGTTCCACAGAGCAGGTGCAGAAATACGGACACATACGTAAGCAGCGGCTCAGCATTGGGATATCAGTAAGATGAGGAGTTTGTGCAGGTTGGGGAAGGTACTGAAAATGAGACGTGAAATGTGTCTGTTGTAATCTCTGCAGATAAGTCGTGGCTGGAGAAGGTGTCATGTCGGTCTAAGCCAGATGGAAAGAAGTGAAAAGTGATGACTCCATCAGAAAGAACGTCAGCCGTAAGTCACCATCTATAACTGTGCTGTAATCACTTATATGTTCCATAGGACTGGTATCTATCACTGACCATATAGCGGTAATATCAATGTTGGTCTTTGTATAAAGATTATTTTCAGTAACAGTGCAGTCATCTGCTGAGGTTCTCCTACATCCACTATTAGGTTGCATCACCCAGTTGTAATCAGGATTAACTGGTTAGGGGCCCATTCAGAAGTTTCTCCCCTCCTGAACCAAAACCCTAGCTACACCTCTGCCTCTACAGCACCACAATTGGTACATTCACAATACGCTGTAGTCAGATGAAGCTCGGCAAGAAGATGTCCTGTTGCAAAGTTTTATGTTAAAACTGTTAAAACCCGAGATATAATAAGCAAATATCCTGCACTAAATAAAGAGCATAGTGCATGAAAATAATGTAGTGAGCTTCGGTAACATAATTTTGATAAAAAAAAAAAAAATGTAAAAGCCGTCCCACCACATCACGGTGACCGTATTCGGGACGGTCCTAAGCTCTAATATTAAAACCTTACCACATATCAAGTGACGTACGTATGGATAAGGGCCGAGAAGGACTGAACCTGGCTAATTGACACCCAGCCATGAATGTAATGTCCAGCTCAAAAAAAAGGGAACCCACATCCTTATTTATGTACCATATGGTGTTTGCTTATAATGTTTTTATCTTAGGGTTTGTCATTTTATTGGCCAGTGTGAACATATGCCTACAAGCTGCATGCACACCACCTTATATTCCAGTTCACCTCTTAAGTTTTATTCGTTTTTTTGCGCTCTGTGCAAATAAGGGTGTGGCCTCCCTTTTCTTTGAGCTGGACATTACATTCATGTAGTTCCCTATGGCGAGTTTGTCCATTAGTCGGCGTCTCAGTCCTTTTCAGTCCTTATCCACATGTGCGCTTGACAAATGGTAAGGTTTTAATACTAGAGGAAAGGACTGTCCAGAATATGGTCACGGTGATGTGATGGGATGGCTTTTACATTTTTTTTTTAATCAAAATTATGTTAACTAACCACCCTGTATTATTGTCCTGCATCATTGCTAGTTATGTATTTATTTATTTACTGCAGGGAATTTGCTGATTGTTTTTATCTTAGGTTTTGTCTGTTTAGTGGCCAGTGTGAACAGGCGCTTACACGCTGCATACACACCAACTTATATTCCAGTTCATCTCTTTAGGTTTTTGTTAAAGTTTTATGTTAAGCAAATATTCCATTATGATAATAGTTGTATTAACCCTTTAAGGACAACGCTATTTTGATCCTCAAGGACAAAGCATTTTTGGGGGATTTTTTTTATATTACTGTACGTTCTAAAGGGGGTTTTACACTAAGCGATATCGCTAGCAATATCGCTAAAACGTCACAGGTTTTGGTATCGCTATGTGTGATACTTACCTCCGACCGGCTCCCCCGCTGTCCATCGCTGATCGCGCGAGAATGTCCGGCTCCATTTCTCGTCGGGCGCTTCCTGCTGAGACTTCCTGCTGTGACGACGCCAGGATCGCTGTGTGTGAAAGGTGAGTATCGTGCGCTGCGTCGCTGCTGCATCGCTGTGAGATCTTTCTGTATGAAAGCTCACTAGCGATCATTTAGCGATGCACCAGCGATCCTGACCGGGTGGGATCGCTGGTCGGATCGCTGGTGCATCGCTAAATGTAAAAGGGCCTTAAGCCATAGTGGTTTGATTGCTTAATTGATAGTCATAACAGAGCCTGTTTTTTTGGGAGGGACAAGTTGTATTTTATAATAGAATGACTTTTTTTTTTCTTTTTTGTGGGTGTGGGTTCTGAGAGATGGTAATTTTTTCCTCTCCAGTATTTTACTTTACCTACAATTGACATGCTAAATTTAGTCTTTGGATCAGCACAATTATGGCTATACCAAATTTGTACAGGTTTTCCTCGAAAAACAAACTATACAGAACTATATTTTGTCATTTTTTCCATCAACAGGGCTGTATGTTAGCTTACTTGTGCCACAAGGTAACATGCTCATTGGAAACATTTTGAGACACGTTTTTAATAATAATAAAATTTATTTTTATATAGCGCTAACATATTCCGCAGCGCTTTACAGTTTTGCACACATCATCACTATCTCCGATGGGGCTCACAATCTAAATTGCAGTTGTTGTCCTTGGTGGGATTTGAACCCAGGACTCCAGCACTGCAAGGCAACAGTGCTAACCACTGAGCCACCGTGCTTTTTTTTTTTATTTTAGTTTATGAGAGGTAGATAAAAGAAAACCATCCATCCTTTTCTTAATACAATGTTCACTCTATGGGTTAGATAGTAAACCACAAGGAAAGAGAATCTCCAGCGCTGGATTACTATTAAAATACAAAAATTTATCGAAAAAATTATTTTAAAAAGATGAAGATTGTATTTCAAAATACATATATGAAAAATTAATAAACAGACATGACCGTAGTATTCCAGGTGGTATAACCAACGCGTTTCAACCTCACAGGGTCTTATTCATGTATTTTAATATTAATCCAGCGCTGGAGATTCTCTTTCCTTGTGGTTTGCTTCGACATCGCCGTGATTCAGGCGGCTCCGTGCGCTTGGAAGCTATGGATACAAATTGAAGATCGGGTGAGCTGACCTTTTTCCCTTCCCTTTTCTCCTGTTATTTCAATGGGTTAGATAGTGTAACATTGTTATAGCTGAAGTCGTTATGAATGTGGAAATGCCAATTAGAATTTTTCATTTTATGTACTAAAGAAACTGATGATGATAAAAGGGCTTTTTTATTTTTAGATTTAACATTAATTTTTTAAATACAGTTTTTATTTTAGTCCCACTTGAGGGCTTGAACTTACATAATATTGAACTCTGATATTATATTGCAATATTTGTGTATTGTAGTGTACTCTCCTGGCTGGCAGACATTCTATTATTACATGACTTGCCATGACAATATGTTAGCACCTCAGTGATGAGACTGTGAAAGGCTATGTGACGAGCCTACAGAGGGGGCTCCCTTTCTCTGTCCAACCAACTAGCTCAAAGGTGCACAATCCGTGACATCACTTTGTGCAGCTACCAACCATATGAGCAGAAAAAACCTTGTACTTACAGGTTAACTATATACAGTCATATGTTAAAGTTTGGGCACCCCTATTAATGTTAACCTTTTTTCTTTATAACAATTTTGGTTTTTGCAACAGCTATTTCAGTTTCATATATCTAATAACTGATGGACTCAGTTATATTTCTGGATTCAAATGAGGTTTATTGTACGAACAGAAAATGTGCAATCTGCATTTAAACAAAATTTGACTGTTGCAAAAGTATGGGCACCCTTATCATTTTCTTGATTTGAACCCTCCTAACTACTTTTTACTGACTTCCTGAAGCACTAAATTGGTTTTGTAACCTCATTGAGCTTTGAACTTCATAGCCAGGTGTATCAAATCATGAGAAAAGGTATTTAAGGTGGCCACTTGCAAGTAGTTCTCCTATTTGATTCTCCTATGAAGAGTGGCATCATGGGCTCCTCAAAACAACTCTCAAATGATCTGAAAACAAAGATTATTCCACATAGCTTTTCAGGGGAAGGATACAAAAAGTTGTCTCAGAGATTTAACCTGTCAGTTTCCACTGTGAGGAACATAGTAAGGAAATGGAAGAACACAGGTACAGTTCTTGTTAAGCCCAGAAGTGGCAGGCCAAGAAAAATATCAGAAAGGCAGAGAAGAAGAATGGCGAGAACAGTCAAGGACAATCCACAGACCACCTCCAAAGACCTGCAGCATCATCTTGCTGCAGATGGTGTCACTGTGCATCGGTCAACAATACAGCGCACTTTGCACAAGGAGAAGCTGTATGGGAGAGTGATGCGAAAGAAGCCGTTTCTGCAAGCACGCCACAAACAGTCGCCTGAGGTATGCAAAAGCACATTTGGACAAGCCAGTTACATTTTGGAAGAAGGTCCTGTGGACTGATGAAACAAAGATTGAGTTGTTTGGTCTTACAAAAAGGCGTTTTGCATGGAGGCTAAAAAACACAGCATTCCAAGAAAAACACTTGCTACCCACAGTAAAATTTGGTGGAGGTTCCATCATGCTTTGCGGCTGTGTGGCCAATGCCGGCACCGGGAATCTTGTTAAAGTTGAGGGTCGCATGGATTCAACTCAGTATCAGCAGATTCTTGACAATAATGTGCAAGAATCAGTGACGAAGTTGAAGTTACGCAGGGGATGGATATTTCAGCAAGACAAAGATCCAAAACACCACTCCAAATCTACTCAGGCATTCAGGAGAGGATCAATTACAATGTTCTGGAATGGCCATCCCAGTCCCCAGACCTGAATATCATTGAACATCTGTGGGATGATTTGAAGCGGGCTGTCCATGCTCGGCGACCATCAAACTTAACTGAACTGGAATGGTTTTGTAAACAGGAATGGACACAAATACCTTCATCCAGGATCCAGGAACTCATTAATAGCTACAGGAAGTGACTAGAGGCTGTTATTTTTGCAAAAGGAGGATCTACAAAATATTAATGTCACTTATGTTGAGGTGCCCATACTTTTGCACCGGTCAAATTTTGTTAAAATGCAGATTGCACATTTTCTGTTAGTACAATATACCTCATTAGAATCCAGAAATATAACCGAGTCCATCAGTTATTAGATATATGAAACTGAAATAGCTGTTGCAAAAACCAAAATTGTTATAAAGAAAAAAGGTTAACATTAATAGGGGTGCCCAAACTTTAACATATGACTGTACGTGGGCAGCCACACAAGGGAATAGTAGTTGCAGCAGGTAAGGAGCAGGGACTCATACATTATGAGCCAAATTTGACATTGTTTAGAAATTAGTGGTGGACCAACATCAATAACCAACATCATCTCACATGCATCTATGATATACCAGAAGATCATCGCAACTAGAAACAAACATCTATTTTGTGACTTTGCCAGAAATATATACATTTGGAGAAATGCCCCATGTATACTATTCACATAAATAAAAAAATATATTCAGCAATAAACATAATACTGTATAATGATAGAAAAAGGATACGTTATAAATGTCATACAAGACTCACCAGGTGAAGCACCTTCTATGTCTTTTCCACGGAATACAGCAAGGTTTGCTACAGATTTGTTGAACTCCAGTCCACCTGTCAAAGAGTTTCTTCCTGTGGCTTCCTCAGATGGGAGTTGAACTTGCCAGTTGATGCCTAAAGATTAAAATGAGAATTCTTAAGTTATTCTTAAGAGTAAAACATTAATTATGTAACTTATCTATGGTTTATAGATCTGAATTAATAAATACTTTAAAGTTTTGGGTGTTGTGCTTGATTACCACTGTGCAGTTGAGCTAAGCTTGACTCTATACTCGTCTCTGTCAGCACTTGGTATCTGTAGCAGAGAAGATATCTGATCAACTGACTAAAGGCCCTTTTACATTTAGCGATGCACCAGCGATACGACCAGCGATACGACCCGGTCAGGATCGCTGGTGCATCGCTAAATGATCGCTAGTGAGCTTCCACACAGGAAGATCTCACAGCGATGCAGCAGCGACGCAGCGGACGATACTTACCTTTCACACACAGCGATCCTGACGTCCTCCCGCCCGCGTCCAGACTTCGCTCGTCTCACACAGCAGGAAGCCCAGCAGGAAGCTGACGAACGAGAAATGGAGACGCGCGATCAGCGATGGACAGCGGAGGAGCCTGTCGGAGGTAAGTATCACACATAGCGATACCGCTAGCAATATCGCTATAACGTCACAAAATCAGTGATGTTTTAGCGATATTGCTAGCGATATCGCTATGTGTAAAACCCCCTTAAAAGTCAAGGACCTCTTTGGCAATGTCCATCTATTGACCATGTATTTCTACATACTTGGCTTTAACAACCTGAAAACCATGGCCTTCTCTAATATCTGCACCCTTGAAAAAAAAAATGGATGTCAACATTTTTGTGACAGTGCAGAAATTAATGGCATTTTCATAGACAGGGTGACACTGCATAACCCCTTTAAGAGTGCAAGGCACGTGCACGACTGATTGGTATTGTGCACGTCTCCTATTCTAGTGAGCAGGACACATCTGCCGAACATGCACAAGTGTCGGCAAGCGTGTGGGGTTGTAATTGATCGGCTCTGCTCAATTCCAATGAGACTCTGGATGATACCAGATATTCCCTTTAATTTAAAAATATAATAATTTAGATTTACTGTGTTTTCATGGAAAATAATAACAATTTCAATCATTTTTCCTACCGACCCTGAACTGGGGACACGTCTGAGGTTCCTTTTAGACACACACATATACATACGCAAAAGTTGATTATTTGTGTTTCCAAAGAGCTTAAATTGTAACACGAAAGTTTATAATGACCCAAGACAGACGAAAGAGCATTAAGTGCCAACTGCACGTCTAGCTGAGGACCCAGATTCTGAGAAGTGTCTGTTTTATTATGGGAGTTAATGTCGAATATTTTGGTGGAGTTTGGATTGTGGGTGCTGCAACCACACTATATGCCGGTAAAGATGCTTCTTTACTGTATGTGGAAGGAGTATTTTTTCCACTGAACCAGCCAAAGTCACCAGAGAAATATCCAACATAAATAAATCTACGACGCTTACAAGAACACACATTCAGGCTGCATAGTTATCTGTATTTATTTTAAGCTCCACTACATGACTGCTCGCACCTTCTTCCATTTTTGCATCAGCAATGAGCATTTGTCTCAGATGTTTGATGAGACCATGCCAAGTAAATGTGCTATACGCCAGGGAGTGTTCAGACATCTGAGGAATGTTACGAAGACCTAACATCTTGAATTCCGGGTGTGGAACCAGGCTCTCCATTAGTTCCCCTGAGAAGTAAGGGAAAAAGCGTGTATTAGCAAATCTGACGAAAGCAAGTATAGTATGCATTATTGTTTCAATGTAAAATAAAGTTTCCAGTATATTGGAATTTCAGATTGCAGATTAGTGTTACTTTACGATCTCGAATCGGTGGCACATAATATACCGTTTCACATACCCAGAGGATTCCTACTGTAGTGTGAGACACCATCTGCTGTGTATGCAGGCTGAAATACACTGCCAAGCTGGTGTGCAATGACTTTATTCACATCCCGAAAAGATATTTGCTTGATATTCATCCGCTGAGAGCAGACCTTGTGGATAATGTCATTCTCATGAACCAAAAGAGCATCAGCGGATTGATAGAGGTGGGAGAGCGTTAAAATGGAGTTGTAATTCTGAACAATTACCTAGGAATGAAAAGGAGACTGCTAAACATTTCTAATAAGCAAACATCAATAAAGAGATTTTCTATAATAAAAATAGCAGCATGAATTACACTTCAATAAGGAATGGTATGTGATGAGGCTAAAAGAACCCAAATCCATATACAAGGTGAAGATTTCTAGTTTTACCTAATTGAGGAGTGCAACTTTCCACTAACCCTTGACTCTGCCCTGTCTTTCACACCACACATTTAAGCCCTTACCAACTCATGCTACCTCCAAATCAAAAATATTTCCAGAATTTGTTCCTCCCTCAATCTACTAAAATATTAGTGCATGCCCTCATTATTTCGGTGTTTTCTGCATGGATTTTTCTTGCAATCTTGCAATTCTGATCCATGGAAATAGTCAATGAAACAGAAACAAGTCTGAACCTCAGGAAGAAGAAGAAAAAATATTTACAACAGGCAACCAGAACAACACACGCACACAAGAGAGATCCCTGCTGACACAAATGGGGAGATGGCTTGCGATGATCCAAGGACTCCATTGACTTGTTCCAGGGAGACCGAATGCAACGTTGTAGTGGACAAGTGTGATATTGGGTGAAGTAAACTGCCTTGAAGACTGAGCCCATCCTGCCCAGCACACGCATGGAAAAACAGATGGAGTAGGTCTACATTTGCAAATCAGCTAGCTCAAAGAAAAGAGAGCAACATCCTACCCACCTCGGTGTCAAAAGTCACACCTAGAAATTTCAGATGATGGGATGGCATTACAAAACACCGCATTCCAAATTATTATTCATATTGTATTTTTTTTTCTGATTTTCCTAAACGGTTGATGAAGACGAGTCGGTATAATGTACAAATCATCAACAGTTAAGAGTATTAATCATATTTTATTGGACAAACCTCCCAATGATAGCCGTATATTTTTTTAACCTAAAAAACAAACAAACCTCAGAATGCACTGTATCAAATCATTATGTACAACAGTTTCCAAACATTTTATAGGTTGTAAAGAACAGAGAAATGCACGGCAAGAACAGTTCGTAACAGGCTCCTAGAGGCAGGGCTCAAGTCATGTAAAGCTAGAAAAAAGCCTTTCATCAATGAGAAGCAAAGGAGAGCCAGGCTGAAGTTTGCCAAAGACCATAAGGATTGGACCATAGAGGACTGGAGTAAGAATCTTCTCTGATGAGTCTAATTTTCAGCTTTGCCCAACACCTGGTCGTCTAATGGTTAGACGGAGATCTGGAGATGCGTACAAGCCACAGTGTCTTGTGTGGATGATTTCACAAACTCCCCTCTCCCGCTCTCTGACCACAACCTTCTTTCATTCTCTATCAAGAACTGCCAGGCCGCTCAGGTCACCCCCACTGTCTATATTTATAGAAACATACAGGCCATTAACACCCAGAAACTTATGAAAAACTTGAAGTCTTCATTGGCCCCTATCTCCTCCCTCTTATGTCTGGATTCTGCACTGAAGCATTACAATGAAACACTTCAAAGTGCCCTGGATAAATTTGCACCCCTATAAATAGAACACCACAACACAGACGGCGACAACCCTGGCATACCCTGCAAACACGTTTCCTGCAGCGGTGCTCCAGGTGCGCCGAACGTCTGTGGAGAAAATCCAGTCTACACGAATATTTCATCCATTTTAAGTTTATGCTTAGAACATACAACATTGCCCTTCACCTCTCCAAACAAACCTATTTCAACACCCTCATCACCTGACTATCCAATAACCCTAAATGTCTCTTTGACACTTTTCATTCCCTGCTCAACCCAAGAGTGCCGGCCCCAACCACAGAGCTTCGAGCTGACGATCTGGCCAATTACTTAAAAAAAAAAAAAATATTGACTATATCCGACAGGAAATTATCTCCCAATCACCTCATACCATGCACTGTCCTCCCTCCCCCACTGCATCTAGCTCACTCTCTGATTTTGAACCAGTCACAGTAGAAGTAAGCAGGCTCTTTGCATCTTCTCGCCCAACCACTTGCACCAGTGACCCATTTCCGTCACATCTCCTCCAGTCCCTTTTCCCTGCTGTCACCACTCACCTAACTAAAGTATTTAACCTCTCTCTCTCTTCTGGTATCTTTCCCTCCTCATTTAAGCATGCCATCATACATCCACTACATAAAAAACCACCCCTTGACCAAAACTGTGCCGCTAACTATAGACCTGTCTCTAATCTTTGGGACAAAGCATTTTTTTTTAAGTAAAATCATAAGTTGGTTACCAGTCAGTGATTCAAACCAGTTTTAACTGCTTTGAACAGGTGCGAGTATACAACCTTGAGTAACAAAATGTGGTTTGACTGGTTTTAGTCAGAAAATAACAGCTAGCTGCCCCCTCAGCTTCAGTTGAGAGCTTGTTTCTGTGAGGAGTGGTTTAGTGTACTTTTTCTCTCAGTCTGATTCGTGCCTGTAAAAATGGATGTTACTCCACAGAAGAGGTCTAGAATTATTACTCTTAATGAACACACAAGTCTGACTGTAAGAGAAATCACTTCCACCGTTGGTATTGGAAAATCTACTGTTTCAAGAATAATTCGCAGACACAATGAAATTGGATCGTTTTCTCCAAAACGAAACGGGAAATGTGGAAGAAAAAGGAAAACGACACCAAGAACTGATAAAACACTTATCAGAAATAAGCCGGATTACTTACCGGTAATGCTCTTTTAATGAGTCCACGACAGCACCCACTTGGAGAGAGGGATCCGCCCATAGGAACAGGAAACCTACAGAGATAAAAGAGGGCGGTCCACCTCTCCCCCTCAGTTGGATTTCAGAGTACCAGGAGGACCGCCAATTATTAGGCCATTATATTATTCAATATTCTAATTTTATTAACTTTACAACTAAGAAGGTGTATATACATTATGTTAACATCTAGGGAGGGTTAGTGAACGGGTGCTGTCGTGGACTCATTAAAAGAGCATTACCGGTAAGTAATCCGACTTTTTACTCTTCGCCACGACAGCACCCACTTGGAGAGACTTTCAGAGACTTTCACCTGGGAGGGCCACCGTGCTGAGGACTGCTCTATCAAAGGCTAGGTCGGATGAGCATGATAATTCAAGCCTATAGTGATTATAAAAGGTAGAGGGTGTAGACCAGGTTGCCGCCTTACATATAGACTCGATTGCGACGTCTCCCCTTTCTGCCCAGGAGGAAGCCATGGCCCTGGCGGAATGTGCTCTGATACCCTCCGGAGGATCTTCATTGCTCTCGGAGTATGCCAGCCCAATTGCGTCTCTGAGACAAAGTACCCCTTGTGACTTCATGTCCCTTCTTTTGGCCCTGGAAGGAAATAAACAGAGCCCTACTCTTCCTCCAGCTACTAGACCTTTCGATGTATTGTAATACAGCTCTTCTAACGTCTAGTGTATGGAACTTTTGTTCCTCTGGAGTAGAAGGGTTACTAAAAAATGAAGGGAGGTGGATCTCTTGTGATCTATGAAACTTCCCTGCTACCTTTGGTAAGTATGAGGGGTCTGGTTTTAATATTAACTGATCCTGAAATGTCAACAGAAAGGGGGGTTCTATTGAAAGGGCTTGTATGTCGCTAACTCTTCTGGCTGAGGTTAGTGCAACTAGTAGTACTGTTTTGAAGGATAGGTGTTTAAGGGATGTTGAATCTAAAGGTTCAAAGGGAGGACGTGTTAGAGCCTCCAGAACTAAATTTAAGTCCCACGGAGGAACTCTAGGTATGTGCACCGGCTCACTCCGTTCACAGGCCGAGATGAATCTGCTTACCCACCTATTGCCTGCTACGTTATAACTATAGAGGGCCCCTAGCGCCGACACCTGTACTTTTAGTGTGTTAACAGCTAAACCTAATTCCTTCCCTTTCTGTAGGAATTCTAGGATTTCTGTAATCGGAATTTCTCCGAAATCCGGCTCTGCGTGGAACTCTAGGAATTTTCTCCATACTCTGGTGAAAAATTTTTGTCGTTGTCACTTTCCGACTTTGTAGGAGTGTATTGACTAATCCTTCCGAGAAACCTCTTGATCTCAACATTTCCCTTTCAAGTTCCAAGCCGTCAAGTGGAGATTGTCCACTTGAGGATGGAAGAATGGCCCCTGTGAGAGGAGCCTGGGGGTTCAGGGAAGCACCCACGGGTCTGTCACTGACATTGCTTGCAGGCAAGAAAACCAAGGCCTCCTGGGCCAGAATGGTGCTACTAAGATTATTCGTGCTTCCTTTGCTCTGATTTTTCTGATCACCTGCGGTAGAAGTATGATTGGGGCAAACGCATATGCCAGTTTGAATTGCCACAGGGCCTGGAGGGCATCCAGGATTTCCGGATTGTCTGTCATACTTAGAGAGGCGAATCTTCGCAACTGTCTGTTCTCTCTGGTGGCGAAGAGATCTATTTGGGGACGACCCCATAGTGTCACGATGCGTGTGAATATCTCCCAGCTTAGACACCACTCTCCTTGTCGCAGTGTATGGCGACTTAGAAAATCTGCCTCCCAATTGTCTCTTCCCCTTATGTGGAGGGCTGAGAGAGACAAAAATTGTTTTTCTGCTAGGGATAAAATCCTTCTTGCGGAAGACATTAAGGTGACTGACCGAGTTCCGCCTTGTCTGTTCAGATATGCGACTACTGTGGTGTTGTCCGAAAGGATTCTCACGTTTTCCCGTTGTAACTGCGGAAGAAAATGACAAAAAGCATGATAGACTGCTTTTAGTTCCTTTAAATTTGACGAATCCTGATCTTCGCCTATATTCCATAGGCCTTGGGCAAAACTATTTCCCATATGGGCTCCCCATCCTGTGGGGCTAGCGTCCGTGATAATTATGCGGGAGGGTGTTATAACCCAAGGTACTCCTCCCGCCAAGTTATCATCCCTTAGCCACCATGTAAGGGAGGTTAGGACCTCCTGGGATAGCGTAATTTTCTTTGTCAGATTACCCCGATCCCGGGATTCCTCTAAGAGAATTTGGTGTTGTAGTTCCCTCGTGTGGAACTGGGCCCAGCGAACTGCGGGGATGCAGGCAGTGAGGGATCCCAGGAGGGACATTGCTTCCCTTAAAGATATGTGTGGCCGATCTATTGCTATCCTCACTTTCTTTTTAATTGCTGAAATTTTTACCTGAGACAGTAGACATTTTTGGTGTATGGAGTCTAGCTCGAGACCTAGGAAGGACTGAACAGACTGCGGCTCGATTCTGGACTTCTTGAAGTTTATTATCCACCCTAGGGCCTGTAGGGACAAGATTGTATCAGTAACCCGTTCATTACACTGCAGAGTTGAATTCCCTACTATTAAAAAATCATCCAGATAGGGTATTATTAGTGTGTCCTTCTGGCGTAAAAAGGCCATCACTTCCAGCATCACCTTTGTAAATACTCGTGGTGCGATGGAAATGCCGAATGGCATGGCTGTGAACTGGAAATGCTGTATGGTGCCATCGAGGAGGACCGCCACTCTGAGGTATCTCTGATATCTGCAATGGATGGGAATGTGATAATAAGAATCCTTCAGATCCAAGCCTGCCATCATACAATTAGGGAAGAGGAGCTTAATCGTGGATCTTATGGATTCCATCTTAAATTTATGATTTATTATAAAGGAATTTAATTTCTTCAAGTTGATTATCGTTCGGAATGACCCGTCTGGTTTAGGTATCAGAAAGAGAGGGGAGTAAAATCCTCTCCCTTCCTGCCTTTTAGGTACATGGACCAAAACTTTTTTGTCCAGAAGGCTCCAAATCTCGGCCTCCAGGGCCTGCTGTTGAATTGGCGAGCTGAAGGATGTTATGATTAACGAATTATGGGGTATTTGACGAAATTCTATCTTTAACCCTTCTTTAATAATGCCCAGGACCCAAGGGCTAAGCGTAATTTTCTCCCATTCTCAAAAATTTTTTTTTAGCCTTCCCCCTACTGGAGGGACTGGCTCCTCAGTTCCTGTCTCTGCGGAAGGAGGATCCCCTAAACATGGCACCTTTGCCCTTTCCTTCCTTTGTGGGCAAGCGGTTTTGATTTTCTGCTGGTCTTCCTCGGCCAAACGGTCTTCTCCTAAACGCCCTCCTATAATATGGGAGAGGAGGGTTAGGGAATCCTTTTTTCCTTTCTTTTGCCTTCATAAGGATTTCATCTAAGGCTTTCCCAAATAAGAACTCACCCTCGCAAGGAATGGAACAAAGCTTTGCTTTGGACTGGGTATCCCCTCTCCAGCTTTTTAGCCATAGGCTACGTCTAGCGTTATTAGCCAACCCTGCTGTTCTGGCTGCCAAACGTAAGGAATCAGCCGAAGCACCAGCTATATATGCCGCTGCACCGCGGATTAGAGGTATGGCGGCCCGTAGCTTGTCTCTGGAGATCTTCTGGTCTATTTGCTGGTCTAGTTGGTCGATCCAGACCAGCATAGAACGAGCTGTGCAAGTACTAGCTATTGCCGGTTTGAACGTGCCGGTAGCTGTCTCCCATGTCCTCTTTAATGAGGCGTCCGCTTTACGGTCCAGGGGATCTTTTAGCACGCCCGAGTCCTCCACTGGTAAGATTGTTTGCTTTGAGGCGGAGGCCACTGCCGCGTCTACCCTCGGGACTTTAACCCATGTCGACAAGTCTTCGTCGTTAAAGGGGTACCTTCTCTTTGAGGTTGAGGGGAGATACCCTCTCTGGTCCTGTCTCTCCCACTCCTTCTTAACCAGAGCTTTTATTGCTGGAATAACCGGAAAAACTTTCCTCTTTCTGTCTGTTAGACCTGCAAACATAATTTCCTGAGCCGTTTGCGGCTCTTTTGTATCTGTGCAACCCATTGTATTCCTCACGGATTTAACTAAATTATCCATATGATCTAATGGGAAACAGCAACGGCCCTCCGCCTCTGAGGAGGATGCCGATGTAGATGCATTAGAATTATCCGAGGATATTTCGCCCTCATCGGTGTCTACGGCGTCTGCTGGCCTAGTTGTTTCGATATAAGTAGGCCTGCTAGACTGATTTAGGGCCTGTAGTTCTTCTCCAATTATAGCCCTTATGTCTACTGCTGATGTTGACACATGCTTTGCCGTTTCGTTTATGCATCCTTTGCACAGTCTTTTTGTGTACGAGTCCGGTAGCGGACGTGTACACAGGGCACATTCTTTATTTTTTGATTTTTCCTTCCTCTTAGTCTGAGATAGAGACATCATGACGGAGGAGAGGGGGAGAGAGAGAGAGAGAGACATTTTATCAGCTTGATAGGCAGAGCGTCGTCCACTCACCCAGAGAAGCTGTAGGTACCGGCTCAGGAGGCTGAGAAGGAGGCTTGTTGGCATGGCTTCTGTGGCTACGATCCGAGGACCCTCGCCTTGCGTGGTCCTTGGCTGCTGCTGCGTCGCCTGCCTGGGGATGCGTGTCCTGCCTTGGTGAAGACATGATTGCACGCCATATTTCCATCCCCCAGGCCTTTTATAAGCCCCTTCATCCTGGTACCTCCCCCTCCAGGTGCGCCCATCTGCGGCTCCTCGCTACAGCGCCGAGACTAGCCATCCGCGCTGTAGATTGAATTACTCCTTTTTTTTTTTCCCTCTCTGGAGGGGGCGGGGAGCGCCTCTGCTTGCAGCGCCGCCCAGCCGCGCGTGCGCTCTGAGCTGAGGAACCTCCGGTAACCCGGAAGTTCCTCCTTACCACTTCCTGCCGCTCTGACTGTGCGTCCTCCTGGACGCTGAAGCCGTTTAGGAATGCCGGAGGCCCGTTTTCTCCGGTTCCTGCGCCCCCACGTGGACCGGAATGGATCCTCCCGCCCGGTGTCATGTTGTCCACAGAAGAACCGCGGTCGGCGCCACCCGGTACCGGGGTTTCTGCCCATCATCCATACCAGCCGAGGAGGGAGCCGATTTCCAGCACTCCCCCGTCGCTGCTTCTGGACCGGAACCCCTGCCGTTCTCACAGACACTGCACAGGCGGTTCCTTGGCCCAGGTAAGACTCTAGCGTATCCTGCGGTTCCCCATCGGAACAGGAAACCAACTGAGGGGGAGAGGTGGACCGCCCTCTTTTATCTCTGTAGGTTTCCTGTTCCTATGGGCGGATCCCTCTCTCCAAGTGGGTGCTGTCGTGGCGAAGAGTAAAAGTAAAATTAATGCAAGAAAAACAAATAAAGACCTCCAAAGAGAGTTGTTTGCTGCAGGTATTGATATTAACAATTCGACTGTACAGCGCTGGCTTCTGGAAGTTGGTCGGAGGGCAACAAAGCCGGTAAAGAAACAACTTCTGACATCTGCAATGAAGGCAAAACGACTCGCATGGGCAAAAAATATATAAATCTTGGACAACTAGCCAGTGGAAAAAGGTAATTTTCTGTGATGAAATCCATCTTTTTGTTCAAGGGTACAGAGCAAGTGTTGTTAGAAGAAGCAAAAATGAACCATTGCGAGCTGATCATATTCAACAAACTGTAAAACACCCTCAAAAACAGGTGTTTTGGGGCTTTTTTACAGCTGATGGTACAGGGAGCTTATTTCCTGTCGATGGTATGATGAATTCATCCAAATACATAGTCGTTTTAAAACATTTTATTGTGCCATTCATGCGTAAATTTGAAGGGACATTCCAACAAGATTTGGCTCCATGCCACAATTCCAAGTGTGTGAAGAAATTCCTGGAAGGAAGAAAATAAAGTAAAAGTGCTGGACTGGCCTGGCAATTCACCAGACTTAAATCCTATAGAAAATTTGTGGAGCATTTTGAAGAGATATCTTGGCAAAATGGACTGTACAACCAAAAGAACACATGATAAACAGTGCCATACAAGTGTGGTTGCATGAAGAAGAATTGAAGAATGTATGCAAAAACTTGGTAGAATCAATGCCAAAACGCACTGAAAATCTCATATCTGCTAAAGGAGGACATATTTCTTAATAAAATTAGTATGTAACAGTGTATTATAATATTTTATTATTAAATATTCAAAAGTATGTGTTTTTTTGCTTTGTCTCAATTAATTTGCACAAAACCAGGGCTGTGGAGTCGGTAAGCCACAGTTGCGACTCCGACTCCTGGATTTTATCAGGCTCCGACTCCTTCATAAATGGCCAATTCATAACAACAAATTTACTGTTGTAAAATATTAAACATCGTGCTTATTCAGTTTCTCACCATCATATAAGTAATCAGACCACTTAGAGCAAAAACTACATTTATTAGAATACAATTAGAATATAGCAAATAACTTTTATAAACTTTTCTAAACTGTAAGTAAATATGCAATAAACACTTTTATGCAGTTAATAAGAAGAAATCTATAAATTTGTCCTCAGAAAAAGTATTGCCTCTGTCAGATCCTCCTTCATGGATGCCCTCAAATCTGATCTAATTATTTTGAGAGCAGAGAACAACCTCTCTACACTAACTTGTGTTGGTGGCAAAGCAGTAACCACTCGGGCAACATCTCTGACAATGTCAGGATACAGAGGAATCGCTTGTTGCACTGTTATTTTTGATGAACGGTCAAATTTCTCAATTTCTTTTAGTGCACATGAAAAATTCTGCTGAAATGTACTGGCTGTGTTCCTTGATGGGGATGACTCTTCTTCTATGCGGGAACGCTTTGCACGGTCCTTGTGATCCAAATATTTTTCGAAATTAAATTCTTCATCAGTTGATGATGAGGGTGAAGATGTGGCATGACGACCAAATTCTTCTTGTTCCTCCTGACTGTTCTGCAACCCTTTCATCCTTACTGCTATTTCAAACAGAGCTTCTTTTCCTTTACTTAGCTGTTGATCATCTAGAAGAATCCGATGCATTGGGTCTACATAAACAGCTGCCAAAAGAATGTTATTTTGTAATAGTAGCTCCTCTCTCCGTTTCATTGATGTAGCAATGCCACTTGCAATTAACCCTCCTCTTTGGGACAGGCGAAACATCAGGTTCTTCCACTCCTTTAAGAAAATACCTGGAGTTAAGTCCTCTGCTTGTAATTTTTTAGTCACTGTAAATGGGTGCTCTAGCAATTTTTCCAGCTCAGTCACCTGATTCCACTGACTTTCATTTAGCGTCAGTTGAGGGTTAGCCATGTCTACAAGAAAGGTTTTCAGTTCAACCAAGCGCTGAATCATTAAGTAAGTACTGCCCCATCGTGTGGCTTGATCAATAATTGCCCCTTTTCCAGCACCTCTCTTCAAAATTGAGTCAACTTTAGGGGTTCTGGCAACAGTAGCCAATTTTCTCACCTTGCCAATCAGTGCAGCAGCATGTCCTTCTTGCAGACTGTCTCTTATAGCCAGCTGTAGCGTATGCACAACACAGCGCATGTGATGAATGAAAGAACATATTGACACAGTTTCAACAAGATCATCTAAACTATCATGTTGCTGTTCATCTGAAGCAACTTCAGTTTTCTCCTCAGTTACAATACTGTGTTCCTCTATTTCAAACATTTCTGTGTCTGTGGACCCAGAATGTTCTTCTAGCTGCTGGTCACCATCATTACTCTCATTCATTAGCTTAATAGTACTTATCATATTTGAAGCATTGTCAGTTACGACAGAAAGAACTTGCTCTTTTTTTAAGTTCATAGTCTTGCAGAACCTTTTCCACCAAGACCTGGAGAAACTCACTGGTGTGATGAGCTTTGGTGTCTTTTACTGCCAATGTCTTGGTAACTATTTCATTCTTGTCACAAACAAATCGGACATTGATGGCAAAATAGTTCACTCTGTGACGTGTGCAGGCATCCATTTTAAGAAACAGAAAGCGTCCCTTGAGAGTTTTTTTTAAGTTCTTCCTTTTGTTTAAAAGCTTCTTCGATTACTAATTTTCTAATACTCTCTCTCTCCAGAAAAACACCAAGCTTGCGGGCCATTTCCCCATTCAAACACATACAGTCAAAGCCAAAAGTATTGACACCCCTGCAATTCTGTCAGATAATACTCAGTTTCTTCCTGAAAATGATTGCAAACACAAATTCTTTGGTATTATTATCTTCATTTAAGTTGTCTTAAATGAAAAAACACAAAAAGAATTGTCCTAAAGCCAAATTGGATATAATTCCACACCAAACATAACAAAGAGGGTGGACAAAAGTATTGGCACTGTTCGAAAAATCATGTGATGCTTCTCTAATTTGTGTAATTAACAGCACCTATAACTTACCTGTGGCACCTAACAGGTGTTGGCAATAACTAAATCACACTTGCAGCCAGTTAACATGGATTAAAGTTGACTCAACCTCTGTCCTGTGTCCTTGTGTGTAACACATTGAGCATGGAGAAAAGAAAGAAGACCAAAGAACTGTCTGAGGACTTGAGAAACCAAATTGTGAAGAAGCATGAGCAATCTCAAGGCTACAAGTCCATCTCCAAAGACCTGAATGTTCCTGTGTCTACCGTAAGCAGTGTCATCAAGAAGTTTAAAGCCCATGGCACTGTGGCTAACCTCCCTAGATGTGGCCGGAAAAGAAAAATTGACAAGAGATTTCAACGCAAGATTGTGTGGATGTTGGATAAAGAACCTCCACTAACATCCAAACAAGTTCAAGCTGCCCTGCAGTCCGAGGGTACAACGGTGTCAACCCGTACTATCCGTCGGCAACTGAATGAAAAGGGACAGTATGGCAGGAGACCCAGGAAGACTAAACTTCTTACCCGAGACATAAAAAAGCCAGGCTGGAGTTTGCCAAAACTTACCTGAAAAAGCCTAAAACATTTTGGAAGAATGTTCTCTGGTCAGATGAGGCAAAAGTAGAGCTTTTAGGGCAAAAGCATCAACATAGAGTTTACAGGAGAAAAAAAGAGGCATTCAAAGAAAAGTACACGGTCCCTACAGTCAAACATGGCGGCGGTTCCCTGATGTTTTGGGGTTGCTTTGCTGCCTCTGGCACTGGACTGCTTGACCGTGTGCATGGCTAATGAAGTCAGAAGACTACCAACAAATTTTGCAGCATAATTTAGAGCCCAGTGTGAGAAAGCTGGGTCTACCTCAGAGGTCATGGGTCTTCCAGCAGGACAATAACCCAAAACACACTTCAAAAAGCACTAAAAAATCGTTTGAGAGAAAGCACTGGAGACTTCTAAGGTGGCCAGCAATGAGTCCAGACCTGAATCCCATATAACACCTATGGAGAGATCTAAAAATGGCAGTTTGCAGAAGGCACCCTTCAAATATCAGGGACCTGGAGTAGTTTGCCAAAGAAGAATGGTCTAAAATTCCAGCAGAGCATTGTAAGAAACTCATTGATGGTTACCGGAAGCGGTTGGTCGCAGTTATTTTGGCTAAAGGTTGTGCAATCAAGTATTAGGCTGAGGGTGCCAATACTTTTGTCCGGCCCATTTTTGGAGTTTTGTGTGAAATGACCAATGTTTTGCTTTTTGCTTCATTCTCTTTTGTGTTTTTTCATCTAAGACAAATTAAATGAAGATAATACCAAAGAATTTGTGTTTGCAATCATTTTCAGGAAGAAACTGAATATTATCTGACAGAATTGCAGGGGTGTCAATACTTTTGGCCATGACTGTAAAAGCTGGTCGTGAAAATAATGAAATAGGCACACTATCCTTTACAACAAGCTCTATGATCTGTTTTTTAAATGTATCTACTGTCATTGTCACAGTAACTTTGTCACTGACAAAATATCTTGCAACTGATGACTGCAAAGTTCTCTGCTCCTTTGTTTGGCTGGAAGAGCTGGGCACTGGTTCATTGGTTTGGATGCAGTCTCTCTCATCCACTGCTTTCAGTACTTCTGGATGAAAGCGCTGTAAATGTCTCTTTAGATTAGAAGCTCTGGTAGGAGCATTTTTTTCTTTGCCTGAATATGCACTCATCTTGGCTTCACAGCATTTGTTTTCGTCTGGATCATTTGTCATACACTGACAGACATAATGTTTTCTATCTTGAGTGATGGTGAAATGTTCAAATACAGCTGATTTAATGTGATCCTTCTTTGACACTCTCAGGTTTTTAATTCTGCATTCACAATCCAAATGACAATTGTTTTTCCTAAAAACAATTGTACAAAATTATTGCCAGGTCGTACAACTGATATAGTGGTCAGTAATACTGTTATTATTCCTCATGTACTCACAGTTAACTGATGCAAAGTTTGTTGAAAGGATAATACTTCTTACAGTCTTCCTCTTCTGAGTAGCAGGCAGCTGTGAGATGCTTGGAAGACGCACACCTAGTATGATCTAGTCTAGAGGAGGAGCTTTACTACTAAGAATTTGCAACACATTTTCACTTTCAGTTTCATACATTGTAAGTAGGGGGGTTGGGGCAGCATGAGGTTAACCAAGTATAAGATTAGATAAGGGCAGTGGAGAACAGTGACACACAAGAAGTAAGAAATGTCTCTATCTCCAGCAGAACTGCTTATCACTGTTGTTCATAGTTTGATAGAACATATATATCTGAGTAACATTTATAAAATTCATATGAAAGTTCAATTATGAAATATTAATACAATTTTTTTAAAGCTGGAGTCGGAGTCGGTACATTTCTACCGACTCCGATTCCAACCAAAACTAACTCCGACTCCACGACTCCGACTCCACAGCCCTGCACAAAACTGTAGTTGGCAAAGGAAATCTGTTGTCAGCGCTGCAGTTGTAGGGAAATCGATTACGGGGCAAGAGAAGTGGACTCGTCCTTGACTTTGAGGGTGTTTCCAGGATAAGGTCCTGCATGAGCAAGGTCAACTTAGTATTCTACTTGGACTGATTAGTCTGAGTCAGAAGTGGTCCCCAGGAAATCAGACAGGGAAGAGGGTAGCAGCATCATGAGCTTTGGCTTTTCCCAGGAATGTCTATGGATGCCAAAAAGGATTTGTAGGAACTTATCCTACTTTTATTGTGAGCATAGATCTGGAATAGACTCAAGTTCTATGTCGGAACATTAATTGACAAGCTGGACTGGCAAGAACTCTAGGAAATAAACCATATAGTAGGAGGGCATGGCCAGGTTAGTTCCTGAGGGGTATTTGAGGGGTCCTGAGCAGGCAGAGGGATAGGGAACTGTGAGCGTACAGAGAGCCTGGTTGACCACATGGCAAATGTTTGTTGAAGTACAAACGAAAAAAGTGGTTTGGTATCGTGTTAGCCAGTAGAAAAAAATATATAAAGTGCTCTCAGTGAGAGAAACAAAATAGGAATCTTGTGGGTATGATAACTTTTAATGGCTAACAAATAATAGTGAATGATGTTACAAAGCAAGCTTTCGAGACAACTTACGTCTCTTCATCAGGCTGATATAACAAAATATTTGAAGAAACCTTATTTATATACAGTTTAAAGCACAGGCAAGGTGTGATACATGGACATTTCAATAAACAAACAATGAGCTTGAAGAGAGAATCCTTAATTAGGTAAGATTACATAAGTGGTGTAAAAGTTCTGTGAGATCAAAGGGCTATTTGGAGGAATATTACCATATCTGAGCTATTTCCTCCAAATAGCCCAAGGTGGTATTTCCTGAAGAATAGGTTGCAAAAAAACCTTGAAACGAGTAGAATAAACCACTGTCAAACTTTATTAACCTTCTGGAATTTCATCATTTGGGCAGCGCGGACGAAATCCACGTATTCCTTGCAGAGTTCTGTTTCAGATAGTCGGTGACCGACTTGTGGATCTGGAGCAGCCCTTATCTATACATGCTTTGAATACCCACTACCAGGTGAGCAGTTTTTTGTCAAACCGCTTACTGTATTTGTGGGAGAAGACCCTATATTGCGCTTGTGTGTGGCAGAAAGACAACTGCAGACTGGATGTTTTTAACGTGCAGAATGACCAGGAGGATTAATGCAAGCAGAGGAGTCACTGGCAGAAGTGAGGATATGGCTGAAGCCAAAAAGAACCCCAAGGAAAAAAGAAGCACCCCCCACCCCCCAAAAAAAAAAACAGTACAAAAAGAGCTGATTGACAGCAGAAAGCCTGGTCTTCATTTCCTCCCTTTGCCCACCGATTAAGGGGTGGGAACTTAGAGGAAGGACCAAGCAATCTAGGGTCTTCGGATACCAACAAGCTTATGCCTTTGGTGACATCTTAGGATTTTGAAGTCACTGCAATCTAATGAGCAAAAGCCCTGACCACCAGGTGATGCATGGAGATGTGGGGTCCGCAGGGAGGAACACAACAGTGGAGTGCATGGAGTGTCCTCATTGAAGTGACAGAAAAAGGTGAGGGACATCCATGCCACTTAACACAAATGGGCTAAAAAGTAAAAAGAGAAGGACAAAAAACGCAAAAGACCATGCACAGATTTTGTCTGTTTAAGCCACGTTCACACATTCAGTATTTGATCAGTAATTTACATCAGTATTTGTAAGCCAAAACCAAGAGAGGAACAATCGGAGGAAAACGATAATAAAAACACGTCACCACTTCTGCATTTATCACCCACTCCTGGTTTTGGCTTAGAAATAGTGATGTGAAATACTGACCAAATACTGAACGTGTGAACGCGGCCTTACAGAGACACTAGGCTAAAAAATGAGCTGTGCAGTGTCTTAGGAGAGGGTACAGCCCACCAGGCAGAGTAAACACTTTTTTTTTTTTATTACTACAAGTCGTGTCAAGGGCGAATACCATGGTCCAATTTCACCCAATCCCAAAAAAAGAAATGAGCATGATCTAAAGCAGGGTTCACCAACTCCAGTCCTCAAGTCCCCCTAACAGATCACGTTTTCAGGATTTCCTTAGTATTGCTCAGGTGATAATTGCATAACCTGAGCAATACAAAGGAAATCCTGAAAACATGATCTGTTGGGGAACCCTGATCTAAATCCAAGGATGACCACACAGTACAGAGAATATCAGTGCATAAATCCTCAGTCCCCTGTCTAAATGGAGCTAGTATTTTGCTTTTATGTCTTCTTCTCCATTCATTTATTTTGGTCTATGGGATCGCTAGTGTGCATGTGTGACCACAGACAGTAAATGGAGCACTAGCATTCGCAAAGACAACATGGATTCCCTTTACCGTGGCTCTACCAATTACACATTTAACACATATCCTGTTCGCAGGTGAAAGATTTGGTTAGTGACATACAAAACAGTAGGAACAAAATACAGTTTGAGCAAAATAAGCCAGCAACAAATTTAAAAGCCATGCTTGTGCCTGTCGTTTTAGGTCATATACATCTGTTTGAACCCTTGGTCTGCAGAATTCTATTTTTTGGCTTCAAATACATAGTTCTGAGTCCTTTAAGGAGTAACTATGACACAGAGACACACAAATAGTACAAAATGCCATTAATGTTTGTACAGTGTTTTGTTTGTACAAACAAGGCTAAAGCAACATTAGAGAATGATCTGAGTCACTAAAGTCCATTGGGCTCTCCCTACAGGACTCGCCCTTCAAATGAATAAATTCCCTCACTGTAGACTGACACCTGATTTCTACAGCAAACTTTAACTGAATAAAACATTTTTTTTTTTAAGAATCAATGCTCTGCAAAAATAAGATTTGGATATAGTGTGTTAACCTTTATATCTGATACTTATTTAAATACATTTTCTTCTAGAAACTATAATTTACAGAATTGAACAATAGACCAAAAAAAAAACAAAACACAAGCTACACAACGAACTAAATCATAGTTAAAAAAAAGTATATGCTTCCAAAAGATCAAGGCATATTCTTGTACTTCTATAAGTGAAAAATGTACAACATATTTACCTCTCCTGTTCCATAAGGCCAAATAACCTCATTAAGTAATAAAGCGTTGGGATAGACATCACGTAAACATCTTGTGATGAAGGTTCCCATGCCAGAGCCAGTGCCACCTGCCATACTCATTATTGTGATGAAACCTCCTAATCGATCGCACTTTTCTGTTTCCTTTCTAACCAAGTTCATGATAAAATCCTTATGTATCGGTCCATGTGCACAGAATCTATAATTATAAAGTATTAGAAAAAAATAAGCCATTACCTTATAGCAAATTATGTATAATACTAAAATCCTAAGTCCTCTATAATAAACTTTATTTAGATTTTTCCCCTGTTTAGGCACAGGACAATCCATGTGTGAGGTTTCTAAAGTTTAAGTTAAATTTTCCACCGAAAGAGTTACCACTATCTCCAGTATAGGTGATAATAATAATAATAAATTTTATTTCTATAGCGCTGACATATTCCGCAGCACTTTACATTTCAGAGGGGGTTTGTACAGACAATAGACATTACAGCATAACAATAATCACATACAGTAGATTATAACAAAATACCAAGAGGAATGAGGGCCCTGCTCGCAAGCTTACAGTCTATGGGGGAAAAAGGGAGACACGAAAGGTGGGTGGTAACAGTTGCCCTGATTGTTTGGACCAGCCATAATGTTAAGTGTGTAACAGTACAGATACAGTGGGCTGATGGATGCATAAAGCATGTGGGAACATGATGCGGGGAACCTGGTTATGGTAAAACTTTTGGCTGTGCCACACAGGGATAGATTAGGTTAATGTGTTGAGGCGATAGGCCAGTCTGAATAAATGCGTTTTCAGGGCACGCTTAAAATTGTGGGGATTGGGGACTAATCGTATTGACCTGGGAAGTACATTCCAAAGAATTGGCGCAGCACGTGTAAAGTCTTGGAGACGGGAGTGGGAGGTTCTGACTATTGAGGATGCTAACCTCAGGTCATCAGCAGAACGGAGGGTGCGGGTAGGGTGGTATACTGAAACAAGGGAGGAGATGTAAGGTGGTGCTGAGCTATGGAGGGCTTTGTGGGTGAGGGCAATAAGTTTGTACTGGATTCTGGAGTGGATGGGTAGCCAGTGTAATGACTGTATGATGGATGTTGGATCCACTGCTGTGACCACTGTGATAGATACAGAAGGGATACCAAGTCTCCTGCTCATTGCGCTCCACTCCCATTGGTGTGGAATGCGGTGAATATTCATTTTTCTTAAGTAGCGGGCACACGTGACCAGTGGCAGCTGCAGGAAGCCGGCGGCTGACACTGTGCGGGCTGCTAAACAGCAATGAATACTCACTGCCCTCCACGCACATAGTCCCGGCGTGGAAAGCAGTGAGTATTCCTGCAACTGTCTTTCGGCTTGTCAGCAGCACACGATGTCCCTGCCATGCGCTGCTTACAAGCATAAAGCAGCTGCTGGCACCGGAACAAGACGTTGCGAGGGAGCGCAGAAAGGTAAGTGTAATTTTTTTTTAATGTTTTTCTGATGGGGCCATGCATACCAGGATGGGGATGGGGGTCAATCATACCAAAATAATGATGGGGCCATGCATACAGGGATGGAAGCCAAGCATACCAGGATAAAGATGGGGCCACGCATACCAGTAAAGGGATTGGGGCCATGCATACCAGTACAGGGATGGGGGCCAATCATACCAGGATAAGGATGGGGCTGTAAGGTGGCTAAGTTGGTAGTCGTGACAATGGGCTGTACTGTTCCCACACCCTGGCACCCCACAGATGAAATATAATGTCCCTTCTGCTGCATGTGTAGCGTGCACAACAGTAAACTCACATTTACTGTCAGCGTCCCCTCGGCTTCTGTCACGCCGGCTCTGCTTCCATGAGCTTCCCAAACCATTTCAGAGACAATGTTCTTTTCCAACAGTTCAACTTTACTTGGCAGAAGGGTGTCCATCACAAATGCAGCATAGTCTATACAGAGTGGCATCTCAAGCTTTCCCTGCCTTCCCGGCACCTTCTATTCCCCTCGGCTTCTGTCACGCCGGCTCCGCTTCCATGAGCTTCACAAACCATTTCAGAGACAATGTCTTTTTTCAACACTTCAACTTTACTTGGCAGAAGGGTATTATTCACAAATGCAGCAGTGTACACAGAGTGGCATCTCTCAAGCTTTATGTGCCTTCCTGGCACCTTCTGTTCCTTATAGCAATCCCTGCTTCGCCTCTGGAAATCCCTGCCTTGCTTCCAGACAATCTCTGTCCCGACCGTGCCTTTAGGCCCACCAGCTTTCTGCCATTCCCCTGGTCTAGCTTCGAGTTACAGGGCAATGGGGCTTGCCGTCTCAGCTGCCCCCTAGTCCCAGCCGTAAGCTTCGGATCCTCCTTGGAATGGTTCTGTCTAAGCTGGTGACCACCTGCACGACACCCAGTCTGGGGCCCCTTCCTGCCTTATCCCCACGGCTACCAGACTGCCTCTCTTCACTGCTGCATCCTGACTAACTACTGACCAGTAAGTGCCTCCCTATATCCCACTGTTCTATGCTGCACCACTCTATAGCTCCTCCCAACTGACAAACCCCTAATGGTCACTATATCTAGTCTAGACTCTGATTCCCTACCACTAATGTGCCCCACTAATCTAACCCCACTATTGTCCTATGCCATCTTCTACTTTATTCCTACTCCTATACATAACACATAGTATTAGATTAGGAAAATTTGTGGGTATCATCCGTGCTGCTGTACAAATACGATCCAGGAAGGTAGAAGATAAAGAATGGTGTTTTTATTTTCTCATCGCATTTCAAAGTCAACAAGACTTCTTCTTCAGGATACATAACACATATCACATACATCCACATTACAGTACATAAACAATACAGCAACATTACGTTAACATTAGTAAACGACAAGATGCCGCACGTGATTCATGTGTACAGTGCCCATGGGGGGGGGGGGGGGGGAGACACCTGTCCATGCATACCAGTACAGGGACGAGGCCCTGCATACTAGGAAAGAGATGAAGGCCCTGCATATCAGGACAGGGAAGAGGGGGACCCATTCCTACCAGGACAGGGAAGAGGGGGACCCATTCCTACCAGGATAGGGATGAGGGGGAACCATTCCTACCAGGATAGGGATGAGGGGGACCATTCCTACCAGGACAGGGATGAGTGGGCCATGCATACCAGAATGGGGGGGGGGGGGGGGCATGCATGCCAGGATGGGGATGAGGGAGCCATGCATACCAGGCTAGGGATGAGGAGGAATGCATACCAGGATAGGGATGAGTGGCCATGTGTACCAGGATGTGGAAGAGGGGATCACAGGGGATATTAAGTACAAAATTGACCACATTTTTTCGTCTTCAATTTTTTTTTTCTAATTTCCTCCTCTAAAACCTAGGTGCGTCTTAATAGTCCGAAAAATACGGTAGGTAAAACAATAGGAAAAAGACCCCAGCAGATAAGATGCTGGTGGCGGAGTCGCCACAAAAAACGATAGCAAGACCGCCAGCAAAACAGTTTCAGGAAAAAGACCACCAGCTTATTACTGTAGAGGCTTCACCGCTGGAATACAGTCAGTGTGTACATAGTCTAAGGGCTTGTCCACATGTTGAGTATTTGACGTGTTTTTATTTTTTCATGTGGTTTTGCTGTGAAAAAAATGCAGTGTTTTCCTGTGCCAGCAAAGAGAATGAGATTAAGGAATTCTCATGCATATGTTGCTTATTTTTTCTTTCCAGATTTGAAGATATTCGTAGTCATGCAGAATGTCAATTCTTTCAGCATTTTTTAGCCAGTCATAAGAAATGTGGAAAAAAAAGCAAAGTTTATTGCATATAATTTACCCAGCATTTTTCTTGCCAAAAGACAAGTATATGCTACAGACATTTCTGCACTAAAATTGTAATGTGTGCACATACCCGTAGTTAAGTGTCCAGTGTATTAATATCAGAGCTCTTACCAGCCAACATTTTCTGTGCCGTTTTGGCTACTGGGAATATGGTGCTATGTAGGGCTGCATATTAAGCTGACAGATACGCTTTAAGAAATCAGACTTGTTAGGGGCAATTGTGCCTATATAAAAAGGCCAAAAAGACAAGTCCCATCTCTGTGACTAGTGAAAGGTTCAAAATCACATCTTTACTGTTTCTAAAGGTACTGTCACACTTAGCGATGTACCAGCGATCCCGACCAGCGATATGACGCGGTCAGGATCGCTGGTGCATCGCTAAGTGGTCGCTAGTGAGCTGCCACACAGGCAGATCTCACCAGCGACATCGCTGGGGACGGGGGTCGCTACTTACCTGTCACACTATGCGATCCTGACGTCCTCCCGCCCGCGTCCACGCGTCGCTTGTCTCCACAGCAGGAAGCCCCAGCAGGAGCTGACGACGAGAAGCAGTCCTGAACGTTCTTGTGCGATCAGCTATAACCAGCGGGGGAGTGGGTCATAGGTAAGTATCAGACACAGCGATATCGCTAGCAATATCGCTATAACTGGTTTGAAAGACCAGCTCACCCACGTCTGACCTCACCGCACCTCAGATTGGTTGTTATGATTAAGGGCGTCTAGCCAGAAACGCGTAAACAATGTTCTGTTGTCTGAACAGCACTCAATAAATCACCAGAGCACTTCAGCTGGATCATTTCTTCTTTTATTACTAATATCGCTATAATGTCACAAGTTATAGCGATATTGCTAGCGATATCGCTTAGTGTGACAGTACCTTAAGGCTAGTCATATAAAAGATCCCATTCAGATTCTGATTTTAGACATTTCTGTTAAAAAAAATCTATCATGTGTGAACTCGAAGAGTTACGTAACAAGACTGCAGTGTCACATAGGGGTGCCATTTAGAGGGCACACACTCGGCAATATTAGGCCACCTTTAACAGACCCCCCTCTTTTAAGGGCGCTTGTTAGAAAGACTGGAATTAAAGTAATCACTTTTTAAAGTGTAAGATAGTAGATGGAACATACCACCGCAAAATAAAACTCCTCTAGGTAGCATACTGTGAAAAGTTGTTTAACAAAGGACTGCAATATATACTTCTTACCCATTTGCCCAGTTGTTCCCCGATCCCTGTTTTTGGGAAAATTGTGATTTCTCATTGTATTTCCATTTACCAGAATGAGCTGCCATTGATAAAGTTTGAGAAATTACTTTTGGTTCCATGTCAAGAAGTACAGCCCGGCTTACAAAATCTATAAAAAATAAATACATATTGTAAATACAGTAAAAGCAAAGAGTCATAACTTATAAAAGTCTGAGAACAATGTATACCTCCAGATTCTGTCTCATCAAAGAATCTCTCCCTAGATGCAGCTTGATAAAGCCCATTTTCCTTCCTGGGGCACAGTCCATTGCTGTGGAAATCATTGCAAATGGCATCAAATAACTCATAGCCAATTTGATTGCCACACTGGCCCAATTGTAGTGTAATAAGAGACATGCCCAGCTTTTATCTGCAGAGAGAAAAGGCAAGAAATATAAAAAATGCACAAAAGTATTCTAGCATATATACTGAGTAGTCTTTTCACTTAAAGGGAACCTATGATAACTTGTGCAACCGCTGTCAATCCTGGGGCGGAGCATGCGTAATAGTCCTGGGTACGTTGCAAGAGCTGAAGTCTCGATCAGTGCATGTGTGACCACCGGGAATGTTGGCATTTGTGCAAGATCTATGGAAGAGAACAGGATTACAGTGACTTAATACAGATGATAAATTTCCCACCATGCTCGCGTTGACGTCACATAGGTTAAGTGAGTTCATTGGCTGTGAACTCGCAGGACCTGTCTGACGGCATCATGAGCTGGAGAACTTTCTCACGCTCGCGGTGCTGTCAGTTAGGTAATAAGAGTTCACAGAGAGACACTGAGTACACTGTGATCAGTGTCTCAGCTAGATGACACACTGTATGGTAGCATCATGCAACCATGCAGCCTGCCATCTAGATGTAGCAGAGCTAGACCCATTGTGGGACAAATGGATTATCATCTCTATGGAAAGATAAGGAATATTGTCGTTTTTTATTTTTAACTCTTTTGCAGATGACAAGGGCATCAAGGGAATGGACGAGGTTGTAAGTATGGTTTAATTAAGATGTATTAAAAGGAGTCTGTGTCATTCTTTCAATTAAAGGATTTTATTCTGGGTGTCTGTGTTTTCATACAATGTTACTATGGGGTTAGTAATGGGCGTGTCTTATTGACGCCTCTCCATTACTAACTTCAGGGCTTGACATCACCTGACAATACAAAGGTGACATCAACCCCCTCCCAACTATCACCCCACTTGCCACCGTCTATTAATATCAGCCTACAGATGTCTGCATAGCCTTTACTGGTTATTAATTATAGGGGGGACCCCACGTTCTTTTTTTTGGGGGGGTCCCCATAAAGGCTAATTATACAGCTGTGAGCTGATATTAATAGCCTGGGAAGCTCCATGGGCATTACCCCCTTCCCAGGCTTCAAACTTCTGCCCCCAGTCGTCGGCTTTCCCTCTGCTGGTTAAGAAAATTATGCGGGAGCCCATGCATTTTTTTTCCAAAAAATAATCTGTTATTAATTAAATTCATGTACAGTAAGTTGCACACACATCTGTATATCTACCTATTCTATCTGTATTTATTGTATGCAATCCATCTATTCTATCCTGTCAGCTCCTGCTGTGATTTTACACTACTCGGCTGCTGAATTGCCAGCTTTATTAGATATTATATATTGTAAGGTAGCGCTTATTGTTTAGTGTTGGGGGACACTTACTTGGCAGCAGATTAATAGGGTCAGGCACAGGTTTTTCCACATAAATAGTCCATTTTGGTTTATTCAAACATCAAACCACTGTAGGCCATGTTACAATTCACAGGCTTAACACATAGTCCAGAACATTTACAGGTTATAGCTTTTCCTTGCAGTCCCTAAACACGCTGGTCCTGTCTGTCCAGTGACCGTGGGCAACCAGACGCCAACCAGTTCATTAACGTTCATAGAACCTCACAAGCACCAACAGTTATTTCCCTGTCCAGGGGTTACCTCTTAGGAGGTCCTGCTCCGCACGCTGACTCCTGTCAGTACTCTCTCTCAAGGAAGCTGCCGAACTGGCATCACCGTCCCAGACAACGCCTTGCTCACCAGGCCACCTGACAGTCCAGATCCACAGACGGACAGTAGCTCCCCCAATGCAGTGCCGTCACTGACTCTACAAACACACGTGGCCTATTCAGGATGTCCGTCCCCACTTTAGAACCGTCCAACACACAAGCAACATCGGGTGCTATTCAGGGATCCAACGCTCCTCCCAGGGTCTCCCAACACACTGGCCACCAGGTCCAGGGCCTCAGCGGGTGCTATTCAAGACGTCCGTCCCCTCCTGAGACCGTCCAACACTGATGCCTCACCAGGTCCAAGGTTGCAGCATGTGCTCCAGGGATCCGATTCTTCTCCCAGAATCTCCCAACACTGACCCTCCAGGACCTTGCACCCTGAACCATTCAGGTACACACTCTCTCCCCATTTGACCAGACCTCAGGCACATTATATCTTACATAACCATACCCACAGGTGAGGTATGGATCACATGGTCATGATCTCACTCCAGGTCCTTTTAACACACCCAGCCAGCCACACACACACAAACACACACAGGCTTTACTTTGGGCGTACAGACACACACCCCTGGGTGGGTTTGTAGGTGACTGGTCCCAGCCATCTCACCAAGTCACCTGGAAGTTTCCCTGATACACAGTAACAAACCCTCAGAAGTACCTCTGCTGATCAATACACGTTCCAGCTTCCATCACAAGGATGAAAATTGTAGATTCACTCTGAAGGCATCAAAACTATGAATTAACACATGTGGAATTATATAATTAACAAAAAAGTGTGAAACAACTGAAAATATGTCATTCTAGGTTCTTCAAAGTAGCCACCTTTTGCTTTGGTTACTGCTTTGCACACTCTTGGCATGCTCTTGATGAGCTTCAAGAGGTAGTCACCGGAAATGGTCTTCCAACAGTCTTGAAGGAGTTCTGAAAGATGCTTAGCACTTGTTGGCCTTTTTGCCTTCACTCTGCGGTCCAGCTCACCCCAAACCATCTCGATTAGGTTCAGGTCTGGTGACTGTGGAGGCCAGGTCATCTGGCGTAGCACCGCATCACTCTCCTTCTTGGTCAAATAGCCCTTACACAGCCTGGAGGTGTGCTTGAGGTCATTGTCCTGTTGAAAAATGTTGGTCCAACTAAACGCAAACTGGATGGAATAGCATGCCGCTGCAAGATGCTGTGGTAGCCATGCTGGTTCAGTATGCCTTCAATTTTGAATAAATCCCCAACAGTGTCACCAGCAAAGCACCCCCACACCATCACACCTCCTCCTCCATGCTTCACGGTCGGAACCAGGCATGTAGAGTCCATCCGTTCACCTTTTCTGCGTCGCACAAAGACATGGTGGTTGGAACCAAAGATCTCAAATTTGGACTCATCAGACCAAAGCACAGATTTCCACTGGTCTAATGTCCATTCCTTGTGTTCTTTAGCCCAAACAAGTCTCTTCTGCTTGTTGCCTGTCCTTAGCAGTGGTTTCCTAGCAGCTATTTTACCATGAAGGCCTGCTGCACAAAGTCTCCTCTTAACAATTGTTGTAGAGATGTGTCTGCTGCTAGAACTCTGTGTGGCATTGACCTGGTCTCTAATCTGAGCTGCTGTTAACCTGCGATTTCTGAGGCTGGTGACTCGGATGAACTTATCCTCCGCAGAAGAGGTGACTCTTGGTCTTCCTTTCCTGGGGCGGTCCTCATGTGAGCCAGTTTCTTTGTAGCGCTTGATGGTTTTTGCCACTGCACTTGGGGACACTTTCAAAGTGTTCCCAATTTTTCGGACTGACTGACCTTCATTTCTTAAAGTAATGATGGCCACTCGTTTTTCTTTACTCAGCTGCTTTTTTCTTGCCATAATACAAATTCTAACAGTCTATTCAGTAGGACCATCACCTGTGTATCCACCAGACTTCTGCACAACACAACTGATGGTCCCAACCCCATTTATAAGGCAAGAAATCCCACTTATTAAACCTGACATATTTTCAGTTGTTTCACACTTTTTTGTTAATTATATAATTCCACATGTGTTAATTCATAGTTTTGATGCTTTCAGAGTGAATCTACAATTTTCATAGTAATGAAAATAAAGAAAACTCTTTGAATGAGAAGGTGTGTCCAAACTTTTGGTCTGTACTGTATATCGGCAATTTACAATCTTGCCGCTTACCATTTCCCCATCACAATAAAGGAAACGCCTGCATGCATGTCCTGGGAAACCCATACACACAAACATACACACACATATACATATACACATATATAACATAGGGCATAGTAACTAACTACGGTTAGTTATAACAAATTATAATGATTATATCTATATACTGTATATATAAAGCCGAGTGTAGAGCCCCGTCCACTCCGCATAGCCACATTCACTATAATATCCCCCATCATCCTGTCATCCAGAGCCACCGGACTACTACCCCTAATATCTCACATCATCCCGTGAGCCAGAGCCACCGGACTACTACCCCTAATATCCCACATCATCCCGTGAGCCAGAGCTACCGGCTACTACCCCTAATATCCCACATCGTCCCGTCAGCCAGAGCCACCGGACTACTAGCCCTAATATCCCACATCATCCTGTCAAAGCCACCAGACTACTACCCGCAATATCCCACATCATCCCGTCAGTCAGGGCCACCAGACAACTACCACTAATATCCCACATCATCCCGTCACAGATGCCGGACTACTCCCCCTAATATCCCACATCATCCCGTCAGCTAGAGCCACCGGACTACTACCACTAATATCCCACATCATCTCGTCAGCCAGAGCCACCGGACTACTCCCCCTAATATCCCACATCATCCCGTCAGCCAGAGCCACCGGACTACTACCACTAATATCTCACATCATTCTGTCAGCCAGAGCCACCGGACTACTACCCCTAATATCCCACATCATCCCATCAGTCAGAGCCACCGGACTACTACTCCTAATAACCCACATCATCTCATCAGCCAGAGCCACCGGACTACTACCCCTAATATCCCAGATCATCCCGTTAGCCTGGGGTCAGAATCATAGCGCTGAGTGGAACAGTCCTGACTTCCATACCAATGATCCCTTTAATAGAAGCCTGGGGTGAGAATCAGAGCGCTGAGGAATTTACCCTAACTTCCATAACAGAAATCCCTTTAAAAGAGGCTTGGGGTCAGTACCAAAGCTCAGAGTGGATTTGCCCTCACTTCCATACTGGGGATCCCTTTAAGAGACTGGGATTAGAACCAGAGCGCTGAGTGGATTTGCCGTGACTTGCGTACCAATGATCCCTTAAATAGAACCCTGGGGTCAGAATCAGAGCGTTGAGGGATTTGCCCTAACTTACATACAGGAGATCCCTTTAAGAGAGCCTGGGGTCAGAACCAAAGCGCTGGATGGATTTGCCCTGACTTCCATACCGGAGATCCCTTTTAGAGACCCTGGGGTCAGAACCACAGAGCCGAGTTGAATGGTCCTAACTTCCATACCAGGGATCCCTTTAAGAGAGGCCTGGGGTCAAAACCAAAGCCCTGGATGGATTTGCTCTGACTTCCATACCAATGATCCCTTTAAGAGGGAAGATGTGCCTACGGGATGGAGGATGTGTGGATGGGGATATGGGCAGGGGTGGGGGGGGATTCATTTCTGTCATATGCTCTCTGCTCCTTTCAGGGGGGCAGACGATGGCTGGGAGCTTATGTTCCCGGGGAGGCTAGATTTCTCCCACCATGTCAGTGTCTGCTGAGGTGTTGTCAAGTGGGAAAACTTTCTCAGCTACTTTTAACCAGCTCTGGTGAAATGAGAGATGCTTAGTGTCCCTGCATTCAGTTGACATGCCCAAACTTGTTGGATAGTCAGCAGTACTTGGCTCAGGCTGTAGTAACATCAGCAGTGCTTGGCTCAGGCTGTAGTAACAATCAAACTTCATAAGTGATCTGTGTGAGCCTGCCATGGCAGCAGGTCGTAAGAGAGACCCTATTTGGGTTCATTTTGTTGAGATGCCAGCAGCAGATCTTGGAAAGAAAGGTGCAAGAGCAAAGTGCAAATACTGTCAAAAGGATATCCAAGGACTTGTTTGCCGTTTGAAATCACATTATGAAAACTGCAACCAGAAGGGAAATGAAGATGTTGATAGTGATACAACTAATGTCAATGAACCCCCACAGCTTCTTATGCACCAGGAGCCTAGTACTAGTGGTAAGTCTGGCAATTAATTTACAACCTATTTTTTTAACAGACATTTTACTGGGATGGTTAAAGTCTATGAAAAGAAAAATTTCTAGCACTGGTAGTTCTGGAGTATAGAATTTAAATTTATGTTAAGGCAATATTTCACAGAAAATTAACGCTAAAGGACATGTGCACCTTTATTTTTTTAAGGTGCACATGTCCTCCCCCCGCAGCGCTCTTACCTCCGATCCCCGCAGCGCTGAGATCCGTGGCTTCGTTTTGACCGTCCGCCTCCCGTCCTCCGGTTGCGGCCTACTCGCAGTGATCCAGCGGCGTGACGTCAGCGGGCCGCACGCTCCATTGAAATGAATGGAGGCGCGCTCGCGGACGGGCAGAACGAAGCCACGGATCCCCGCAGCGCTGACATCGGAGGTAAGAGAGCTGCGGGGGGAGGACATGTGCACACTGTGACTGGCTGCACCTTAAAAAATAAAGGTGCACATGTCCTTTAAGTAAAAATAAAGTGTGTATACGCTTATTTTTTTTTTTTATTGTAGGCTGCAATTCACTTTTGAAGTCTGCCAAATTGACCATTTTAAAAAAAAAACATTTTTAAAACTTTTGTGACATAATTTTTTTCAGTTGCTGAGGCTCTGATATTAGTTACCAGTATTACAGCAACCTCACCGGAAAACTTGAGTAGCATAACTTTTGAGACAGCCCTTATAGGACGAGGACCATTACATTGTTCAAAAAGTTTGTTTCAATATTTTCGTTATATTTCTTCAAATACGCAGTCGATTTATATTTTTAATTTCTGTGCTTTCAGGGTCAAATATGGCTTGTGCTGCACGTGACAATCAATATCTGGGTACAACTTCAACAAAGCAGCCCAAAAAAAAACTTTGCGTGCAAAGTGTAGAAAAATTCATCTTAAAGACTACGACGAGCCAGAAAGAACATTTTGATGAATTAATTGCTAAATTCATATTTGCAACCAATTCTTCTTTCCGACTAGTTGAGCACCCATTGTTTGTACAAATGATCGAAGGAATTAAGGCCCTTTTACATTTAGCGATGCACCAGCGATCCAACCAGCGATCCGACCCGGTCAGGATCGCTGGTGCATCGCTAAATGATCGCTAGTGAGCTTTCATACAGAAAGATCTCACAGCGATGCAGCAGCGACGCAGCGCACGATACTTACCATTCACACACAGCGATCCTGCGTCCTCCCGCCCGCGTCCAGCGTCGCTCGTCGTCACAGCAGGAAGTCTCAGCAGGAAGCGCCCGACGAGAAATGGAGCCGGACAATCTCGCGCGATCAGCGATGGACAGCGGGGGAGCCGGTCGCTGGTAAGTATCACACATAGCGATATCGCTAGCAATATCGCTATAACGTCACAAAACCAGTGACGTTTTAGCGATATTGCTAGCGATATCGCTTAGTGTAAAACCCCCTTTAGACCAGGCTACAAACCACCAAGTAGATTTGATATCTCAGGAAAACATCTTCAGGCTGTATACGACATAGAAAGAGCGGCTTGTACAAAATATTTGAAAGACAAGGTTGTTAACATGAGCTTGGATGGTTGGAGCAACATCCACAACGACCCCATAATTTGCACTTGTGTCACAACAGAAGATGGTGAAACTTACCTTACAGACACAATCGACACATCTGGAAATTCACATACTGCTGAATATTTACTTGAAATTGCTAAGAACTCAATTCACCAATGCCAAGAACAGTTTGGATGTAAAGTAAGGAGCTTAGTTACTGATAACGCAAGCAATGTGGCAAAAATGCGAGCGGAACTGGCACAGGATGACACAAATGTCATTACATACGGTTGTTCTGCCCATTTGTTGCATCTTTTGGCAAAAGACCTGCATATTTTGGGTGTCAAGGAACATGTTGTAGAAATTGTTAAATATTTCCGCAATAATCATTTTGCACATGCAACCTACAAGGAAATGGGAGGACTGAAGTTGGTTCTACCACAAGATGTTAGATGGAATACCTTGGCTGACTGCTTGGAACTGTTTATTAACAACTGGTCAAAATTACTGTCCATTTGCGAAACACATCGGGATAAAATTGATGCTAATATACGAAGCAAAGTATTAAATCTTGGTGTGAAGAGAAATGCCGAGGACCTTTTGGAAAGGTTAAAGCCAATATCGATTGCGTTGGATAAAATGCAGAAAGATACTGCAACCATAGCTGATGCCACAGAAGTTTGGAAAGATTTAGAAGGTTCTCTAGATCTCTTGAACCTCTCAAACAATGTAAAGGTTGCAATACAGCACTGCAAGGACCAAGCATTAAAAGAAGAACACTATTTAGCCAATATCTTGCATCCCATCTACAGAGGGAAAAAATTATCTGAGGCGGAAATCAACTCTGCAATGGAGTGGCTCGCCAATATACTAACCATGACATTGTGGCAACTGTGCTGAAATTGAAGTGTGAATCTGCACCATTTCAAAAATACATGTTTGCAGATAACGTCGTTAATGAACTAAAACCACTGGACTGGTGGAAGTCGCAATCACTTGTTCTTCCAGCAAAGATAATAAATCTAGCTACTCAGCTACTGACTGCATCGGCTTCATCCGCAGGAGTAGAGAGATTGTTTTCTTCATTTGGTTTGGTGCACACAACAGTCCGAAACCGCTTAGGAACTGCTAAAGCAGGACAACTGGTTTTCCTATTAAAAGTCCTAAATAAACAGTAGGCTTAAAGGACTGATGTATTCACTGAAGATGTTTGCTTACTTCAAACGTTAGAGATAGGCTATTGTTAAAAAGTACTTACTCTCTGTAGTTCAATTCTGAGTGTTTAATAGTGCAAATAAAAATTATTAGGTTTCATAATCAACTGTTTTAATATTTTTATTTGTGTAAAACAATTAGATTTGCAAAAAGACAAAGTTTTGCTTGTGTACAACTTGATTAAAAAATCTGATTTAAATCAAATGATTTAAATCAAAAAAATCTGATTTAAATCAAAAAAATCTGATTTTTTTAAAAAAATCAAGATTTTTATCCACCCTGCTTAGTGATTGGTTGCAAGGAAAACTGTTGCTCATAGCAACCAATCACAGCTCAGCTTCTTTTGAACAGCTCTGGTAAAATGAAAGATGCTTTGTGATTGGTTGGTGATACACACACACACATAGATTCATAAATATATGTGACAGTCACTGGTACTGTAATAGAGGGGAGATATGTTTCACTACGCATGTCAGTGATATAAAATCAAGAGTGTTATTTCCTCCAGCACAGTAAGTGTTGCGAGGGTTAAGTTATGTTCAGTGATGAGCGAGTAGCATCGTTGCTTGGGTTTTCCTGAGCATGCTCGGGTGTCCTCTGAGTATTTTGGCGTGCTCGGAGATTAAGTTTTCGTCGCCTCAGCCTCATGATTTGCAGCTGCTGGACTGCCTGAATATATGTGGGAATTCCTTAATAAACAGGCATTCCCTCACATGTATTCAGGTTGTCCAGCAGCCGCAAATCATGCAGCTGCATCGACAGAAACTAAATTTCCGAGCACGCCAAAATACTCAGAGGACACCCGAGCATGCTCGGGAAAACTCGAGCAACGAGTATACTCGCTCATCACTAGTTACGTTATGGGCTTATTTTTAGGGGGACATTCATAGAGCGGGAGGGAGAGTGTCCCCCTATATCTCCCCACTAGAGCTAGCACCACTGGTGCTGACAGGACCTGGGTGAGGTCACAGTCATGTGATAAGTCAAGTAGTTGAGGAGTCACATGATCTAGGCTTAAATGGCTGAAGGAAAGAACTTTCAGTGTTCAGATTGTTCGCCAAGAGAAGGAGCACTGCAGGAGAGTGCTCCATGGACTAGAGAACCTGAACCATGTGTGTTCTGTCAGCAATGAGCAGGAGGAACCCCGCTCACAGAAGGACTTTGTTTTTTCTGCCTCCATTTTGTTTTTGTTTTCCTGTTTTGCCCAGTGGGCTTGTATTTTCTTTACTACCCCTTGGTTTATGCTGCCTACAATAAACCAAAAGAAGTCCTTAAAGCCGCAGTGTACCCATATTTACCTCCATGTGCAGCCGAGTGAGCTGACCTACCACAGGTGGTGTTAGAAGTGTGGCAGCATTTCCAGTGAACACGTTGGATGGCCACAAGCCAGCATGCGACATCAAGCAAGATGGAGGACCTATGCTCAGCCAGGAGCATAGCCCCAGAATTAGTCCATATTTTTTCTCGGACGGGCCTGCCAAAAGAGATGGGCCTGTTCCGTCAGCCATGAGCCGGAGGAACCCCGCTCACAGAAGAATTTTCAGTGTTCAGAGTGTTCACCAAGAGAAGGATCACTGCACAAGAGTGCTCCATGGACTAGAGAACCTGAACTGTGTTTTGTCAGCAATGAGCAGGACGAGCCCCGCAAAAAAGACTTAATACTTTGTGGCAAAACCTCTGTTGGTAAGCACAGTAGTCAGACCTTTTTTGCAGTTGATGATGAGGTTTGCACACGTGTCAGGAGGAATTTTGGTCCACTCCTCTTTGCAGATCATCTCTAAATCATTAAGATTTTAAGGCTGTTGCTTGGCAACTCGGAGCTTCGACTCCCTCCATAAGTTTTCTATGGGATTAACTCCTTTACCCCCAAGGGTGGTTTGCACGTTAATGACCAGACAAATTTTTACAATTCTGACCACTGTCCCATTATGAGGTAATAACTCTGGAACGCTTCCATGGAGCCTGGTGATTCTGACATTGTTTTTCTCGTGACATATTGTACTTTATGTTAGTGGTAAAATTTCATTGATATAACTTGCGTTTATTTGTGAAAAAAACTGAAATTTGGCGAAAATTTTGAACATTTCGCAATTTTCCAACTTTGAATTTTCTTGCCCTTAAATCACAGTGATATGGAGCACAAAATACTTAATAAGTAACATTTCCCACATGTTTACTTTACATCAGCACAATTTTGGAAACAAATTTTTTTTGTTGAAGTTATAAGGGTTAAAAGTTGACCAGCGATTTCTCATTTTTACAACACCATTTTTATTTGAAATCACTTTGAGGGGTCTATATGATAGAAAATACCCAAAAGTGACACCATTCTAAAAACTGCACCGCTCAAGGTGCTCAAAACCACATTCAAGAAGTTTATTAACCCTTCAGGTGCTTCACAGGAATTTTTTTAAATGTCTTAAAAAAAATTTACTTTTTCACAAAAAAATTACTTCAGGTTCAATTTTTTTTATTTTACTAAGGGTAACAGGAGAAATTGGACTCCAAAAGTTATTGTGCAATTTGTCCTGAGTACCCTGATATGTGGGACAAAACTACTGTTTCGGCGCATGGCAGAGCTCGGAAGGGAAGGAGTGCCGTTTGACTTTTTCAACGCAAAATTGGCTGGAATTGAGATCGGATGCCATGTCGCGTTTGGAGAGCCCCTGATGTGCCTAAATAGTGGAAACCCCAGACAAATTACACCATTTAGGAAACTAGACCCCCCAAGGAACTTATCTAGAAGTGTGGTGAGAACTTTGAACCCCCAAGGGCTTCACAGACGTTTATAACGTACAGCCGTAAAATTAAAAAATCATTTTTTCCACAAAAATGATCTTTTCACTCCCAATTTTTATTTTCCCAGGGGAAACAGGACCCCAAAAGTTATTGTGCAATTTTGTCCTGAGTACGCTGATACCCCATATGTGAGAGAAAACTACTGTATGGGCACACGGAAGGGAAGTAGTGACGTTTTGGAATGCAGACTTGGAATAGTCTGCAGGTGTCATGTCGCGTTTGGACAGCCCTTGATGTGCTTAAACAGTGGAAACCCCCACAAGTGACCCCATTTTGGAAACTAGACCCCTCCCCAAGAAACTAATCTAGATGTGTGGTGAGCATTTTGAACTCCCACGTGCTTCACAGAAGTTTATAACGCCCGGGCATGTAATAAAAAAAATCATATTTTTTCCACAAACATGATCTTTTAGTCTCCAATTTTTTTATTTTCTGAAGGGTAACAGGAGAAAGTGGACCCCAAAAGTTGTTGTCCATTTTGTCCTGAGTACGCCGATACCCCATATGTGGGGGTAAACCACTGTTTGGGCACATGGCAGAGCTTGGAAGGGAAGGAGCACCATTTGACTTTTTCAACGCAGAATTGGCTGGAATTGAGATCAGAACGCCATGTCACGTTTGGAGAGCCCCTGATGTGCCTGACCAGTGGAAACCCCCCAATTCTAACTCCAACACTAACCCCAACACACCCCTAACGGGAAAATGGAAATAAATACATTTTTTTCAATTTTATTATTTTTCCCTAACTAAAGGGCTGAAAAAGGGGGATTTGATTTACTATTTATAGCGGGTTTTTATGTTTGGCAGCTGTCACACGCTAAAAGACGCTTTTTATTGCAAAAAATAGTTTTTGCATCACCACATTTTGAGAGCTATAATTTTTCCATATTTTGACCCACAGAGTCATGTGGGGTCTTATTTTTTTGCAGGACGAGCTGACGTTTTTATTGGTACCATTTTGGGGCGCATGTCATTTTTTGATCGCTTTTTATTCCGATTTTTAAGACACAGAATGAACAAAAACCCGCAATTCATGAATTTCTTTTTTTTGGGGGGGAGGAGGGGCGTTTATACCGTTCCGCATGTGGCAAAATTGATAAAGCAGTTTTATTCTTCGGGTCTGTACGATGACAGCGATACCTCATTTATATCTTTTTTTATGTTTTGGCGTTTTTATACAATAAAAACATTTTTATATAAAAAATAATTATTTTTGCATCGCTTTATTCTGCGAAGTATCACTTTTTTATTTTTTCGCTGATGACGCTGTATGTTGGCTCGTTTTTTGCAGGACAAGATGACATTTTCAGCGGTACCATAGTTATTTATATACGTCTTTTTGATCGCGAGTTATTGCACTTTTTGTTCGGTGGTATGATAAAGCATTGTTTTTTGCCTTTTTTATGAAGGGGTTCAGTAAGGGGGTTAACTACTGGGACAGTTTTATAGGGCGGGTCATTACAGACGCGGCGATACTAAATGTGTACTTTTATTGTTTTTTTATTATTTACAAAAAAGAATTTATTAGGTAATTTTTTTTAAATTTAGGAACTTTTTAAAAACTATTTTTTACACGATTTTTTTTTTTACTTTATTATATTGTCCCAGGGGAGACAGGCACTGAGAAGCCACCTCTCTGCAGGACCTGGAAGGCCCCCGCAGCCATCTTGGACCAGGGGCCTGCAGGGAGGAGGCCCTCGGAACAACGCGAGCATATCGTGTTGTTCTGTGGGTCTCAGGGAAGCACGCAGGGAGCCCCCCCCCTGCGTGATGCTTCTCTATGCCCCTAGAACACTGCGGTCATATTTGAGCGCTGTGTCGGGGGTTAATGTGCCGGGAGCAGTCCGTGACTGATCCTGGCACATAGTGCCGGGTGTCAACTGTGATAATCAGCTGACACCTGGCCGCGAATAGCTGCGCTCCCCCCCGTGAGCGCAGCTAAACACTATGACGTACTAGCCCGTCCACGGTCATACAGGCCCAGGGCACCTGGACGGGATAGTACGTCTGATGTCAGGAAGGGGGTTAAGGGCTGGAGAATGGCTAGGCCACTCCGTGACCTTAATGTATTTCTTTTTGAGCCACTCCTTTGGTCCCTTGGCTGTATGTTTTGGGTCACTGTCTTGCTGGAAGAAACCGGTGATGCACTCGGCACTGCTCGCCGTGGACACTGGGCTGCGGCATCGCCACATTTCTGCCTCCTGCATCATGAGGAAGGGCTCCTGTTCCATGCTCCGCCTCACCGCCAACACCGGACCCGCAGCATCGTACCCCACCCAGGACTGCAGCATTGTCCCACTTCTGCCGCCGTCGGCTTTATGAAGAAGGGACCATGACTCCTGTAACCCCGCTCTACCACCGCTGGCCCTCAGGTAAGATACCTTAAATCTTAAATTTGGACAATAAGACGGACTCCCATCTTATAATCTTTTTTTCTGCTATTTTCCACGCCAAAATTTGGGGTGCGTCTTATGATCCGGCGCGTCTTATATTCCGAAAAATACAGTATTTTAACCATTCTATTACCTGTATGCCCATAGTAATAACTTAAAAGTGTCCCAGGGGATGACAGATTCCTTTTAATGACCTTGAAAGTGGCATACGGAGTAGAATGCCAATATTTACAAATGTTAGATGAAAAATGGGGAAAGATTCCGGCACAACCATGCAGGGATAAAATAAGTTCTTTATTCAAACGTAGTTAAAACATTAAGGCTGTGTGCCCACGTTGCGTTTTTGTAAGCGTTTCCGCCGGCTCAGACGCTGCAGAAATGCTTACAAGATGCTTCTAATTCATTTGCATGCGTTTTTGGCTTTTTGTGCCAATGCATGCGTTTTTATCCGCTCAGGAATCGCTTAGCGGCTAAAAACGCAGCATGCACATTATTTTCCGCATTGCTCAGTGTTTTTAGCCATCCCCAATGTTCCCAGAAATCGCGTATCAAAAAACGCGTCAAAAACGCGTAAAAAAACTCGCACGAAACGCGCGTTTTCTGGGAAAGGGGATCCTTTTCCTGAGCGTTTAAAAACGCTAGCGTGGGCACATAGCCTAAAAGGTGAGGCCTCGTACCTGACTCGTTTAAGGTGTATACACACCCTTAGTCATAGGCTAACTAAGGCTAGGTTCAGATTTGCGGATGTCAGAGCTTTGGAGGGCTGCATAATTCCTCCGTGAAGCTCCTCCCACTGCCACACTTCCTCCGTTCAGCTCCGCCTACGTCTGCATGTGGCCTGTGTAACTATCTTTAACATTGGGTATGCAGGCCATGTGGATGTATGCAGATGCGTCCGCATGCAGCATGATTATTACACGAGCATCGACTCTACTAATTAATAAGGGACAAGGATATCAGTGTCTTTTGCTGCATAAGGCATGTAGACAAAGGAAAACTCTCTTTTGACATCCCTATACACTAGAAATATCGGCTTGACTGCAAATTATGAATTGAAGGTGATGAGAGCAAATAATGATGAATTTTGAGGGTGGGAGGAGTAAATGATGATGTATTGAGACTTGTAGATGGGGATAGTAAATGATGAATTGAGGGTGAGGGGGGGACAACAAATGATGAATTAGGGTGGGGCAGCAAATAATGATACAGCGAGGGTGAGGGAGAGAAGTTGATAATGAATTAGAGGCAAAGGTGGGAGAGTGAAAAGGCATGACAATCAATTAGGGCAGAAGGGCATGTAAATATAATGAATCGGGGGAGCGGGAGGTTTATAGTGGGGCCCGTTGAGGATGCAGTGACTTGTAATGAATTAGGGGAAAAGGTACAGGGGCTAATTAATTTATATATTTATTAGGTGGGGAAAATGGCTATTTATAGTTGGTGAGGGCACAGTGGTGGATTATAATTGATATTTGGAATGGTGGGTTCCATAATAAGTAATTATACATTAATGATGGGTGCACATCTGTATTCAGCTGTGTAGTGTAGAAGCATAAAAGTGGGGAATGTGCTCTAGAAGCGGTGCTCTAGATATCTGTCATTTTATGTAGAGATGAGTCCTGGCTAGAAGAAGTGATGGTGGTCTGCTCTGGATGAAGAAAAGAAAGATGTAGGACTTCAACTAGAGATGTCACTGATAACACACTGACTTATCTGTACTCTGACACTATATGCTGTATACTATGTACAGAGCTCCTGTGTATAATGTCACTGGTGATCACTATTACCTGTACACTCACCCATTATACAGAGCTTCTGTGTATAATGTCACCGGCGATCACTGTAGTACCTGTACACTGACACTATATACAGAGCTCCTGTGTAAAATGGCACTTAGTATTGTGTTTTTTTAATTAATGATCAGTATTGTACACTACTCAAAAAAATAAAGGGAACACTTAAACAACAGAATATAACTCCAAGTAAATCAAACTTCTGTGAAATCAATCAGTCCACTTAGGAAGCAACACTGATTGACAATCAATTTCACATGCTGTTGTGCAAATGGAATAGACAACAGATGGAAATTATTGTCAATTATCAAGACCCTCAATAAAGGAGTGGTTCTGCAGTTGGGGACCACAGGCCACATCTCAGTACCAATGCTTTCTGGCTGATGTTTTCGTCACTTTTGAATGTTGGTTGTGCTTTCACACTTGTGGTAGCATGAGACGGACTCTACAACCAACACAAGTGGCCAGTACACCAGGAGACGTGAAGGGTGCCATAGGAGGGCAACTATCCAGCACAGGACTGCTCGTTCAGCCTTTGTTCAAGGTGGAACAGGAGGAGCACTACCAGAGCCCTGCAAAATGACCTCCAGCAGGCCACAAATGTGCATGTGTCTGCACAAATGGTTAGAAACCGACTTCATGACGATGGTCTGAGTGCCCGACGTCCACAGATGGGGGTTGTGCTCACAGCCGAACACCGTGTGGCCCTCCAAAGAAATGCCACCCCACACCATTACTGACCCACTACCAAACCGGTCATGCTGAAGGATGTTGCAGGCAGCAGATTGCTCTGCACGGCGTCGCTAGACTCTGTCACATGTGCTAAGTGTGAACCTGCTTTCATCTGTGAAGAGCACAGGGCGCCAGTAGCGAATTTGCCAATTCTGTTCTGTGGCAAATGCCAAGCATCCTGCACGGTGTTGGGCTGTGAGCACAACCCCCATCTGTGGACATCGGGCACTCAGACCATCCTTTTGGAGACGATTTCTAACCGTTTGTGCAGACACATGCACATTTGTGGCCTGCAGGAGGTCATTTTGCAGGGCTCTGGCAGTGCTCCTCCTGTTCCTCCTTGCATAAAGGCTGAGGTAGTGGTCCTGCTGCTGGGTTGTTGCCCTCCAATGGAACCCTCCACGTCTCCTGGTGTACTGGCCTGTCTCCTGGTAGCGCCTCCAGCCTCTGGACACTACGCTGACAGACATAGCAAACCTTCTTGCCACAGCTTGCATTGATGTGCCATCCTGGATGAGCTGCACTACCTGAGCCACTTGTGTGGGTTGTAGCATCCGTCTCATGCTACCACGAGTGTGAAAGCATAACCTGAAAGCATAACCAACATTCAAAAGTGACCAAAACATCAGCCATAAAGCATTGGTACTAAGATGCGGTATGTGGTCCCCAACTGCAGAACTACTCCTTTATTGAGGGTGTCTGTATAATTGCCAATAATTTCCATCTGTTGTCTATTCCATTTGAACAACAGCATGTAAAATTGATTGTCAAACAGTGTTGCTTCCTAAGTGGACAGTTTGATTTCACAGAAGTATGATTTTATTGGAGTTATATTCTGTTGTTTAAGTGTTCCCTTTATTTTTTTGAGCAGTGTAGTATTCAGTCACTATATGGTGGTAATATGTGATCTGGTCATGTAGTGGTGGTATTTGTATGTGGTGGTAATATATGGTCTGGTCATGGTGTGGCGGTATTTGTTCCTTGTACTTGGTATTATTTGGTCACTATGTGGGGGTAATATGTGGTCTGGTCATTATGTGACGGTATTTGTCCCTTGTATGTAGTATTATTGGTTATTTTAAAAAATAGATGTGACTCATTCCCTTAAAAAAAATAAAGAAAAATATACCTAAAAGAGTATTGTTTATTTTAAGAAATGTTTAATAGGTTAGAGTAGAGTAGGGTGCTGCCAAAAGAGTCTACCATGTCGTGGTGGCGGCTTAAAAAAAATCTTTTGGCCAAACAAAAGCTGCTGGCTATGTATGTGATATGGTGTTTGATGGGAACTGTTAATGAGTGATTGGTGAGGACATGGTGCAGAAGAGGAGTTTTTCCAAGAGTGTGAGGAGGGACTGCGGAAAGTTCGCGGGATGGAGGCAGAGCTGGGGTGGAGCCTAGACTGAGTCTAAAGGGGGCCTTGAAATTCCTAGTGGCAGTCCTGTGTGCAACTATCACCTTCAGAATTATTCAAGCAAAATGTACGCTCCAAAATCCAAATGGCTCTTCTACCTTCTAACCCATGGTATGTGGCCAAACAGTGCTTTCCAATGATATATGGGGTATTGCCGCACTTTTTGAGAAACCGCACAACAAACTGAGGTGCAATTTTACCTATTTACCGTACCTTTGTGTAAATGAAAAACTTGCAGCTAATCAAATAATTACATTTTTATCACTAAAATATTTCCATGTCCCAATGTTATAAAATTCCATGAGGCACCTACAGGTTCAAAGTACTCACTACACCCTTAGATGAATTCCAAAGTCCTTGGGGGTCACCGCTGTGTGTGTTGTGGTGGGTTGTACAGTAGTTCTGATACCTCAGGGGCTCGGCTAATGGCATTCAAAATCCTTTCAAACAAAATCTACGCACCAAAAACCAAGTGACGCCCCTTCCCCCCCCCCATCACTGCTGTGCGGTCAAAGAGTGGTGTACGACATATGTGATACTGCCAGGTTCTATAGAAATTGAATAAATTGTCCTGTCCATTTTCTCCTGTTACACCTTATTCGAATTAAAACTTTGAGACTAAAGTAACATTTCTCTAATTGGGCTGGTCAGGATTGGTGAGGGAACCCCCAGCGATATTACGGGATCACTTCCAAACTTGGTACAACACCTTTAACCCTTTTCTGCTAGCTGACGAGATAGTACGTCAGCTGGCAGTATCCCCTGCTTTGATGAGGGCTCCAGCGGTGAGCCCGCTTCAAAGCCGGGACATGTCAGCTGTTTTGAACAGCTGACATGTGCCTGCAATAGGTGCGAGCAGAATCGCGATCCGCTCACGCCTTTTAACTAGTCAAATGCCGCTGTCAAACGCTGACAGCGGCATTTAACAAGTGCTTCCAGCCGCCGGGCAGGAAATACGCACATTGCTGACCCCTGTCACGTGTTTGGGGGTCAGCGATGCGTTGGCATAACAACCAGAGGTCTCCTAGAGACCTCTATGGTTGTTAATGACGGATTGCTATGAGCGCCACCCTGTGGTCGGCGCTCATAGCAATGCTGTGACTCTGCTACATAGAAGTGATCTGTGCATCACCTCTATGTAGCAGAGGCGATTGAGTAGTGGCAGCTTCTAGGCTATTGAAGCATGCCAAAAGGAAAAAAAAAAAAAAAAGTTAAAATATGAAAAAAAAATTAAACAAATACATAAAAGTGCAAATCACCCCCTTTCGCCCCATTCAAAATAAAACAATAAAAAAAAAAAAAAAATCAGGCTGACCTGAGGTGAAATGATGAGCATGGGAAAAAGTTCAGAAACTTTCAGCCGGGGAGGCTGCGCAGAGATGAATTAATTCATTCGGCAGTGGTTTACAGCGGGGTCGGTCGCATTAGCACCGATCCCCGTTGTAAACTAGTTAACCCCTTGTGATAGTTTGCAGCGGGGGACCTGACTGAACATCGGAGAGGAATGTATATTGTTTATTTTATTTTTTTTTTTTACAGATCCATGGCTTTTTTTTGGATTAGCAGATGAATAAATGTCAAAAACTAAACTTGGTGTGTTTATTTCATTAAGGTATGTTCACACAGTGCGGATTCTCTCGCGGATTTTTCCGCACAAAAACCACAGCTCTTGGCAGAAAACGCAGGTGCATTTTTGATGCGTTTTTACTGCACATTTGCTGCGGTTTTTCAGTGCGGATTTGTATGAGTTTTTGTAAGCTAAATAAAGATATGTTATTTAACAAAAAAAAAAAAAAGAATTGTGATGTCATTTCTGTCTAACCTCCTCTTTTACATTTGTCCAACCCACACTCCATTACACAAACAGACAGATAAAAATATGGGATAGATATATAGATATATCTATGGAAATATCTATAGATATACAGTTAGGTCCATATATATTTTGACAGAGACAACATTTTTCTAATTTTGGCTCTAGACATTACCACAATGAATTTTAAACAAAACAATTCAGATGCAGTTGAAGTTCAGACTTTCAGCTTTCATTTGAGGGTATCCACATTAAAATTGGATGAAGGGTTAAGGAGTTTCAGCTCCTTAACATGTGCCGCCCTGTTTTTAAAGGGACCAAAAGTAATTGGACAGATTAAATAATTGTAAATAAAATGTTCATTTCTAGTACTTGGTTGAAAACCCTTTGTTGGCAATGACTGCCTGAAGTCTTGAACTCATGGACATCACCAGACGCTGTGTTTCCTCCTTTTTGATGCTCTGCCAGGCCTTCACTGCGGTGGTTTTCAGTTGCTGTTTGTTTGTGGGCCTTTCTGTCTGAAGTTTAGTGTTTAACAAGTGAAATGCATGCTCAATTGGGTTGAGATCAGGTGACTAACTTGGCCATTCAAGAATATTCCACTTCTTTGCTTTAATAAGCTTTAATAAACTCCTGGGTTGCTTTGGCTTTATGTTTTGGGTCATTGTCCATCTGTAGTATGAAACGACGACCAATCCGTTTGGCTGCATCTGAGCACACAGTATGGCTCTGAATACCTCAGAATTCATTCGGCTGCTTCTGTCCTGTGTCACATCATCAATAAACACTAGTGACCCAGTGCCACTGGCAGCCATGCATGCCCAAGCCATCACACTGCCTCCGCCGTGTTTTTGATGTGGCATACTTTGGATCATGAGCTGTACCACGCCTTCGCCATACTTTTCTCTTTCCATCATTCTGGTAGAGGTTGATCTTGGTTTCATCTGTCCAAAGAATGTTCTTCCAGAACTGTGCTGGCTTTTTTAGATGTTTTTTTTAGCAAAGTCAAGTCTAGCCTTTTGATTCTTGATGCTTATGAGTAGCTTGCTCTGTGCAGTGAACCCTCTGTATTTTACTTTCATGCAGTCTTCTCTTTATGGTAGATTTGGATATTGATACACCTACCTCCTGGAGAGTGTTGTTCACTTGGTTGCCTGTTGTGAAAGGGTTTCTCTTCACCATGGAGATTATTCTGCAATCATCCACCACTGTTGTCTTCCGTGGGCCCCCAGGTCTTTTTGCATTGATGAGTTCACCAGTGCTTTCTTTCTCAGGATGTACCAAACTGTAGATTTTGCCACTCCTAATGTTGTAGCAATTTCTCGGATGGGTTTTTTCGGCTTAAGGATGGCTTGTTTCACGTGCATGGAGAGCTCCTTTGACCGCATGATTCCTTCAAAGCAAAACCTTCCAAATGCCAGCACCACACCTCAAATCAACTCCAGGCCTTTTATCTGCTTAATTGGGAATGGCATAACGAAGGGATTGCCCACACTTGTCCATGAAATAGCCTTGGAGTCAATTGTCCAATTACTTTTGGTCCCTTTAAAAACAGGGTGGCACATGTTAAGGAGCTGAAAGTCTTAAACCCTTCATCCAATTTTAATGTGGATACCCTCAAATGAAAGCTGAATGTCTGAACTTCAACTGCATCTGAATTGTTTTGTTTAAAATTCATTGTGGTAATGTCTAGAACCAAAATTAGAAAAATGTTGTCTCTGTCCAAATATATATGGACCTAACTATCTATGGAAATCTCTCTCTATCTACCCATCTATCTCTATCTACCTATAGGGATTTCCATAGATATAGCTATAAATATTTCCATAGATATATCTATAGATATTTCCATAGATATATCTATAGATATTTCCATAGATATATAGCTATATAACACGAAAAAAAATTGGCGTGGGCTCCCGCGCAATTTTCTGCACCAGAGGGGGAAAGCCGACGACCGGGGGCCAATTATTTGTAGCCTGGGAGGGGGGTAGTACCCATGGCCCCTTCTAAGGCTATGAATATCAGCCCACAGCTTCCTGCATAGCTTTTACTGGCTATTAAAATAGGGGGACCCCCAAAAAATGACATGGGGTCCCCCTATATTTTATGGCCAGAAAGGCCACGCAGACAACTGCGGGTTGATATTCATAGACTAGGAAGGGGCCATGGATATTGGTGCCCCCCTGTTATGAATGGGTCACCGAGGAGGATAGCAGGCCAGGCTAAGCCACAGAAAACCAGAGAGGTTGGTAACAGGGCTGTGGAGTCGGAGTCGTGGAGTCGGTGCTCATTTTGGTGGAGTCGGAGTTGGTATAAAATGGACCGACTCCGACTCCTAAAATATATAATAAATTGGGTACAGTAGTTCAATGCAGAATATGCTGAATATTTTTTCATAGGAATTTGGGAAAGTTATGAAATGTCCTATAAATGGCTGTTCTATTCCTGATCTAAGGCTACATTCACACACAGCGTTTTTCCTGCGTTTTTTGAGGATACGTTTTTCAGTTGCAAAAGCAGATCAGCTTTTTAAAAAACCGCATCACCTGAAAGGTTTTTGAGCTCATAGATAATGTTTTCAATAGCAAAAGCAGATTAGAAATCTGCTCTATCTATATATCCATTTATCCATATCTGTCTATCCATATCATATCTGTACCAAAAAGAATGAAAACCGGATAGCACACAGACTAACACTCCTTTTTTTTAGCACCAGTCAGGTACACCTCATAGCTGCCCAAAAGGACGCCCAGGACAGGCATTGCTCGTCTTCAGTAACATCAACATCAATTGATAGTTGGAATAAATAGACTGCATTCATCACCACATCTTCTTAAGGTGCAGGCTTTATTTTCAAGTGTAGGGGTGTGAAGTATGAGGTTCTGCAGCAGCTGAGGTGTGCAGTATGAAATTCTGCGGAACAGTATGAGGCTCTGCCCCCCCCCCCCAGGTTTGATCCTGGCTACGCCCATAGTGTGAATGTAGCCTGAGGATCTAGGCTTTATCTTAGCCGAGATAAGTCATAGTGTGTGTGTGTGTGTGTGTGTATGTGTGTGTGTATAATTATATATATATAGGCAAGTTGAGTCTTTTTAAAGCACTGTATATGCACTGTTGCACTTTGTATTCTAGATCTTTGGTCATATGTATATATGTTTAATGGAGCACTTGTAAACGTTACTATGACAATGGCTATTTTGATTATGTAAAACGGATTAATCATTGGAATTTTATACACATGTGTTACTACTATTTAAGTCTGTATTGACTATGAGCACATTGCTTGACAAAGACGGGTCACCGTTGAAACGTTGCCATCTGAGGATCAGTAAAGTATCCACTTTTTTCACATTTAATTTGAGTGCTGCCTATTTTTTTTCCCATATATACTGTATATATACATATATATATATATATATATATATATATATACACACACACACACACACACACACACACACACAGTACAGACCAAATGTTTGGACACACCTCAATCAAAGCGTTTTCTTTATTTTCATGACAATGAAAATTGTAGATTCACTCTGAAGGCATCAAAACAATGAATTAACACATGTGGAATTATATAATTAACAAAAAAGTGTGAAATAACTGAAAATACTGTATGTCTTATATTCTAAGTTCTTCAAAGTAGCCACCTTTTGCTTTGATTTCTGCTTTGCACCCTCTTGGCATTCTCTTGATGAGCTTCATGAGGTAGTCACCGGAATTGGTTATCACTTCACAGGTGTGTCCTACTGAATAGACTGTTAGAATTTGTATTATGGCAAGAAAAAAGCAGCTAAGTAAAGAAAAACGTGTGGCCATCATTACTTTAACAAATGAAGGTCAGTCAGTCCGAAAAATTGGGAAAACTTTGAAAGTGTCCCCAAGTGCATTGGCAAAAACCATCAAGCGCTACAAAGAAACTGGCTCACATGAGGACCGCTCCAGGAAAGGAAGACCAAGGGTCACCTCTGCTGCGGAGGATAAGTTCATCCGAGTCACCAGCCTCAGAAATCGCAGGTTAACAGCAGCTCAGATTAGAGACCAGGTCAATGCCACACAGAGTTCTAGCAGCAGACACATCTCTACAACAACTGTTAAGAGAAGACCTTGTGCAGCAGGCCTTCATGGTAAAATAGCTGTTAGGAAACCACTGCTAAGGACAAGCAACAAGCAGAAGAGACTTGTTTGGGCTAAAGAACACAAGGAATAGACATTAGACCAGTGGAAATCTGTGCTTTGGTCTGATGAGTTCAAATTTGAGATCTTTAGTTCCAACCACCATGTCTTTGTGCGACGCAGAAAAGGTGAACGGATGGACTCTACATGCCTGGTTCCCATCGTGAAGCATGGAGGAGAAGGTGTGATGGTGTGGGGGTGCTTTGCTGGTGACACTGTTGGGAATTTATTCAAAATTTAAGGCATACTGAACCAGCATGGCTACCACAGCATCTTGCAGCGGCATGCTATTCCATCCGGTTTGTGTTTAGTTGGACCATTATTTATTTTTCAACAGGACAATGACCTCAAACACACCTCCAGGTTGGGTAAGGGCTATTTGACCAAGAAGGAGAGTGATGGGGTGCTACGCCAGATGACCTGGCCTCCACAGTCACCAGACCTGAACCCAAATCGAGATGGTTTGGGGTGAGCTGGACCGCAGAGTGAAGGCAAAAGGGCCAACAAGTGCTAAGCATCTCTGGGAACTCCTTCTAGTCTGTTGGAAGACCACTTCCAGTGACTACCTCTTGAAGCTCATCAAGAAAATGCTAAGAGTGTGCAAAGCAGTAATCAAAGCAAAAGGTGGTTACTTTGAAGAACCCAGAATATAAGACATATTTTCAGTTGTTTCACACTTTTTTGTTAATTATATAATTCCACATGTGTTAGTTCATTGTTTTGATGCCTTCAGAGTGAATCTACAATTTTCATAGTCATGAAAATAAAGAAAACTCTTTGAATGAGAAGGTGTGTCCAAACTTTGGTCTGTACCGTATGTATGTAATCGATATTATACAGTGTATTACATATTTACAATTTATTACAGTTTTTTGTGTTCTAAAGTTGTATTCCAAAAAATATACATTATGTTCTATCTAAATGTCTTGATTATTGTATCATAGAAATGATTAAATGTCTGATGTTCACATTGTACTACAATAAATTTTTCACTTAAATATAAGCAATATATGTGGGAGTCGGAGTCGTGGAGTCGGAGTCGGTGTAAGGGAAATTGAGGAGTCGGAGTCGCAGGTTTGGCTTACCGACTCCACAGCCCTGGGTAACTAAGCGGATTGCAGACCCCTGATCCTAGCAACACAACTAGCAGTAGCCGTGGAGCGTGCCTACGATGATCCTAGATGCCTCGGCACAGTTGGAGAGCTAACTAAGCCTAAAGCAAGAAAGGGGAGATCTAAACTGCCCCAGAACAGACCCCAAAGGAATAGATAGCATCCAAACATATATTGTCGATGAGACAAGATGAAAACACAAACGCAGGCAGAAAAATAGACTGAGCAAACGATGGGGCCCACACTGACTAGACAGGACAGGAAAGGAAAGACACTGCCTGCAATCACGAAAAAAACCCTGCAAAAAGTCCAACACGTCTGATGCACAAAAACACTGAAGTCGCACGACTTCGCCCCCCCACTATATCAGCACTCTGGTATATTCTGAAAGCTTAGCAAAAAGAGACCAATATAAAAGGGGACAAAACAAACTGGCACATGCAGTAACATATGGGCGGTGATTCATCACAGCCCCAGCCGGAGTTAGATGACCCGCACAAAGCAGAGATAAACAAAACCAGATCGAAAGCAAACAGAATAGCAAATGAACCACTTTGCTGAACATGCAGGAAAAGAACAGGAGACATCAGACCCCACCTCTGTCAATCAGATCAGCTCCACTACCTCCAGTAACCACCAGAGGGAGCCCAGAAAGAGAATTCTCAATCTGACCAGCTCCACTATCTTCAGTAATCAGCAGAGGGAAGCCAGAAAGAGAATTCACAACACCCCCCCTCTTACAAATACCAGCCCGCAGCCGCCCCAAAAATGGTGCATCTATACGATGCACCAATTCTGGCACTTAGCCACTCTCTTCCCACTCCCGTGTAGCGGTGGGATATGGGATAATATAAGGGGTTAATGTCACCTTGCTATTGGAAGGTGACATTAAGCCCGGTTAATAATGGAGAGGTGTCAATAAGACACCGATCCATTATTAATCTTTTGAAAGGGTTAAAAATACCACATACATAAGAATAAAGTCTTTTAATGAAATAAAACAACACGGTTTTCATATTTTTATTGTACGCCCAGATCCAAGCGACGCCCTCGTCTCCTAGAAAAAAACAAAAAATAAACCAAACATATACTCCCTGTCCAACGCAGTCCAATTAATAACAAGGGTCCCATGATGATCTCCCCTATATAACAGTGACATCAGGTGATGTGACCGCTCTATAGGGCCTCCCAGTGATAAACTGACAGGAGACAATGGCTCCTGCAGTCCAACACTGAGGTTACCTGACTTCAGAGTCTCACTTTACAGCACTGCTGCGTGAGAATTAGAGTTACGGTTAGGGCTAGGGTTACGGGACCTCTTTCCCGGCGGAGGGACACACAGCGAAGGATTACCAGCACTGTCATTTCAGTGCTGGAGCCCCTGGAGAGCGGTCGCATCAGCTGATGCAGCTGTTCTCCACAGGAGATCGTCGTGGTACCCTCGTTATTAATTGGACTACGGCGGAAAGGTAAATATAGGTTGGTTTATTATTTTATTTTTATTACAGGTGATCGATGGCTTCGGCGAATTAGGTGTGTGCAGTGAGTATGTACTCTACGTTATATGTTGTATATGTTCTGTATGTTGTCTGTTCTGTATGTTCTATGTTGTATGGTTTTTCTTTTTTACATTCAACACATTAGCCGGATGATGGGACTACTACTGTCCCATCATTGGCTAATGTGTCACTCACTGTCAAGGGTAGCAGTCATCGCCCGATAGGACTTGTAGCCCCAACGGACAATGCCTGCATACACATTGTTAGGAGTCTGGTTCCTGTCGCTGCACAGAGGTAATCCCGAGCCTTGCTTCCGTCGGTCTCCCATTCCACTTCAGCCGCAGAGGAGGCTGCTCAGCAGGCTCGTCAGTCTCGGCGCCCAGACTAGCTCTGTGGGTTTGGTGGCTGCTGCTACCTCTAGTCCAGCTATAGCAACGCATGCTGGTCAGCAGCGAACTACTCCAGGGACTAAGTCCTCCATTCGGTCTACTGAGCAAGTCTGTGGCACGATCTCCCATTGGAGATCGGAGGTCACATGCTCAGGTCCTTCTCCAGCTTGGATTGAACCATCAGGAAGGTCCCGGAAGGACGCTGCTATAAGAGGGTTGCATGGCCCCTCGGCCATGCGCTAGTATAGACTGCATTACCAGACTATGAGGAGTGAGTGCTGTATGCATGTATGAATGTCTCTGGTGAATGACTAATTAAGAAACCCCTACCCTTGGTACGCATGTGTTGTGCAGCCTAGCCTGTTAAGTGCCCAGGCTTAGGTGTAGGTAGAGGCAGAGTCTGAGACTGGCATCATTGTCCACCCGTGGCTCTGCACGCCACGGTGCACGTGCTCGACACTCCACCATAGTCAGCGTCTATAGTGGTGTCCGCAGGTGTGACGCCGCGCGCTCAGAAGGTCTAGAGGGACTCTGACCCCGTGTCCTTGGGGCAGAGTTCTGTGACCGCATTCTGTGCGCTCCGTTGCCGAGCTCTGTGAGCTAAACAGGCTCCGGCATTTATGTTCTGCAGTAGTGCGGCTCTGTGAGGCAACAGAGTTCGCCCTGTACACCCTGGATGACGTTAACCCGCATGTGTTCTTCCTTTATACCGCCATATAGCGTCCGCCATTACCTAGCAGCAGCATACCACCTCTGCACGGTGGACCCCGGGTTGCGATCGCACTTTCTCATATTTTATATTTAGTGCGATCAGTAACCCTAACACACATACACACACAGCACCGCAGCCCCCCTGCACACCCGCTGGACAGACCGATGACCCACGGACAGCCCCGCAAGACCCCGCCCGACCCCCCCACAGACCCCCCTGACAGCCCGATGATCCCCGCACAGACACCCCCGACAGCCCGATGAGCCCCGCACAGACCCCCCCCGACAGCCCCGAACAGACCCCCCCGACAGCCCGATGAGCTCCGCACAGACCCTCCGACAGCCCGATGAGCCCCGCACAGGCCCCCCGACAGCCCGATGACCACCGCACACACACACATACACGACCAGTCTCCTCCCACACACATACATGCACACAGTCACCACCCACACTCTTCCCCTCTTCCGATCTGCAGCGTTTCATCCGCAGCAAAGCCGCAGATCTTTTTGAGATCTGCAGTTTTGCTGCGGATCAATGCAAGTCAATGGGTGCAGAAAAGATGCAGATCCGCCCAAAGAATTGACAAGTTGCGGAAATAAACCCGCAGCTAATCCGAGCTGATTTTTCAACAGCATGTGCACAGCAGTTTTTAAATTCCATTGCCTAACATTGTACTGTACATCACTTGCGGATCCTCGGGAGAATCCGCACTGTGTGAGCGTGGCCTTAAAATAATTTTTAATTAATGTGTGTGTTTTTTTTATAACCCTTTACTATTCTAGGGTTAATAATGGAGAGGTGTCTTATTGACACCTCTCCATTATTAACCCGGCTTTATTATTATTATTTATTTACAGTTAGGTCCATATATATTTGGACAGAGACAACATTTTCCTAATTTTGGTTCTAGACATTACCACAATGAATTTTAAACAAAACAATTCAGATGCAGTTGAAGTTCAGACTTTCAGATTTCATTTGAGGGTATCCACATTAAAATTGGATGAAGGGTTTAAGAGTTTCAGCTCCTTAACATGTGCCACCCTGTTTTTAAAGGGACCAAAAGTAATTGGACATTTGCCTCCAAGGCTATTTCATGGACAGGTGTGGGCAATCCCTTCGTTATGTCATTCTCAATTAAGCAGATAAAAGGCCTGGAGTTGATTTGAGTTGTGGTGCTTGCATTTGGAAGGTTTTGCTGTGAAGGAAACATGCGATCAAAGGAGCTCTCCATGCAGGTGAAACAAGCCATCCTTAAGCTGCAAAAACAGAAAAAACCCATCCGAGAAATTGCTACAACATTAGGAGTGGCAAAATCTACAGTTTGGTACATTCTGAGAAAGAAAGAAAGCACTGGTGAACATCAATGTAAAAAGACCTGGGCGCCCACGGAAGATAACAGTGGTGGATGATCGCAGAATAATCTCCATGGTGAAGAGAAACCCCTTCACAACAGCCAACCAAGTGAACAACACTCTCCAGGAGGTAGGCGTATCAATATCCAAATCTACCATAAAGAGAAGACTGCATGAAAGTAAATGCAGAGGGTTCACTGCACGGTGCCAGCCACTCATAAGCATCAAGAATCAAAAGGCTAGACTGGACTTTGCTAAAAAACATCTAAAAAGCCAGCAAAGTTCTGGAAGAACATTCTCTGGACAGATGAAACCAAGATCAACCTCTACCAGAATGATGGAAAGAGAAAAGTATGGCGAAGGCGTGGTACAGCTCATGATCCAAAGCATACCACATCATTTGTAAAACACGGCGGAGGCAGTGTGATGGCTTGGGCATGCATGGCTGCCAGTGGCACTGGGTCACTAGTGTTTATTGATGATGTGACATAGGACAGAAGCAGACGAATGAATTCTGAGGTATTCAGAGCCATACTGTGTGCTCAGATACAGCCTAATGCAGCCAAACTGATTGGTCGTCGTTTCATATGACAGATGGACAATGACCCAAAACATAAAGCCAAAGCAACCCAGGAGTTTATTAAAGCAAAGAAGTGTAATATTCTTGAATGGCCAAGTTGGTCACCTGATCTCAACCCAATTGAGCATGCACTTCACTTGTTAAAGACTAAAGTTCAGACAGGCCCACAAACAAACAGCAACTGAAATCCACCGCAGTGAAGGCCTGGCAGAGCATCAAAAAGGAGGAAACACAGCGTCTGGTGATGTCCATGAGTTCAAGACTTCAGGCAGTCATTGCCAACAAAGGGTTTTCCATCAAGTACTAGAAATGAACATTTTATTTACAATTATTTAATCTGTCCAATTACTTTTGGTCCCTTTAAAAACAGGGTGGTACAAGTTAAGGAGCTGAAACTCTTAAACCCATCATCCAATTTTAATGTGGATACCCTCAAATGAAAGCTGAAAGTCTGAACTTCAACTCCATCTGAATTGTTTTGTTTAAAATTCATTGTGGTAATGTCTAGAACCAAAATTAGAAAAATGTTGTCTCTGTCCAAATTTATATGGACCTAACTGTATATAGCACCATTGATTCCACGGTGCTGTACATAAAGCCCCCGTTACACACTGCGATATCGCTAGCAATATCGCTGTAAAGTCACCGATTTTGTGACGTAGCAGCGATATTGCTAGCGATATCGCTACATGTGATACTTACCTCCGACCGGCTCCCCCGCTGGTTATCGCTGGTCGCGCGAGAAAGTCCTGGATCATTTCTCGTCATCAGCTTCCTGCTGTGACGACGAGCGACGCGTGGACGCGGGAGGACGTCAGGATCGCCGCGTCTGACAGGTAAGTAGCGACGCCCGACCCCAGCGATGTTGCTGGTGAGATCTGCCTGTGTGGCAGCTCACTAGCGACCACTTAGCGATGCACCAGCGATCCATATCGTTGTCGGGATCGCTGGTGCATCGCTATGTGTAACGGTACCCTAAGAAGGGGTTACATACAAATTACAGATATCACTTACAGTTTACAAACTTAAAATGACAGACTGATACAGAGGGGAGAGGACCCTGCCCTTTCGGGCTTACATGCTACATTATGGTGGGGAAGGAGACAGTAGGTTGGTGGGTTGCAGCAGTCCAGGTGTTGGTTGAGGTGATATCTCCGGTAGTAGTGAGGAGGTGGTGGTGTCATTGCAGGCTGTAGGCTTTCTTGAAGAGGTGGGATTGATCCTAATGTGGTTGACAGTTGGACATGTTGGGGCAAAGAATTCCAGAGGATGGGGGCTATACGGGAGAAGTTGTGGAGGCGGTTGGGTGAGGAGCGATTAAGTGTGGAGGAGAAAAGGAGGTCTTGGGAAGATTGGAGATTACGTGAGGGAAGGTATCGGGAGATTAGTTCAGAGACATATGGGGGAGACAGGTTATAGATGGCCTTGTAGGTCAGTATTAGTAATTTGAACTGGATACGCTGAGGGAATGGAAGCCAGTGAAGAGATTTGCAGAGGGGAGAAGCGGAGGAGTAGCGAGGAGAGAGATGAATTAGTCGAGCAGTAGAGTTAAGGATGCACTGAAGAGGTGCGAGGGTGTCAGCAGGGAGACCTGTTATGATTGGGTCACCGAGGAGGAGAGCAAGACCAAGCTAAGCCACACAAAACCAGAGGGGTTGGTAACTAAAGGTACTGTCACACTTAGCGATGTACCAGCGATCCCGACCAGCGATATGACGCGGTCAGGATCGCTGGTACATCGCTAAGTGGTCGCTAGTGAGCTGCCAAACAGGCAGATCTCACTAGCGACATCGCTGGGGACGGGGGTCGCTACTTACCTGTCACACCAGGCGATCCTGCGTCCTCCCGCCCGGCTCCACGCATCGCTTGTCCTCACAGCAGGAAGCGCCGCAAGAAGCTGACGACGAGAAGCGGTCCTGAACGTTCTCGCGCGATCAGTGATTACCAGCGGGGGAGCCGGTCGTAGGCAAGTATCAGACACAGCGATATCGCTAGCAATATCGCTATAACGTCACTAGTTATAGCGATATCTCTTAGTGTGACAGGCCCTTAAGCGGATTGCAGAACCCTGATCCTATCCACACAACTAGCAGTAGCCGTGGAGCGTTCCTAGGATGATCCTAGACGCCTCGACACAGCCGGAGAACTAAATAAGCCTAAAGCAAGAAAGGGGAAATCTAAACTGTCCCAGAGCAGACCCCAATGGAATAGATAGCCGGGCCCCCAAACATATATTGTCGGTGAGACAAGAGGAAAACACAAACGCAGGTAGGAAAATAGACTGAGCAAACGACGGGGCCCACACTAACTAGACAGGACAGGAAAGGAAAGACACTGTCTGCAATCACGCAAAAAAACCTGCAAAAAATGCCCAACACGTCTGATAGAAAAATACTGAAGTCACTCGACTTCGCCCACTATATCAGCATTCTGGTATATTCTGAAAGCAGAGCAAAAAGAGGCCAATCTAATAAGGGACAAAAACAAACTGGCACAAGCAGTAACATAAGGATGGAAATTCAGCACAGCCCCAGCCGGAGCTGGATGACCACACAAAACTGAAATAGACAAAACCAGATCAAATGTGAACAATAGCAAAAGAACACTTAGCTGAGCATGCAAGGACTGAGCTGGAAACCAAGACCTCAGGAGGCAGGAAAAAATCACCAGCAGGGATAGAGGGAGTCGGCTGTCTTAAATCAAGTCAGAAACTCCAGATGTCCAATCGTCCTCCTCATTATCAGGTGGCAGGCCTCTGTTAATTAGATGAGCTCCATTACCTCCAGTAACCACTAGAGGGAGCCCGGAAAGAGAACTCGCAACCCCCCGTCAATATAACCAGCTCCACTACCTTCACTAGTAACCAGAGGTAGGCCAGAAAGCGAATTCACAACAGAGACCACAGAAAAGGATGTTGCAGTAGTCGAGGCGGTAGATGATGAGGGCGTGCACAAGCATTTTAGTAGATTGAGGGTTGATGAAAGGACGGATTCTGGAAATATCTTTGAGCTGGAGACAACAGGAGGTAGAAAGAGCTTCGATGTGTGGTTTGAAGGACAGGGCAGAGTCAAGGGTTACTCCGAGGCAGCGGACTTCCGGTACTGGGGAAAGCGTGATGTCATTAATTGTGATAGATAGGTCAGGTAAGGAAGAACTGTGAGATGGAGGAAAGATGATGAGTTTGGATTTGTCCACATTGAGCTTGAGGAAGCGAGAGGAGAAGAAGGAGGATATGGCTGATAGACACCCCAGGATTCTGGACAGCAGAGAGGTGATGTCTGGGCCAGAGAGGTAGATCTGAGTGTCGTCAGCATAAAGGTGGTACTGGAATCCATGGGACTTTATGAGTTGACCCAGGCCAAGGGTATAAATTGAGAAGAGTAGGGGTCCTAGAACAGAGCCTTGGGGGACTCCAACAGAGAGCGGGTGGGAAGAGGAGGTAGTGTGGGATTGGTAGACGCTGAATGTGCGGTTTGAGCGGTATGGGGAGATCCAGGATAGGGCGAGGTCTTTGATGCCAAAGGAGGAGAGGATCTGTAGTAGGAGGCAGTGGTCAACTGTGTTGAATGCAGAGGACAGGTCTAGAAGCAGGAGTATAGAGTATTGTCTGTTTGCTTTGGCTGTAAGTAGGTCGTTAGTAATTTTGGTCAGGCCTGTCTCAGTGGAGTGATGGGGGCGGAAACCAGATTGGAGATTGTCCAAGAGCAAGTTAGATGAGAGGTGGGAGGAAAGTTCAGTGTGGATGTGCAGCTCCAGGAGTTTGGAAGTGAATGGGAGCAGTGATATTGGGCGATAGCTGGACACAGCGGTTGGGTCGAGGGTTGGTTTTTAAAGAAAGGCGTGATTGTGGCATGTTTAAAAGCAGAAGGGAAGGTACCGGACGTTATCGATAGGTTGAAGAGGTGGGTTAGGGATGGGATAAGTGTGGTGGTGAGGAGGTGGGATGGGATGGGGTCAAGTGCACAGGTTGTTAGGTGCGATTTGGAGAAGAGGCGATTAAGCTCCCCTTCAGTGATGTTGGAGAGGGAGGTTATGGGGTTTGGGCATTGGTCTGGTATACAAAGGGGTTGTGGTGGTTAAACAATGAAGACTTGCCTTGTTTGGTCGATCATATTTTTGAAGTGTGTGGCAAAGTCCTCAGCAGAGATGAGGGAGGTTTGAGGGGGCGGAGGAGAGAGTTGAAAGTTTTGAATAACTGTTTGGTATTGTAGGATAGGGAAGATACGAGGTTTGTGAAGTAGGCCTGTTTAGTAGAGGTGAGGGCAGTGTTATGAATGGGTCACCGAGGAGGATAGAAGGCCCTGGCTAAGCCACAGAAAACCAGAGAGGTTGGTAACTAAGTGGATTGTAGACCCCTGATCCTATCCACACAACTAGCAATAGCCTTGGAGCGTACCTACGATGATCCTAAACACCTCGGCACAGCCGGAGAGCTAACTAAGCCTAAAGCAAGAAAGGGGAAATCTAAACTGCCCCGGAGCAGACCCCAAAGGAACAGATAGCCCCCAAACATATATTGTCAGTGAGACAAGATGAAAACACAAATGATGGGGCCCACACTGACTAGACAGGCAGGAAAGGAAAGACACTGTCTGCAATCACGCCAAAAACCCTGCAAAAAGTCCAACACGTCTGATGCACAAAAAACACTGAAGTCGCACGACTTCGCCCCTACTATATCAGCACTCTGGTATATTCTGAAAGCAAAGCAAAAAGAGACCAATATAACAGGGGACAAAACAAACTGGCACAAGCAGTAACATATGGGCGGTGATTCAGCACAACCCCAGCCGGAGCTGGCTGACCCGCACAAAGCAGAGATAGACAAAACCAGATCAAATGCAAACAGAATAGCAAATGAACCACTTAGCTGAACATGCAGGGACAGAGCAGGAGACAGCAGACCTCAGAAGGCACAGGAAGAAAATCACCAGCAGGGATAGAGGGAGTCAGCTGTCTTAAATCCCAATCTGAAGCCCCAGATCACCAATCGTCATCCTCATTATCAGGTGGCCAGCCTCTGTCAATCAGATCAGCTCCACTACCTCCAGTAACCACCAGAGGGAGCCCAGAAAGAGAACTCGTAACCCCTCTGTCAATCTGACCAGCTCCACTACCTTCAGTAATAACCAGAGGGAGACCAGAAAGAGAATTCACAACAGGGCAGATTTGAAAGCGAGTGTTGCCTGTTTGAATGAGGTGAAGTCGTCTTGCGAATTTGTTTTCTTACAACGCCGCTCTGCAGCCCTGGACACTTGCCGGAGCTTTTTAGTGGTGTTATTGTGCCAGGGTTGTCTGTTGGTACGTCGCACTCTGTCATGAACAAGAGGGGCGACCGTGTCAATAGCTGATGCGAGAGTGGCATTGTAGAAAGCAGTGACACTGTCTGTGTCTTGGAGCGAGAATATGGATGCCAGTGGTAGAATAGAGTCAGAGAGCGCATGTGTGTCTAGGTGTGCAAGGTTTCTGTGGAGGTGCGCATGTTGCTGGACATGGGTGCCAGGAGAGTTGGATAGGGATGAGAAAGTGAGTAGATGGTGGTCAGATAGAGGGAGAGGGGAGGTGGTGAAGTTAGAAAGTGAGCAGAGGCAGGTGAAGACCAGGTCTAATGTATGTCCATCTGTGTGGGTGGCTGAGGAGGACCACTGAGTAAGTCCAAAGTATGAAGTAAGGGACAGGAGTTTGGAGGCTGCTGACTGAAGTGTATCAGTGGGGATGTTGAAGTCACCCATGATGATAGTGGGGATGTCAGTTGAAAGAAAGTGAAGAAGCCAGAATTGTTCAATGAAGGCAGTTGTCGGGCCTGGAGGTCGGTATATGACGGCCACTTGGAGGTTGGAGGGAGAGTAGATGCGGACAGAGTGGACCTCAAAAGAGAGGAGGATAAGGGAGGGAAGAGGTGGGATTGGGTTGAAGGTGCAGTTGGAAGAAAGGAGAAGGCCCACTCCTCCACCACGTCTGTTGCCAGGGCGAGGAGTGTGGGTGAAGTGGAGGCCGTCATAACACAGCGCGGCAGGGGAGGTGGTGTCAGAGGGTGTCAGCCAGGTTTCTGTGAGGCCGATAAAGGCAAGATTGCGAGAGAGAAAGAGGTCATGAATCACATGAAGCTTATTGCAGATGGAGCAGGCATTCCAAAGTGCTCCAGAGAGAGGGAGCAGGGGGTTGGGTTGTCAATGGCACAGGTTTTAAGTTGGAAAGATTGCGGTAGTTTTTATTAGATAGGGAGCGGTAGGAAGGGGTAGTAATAGGGGTTATGATCTCTGGGGGTCCAGGATTGGGAGATATGTTGCCAGCAGTGAGGAGAAGCAGAGAAAGGGAGAGCAGATGGGAGGAGAGTGGGCAGCTTGTTTTAAGTTTCATTCGGACAGATTGGAGGTTGAGGAGCATTTCAGCAGAGGAGGTCAGGTGGGGAGGAAAGAGGGAAGGGGAGATGATTATTTGGTTAGAGTGTGCTGGGGTTTTGTGGATAGTGAAGGAGAGTGAGGATTAAAGGAGCACACACTGTGAGGGCATATGTAAACATGGTGAAGGAGTAGGAGGGTGAATTGAAAAGCTAGATACAAGTAATAAGAAGTGCTTACTCAGCAGACATACCCAAAAGAGACAGGTACATAGTGTGGGGTCCTGACTCCTGCCGTGACTAACTGCCGTTGTAATAACTGCATCTTCACGATACTTTTGCTGCAGTAATACTTATGCTGCAGGTAGACACATGCCTGACCTGCACACGTGTCCCCTTAGGAGGCATCTGAATATATAGGACTTAGTGTCACCATTCAATAGCAAGGTGACATTAACCCATTATTATTAACCCATTAGCCACCGCTACAGGGCAATGGGAATAGAGAGGCTAAGTGCCAGAAAAAACGCATCTTACAGGGGTGGCTGAGGGCATATTTTTTTAAGCGGGGGGGGGGGGGGATTCAAAAACAATGGTCCCTCTATAGGCTATTAATAGCTGCCCTCACTCACTGGCTTTCCCTTCTCTGGTGGAGAAACTTCCGCGGGAGCCCACACAATTTCTTTCAACGAATTAACTCCTTAATTTAACACCTACATGTCCCAAATTTTACACACATACCCTAATCTAATTATTATTCGAAGACATATAAAAAACTAAGTGAAATGGATTACTATAAGTAAACCATGTATCATTTAAGGTTGGGTTTTGTAATAATTTTACAGAAGTCGACAATTGATTTTGCGGCTATTCTGCTATGTAGAACTCTATGGATTGCAGACAAGTCTCACGTGTACTGGGTCAGTGATAGGAGTGGCGTAGGACAACAGGAAAAAACTAGCTATAATAAATAACAATAAAAAGAGAGAGTTGAGGCCATTATAATTCTTACCTGCCAGGGAGTGCGCTTGGCTCAGAGGTCAGGCCGCCAGTAACAGGAGTCTCTCTGCAGAGCTCACAGACCCCAGTCATTAGCTCTCTAAAGACAGACTAAGCAGCAGACGTTTGAACGGTTTGCCATCTCCTGCAGCCTGTCCCAAACAGATCATTGTCTGCAGCTAAGGAGCCATTTTGTTGAAGCCTCTAAAGCCAAGTGATAGCTACGTTAGTAATCCCGCTGTACAAGTAGCACACCAGCCGGCACTAGTGAAGGTTTCTCCATTCGTTATTTGCGTGATCATTCAGCAGTAGGACGCTGCATAGAAGCAACGTTATCAATAGCTGCAACTAGAGCGAGTCTCCATACAGAGACTTCCCGTACCAGGCTGCGCAAGCGCACTGACAGCCTACCCTAGTGGCATCTTTTGCGCATGTGCACTTTGCTGTCCTTACTGTATGTTCGCACCCTGTGTTGCCGGGAGCGCGCACGCAGAGGACCTGGGAAGTAGAGGCGTTCGGGGGCGCCGCTGCGCTTCAACGTCCGGTGATGGCGGCCGTGTGTCGGAGCCCATGAGGCGGGGAACCGGGATACCGATCCGCGCTGCGGGGAAGCCGAGAACGTCCGAAGCCATGGCGGGCGTGTTTGATATAGACCTGGACCAGCCCGAAGACGCTATTTCGGATGATGAATTGGAGGACGGGGTGAGTGGAAGCTGCGCCCTGCTAGGAGGCCCCTGAGGACTGGAGGCCGCACTGTGCTAGCATGTGTCACGGAGGCCGGCGGCGCGGAGGCTGCTGGGAGATGGCTGGCTTTCTCCAGACCCGCTGTCCCGGCACATGCTGCTGAGTTCCCCGCACACTTGTAATGTCATCTCTTCCCATCATCAGTGCTCCTGGCCGCAGGCACAGAAGGAGTATTCCAATCTGGAAAATCCAGAGTTCCCTGGTGCCTCCTGCTGATGCCAGAGTGGATTCTGTTAGCATAATAGCATTGGGGTCTTGGGATCCCTCAGGGTGGTCTCCTCCTTGTGACGTGAGTGTTGACCTCGAATGGCTGTGGCAGAGGCAGCTCATGAATTGGGGTCCAGTGAATGACACTTGCTGGATGTTGTATGTCTGTCCTGTCGCCTGCCCCGTGGCCCAATGACTAAGTCTCAAGAGTCTATAAAAATAGAGACCTGGCTCCTGTCTGACCAAAAACTATTGCAATGTCAGATCACATAGGCATAAGTTACTCAGATATTTGCAGCATCTAATTCTCTTGATGTGTTTGGTTATAATAACCATATTGCCTCCTTGAGTGGTGTAACTGCAGGACTTCACGCGCCGCTGCATACCAACAAGTTATACTTGTGGTGAGGCCGCCATCAGCCTTGTGGACAGTCCTGCTGGTGCCCGCTGTGTGCTGTCCTTAGTGTAAAGAATAGATAGTGCCTGTGTGCTGAGCTCTGCCATTTGTTCTTTCACTGTATTCCAACAATACGTCAAACATGAACGGACCGGGCGCTTGTGCTGGACGGACACTTATGGACACAAGTATTAGTACGCCTCTAAATGAATTCACAGTTCTTATATCCACTGGTGTATGAAGTTAAGCCGCTCTCCATGCAGTCTGCCTCTCCCAACAGTTGTGACAGAGTGGCTCGTTCTCCAGATCTCACTGAGTTCAAGCTATGGTACTGTAATGGGAGCAGCTGTTGTAACTAGTTGGTGACGTTCGCTCCTAAATATTCCAGGATCCACTGTTGAGGTGCAGTCAGACAGCCGTTTAACTCGTGAGATGATCGCACCTCTCCGGTCCTGAGCGTGACAGAGTGATGTATTCTATGCAGCTGTCAAGCTCAGGTCAGGAGAGCCGACAGCCAGTACAAGGATTTCGATGCAATCATCGGACAAGTTATATGTCCGTCTGTCTGTGCCTTTAGAAGTATTATTGAAAAGTGGGAAGAGTTTAGGTAATGTTACAGTTGGGTCGCTGAGGCGCGGGATGCCTAAATCTGCCACTCTGACTCAGTAACTAAAGAGTTCTAAACCTTATCTGATCACCAACGACGGAGCACTCAATTGCGGATCTGAATTACGCTATCCTTGCAGCTAATCAGCCCTGGCTTCACTTTCCCCACCTTCACATACATCCACAAGTGAAAGCTGTTGCTGCAGTGACACTTCCTCTTGATGTATGTGATTTGTCCTAAGAGCCCCGTCACACACAGCGATCTGGAGAGCAAGATCGCTGCTGAGTCACAAGTTTTGTGACACAACAGCAATCTCACCAGCGAGATTGCTGTGTGTGACAGCGATCAGCGACCGCTGTGCTAATCGTTGGTGAAGCTGTCTGACAGCTCACCAGTGATCACATAGCGACTTACCTGCGATCCTGACACGTTGATATCGTTGTCGGGATCGCTGGTACGTCGTTATGTGTGACGGGGCCCTAAGGCAGGGACATGAAGCCAGGGCTGATTGGCACCTAGGAATTGCGCGACATAACCATTTTATGGGATCCCTGGGAGAGCCAGTGCCGACACCGCTGGAATGGCGCCTGCAACGGAAGTGAGTATTATTATTTTACAAGGGGGGAATTATAGAGATCGATAAAGAATTGTCTTAGTATTTGACTACGCCTTGAAGTGTGATGTCACATGCAGGGGTGGCACTGGTCTCTCTACACGCTGGGTATTCTGACAACGCTCACCGACATTGCTTTCTGTTGCTGACTCGTCGCTGCCGATCTGAGACGACACGCTGTCATTGTGGACATCGCTCCGTGCCTGTCGCACAGGGGCTAGCGTAGCCCCTGAAACAAAAGGTCACTGATGACGCTTTGTTTCAGGGATGGGACAGTGGCTGCGACAGTGACCTCAGCCACTGCCTCAGGATGATGCTTTGAGTATCCCAGCATGCACTGGGATTGGACTCTGAAACAAAGTATCATCAAAAATGACGCAGGAAAAAAGAAAAGCAATTATGTAGTATAGTTAGGGAAGGACAGGGAACTTTTTATTCAAGTATATTAGAAATTAGTTTAGATTATGACATTGACTAGATGCGGGTTTAGGATGATGAAAATCAATTTTAAATTCGGACGACCCCGTTAAGCTCCACATACACAGCTGTTGGCCGAACGATCATTTGGTTTAAGGGCCAGTCACACTCGGCGAGATCGCTAGCAATATCGCTATAACGTCACTGAATTTTGTGACGCAGCAGCAATATTGCTAGCGATATCGCTATGTCTGCTGCTTACCTCTGACCGCTCCCCCACTGGTTATCGCTGGTCGCGCGAGAACGGCCTGGTCTGTTTCTCGTCGTCAGCTTCCTGCTGGGCTTCCTGTGGCGTGGACGCGGGCGGGAGGATGTCAGGATCGCCACGTCTGACAGGTAAGTAGCGACCTCCGACCCCTGCTATGTCGCTGGTGAGATCTGCCTGTGTGGCAGCTCACTAGCGACCACTTAGCGATGCACCAGTGATCCTGACTGCGTCATATCGCTGGTCGGGATCGCTGGTGCATCGCTAAGTGTGACAGTACCTTTACTGCTACCTCTCCTTACTCCTCCATACACCAGAGGGCTCTGTTCTCTTTGTGAGATATGCTGTGAGACTCCTGGTGGAGTCTTATCTTATCAAGAACAAAAGGAATGGCAGTATTAAATCACACATGTTGTGGAGGCCTCCAGAGAATTTCCTCCGAGCCTGTCGATGTCAGTGCATTCAACCAAAATCCGTATTTCTATGAAGGCCAATAAAAAATTGAATTGGGGGCCAAGCTCTTAGAGCAGTTGTTGCAGGTTGGGGTTATGCAGTCTTCTGCAGATCTACATTTTTATATGGACCTTCCCATTTTGCCATTGCATGTTATATATTCATTAATTTACAGGATGCTGCAAAATTCCATGTTGTGGTCTAAAATAACCGTTTTGTGTTTGTCTTCATGCTTACTTCATCCTATACCACCAAAGAAAGGCAGTTACATGATGACACCCCTAACAGTGACCAGCTCAACGACACAAACATGTTGAAATCTTACACAGATAGCTATTCTGAATGATGGTTACATAATTGTAATTAAATTCTGTTTGTCTTTTTACAGAGTAATATTAATGAATTCATGGACCATGGTGGCATGTCATATGAACTGTAAGTTGTAATGTGTGAGTAGTTTTATTTAAAAGTACTGGGGTCTAAAAGGTTCTTGTATACTACACACAACATTATTTTAAAGAAACTATATTAAATTTAAAAAGAAATAGCTCTAAGGGTCTGATTCATCTGTGTTTGTGCCAGTTTTCTGCTGTAATACTCTTTGAAATATCACTAAATGTTTGTGCAATGTTACAATTTTGCTATTTGGCATAATCACACCATTCCTGGCCAAAACCGTCCATCAGATGTTACACCACTTCAGTGACGTAACCTACTCAAGAAACGTTACCCCAGTAGTTGCATTTGTGGCGAGACTAATGCCCCAAGGTGCACTAAATTCATTGAGTGGAGTGCAGCTCTTAATTAGTTTGGTGCATCTTACCCTGCTACGCCCTTACATTAAGACTAGTCTGTACAATGCCAGTCTTAGTGAATCGGCCCATTAGCGTCATTGTTTTGCACTGTCGATGATGTAATGTGAGAAGGTTTCCATCTGCATATACCTTGTTTGTTCCCAGTACATGCAGTTTAGGGTTGATGTCTTACAAGTGGGCATATCACTCCAAGTAATGCTGCATTTACATTGCCGACTTTGGCTCATCCGTGCACCATATACACAATATATACTTATACACGAGTGTTTCAGAACTCATTTGCAACAAAAAATTATGGGGACAGAATGACCACTAATATGATTGTTCTGTCCCCTTACAGTATCATAATATTGGCAGCACATCCCCTGTTTACTGCTGATACTGATGTGTTCTGACCATCCAGAGAACAAACATTTTGCTTATTCATTGGGCAATCGCCGACCTGTTAACTTTTACACCATAAGAACAGTTGTCGGCGAGTATTTTTGCCTTTACCACAGATCCAATATTTTCCCTTTCAAGTGAACCCACAGAATCAACCTTGCCACTACAATACAGGATTTGGCACTAATTTTGTATACTTTATGTATACATCCAAGCATTAAATGGTCTTGTTTTATTTCATGATATGTTCCATGTTAACAAGCTTCCCTTTTTCTACGTTTAGTGGTATGGAGCATTGTGAAAAGTTTGAGATCTCGGAGACCAGTGTAAATAGGGGTCCAGAAAAGATCAGGCCAGAGTGTTTTGAGCTGCTTCGCGTTCTTGGAAAAGGTGGTTATGGGAAGGTAAGAGATCAAAAAATTTGTTTTTACTACAAGTTTAGTCTTGCCATAACTTAAGCTGCCACTGGACTAAAAATTGGCTTTTCGTTTTTGGGAAATAAAGATTCAAGTGCTGCTGTAATGTTGCCTTCTCATTTAACCTGTTAGAAGAGGATCCATTCACCAGACCAGAGTTTTCAATTCTACCCCTCAACATTCAATAGCATCTTTCCATGTCCAATTTAACATTGTTTTAGTGGAGTTTTAAAAGGAACCTGTCATGAGGATTTTTATACCTCCAAACTAATGACATGAATGTACAGTCGCTTTTATGCTGATTTAAATCCATACCTTGACTGGACAGGACCATGGGTGTTATGCTGCTGCTAGTAGAAGGACACTAAGTGAACATAGAAAGATTAACTCCTCCTCTGCAGTATACACCCTCCTGCTGGCTCAAATTGAACCAGTTCTTGCTTAAGGGCATGTCACACTAAGAGATATCGCTAGCAATATCGCTATAACTAGTGACGTTATAGCGATATTGCTAGCGATATCTCTGTGTCTGATACTTACCAGCGACCGGCTCCCCCGCTGATTATCGCTGATCGCACGAGAACGTTCAGGACTGTTTCTCGTCGTCAGCTTCCTGTGGCGCTTCCTGCTGTGAGGACGAGCGACGCGTGGAGCCGGGCGGGAGGACGCAGGATCGCCTGGTGTGACAGGTAAGTAGCGATCCCCGTCCCCAGCGATGTCGCTAGTGAGATCTGCCTGTGTGGCAGCTCACTAGCGACCACTTAGCGATGTACCAGCGATCCTGACCGCGTCATATCGCTGGTCGGGATCGCTGGTACATCGCTAAGTGTGACAGTACCTTTAGTGTCTGTAGGAGGCACTTTGGTCTGGCTTCAGACCCCAACGTTTTTATTTTCCCTTTTGATTTTTCTGTACATTTTTATTTTTTAACGGAGTGAAGGGGGCGACGGATCCTTTCAAGGGTCCATTCTCCCCCGAATCATCAACAGGCGAGAATGCAGAGTGTTGCCTCCCTGTACTCTCTCCTGTGACGACTGGGTCATACTTGAGCTCACTTTAGGGGCAACGGTTCCTTAACGGTCCCGATCTCCCCACACCAGCAACAGGCGAGCACATGGAGTGTCGCCTTCATGTATCCTCTCCTGGAGCCAGGGCCATAGCCGGAAAACTTGCCCTGTTCCAAGGATATACCGAGGCCCCCACCATGGCGTCCGTGCAACCTCCACTGCATCACCACTGATTGAAGGCGGATGATGGAAGAGGCAGAAAGTCCGTCTCCACCCCCCTGGCTATGGGGATGGTGGATTGAGGGAGGAGTTGCATGACCAGCAACACCGCAGTGCCAGTTCTGCTACTTCTCCTGGTCTGTGAGTATGACTGCGGCTGGCACCATCCGGACGCAGAAGAGGGTCCTGGGCCCTGGGGGAGGGTCGGTCTCCTGTCGTCCAGCGGCGTTTTACACCTTCTTGAGCCCTAGCGGTTTGCACCCCCGCCAGCTCTCATTTCCGGCATGCTTCATAAATTTAATCCCCGGGTTCTAGTCGGCCTAGGCCGTAATTTGCATGGCTCCTCCTAACGTGGTTGGCGCCGCCCACACTTCTGGCGCTTCTCGATTTAAACAAGAAGCGTCCCTTCTGCTCTCGGCAGTCATCTTCCTACACCTCAGAGCAGGGAGCCTGCTTACTGACAGTGGGGACACACAGAACAGCAGCGCTGACAAAAGCACTGCAGTGAGTGAGTACACCCGACACCTTCCCTGGGGACACGAGCAGGACCTGGATAAGCTGAATCCTCTGGAGCTGAGAGCTTAACCCCTTCTCTGTGCAATTTCTCTGCACATTATCTCTGCAGCACATACTCTATCTTTTCAAGTGTACACTATGTCCCAATCTAAGGCATCCGAAAAGTCAAACAAATCAGTGTTTTTTGCCTCATGTATCACTTGCAATACTGCCTTGCCCCGAGCTCCCAATACTCCATTCTGCACGGCTTGTGACCCGGCATGTGCCCAGGTGCCACCTGCCGTCGCTACCACCCTCAGTGATCCTAGTCCCCCTGAATGGGCTGCGTCCCTGTCACGGTCTGTGGCTTCCCTGGCCAAGGCAATATATTCTCTCCAGGGCCCCTCCTTAAGTCAGAACATCAGTTTGTCGGCTGCGGAGGTCCCTTGCGACGGTCGGGAACCGTCCACCAGCAGAGGTCGTACTCTATCAAATGGTGCGCAGGTTGCTAGAAAAAGGACCCATGACACGTCCCCCGAGCATGCTCTTGCTTCGGTGTCTGCGAGTTCACTTTCTCGCTCCCCCCCCCCCCCACCCCACCCCTGAGGTTCGCAGCGAACATGATTTGGAATCAGTCTGATTCCTCCTTATTCCAGGAATCGTGGAATTATCAGGAGACGCTTGATTCCATCATTGAGTCAGTTAACAAGACTGAGGGTGGACAAGGAATCTATATCCGCTCCGGATCACATAGTGTCTTTTAAGAAGGTTAAACCTCCTCATAGGGTGTTTGGCAATCACCCTGAGTTTATGGACATTGTCCAGAACCATGGGGATCGGCCAGATAAACGGTTAACAGGACAGAAGCCTATTGAGTCGAGAGATCCATTTGCTCCGGAATTAAGGAAGGATTGGCTACAGTCTCCTTCAGTGGACCCTCCTGTATTCCTTCTTGCATCCAAAACGCTCCTATCCTTGTCTAATAGTTCCTCAGTCAAAAATCCCACTGATCGTCAAATTAACAACCTTGTTCGGTCAGTCTTTGAGACCTCTGGAGTGGCGCTCTTTCCATCCTTTTCCACGACTTGGTTGGCTAAGGCTATGGTCGCTTGGGCAGAGACTTTAACCGCAGCCATTCATGACAGCAATCTTTCTCTGGAGGCAGTAAGCCTCGCTAGTCAGATATCTCAGGCCGGGGATTTTCGTAGTAAGCACTTCTTTAGATGCAGCCAATTGTATCAGGAGGGTGCTATGACTCAAAGAATGGCGAGCGGATTCTGCTTCCAAGAGGTCCTTAACCTCTCTGCCTCAGCAGAGCGGTCGCTTATTTGGAGAAAAGCTGGACCAACTTATCTCAACGCTACCGGAGGGAAGAGTATGTTCCTTCCCCAGCAAAGGCCCACTAAGCCGTTTCAGAGCCAACAACAGGTTCGGGCCCAGCCTTTTCGCAGCAATACCTACTGGTCCTCTACCACCTTTTCTTTTGGATCAGGGCGGTCCCCGCGTAGGGACAGAGCTTCCCACATCTCATATAGACCTAGTCGTACCTGGAAAAGCAGGCCGAAACCGTCTGGCTCCAAGGGAGCCAGATCCCTTAGATCAGTGTTTCTCAACTCCAGGCCTCAAGACCCACCAACAGGTCAAGTTTTCAGGATTTCCTTAGTATTGCACAGGTGATAATTTCATCACCTGCTCAAGCATTGACAGCATCACCTGTGCAATACTAAGGAAATCCTGAAAACATGACCTGTTGGTGGGTCTTGAGGACTGGAGTTGAGAAACACTGCCATAGATCCTCTACACAATGACTCATTACGGTATCCGGCGGGCAGTCTACTTTCATTCCCCCAAGACTGGCTCTCGGTCGTCCACGACGAGTGGGTCAGAGAGCTGGTGTCCTCTGGATACAAAATAGTTCCCCCCCCCCCCCCCCCCGACATGTTTTTTTCCTGTCTTCTCCCAAGACAAAGGCGACAGCATTTTTCCGAGCCATAGATGCGCTCCGAGAGGACAGGGTCATTATTCCCGTCCCCCAAGACGAAAGGTTCAAAGGTTTTTACCTATTTGTGGTTTCGAAGAAGGACGGAACAGTGCGACCCATACTGGACCTGAAACTATTAAACACCTTTGTCAAAGTGCAACGTTTCAGAATAGAGTGTCTCCGCTCAGTCATCGCCTCGATGGAGAAAGGGGAGTTCCTAGCATCCATCGACATCCAGGATGTTTACCTTCACATCCCGATTTTTTTTCCTCCTTACCAAAAGTTCCTGCGGTTCGCGGGGAACACTTCCAGTTTGTAGTTTTGCCCTTCAGCCTCGCCACCGCCCTCAGAGTCTTCACCAAGGTCATGGTGGCTGTCATGGCCATTCTTTACGCTCGGGGAGTGGTGGTACTTCAGTATCTAGACTATCTACTGAACAAAGGACGGTCTTTTCGGGCCTGCAGGGAGTGCATGATAATCACCGTGGATACTATTTCTCGCCTGGGCTGGAAGATACACCTCAAAAAGTCTTCTTCAGTACCAGCTCAGCAAATTTCCTTCTTGGGAATGATCCTGGTCACTTCCCGCGGGTTGGTAATTATCCCTCCAGAAAAGGTCTGCCTTACAACAGGGAGCACGGATTCTATCATGCTTTTTTTTTTTTTTTTTTTCACACTCCATACGTTTCAGTATAGGGATTCTCGGCAAGATAGTGGCAGCGATAGAGGCAGTTCCATACGCACAGCAACACCTCCGCCCTTTGCCACATGCGCTTCTGTCGGCTTGGGATAGGAACCCGTTCTGTCTGTCTCAGCGGGTCAGGCAGACCCTCAGGTGGTGGACGCTGAAGTCTTCCTTCGACCAAGGGAAGTCTTTCCTTCCTGTACTTTGGCTAGTGGTGACCACCAACGCCAGTCTTCCTAGCTGTGGTGCGGTTTTCCGCCATCACACGGCACAGGGTCGTTGGTCCATTCAAGAGTTGCGCCTCCTGATCAATATCTTGGAGATACGAGCAATCAAGTTAGCCTTTCTGCATTTTCATCATCTCCTGGCAGGTCGCCCCATCAGAATCCAATCCGACAACACCACGGCTGTGGCGTACATCAACCGTCAAGGGGGGACCCGCAGCAGGACAGCCATGCAAGAAGTGAGTCACATCCTCCGATGGGCCGAGAGGAACCATTCGGTCATTTTGGCGGTCCACATCCTGGGTGTGGAGAATTGGGCAGCAGACTTTATCAGTCGCCATGGCCTCGCCTCGTGAGAGTGGCCTCTTCATCCGGAGGTCTTTCAGCAGATTTGTCATCGCTGGGGAACTCTGGATGTTGATCTGATGGCCTCAAGGCTAAGCAACAAGGTTCCCGAGTTCATAGCTCAGTCTCACGACCCAGTCGCCATAGAAGCGGATGCCCTGGTTCTTCCATGGCATCAGTTTTGGCTTCCATATGTATTTCCCCCGCTCCCCTTACTTCCGAGGGTCATCAAAAGATCAGAATGGAGGGGGTACCAGTGATTTTGGTCATGCCAGAATGGCCGCGCCAGGCGTGGTACGCGGAACTAATACAACTAGTCGCCGTCGTTTCCTGGCAACTGCCAGATCGCACAGCTCTACTTTCATAGGGCCCAATTTACCACCAGAACTCCGGGGCCCTGTGTTTAACGGTGTGGCCGTTGAATTCTGGGTTCCAGCTCAAGCAGGATTCTCTCATCAAGTGATCTCCACCATAAATAGTGCTATGAAGCCCACATCTATGCGCATTTATCATCGCACCTGGAGAACCTTCTTCTCATGATGCAAAGACCGTGGACGATCTCCTCTTGTGTTCTCCATTCCTTCCATTTTGGAATTTCTGCAAACCGGATTGGAGTCAGGTCTTTTGCTTTGCTCACTCAAGGGACAGATTTTAGCCTTATCCGTTCCGTTCCAACGCAGGATTGCCACCAGATTACAGGTGAAGACATTCATTCAGGGAGTTTCCCATGTGGCGTCTCCCTATAAAATGCCCTTGGAACCATGGGACCTTAACTTGGTTCTTGGAGTTTTACAGGAGGTTCCTTTCAAACCACTGCAGGATGTATTGCTAACCTTCCTTTTTTGGAAGGTGGTTTTCTTTGTCGCGATCACGTCAATCAGGCGGGAGACGCCCTGTCCTGCTGACCTCCGTTTCTGATTTTCTATCAAGACCAGGTAACTTTGAGGACGTCCCCGTCTTTTCTGCCGAAAGTTGTTTCCTCTTTTCATCTTAACGAGGATATTGTTTTGCCCTCATTCTGTCCGGCACCAGTCCATCGTATCGCGAAAGCTCTTCACACTCTGGATGTGATTAGAGCTCTTATAAGGTACGTCTTTCCGCAAGTCAGATAACCTGTTCATGCTTTCGGAGGGGCATAGGAGGGGCCTATCCGCTTGAAAGGCGACAATAGCCAGGTCGATTCGCTCGGCTATTCAGGAGTCCTACCGTGTCAGGGCCAACCTGTCCCAGCAGGGATTAAGGCACACTCCACTCGGTCAATGGGCGCCTCTTGGGCCATTAGGCACTAGGCGTCAGCAGAACAAGTCTGCAAAGCTGTGACTTGGTCCAGCTTGCATACTTTTACGAAACACTAACAACATACATTCTCAGGCCTCTGCAGATGCAGCTCTTGGTAGTCGAATTCTGCAATCGGCAGTACCACAGCTGTAATTTGGTGGTACATGGGGTATTAGCAGTTGGCGCTCCCCACCCAGGGACTGCTTTAGGACATCCCATGGTCCTGTATCCCCCAATGAGGCGTAGGAGAAATAGGGATTTTTGTGTACTCACCGTAAAATCATTTTCTCCGAGCCAATCATTGGGGGACACAGCACTCACCACCCACCCTGTTAGCCTAATAGCTTGTATTCGTTCTTAGTTTTGACATAGTTTATTCTTGTTAATTGTTAGAAACTCCTACTGCTTTGTTACTGAACTTGTTCAATTTGAGCCTGCAGGAAGGTGTATACAGCAGAGGAGGAGTTAATCTTTCTATGTTCACTTAGTGTCCTCCTAGTGGCAGCAGCATAACACTCATGGTCCTGTGTCTCCCAATGACTGGCTCGGAGTAAAGGATTTCTTTATCGCTTCATTGGGGGACACAGAATACCATGGGTGTATGCTGCTGCTGCTAGGAGGCTGACACTATGCAAAACAAGAAAATTAGCTCCTCCCCGGCAGTATACACCCACCGACAGGCACCAAGTATCTCAGTTTGTGCTTAGTGTCTGTAGGAGGCGGACCGGGATCTCCCCAGATCTGCTTTTAACGATTCCTTTTTTTCACTTTTAGGTGTTGTGTGTGTGGATTAGTCTTTTCCCATTTATTTTTCAGATTCATCTTCGGGAAACGGGGTAAATTTTCACCCTGCTTTCCCATATCACGCGGCTGAGCGAGCAATGTGGTGTTACACACATCGCAACTCTCAGGACCGCAGGCAGGACCTTGTCCCTATCACCCTCGGGTGCTACGGGCTGACAGGTGGCTGGTCCTAGCCGATTCCCCTCCTCACCCCTCTCCCGGGACAGGGCTGAGAGGAAGACTGCAGTCACCGGTGGTGATTCCCCACTTCAGGCAAGGGTTGGTGCCGTCTTCTGCACTATTTGAAGATGGTGCAGGGTAGAGGACCTTTATTCCCAGCGGGCCCCTGTGGTCATCCTCTCCAAGGAGCATGTGGACGGCAGGTAAGCAGCGAAAGGCTACCATCAGTTCCTTGCTCGCCCCACATGGAAGTCAGTGGGGCCGACGCCGCTGATAACACATGTCACCATTTAAACTTCCCGCCCATTCTCTCTCAGGCGCGCGTCCCTCAGCTCTCCCACTCCCGGGTGCTCGTTTCTAAAGGAGCAGACAGCGGGCCCCCAGCCTTTTACCTCCCTCCCCTCTGCGGCTTCACGTGCACCGGGTTTGTCGCTTCAGGATTAGGGACTCCGGGGGCATATACCGACACACTCTCTTTTTTTACTTTCACTTTCTCTTATTCTCCGGTTCACGCCCCCTGCGGAGCGTGCATTTTGTTGGCGCCTTTTATTAGCCCATCACAGGGCTACTTTCTGTTCAAAGCTCCCCACTCTCCTCCTGTAACGGCCCCCCCCGCAGGCCACAGCCAATCGCGCAGCCCTGCCGCCCAGCGCTGCCCATCTCTAAGGTCCTGCGCCTCTCTGAGACCTTGTGTGCGACACACCACGGATCTTCAGGTTGGGGGACACAGCTGCTGTCTGCACATCAATAACGGAGCTGGTCACGGTTGGCTCTTATATTTCTGAGCCCCTTATTCTAGCTCCCTCGGCAGTATTCCCCCTTCACAGATACTGACCACAGTAATACTGCAGTCTTCACATATTCCCAATCCTGCAAGGGCTGCTTGTCCTAGACCCACCACTATCCACTACGCCTGCACGCGCTGCAAAAAGAAGTGGGCGTCAGGTCAATCGTCCCACTTCTGCCCGTCCTGCAGTCCTTCCGATATGTCTGCCCCTCCAGAGCACCCCGAGTCCTGGGAGGAGTGCACTCCCCCAGAGTGGGCAGTTGCGATGTCCCAGTCGGTCTCTGACTTGACTAAAGTCTCTCAGTCCCTGGTCCAGGCCTTAGAACGACTACCTCAGCTATCTACAGCCATCTGTGCGCCGACCGCCTCTCGCGGTGAGTCGCCCGCACCTGACCGCGACCTTCAGACGAACAGACCGGGTAGGAGTTCTAGGAAGCAGGCTCTGTCTGGCTCTTCGTCCAGCTCGTAAGGTCCTTCCGCTTCACCCAGGCTACGTTCTGCCTCTCCGTCATCAGAAGAAGACCTTAGGTCAGACGATGATTCCCAATTGGGATCTGACTCAGAGGCAGACAACATGTCTAAAACTCGGGACATGGTTGATAGTCTTATATCGGCTATTTCTCGTTCGCCTTATTGGGGGACACAGAGACCATGGGTGTATGCTGCTGCCACTAGGAGGCTGACACTATGCAAAAAAAGGTTAGCTCCTCCTCCGCAGTGTACACCCCACCGACCGGCAGGGAATTTCCTCAGTTTAGCTTAGTGTCAGTAGGAGGTGGACACGGGTCCTTCATTGGACCCATATCTACCTCGATGTGCGTTGTTCACTTTCAGGTCTTAGGCGGGATACAGTGTGAATGGTCACAACTGTACTCCCACAAGAGACTATGAGTACGGCGTGTACTGTCACCCCGTATCCTCATAGTTCTCCGGGCGGACCACAGGCTCAGCACAGGACGTGCCAGCGAAGACGGATGGTCCTTGCCCCCTGCCTCCCACCCACTCGCCCACCAGAGCCTGTCGGTTGGACGAGGCGCGAAGACGGAATGGACAGACAGCGTGGGATATGGAAGGTACCTTTATTGGACCGGAAGAAGACACCACCGCTCCCAGAGTCTCCACAAGGACCCCGGGTGGCGGCGCCAAAGTAGCACCGCAGGTTATCAGCGGCCGGCGCTTCCCAGTCGCCGCATCCCTTTTGGCCCCAGCTGCGGTGCGGGCTTTCTTCACCCCACCGCCGGTATTTTTGCGTAGGGTGGCGTCTGAGAGCAGGGCTAGGGCGGCATTCTTCTTAGGGGTGGGCGCGGCTGCGCCGCAGTTCTTCCGCGCCGCCCCGTACTGACAGGCGGCCGCCGTGTCTAATTTAGCCCCCGGCTTCAATTTGGGCCTTCGCGCCCGTCGCAGCCACGCCCCCGTCCGCTCTCATAGGCCGTTGCCTTCCTAAGCCCTCCCACCGCCTCTTCAGGCTTGTGGCTGGGAAGGGGGGGCGGGTTTTCCCTCTGGTGGAGGCGACTAGCTCCGCCCTTCTTCTTGCACAGAAACCGCGCTTTTACTTCCTCACGTCGGGCTGTCGCCATCTTTGCAGCCTGACAGCCGGAGACCAAAGCAGAGACCAGCGCTTCCTGTCGGTCCCTGGCCAGTTGCAGGAGCCTAATTCATCTCTTTCGGGGTCACCAGACCGTGAGTACTTCTGCATCTGCAGACTGACACCCTACTCTGCCTTTCTGTCCCCCCAACCTTCCGGCAGTTCCGCAGGTTTTCATCTTCTCTTCCTTCACCATGTCTACTTCTAAGCCTGATCGTGGCCGTCCGCCAGTCCCCACGGGCACCCTAGTCCAGTTCTTCGCATGCTCCTCCTGCAATCGCAAACTTCCCTCAGGTCAGCCTACTCCCATCTGCCTGGACTGCAGCAATCCCGTTCAGCATGACCCCGTCCAGGAACCACCTATTGCGCCACGGGAAAGCGAACCACCCATTCCTGGCTGGGCCTCGTCTCTTTCACAATCTGTGGCCGACCTCACCAGGGTGTCTCAGTCCCTAGTGGCTGTTCCTGACAAGTTGCCCCTGGACACTTCTGCAGGGTCCAGCAGGTCACAAGACGCTCCATCTGAGCCAGCTAGCAGAAGCCGCAAAAGACCCAGGCAGGATCTCCGGCCGGAATCCTCTCCTGGCCCCTCATCTGCACCTAGTCCTTCCCAGCAGTCGCCCTCCCGTGCCTCCTCACCCGAGTCAGGTGAAGCGTTCTCGGATATGTCTTCTGAAGAGATTGTAGAGCTGGAATCTGGCCAGGACGCGGACATGAAGGTTACAGTACAGAACCTCATCGCGGCAATTAACCACACCTTCGAAATCTCTGACTCCCCTGCGAAATTCTCAGATCAGGAGGTTTCGTTCAGACGGGAGGAAACACCCTCCAGGGTATTTCCTTTTCATTCCGAGTTTGGAAAGATTTTTACAAGAGAAAGGGAAGAACAGACCAGACGCTTTCAAAGAGGAAAGCGTCTCGGCGTACTGTACCCGTTTGCTAAAGAGCTCACTGATAACTGGTCTGCCTCTCCCTCGGTGGACCCGCCCGTGTCCAGACTGTCTAATAACACGGTTCTCCCGCTTTCAGGTGTGGCATCTTTAAAGGATTCTAATGATAGAATTATAGAATCCCTGGCGAAGTCTGCCTTCGAAGCGGCTTCGACGGCGGTATGCCCAATCTTTGCTTCATCTTGGGCAGCAAAGGCCATAGCTACTTGGGCAGAGGATCTTCGTCAGGGAAAGCACAACCAGATCGATTGGCCGATCTCGCCAATCAGATTTCCCATGCGGGGGATTATCTGCTTTCTGCTTCTTTGGATGCCGCATCCTGCACAGTTCAGGCGTCAAGCAACGTCGTGGCAATCCGACGTACAATTTGGCTCAAAGCCTGGCAGGCGGACTTGTCGTCTAAAAAGTCTCTTACTAATCTGCCTTTTCAGGGAGTGCGCCTCTTTGGATCCCAATTGGACCAGATTATTAAGGACACCACCGGAGGCACGAGTTCCCTCCTCCCTCAGTCCAAGCCTCGCAGACCTCCACTAAGGCGTCAGTTTCGACCCCTTCGGGCTTTCCGCCGTTTCGATACGGCGGAGACATCCTCCAACCAACAAAGGCCGCAGGCACGCCAAGATAGGAACAAAGTTTCATTCAGACCCACTCCCTCCTGGTGATCCCACTCTTCACAGGGCAGACCATCCAGATCTGGACGGTCCACTTCAGCATGACTATCCTCTGTCCCTTCCAATTGGGAGGTCGACTCTTGTTCTTCAAGGACGTCTGGCTGGCCTCAGTAGAGGACGCCTGGGTCAGGGAGGTCGTATCGTCAGGATACAAGATAGAGTTCGTCTCTCTTCCACGGGATCGTTTTTTCAAATCCTGTCCTCCAAAAGATCCAGCCTTGATCCCGGGGTTCTTTACAGCCATCGCCTCTCTCCTCAGTTCTGGGGTGATTGTGCCCGTTCTCGAATCGGAGCGGTTCACGGGGTTTTATTCAAACCTATTCGTGGTACCGAAAAAAGACGGGGCGGTTCGACCCATCTTGGATCTCAAGCGGCTCAACAAGAGAGTCCGTCTTCGCCACTTCCGGATGGAGTCGGTTCGTTCGGTAATCACTTCCATGGAGGAGCAGGAATTCATGTGTTCAATAGACATCCAAGATGCCCATCTACATGTTCCCATATTCTCCGGACATCAGAAGTTCCTGCGTTTTGCGGTTCGCCAGGAACATTACCAGTTCGTTGCGCTGCCCTTCGGTCTCGCCACCGCTCCCAGAGTCTTCACGAAGATCATGGCTGCGTTGATGGCCTTGTTGAGGATCAGAGGTCTCGTTCTTTTTCCGTACCTCGACGATATTCTGATCAAAGCTCCCTCTTTTCACCAGGCGCGCCTAAGTTTGAAGATCGTCCTAGACACTCTTTCCAATTTTGGGTGGATCGTCAACAGGAAAAAGTCCTGTCTGGTTCCTTCTCAACGCCTTGTGTTTCTGGGCCTACTGTTCGACACTCGTCGGTCAAGGGTCTTTCTCCCATGAGAGAAGATTCTCTCCCTGCAGCAGGATGTACGATCGCTGCAGACCACACTATTCCCGTCCCTCCGAACAACCATGAGGGTCCTGGGAAAGATGGTGGCGGCGATAGAGGCAGTTCCCTTTGCCCATTTTCACGCCAGACCTCTCCAACATGCCATTCTGTCGAGGTGGAACAGGTCTGCTCTGTCCCTGGATCGCCCTGTTCGTCTTTCATGCCGGATCAAGCGGTCTCTCAACTGGTGGTTGACGTCACCTCTCATCCTCTTGGGGCGGTCTTTTCTTCTTTTCTTCACTGGCAGATTGTAACAACGGATGCCAGCCTCCTCGGATGGGGGGCAGTGTTCCGCAATCACACTGTTCAGGGTCGTTGGTCGACTCGGGAATCAGCCCTGCCGATCAACATCCTAGAGATACGAGCGATTTATCTGGCTCTCGTCCACTGGGAGAGGCTCCTCAGGGGCCTGCCTATCCGGATTCAGACAGACAATGCCACAGCGGTGGCATATGTCAACCGCCAAGGAGGGACACGGAGTGCCTCAGCCCTGACAGAAGTGTCCAAGATCCTTCAGTGGGCAGAGATTTCGGTACCAACAATCTCCGCGGTACACATTCCCGGCGTGGACAACTGGGCCGCCGATTTTCTCAGCCGCGAGGGTCTCGCGGCAGGAGAGTGGTCCCTACATCCGGAGGTGTTTCTTCAGCTTTGCCGTCATTGGGGGACCCCGGATGTAGATCTGCTGGCCTCTCGCCTCAACAGGAAAGTCCCACAGTTTGTATCCAGGGCTCGAGATCCTCTCGCAGTGGGCGCCGACGCTCTGGCTATTCCTTGGTCACAGTTCGAGCTCCCCTACCTGTTCCCTCCCCTGCCCCTTCTTCCCAAGCTGTTGAAGAAGATCAAAGCAGAAGGAATTCCAGTCATTCTCATCGCCCCGAATTGGCCCAGAAGGTCTTGGTTCGCGGACATTGTCAACCTTTTTGCGGACGCCCCCTGGAAGCTTCCAGACAGGGCAGATCTGCTGACTCAAGGCCCGATTTGCCACCCCAATTCTCGGCCGCTCAATTTAACGGCGTGGCTGTTGAGACCGAGGTTTTGAAACGAGCAGGATTCTCCGGTCGAGTAATTCATACCATGATCCGTGCCAGGAAGCCATCATCTTCCAAAATTTACTACCGTACTTGGAAGGCTATTTCACTTGGTGTGAGGCCAATAACATCGCGCCCATGTGCTTTTCGCTCCCTTCCGTTCTGGCGTTTCTTCAGGCAGGGCTGGATGCGGGGCTTGCTCTCAGTTCCTTGAAGGGTCAAGTTTCGGCACTGTCCATTTTATTTCAGAAGACGTTGGCCTCCCGCCCTCAGGTCAAAACCTTTCTTCAGGGCGTGGCTCACACAGCTCCTCCGTACCGAGCGCCCGTGGATCCATGGGATCTTAATTTGGTTCTTGAGGTTCTGCAAGGTTCTCCTTTTGAACCTCTCAGGGATGTTTCCCTTTCTCTCCTTTCTTGGAAGGTAGCTTTTCTGGTGGCCATCACTTCCATCCGGCGCGTGTCGGAATTAGCGGCTCTTTCTTGCCGCTCTCCTTTCTTGGTACTTCACCAGGACAAGGTAGTTCTACGGCCTCCGCCCTCTTTTCTTCCGAAGGTGGTGTCCTACTTTCACCTCAATGAGGATATTGTTCTGCCGTCCTTCTGCCCCAGTCCTACTCACCCTTGGGAGCGGTCCCTGAACAAGCTGGATCTGGTCAGGGCGATGAGAATCTATCTGTCTAGGACGACTTCCTTGCGGAAGACAGACTCTCTTTTCATCATTCCAGATGGGGCGCGGAAAGGTCACCTGGCCTCCAAGGCTACTATTGCTCGCTGGATCAAATCGGCAATTTTGGAGGCCTACCGGGTTAAGCATCGAGTGGCCCCTCCGGGGATCAGAGCGCACTCTACCAGGGCAGTGGGTGCTTCCTGGGCGGTACGCCACAGAGCCTCCACGCTGCAGCTTTGCAAAGCTGCAACCTGGTCATCGGTTCACACGTTTGTGAAATTCTACAAGGTCCACACCTACGCTTCGGCGGATGCCAGCCTAGGTAGGAGGATTCTGCAGGCAGCGGTGGTGAGTCCACTGGCCTGATGGAAGTTTGTTTCCCACCCCAGGGACTGCTTTGGGACGTCCCATGGTCTCTGTGTCCCCCAATAAGGCGAACGAGAAAACAGGATTTTTGGGTTGCTTACCGTAAAATCTGTTTCTCGGAGCCTTCATTGGGGGACACAGCACCCTCCCATGTTCTACAACTCCTGTTCTTACTTTGGTTGATTGGTTACAGTTGAGTTGTTTGTTCTGTTCTCAATCTATTCTGTTACTTCTCCTACTGCTTTCTCACTAACTGAGGAAATTCCCTGCCGGTCGGTGGGGTGTACACTGCGGAGGAGGAGCTAACCTTTTTTTGCATAGTGTCAGCCTCCTAGTGGCAGCAGCATACACCCATGGTCTCTGTGTCCCCCAATGAAGGCTCCGAGAAACAGATTTTACGGTAAGCAGCCCCAAAATCCTCTGTTTTCAAACCCTCAAAATAAAGGAGGATAAGGCACCCCGTCAGGAATTATCTGTTCCCTTTAAGCGAGCGAGACCTCCTTCTCGAACCTTTCCTAATCACAACGAGTTCGATACTTCCTTATCCAAACACTGGGAACACCCTGAGAAGCGTTTCTCAGGCCGCAAGTACCTAGATGTACTATATCCCTTCGATGCGGACCTGCTCGCAAAATGGACCAAAGCTCCCGAAGTGGATCCACCAGTTTCCCATCTTTCCTCTAAGACGGTTCTATCCCTTCCGGACGGGGCATCACTTAAAGATCCAAAAGACAGACAAATAGAATCGCTGGCTAAGTCGATTTTTGAGGCGTCCGACGCGTCCCTCTGTCCTATTTTCGCCTCCGCCTGGGTGGCGAAAGTCATTCCAGCTTGAGCAAAGATTCTTCGCAAGGGCATCTTAGCGGCAGCTTCTCAGGACGAGCTGGCTAACCTAACAGACCAAATTAATCATGCGGGTAAATATCTTTTGGCCGCCTCCTTGGAAGCGGCCGGGTGCGTAGCAAGAGCTAACGGCAATATAATAGCCATATGCCGTATCGTTTGGTTGAAGTCATGGAGTGCGGACACCACTTCTAAGAAGTCGCTCACCAACCTGGCATTTCACGGGTCCAGGCTTTTTGGCGCTAAGTTGGATCAGATAATTTCAGATGCCACTGGTGGTAAAAGTACCTCCCTTCCCCAGTCTCTGTCTAGACTGTTCTTCAACAGAAAAGCTTCTCGGCTGTTTAGGAACTTTCGCCCCTTCTCTTCCGCAGAAGGATCATCTCAGCAGGACCGGCCCTCCGCTTCCAAAGAGCGGAGAAAACCATCGTATAGACCCGCTCCCTGCTGGAAATCAAGAGGCCAACTCTCCAGGTCTTCAGGCTCCCGCTCCGGTAGATTTTCCTCCAAGTAACTGGTCACCCCCACCTGGAAATTTTTCCAGGGTGGGAGGCAGACTTTTCGCTTTCATGGACACATGGCTGTCTGTTGTCGACGACGCTTGGGTCAGGGAAATCATAACATCCGGATACAAAATTGAATTTTCTCGCCCCCCCCCCCCCCCCCAAACAGTCGCTTCTTCCGGTCTCGACCCCCAAGACAGCGGTCCCAGATTCCAGGGTTCCTTCAGGCCGTCTCCTCCCTTCTTTCTGCCGGGGTTATCGTTCCCGTTCCTTCAAACGAATGGTTTTCAGGGTTCTACTCAAATCTTTTCGTAGTCCCAAAAAAAAAGACGGCTCCCTTCGTCCAATTTTGGACCTCAAGTTGCTCAACCGCCACGTGAGGATCCTCCACTTCAAGATGGAGTCCCTGCGCTCGGTAATAGCCTCGATGGAACCCGGGGAGTTCCTCTGCTCTGTGGACATATAGGATGCCTACCTCCACATCCCTGTTTGTTTGCAACATCAGAGATATCTCCGCTTTGCGATTCAGGACAATCACTATCAGTTCACGGCCCTTCCCTTCGGCCTAGCCTCCGTTCCCCGTGTCTTTACGAAGGTGATGGCAACAGTCATGGCCATCCTTCGAGCCAGGGGTATTCTCATCATCCCTTATCTGGACGATCTCCTGATCAAGGGCTCGTCCCGCCATGACTGTCTTCAAAGTCTTCAGATAACCCTGGATGCTTTCGGCCGCCTCGGTTGGATAGTCATCAAAGAGAAATCCATCCTGCACCCTACCCAGTGTTTTAGCAATCCGATCCCTAAAATGCTCAAGGACCATTCCCCTTCGGTCCTGCATGAGGGTCCTGGGGAAGATGATAGCTTCCATGGAAGCAGTGCCTTTCGCACAATTTTACACTCGCCCTCTCCAGCTGTTCCTCCTTTCAGTCTGGGACAAGACCTCGTTTTCTCTGGACCGTCCCATTCTCCTTCCGCTCAGAGTAAGACAATCGCTGACTTGGTGGACGTTGTCGGCGTCAGTTCTCCAGGGAAGGTCCTTTCTTCCGCCTCAGTGGCAAGTCATCACCACCGATGCCAGTGTTCTAGGATGGGGGGCGGTTTTCCATCGGAAAACGGCCCAAGGGCGCTGGAGCGCCCAGGAGACTCTTCTTCCCATCAACCTTCTGGAAATCAGAGCAATCTTCCTTGCTCTCCTTCGTTGGCAGCCTCTCCTTGTAGGCAAGCCAGTCCGCATTCAATCAGACAACGTCACGGCCGTGGTGTACATAAACCATCAGGGCGGTACTCACAGCAGGCAGGTAATGTCAGAAGTGGTAAAGATACTGCGTTGGGCAGAGCGTCCCGTTCCGGCGATCTCCGCCGTTCACATGCCAGGGGTGGAAAATTGGGCAGCCGACTTCCTAAGTCGCCAGGGTCTAGCGTCAGGCGAATGGGCCCTTCACCCCACAGTCTTCAATCCGATATACCAGCGTTGGGGCATCCCGGACGTCGATCTCATGGCATTTCGGATGAACAACAAAGTTCCTCACTTTGTAGCCAGGTCCAGGGATCCTCTAGCCGTCGGTTGCGACGCCCTGGTAAATCCGTGGTCCCAGTTCCAACTGGCTTACCTTTTTCCTCCCCTTGTCCTGATCCCTAGGATGATGAAGAAGATAAAGTCAGAAGGCATCCCAGTAATTCTGGTGGCTCCAGACTGGCCAAGACGACCTTGGTACACGGAGTTGGTGAATATGCTCGCGGACGTCCCCTGGAGGCTTCCAGACCGTCCAGATCTTCTCTCGCAAGGCCCCCTTTACCACCAGAATTCTCAGTCTCTGAGTTTAACGGCATGGCCGTTGAGGCCGCGATTCTGAGAATCAGATTTTTCCAGCCGGGTCATTCAAACCATGATCAGAGCTAGGAAGCCAGCTTCCTCCCGCATTTACCATAGGTACTGGAAGGCTTTTTCCGTTGGTGCGACGATAACTATGTTTTTCCATTATCGTTCTCCATTCCATCCATACTTGGCTTCCTCCAGTCCGGTTTGGATGCGGGCCTGTCCCTCAGTAGTCTCAAAGGCCAGGTATCTGCTCTGGCGATTCTCTTCCAGAAGGATCTGGCCTCCTTACCTCGGGTGAAGACTTTTCTCCCAAGGAGTCGCCCATATGGCTCCTCCTCCTCATTCTCCAGTAGATCTGTGGGATCTCAATCTCGTTCTTGGCGCTCTCCAAAAGGCGCCGTTCGAACCTATCCAGGACATTTCTCTGTCCCTTCTCTCATGGAAGGTGGCTTTCCTAATTGCCATTACATTCATCAGGAGAGTTTCTGAGCTGGCGGCTTTATCCTGTCGTTCCCCGTACCTAATCCTCCATCAGGATAAGGTTGTTCTCAGGCCAGTTCGCTCTTTCCTTCCAAAAGTGGTATCCCCGTTTCACATTAACGAGGATATCGTCCTTCCCTCGTTTTGTCCTGCGCCTGCTCATCCTCTGGAAAAGTTGCTCCACAAACTGGATGTAGTGAGAGCCTTGCGTGTCTACATTGCCAGGACCGCTTCGTTTCGCCCATCCGATTCCCTGCTTGTCATCTCTGAAAGTTGCCGGAAAGGGCTTCCTGCATCCAAATCCACAATCGCTCGCTGGATTCGTTCTACCATTCTGGAAGCCTACCGACTTCAGGAAAAACGGCTTCCTCCGGGAATGAGAGCCCAATCCACCCGGGCTGTAGGGGCTTCTTGGGCTGTGCGACACCAGGCTTCGGCCCTGCAACTTTGCAGAGCCGCAACCTGGTCGTCTTTGCACACCTTCGCGAGGTTCTACAGGGTTCATACCCAGGCCTCGTCTGATGCAGCTTTTGGTAGGAAGGTTCTGCAGGCGGCGGTGGCACATCGACCGACCTAAGCCCTTCCTTCTTTCGTTCCTTTATTGCTGTTCCCACCCTCGGGACTGATTTGGAACGTCCCATGGTAATCTGTGTCCCCCAATGAAGCGATAAAGAAAGAGGGATTTTGGGTTCTTACTGTAAAATCTCTTTCTTGGAGCCTTCATTGGGGGACACAGCACCCTCCCTGTTTAAGTTGTACCGTGTTGAGTCTTCGAGTCCCTTGTTGGGTTGGTACATATGTTGAGTTTTTGGTTGCTTCTCCTACTGCTTTCTCACCAACTGAGGTACTTGGTGCCTGTCGGTGGGTGTATACTGCTGGGGAGGAGCTAATTTTCTTGTTTTGCATAGTGTCGGCCTCCTAGCAGCAGCAGCAAACACCCCATGGTAATCTGTGTCCCCCAATGAAGGCTCCAAATGTATGACTTATCTCTGGATAGAATCATTTTTCTTTTTACTATATAGGGTTGTCCATTATCCAAAATGGCCTTGCAGTGGTTTTACACTACTGTTTTGTAAAAAATACTATACAATATCAAGAAATATTATTGCCAACCTCAATATCAAATGATAAAAGTACTCCTACACAACAGCAATATTCCTATGTAGACTTAGGGGGCAGGCAGCAAAGAGAGCACACCTAACAAAAGTCTAGGAAAAGAAATCCTTTGATACCCTGCTGAATCAAATGAACAGTCCCTTAGTGCCTTTGACTTAAAGGGAAGGTACCGCGTTTGTAGATCTATAATAAATGTAATGCAGCATAACAAGCTGTTATAACCACGTTTTGATTGCATTTGAAACATATTTTGTGTGTTTTAGGAGTTTAAAGAAGGCACTGGGGGCTGACATCTTTCTTTCACAGTAGCAGCACTACACTTTCAGTGTCATAATACAGCACCCCATGGTCATAGGGTCGGAATCTGTCTGTTATCTCCTATCTATTGTAATGGAACTGTCACTACTGTGAACTGGGTACACATCTGTGCGCTGCACAATTCACAGTAGTGGAAGTGTTCTGCTGCCATTTTCATGGAGCCCTCGGCATACTACATATGTCTCTCTCTCTCCCATCAGTCTTCATATGTCTCTCACCCAGATTGCATGTATCTCTCACCCCCCTCCACAATGTCTGGCCATTCACTGCAGACCTGCAGCTCCTTATCTTACTGAGGGATGAATCACAGCTCCTGCCAACAGCTCCTGCTTCTTAATGCTGCTCCATACACACCAGATGTCTTCACTCTTCCTCCGGTCCACAGTGCTGCTGAGTCCACTGTCTTCTGCTTTGCTGTAAACAAGCTGTGCTTCCGATGGAGTAATTGCTGGTGATAGAAGATCACAGGGCAGTCACCCCCAAAATGGCGCTGCCTTGTGATGTTACTCTTCATTCTGCCACAGGGATACTAGAACACCCAAAAGGGGAGGGAAAAGGTGATGTCAGCAGTTACTGCCCCAATTTTCCAGCTAACAGTAAAGCTTTTAATTCTTACTATAGCTGTTTGGGGTCTAAAACGGAAAATGCTCCCCTTAGTGGTAATTATGTATATTTGAAAAAAAAAACCATAATTTTCATATAGAAATGTTTGCAAACATTATATTAATACATTTTAATTATTATTTCAAGCTTAATTTCACAAAAAACAAACTAAAAGGAAACTGGTGGCACCTTCCTTTTAAGAAAAAAAGTATTTGTATAATCTTTATATTGTGTTTGAACTTCCAGTGTGCGTTTTGTGCAGGTTTTTCAAGTACGCAAAGTAATAGGAGCTCATACTGGGAAGATATTTGCCATGAAAGTACTTAAAAAGGTAAGTTTTTCATCTTTACACCCAATTTGTTAGCTCTCACTGTTCCATAGCTTGTTGCAAACATGCTTGTTTTAATCTGAATTGTCCCTTTTTAATAAGGTTAATCAATGAGGCATGGCATTAGAAGCCATTTTCCTTTATACATCTGTTCAGAGTTCCTTGCCAGATCATATTTCGCTCCCCTGTCCTCCAATACTGTTCACTAAATACAGATCTTTATGGAATTTGTACTTGTTAAATGAGGCTAGAGGCACGCAGTAATAGGGAAGCTAGATCTATCGCTATGCAAACACCTCTGTTAAAGTAGGCAGCTCCTGTCCATATGTCCTCTCGGGTTCCTCCTGTGAGACAGAATGTCAAGCTGCATTTAATGAGCAACTTGTTTTCTGGCATACTTATCCATCTGTGTAATATCTGGGTTGCCCACCATGTAATATTACATTTCCCCTGCAGCAGCTACTGTAGGGAGCAGCAGCTGTCTGTGGCCATATCCGCTGTTTAGTGGTTGGGACTTTGGATGATCAGCTGGCTGCCTCGGATGCCACAGTTTGAAATGGGAAGTCTATAACAGAACACCCTTTAAAGCAGCTCTAAATGTGAAACATTAATTTGACTTGTTGCTTTCTTAATCGTAGACCCTTTTTGCCCTTATATTTCCCAATAAAGATATGGGCCTTTTGATTTGGTGCTAATTTTTATTTTATTATTATTATAGCGTCATTTATTCCATGGCACTTTATATGTGAAAAGGGGTATACATAATAAAAACAAGTACAATAATCTTAAACAACACAAGTCACAACTGGTACAGGTGGAGAGAGGACCCTGCCCGTGAGGGCTCACAATCTACCGGGAATGGGTGAGGATACAGTAGGCGAGGGTAGAGCTGGTCGTGCAGTGGCTTTGTCCATCGGTGGTTACTGCAGGTTGTAGGCTTGTCGGAAGAGGTAGGTCTTTAGGTTCCTTTGAAGGTTTCCATGGTAGGCGAGAGACTGATATGTTGTGGTAGAGAGTTCCAGAGTAGAGGGGATGCGCTGGAGAAATCTTGTATGCGATTGTTGGAAGAGGATATGAGAGGGGAGTCGAGAAGGAGATCTTGTGAGGATCGGAGTTCGCGTGCAGGTAAGTATCGAGAGATTAGGTCACAGATGTATAGAGGACACAGGTTGTGGATGGCTTTGTATGCCATGTTTAGGGTTTTGAATTGGAGTCTTTGGGTAATAGGGAGCCAGTGCAGGGATTGACAGGGGAGAGGCCGTGGAATAGCGGGGGGGAAAGGTGGATTAGTCGGGCAGCAGAGTTTAGAATAGATTGGAGGGGTGCGAGAGTGTTAGAGGGGAGACCATAGAGCAGGAGGTTGCAGTAGTCAAGGAGGAAGATGACGAGGGCATGGACTAGGGTTTTTGCAGATTCTTGGTTGAGGAATGTACGGATCCGTGAAATATTTTTGAGTTCAAGTCAGCAGGAAGTGGAAAGGGCTTAGATATGTGGTTTGCTAATTGTTATTGTGTTTACCAAGGGTGCCTTTCTCTTGGGGTAATAATGCAAAACAGCCTAAAGACATACTCCCTTGTGAAGTCCATAAAATCGGCACTATATTAAGAGTTCTCTGTGACTGTATCATGGAAGTAAAGGGAAAAATTACGGAATACTCGGGGGAGCAGTGGGTATAAATTAAGAGTAAAACCTGGCCATCTATGCCATGGTGACAGGTTCTCTATAATGTGGACATTTTCCTATCTAGACTCCTGTATTGTCTAATTTTCTCCTAGGCTATGATTGTGCGGAACGCAAAAGACACTGCACATACAAAGGCAGAGCGTAATATCCTGGAAGAAGTGAAGCATCCTTTTATTGTGGACTTAATTTATGCCTTTCAAACTGGTGGAAAACTCTACCTCATTTTGGAGTATCTTAGCGGTCAGTCACTTTCTGCAACGACAAAATTTGTGGCCTCAAACACATTGGCAATTTTTTTTTTCAAATTTTTTTTATTTCAAGCCTGAAAACTTGTATTTTTATTTAGGTGGCGAACTCTTCATGCAGTTGGAGCGTGAAGGGATCTTTATGGAAGATACTGCCTGGTGAGTAAAATCTGTAACTGATGCAAACATAAACCACTTCCCCTTCTATGAGACAGTGTTGCCCAATATCCTTTCAGCCGATACTGTTGTAGCTTCTGTTTCCTTTTTGAACAAAAGTGATGTGTATTTATGTGTAACAAATTTTACCAGAAAAAAAATTAAAGGGTAATCCTGAGATATAGTAAACCCTAGCCACAGGATAGCGAATAGCTTTCTGATTTCTGGGGGTCCGACCATTGGGCTCCCAGAGATCCCTAAAATGGGGCTCTGGAATCCATAGACTGGTTTTAGCCAACCTACACCTTGAATGGAACAGAGGCATGGTGCACGTGCTTCACCTTTGTTTCATTCATTGTCTACAGGACTGCTGGAAATAGCTGAGTGTTGTGCTCTGTTTTCTCCTTGATATTCACAGACCCCCACTGATCCCCTATGGATATGGGATAACTTACTATCTTGGCAATTACCCTTTAACTATAAAATTGATGTATAACAATGGCGGTAAAAAGTTTGTATGGCGTAAGATGCCACTTTTATTGTAGTTTGTATAGCAGTAGTATTTTTTTAGCTTGTTTACCGTACTTCACCAAAAAAAAAATATCCTCGTAACTGAGCCATAAAGCATAACAATATAAAGACCAAAAAAGTGGAGGAGCTTTAAATATTGACTATGTATAAAAGCAATAATTTTATTGAACAAACCTATAGAATACCATAAAAAAGTGCATATAAAAAGGGAGAAACCACAGAAGAGGCAAATGGTGGGCATGCCTGGATGTTCATATACAAATAGTGATCAAATGATTTGTGCATGATTAAAAAGTTAAATCAAAGATCATGGTATAGGGTAAGCAGTGAAAAGTCTAGCACTCTTATTTCGGTATGCCACTTCTCTAGCAAAAATTAAGAGACCACCACATCAACACCCTGTCATGGGCAGCTTATTCTCCGGACCTGAACCCCATTGAAAACCTCTGGAATGTAATCATGAGGATGATGGATAGTCACAAGCCATCAAACAAAGAAGAATTGCTTACATTTTGGTGCCAGAAGCAGTGTGAAAGACTGGTGGAAAGCATGCCAAGATGCATGAAAGCTGTTTTTAACCCCTTTCTTAGCTGGGACGCAATAGTACGTCCAAGGTCAGATCCCCTGCTTTGTGAGCCCACATCAAAGTCGGAGCATGTCAGCTGTTTTGAACAGATGACATGTGCCCGCAGTAGGCGCAGGTGAAATAGTGATCCACCGGCGCCTATTGACTAGTTAAATGCTGCTGTCAAACACTGACAGCGGCATTTAACAAGTGCTTCTGTCCGCTGGGCCAGAAATACACGCATCGTCGACCCCCATCACGTGATCGGGGGTCAGCGATGTGTTGTCATAACAACCAGAGGTCTCCTAGATATCTCTATGGTTGTTGATGTCGGATTGCTATGGGCGCCACCCGGTGGTCGGCGCTCATAGCAATGCTGTAATTCTGCTACAGATAGGCGATCTGTTCATCACCTATATGTAGCAGAGCCAATCAAGTTTGTTGCAGCTTCTAGCCTCCCATGGAGGCTATTGAAGCATGCCAAAATTAAAAAAAAAAAAAAAAGTTTTAAACACCTATTGGGCATCGCCGTGTTCAGAATCACCTGAACTATGAATAAAAAAGAGGATTAACCCGATCGCTAAATGGCATAGCGAGAAAAAGAATCAAAACGCCAGAATTACGTTTTTTGGTCGCCACGTAGAGTTCTTGGACAGAGCAGAATTATCTCTTCATGTTACAGAAAGAGAAGAAATTCGAAGTGCACCTGAAGAAACAGAGGAATGGAGACATGTGACCCAGAGAAGCAGGAGGATCAGGAGGCAGTCAGCACCCATACTGCTCAGAAACCAGTACCAGGCTCTCACGCAGGAAAACGATTAAGAAATACATCAGGATAAGACTTTGCCAACAAACAGCAACCTTGTACGCCTTCAGAGTCCTCCTGGATGGAGAAAGAAAAATGTTGTGAAGAAGAAACGGAGAGTGGTGGTCATGGGGGATTCCCTGTTGAGAGGAACAGAGGCCGCTATCTGCAGACCGGATATAACTTCAAGAGAAATGTGCTGTCTTCCAGGTGCAAAAATTAAAGATGTGTCTGACAGGATATCAGGACTCTTCAGACCTACAGATGACTACCCATTCCTGCTACTACATGTGGGGACAAATGACACCGCAAGAAACGACCTGGAAACCATCTGCAGAGACTTTGAAGACTTAGGCAAGAAAGTGAAAGAACTGGGAGCGCAGGTGGTCTTCTCTTCCATCCTCCCAGTGGATGGCCATGGAACAAGGCGGTGGAATAAGATTCTGCAGGTGAACAACTGGCTACGTCGATGGTGCCGTCAGCAACGATTTGGATTTCTGGATCACGGAGTGAACTACTTATACGATGGACTACTTGCTAGAGATGGGGTGCACCTTACGAAGACTGGAAAGCATGTATTTGGAAGTCGCCTTGCTACACTTGTAAGGAGAGCTTTAAACTAGAACAACGTGGGAAGGGAAGCAAAAGACCAGAAAAAGCCATACACCTGACAAATGCTATTGAGAACTTTGCTATTAGAAGTGGAAAGGAAGAACAAAGACGAAAGAATCTAATTAATAAAAATATTGGAGAAAGAGAAACCAATCACAAACTAAAATGTTTCTATACTAATGCACAAAGCATGGGCAACAAACCAGGAGAATTGGAACTACTAACACAGGAAAAGAAATATGATGTCATTGGAATCACTGAAACTTGGTGGGACAATACACATGATTGGAATACAAGACTAGAAGGATACAACTTATTTGCAAGAAACAGACTTGATAAACGAGGAGGGGGTGTCGCATTGTATGTTAGAAACGCGTATATCTGCACAGAGATTGAAGCTTCAGAGACTGGGAGTTCTGTGGAAACTGTTTGGGTAAGAATACAAGGACAGAACAATGGAAAGGACACCATTGTAGGCATTTACTACAGGCCGCCTGTGCAAGCTGAAGATATGGATGAACTCTTTATGCATCAAATGGCCAAGTTCTCCAAAAAATATGACATAGTTGTCATGGGAGATTTCAACTATCCAGACATTTGTTGGGAATCTCTCTCAGGCAAAACTAACAGGTCAAGGAAATTCTTATCCTCTCTTGCTGACAACTTTATCTTCCAAAAGGTAAGGGAGAAAACAAGGGGAACTGCTACCTTGGATCTAATTCTTATAAACAGGGAGGAAATGGTTGAGGAGGTAAAAGTGGCTGGGACCCTAGGAGGTAGCGACCATGCTATTTTAGAATTTTGGATAACTAGAGGCGGAAGACCTGTGAAGACTCAGATGTCAAGGTTAGATTTCAGAAAGGCAGATTTTAAGGGATTCAGAAAGAGAATTGGAGGGATCCAATGGCTGGATATCCTTAAAGACAAAAATGTCCAGGAAGGATGGGAAATCTTGAAAAATGAAATTCTCAAAGCACAGTTGTTAACAATTCCGAAAAGAGGGGAGAATAGGAAGCATTTAAGGAAACCAGGATGGATGAACACAGAACTTAAGCACATGCTAAAAAGGAAGAAAAAAATGTTTATAAAATGGAAAGAGGGAGGCATATCTAAAGAAGAATATAATGCTGTCTGCAGAACCTGCAGGGCACAAATCAGATTATCTAAAGCTGAAAATGAATTGAGGCTTGCAAGAGATGTCAAAAGCAATAATAAAGGATTTTGGGGATATGTCAAAAGTAAAAGAAAAGTCAAAGATGCTATAGGATTTTTACAGGATGAAAATGATGAAATGGTAAGACAGGATGTTGAGAAGGCTGAACTTTTAAATTCCTATTTTGCATCTGTTTTCTCTCAGAAAGGAAATGTAACATCAACTGTTATTCACTGTCCTATTAAGGGAATAGAAGAATCCAGGATATCTATAAACAGAAAGATAGTGAGGAAACACTTAGCTAACCTAAATGAATTCAAGTCTCCAGGTCCAGATGAATTACACCCCAGAGTACTGAAGGAGATAGCAGAAGAAATTTTTGAACCCCTCTCCATAATCTTTGAAAATTCTTGGAGAACAGGAGAAGTGCCAGAAGACTGGAGAAGAGCAAATGTTGTTCCTATCTTCAAAAAGGGGAAGAAGGTGGACCCAGGCAACTATAGGCCGGTGAGTCTGACTTCTATACCAGGAAAGATCTTTGAACAAATTATTAAACAACATGTATGTCAATACCTGGATAAGAATGAAGTGATTAAGCAGAGTCAGCATGGGTTTGTAACTAATAAGTCATGTCAGACTAATTTAATTTCCTTCTATGATGGTATTACTGATTGGGTGGATCAAGGAAATGCTGTAGATATAGTATATCTTGACTTCAGCAAAGCATTTGACAAAATCTCTCATACAATCCTTATTGAAAAAATGACTAAGTATGGAATGGACAAGGCAACTGTTAGGTAGATTCATAACTGGCTTAGTGATCGGACCCAAAGAGTGGTCGTAAATGGCTGCACATCCAGTTGGAAGAATGTCTCAAGTGGGGTACCACAGGGCTCTGTCCTGGGCCCTGTATTGTTCAACATCTTTATCAACGATTTAGATGAAGGAATTGAGGGTAAACTGATTAAATTTGCTGATGACACAAAGCTAGGAGGGATAGCTAATACTAGAGAAGAGAGAGAGAGAGAGGATTCAAAAAGATTTAAATAAACTGGAGAAGTGGGCAGCAACTAACAGAATGGTTTTTAACAGGGAGAAATGCAAAGTACTACATCTGGGCAATAAAAATGAAAAAAGCATATATAGAATGGGAGGAATAGGGCTAAGTGACAGCACATGTGAAAAAGACTTGGGTATACTAATAGATCACAGACTGAATATGAGTCAACAGTGTGATGCAGCAGCAAAAAAGGCAAATGCAATTCTAGGATGTATTAACAGAAGCATACAGTCTAGATCACGTGAAGTCATTATTTCCCTCTACTCCTCTTTGGTCAGACCTCATCTGGAATATTGTGTCCAGTTTTGGGCACCACATTTTAAAAAAGACATCAACAAACTGGAGCAAGTTCAGAAAAGAGCGACCAGAATGGTGACCGGTCTGCAAACCCTGTCTTATGAGGAAAGGTTGCAGGATTTGGGAATGTTTAGTTTGCAAAAGAGAAGACTGAGAGGAGACTTAATAGCTGTCTACAAATATCTAAAGGGCTGTCACATTGTAGAAGGATCAACTTTATTCTCATTTGCACAAGGAAAGACTAGAAGCAATGGGATGAAACTGAATGGGAGGAGACACAGATTAGATATTAGAAAAAACTTTTTGACAGAGTGATCAATAAGTGGAACAGGCTGCCACGAGAAGTGGTGAGTTCTCCTTCAATGGAAGTCTTCAAACAGAGGCTGGACAGACATCTGACTGGGATGATTTAGCGAATCCTGCTTTGAGCAGGAGGTTGGACCAGATGACCCAGGAGGTCCATTCCAACTCTACGATTCTATGATTCTATCTGCACATAAATGGTATCCCTAGAAATGTCAGCTCGGCACGCAAAAAATATGCCCTCACCCAACCCCAGATCACGAAAAATGGAGATGCTATGGGAATCGGAAAGAGGTGCAATTTTTTTTTTTTTTTTTTTTAACCAAACTTTGGAATTTTTTTTCTCCACTTAGATAAAAAAAGAACCTAGACATGTTTGGTGTCTATTAACTCGTAATGATCTGGAGAATCATAATGGCAGGTCAGTTTTAGCATTTAGTGAACCTAGCACAAAAGCCAAACAAAAAAACCTGTGAGATTGCACTTTGTTTTTTGGAATTTTTTTTTCCCATTTTCGAGTACACGACATGCTAAAACCAGTGATCTCTTTCCAAAGTACAACTCGTCCCACAAAAAATAAGACCTCACATGGCCATATTGACGGAAAAATAAAAAAGTTATGAGTCTGGGAAGAAAGGGAGCGAAAAACGAAAACGCAAAACCGAAAAAAAGCTCCTGTCATTAATGGGTTTAAAATCATGGTTATTCCACAAAATATTGATTTCTGAACTCTTCCGGAGTTAAACATTAATATTGTTGTTTCTAAATGATTATGAACTTGTTTTCTTTGTATTATTTGAGGTCTATACCCATCAAGAGAAAAATCAGACAAACTGAACATTTGGCAGTGGTCTATTAATTTTTGCCAGAGATATATAAATTTATATATAAATAAATATACTATAATTTCTTTAAAAAAAAAAATGGGGAACTGAGACGGGAGACTGATCACTTGTTGTATATACTAAAGTACAACTGAGTGTAGCTAAATTCATGGTCTCATATGAAGGCCATCCTGTGTACGGGCTGCATACACAAATCCCTGCCTGCCATAGCAACCTATTGACACTGATGGCAACATTTTAAAGGGTTTAAAGCCTGTCAGCAGTCTGCATTGTGAAGAGCATCACATGATGACACTATAACTGAAAACAAGATGGATTTCAGCAACCAAAGTATCATTGTAATCAGTATAACGGCGCCAACCTGAGGCTGTCTATAGGTTACTGAATTAAAACATTTATTGTGTGTGCATGCTGGTAAAGAAAATATATTTTGGAGCACATTAATTTCGCTCAAAAACTTTTTTTTTTTTTTACACTTGTTTTTACGATGTTTCCCCTTAATTAAACTTTCCCAATGGAGTGTTATGCTATCTTGCAGACTGCAACTTTGGCTTGATGTACAAATAGTGCTTCAGAAAGTATTCCTAATTCCAGCCCTGATTCTCTAAAGCATGTTCTAGTTTGCTGTTAACAAGCTACCTCTTGGATAGACTAATAGCCAATGGTGGAATATGATATTTAAATTTAATATTTTTTTCTGTGCTGAATCTGTATATGAAAGTTATATCATTCCTTGTTTATTTTCAGCTTTTACTTGGCTGAGATCTCAATGGCTTTGGGACATTTGCATCAGAAAGGAATAATTTATCGTGATCTGAAACCAGAAAACATCATGCTTAACCATCAAGGTGGAAACATAGCAACTTGCGACTCTCCAACTTATTTTTTATTTTATATAGATGCGATTCAACAGCAGTCTGCTCGCTACTTCAGAGTTTTGTACAGAAGCAGTCCCATCCTAGACTTTTAATATTTATAGAATATTTCCAGAATATGCATGAATAACCGATGACTTAATACCCTTTAAATTCAGACTTGGCTTATTCACATTTGTGCATTAGAGAACCACCATATTTTTTGGACATTTAAGACACACCTAGGTTTTAGGGGAGGAAAATAGAAAAAAAAAAAGATTATAGCAAAAATTGTGGTCATGATTAACTGTTATGGGGGGGATCTGCTGCTGATACTTTTATAGGGGTAATGTCCCCCAATCCTGTACTAATGTGACCCATCCTGGTGTGTATATATACTGTATGTCCCCATTCTGGCATACATGCGCCCCCCCCCCATCCAGGTATACATGGCCCCCACATCCAGGTATAAATGGCTCCCATCACATAAAAAATGTAACCATTTTTCTTACCTTCCCTCCGCTCTCTCGCAGCGTGGTGTCCTGTTGTGATGCCAGCAGTGTAAGCAGCACATAACGTCACTGTCACGTGCCCCCATGTGCCGATGTCAGCTGCTGGAATATTTTTTTTTCTCCATGCCCTGGACTATTGGAGTGGAGAGCAGTGAATATTTTCTTTAATAGGGGGCCGCCTTCTTCCTTCAACGGCTGGCCGATCACATGTGCCCGCTATTAAAGAGAATGACTATTCACTGCTCTCCACTCCCATGGGTGTGAGGAGCAGTGAATATTAATTCTCTTTAATAGTGGGCACATGTGATCACCCATCAGCTGCAGGAGCCACCGGTTGAGGCTAACAGTGTGCTCGCCAATAAAAACGAAAAAAAAAAAATTTCACTCCTCTCCACTCCCATAGTGCCTCCCACCTCTCAGCGTCGGCTTCAGTGCATAGAAGTGGGAGGGTTTATGGGCGTGGGAAGTAGTGAATATTCATTTTCTTTAACAGCTGGCACACATGTTACTGCAGCTGCCGGCTCATGCCTCCTGTGACCAGCTCTTCTGCCGCTGCCACTCCTCACACCATCCACAGCCAGATATGGTACATCCGGACTATAAGACGTAAACATTTTGGAGGAAAAAAGTGCATCTTATACCCCGAAAAATTAAAGATTTTTCCAAGATATTACAAAATCTACTGTAGGGTATGTTATAAACTAATCATTACTTACCCATTGAATACGTTGCAGCTCTGGGACATGTACAAGAAATTGTCACCTGACCCTGCAACCAGTTACTGGCTCCTTTGGTTACATGCCAAACATGCTCATGCGATAACTGCAGAGGCCAGGTGGCTGACGAGTAGAGCAGAATCATTTTCAGTACCAGCGGAGAATTATTTTGTGTATATGTGTGTGTGTGTGTGTGTATGTATATATATATATATATATATATATATATATATATATATATATATATATATATATATTTATTATCTTTTAATGCTTTTTGATTATGGCCCCAATTCATCAACCAGTTTTCGTCATTTTTTTTTACGTAAAATAGCTTGAAATGTGGCTAAATTTTTATGCAACTTGTATCTAGAAAAAAGGTGCACTGCAGTGTAGCAATCCTAGTATGTGGCACTAGAGTTCAAGTTCTCTTCCTCTCTGAGGAGGCTATTTGCATATTTAATTTTCCAGAGGAACATTACATGGCCTATCAGTCGTCTTATGCCGACTTGGCAATCTCCTTAAGGAAAAACGTTCCCTCATAATCCCACAGTTAGAGGCCTCTTATTTATCCAAATCAGATCTCGTGCTTTGCATTGATGAGGGGCAAACTCCACGAAACGTGTCACCAAGTGGAGTGTCTGATTTGGCGACTTCTCCTAAGTCATGTGGCAAGACTTGTTAAAGGGTCAATATTGACTCTTAGGATTGCTACAACTGATAGGTGGCGCCAGATTTTAAATGATAAATTTGATGCATCTTATTCAAGCGGACACTTCATCAAGACTCCTGTAGAAAACACCAATCTGGATGAATCTGGGCACAGAACACCAGTTTTGATGAATTGGGGCCTATGTACATAGTGTTCTGAAACAATGTTGTGATCTGTCTAAGCTTTTATAGAAATAAGCGGTTATCTGTTTTTGAAAATAAATCTCTTTTGTGTTCGTTTTTAGGACACGTGAAGCTGACAGATTTTGGACTTTGTAAAGAATCCATTCATGATGGCACAGTAACGCATACATTTTGTGGAACAATAGAATACATGTGAGCGGTCTATTTTCAATGGTGTTTGCACTAGTTGTTCATACTGTTAAAGGGCTTGTGCAGTATGGACAGGGGCATCTCCTTGGTCCATGTAGTCAAATGTGGTCTTTGCTTTTGCATTGTGATTGTTTTCACACACTTTTGAAACAGAAATGAAAACCTAAATTAAAAAAATAAATGTTTTGCCCCTATACAGGAAAGATATATCTCTTTGTACCGTGTTAACCAGTAGATAGAAGAATATTTAGAATTGAGAGTCCTCAGTGGTTGATACCTTTCAATGGCTAACTGTAAAGATAGTAACACATTACAAGCTTTGGAGACTACTCAGGTCTCTTCATCAGGCTAGACTAATACAAAATCTGAAGAATCACATATTTATACACAAAACAGCACAGAAATAATGCAATAGATAAGACAAGTGATGTGAAGCAGAATTGTCATTATGGGAGAGGGATAAACAGAAATATTGGAACAGATCATAGATAAGGAGCCTGAAAGTTATATTGTCCTCTGATTGGGGTCTGGTTCTGTGTTGTGTGATGACTCCAGAAGGTCTGAAGCGCAAATTCCTTAACTGATGTACATGCAAATTGCCTCTTCAGAAGGAAGAGGACTTGAACTCTAGCGCCACCTGTTGGTAGTAGCGATCCTATAAGTCACAATCAACCCTTTAACGAGTCTTGTAATATGACTTAGGATAAAAGCCAAGTCAGAATCTCAATTTGCAGACACGGTGTTTCGGGCTATTGGCCCTCGTCAGTGCAAACTATGAGAACTAATTTGGCTAGGTGAGAGGCTCTGGACTGAGGTCTAAGGCTAAGTGCACACGTAGATTTTCGTCCTGCGGATTTTTCCTTGCAGATTTTAAGAAATCCGCAGGTCAAATGACCTGTATTTTTCCTACGGATTTCTTCTTTTTTTCTTGCGGTTTTTGTGTGGTTTTTCACTGCAGTTTTCCCCCTGCAGATTTGGAAAATGGAGCAGGAGGAAAACCGCACAAAAGAAGTGACATGCTGCTTTTTTTGGATCGCACAAAAACCGCGCGGAAAAAACCGCAGCGTGTGCACAGCGTTTTTTTTTCATTTATTTACATTGTACTGTAAATCACAGTGCGGATCTGCAGCGTTTCTGCGTGGAAAAATCTGCCGCCGTTCCGCAGGAAATCTGCATCGTGTGCACGTCTAAGGCCTGTTTCACACTTCCGTTTTTGTGTCCGCCAAACGGATCCGTTTCCGTTTTTTTTTACGTAAACGGATGCCAACGGATCCGTTTTAAAAAAAGGATCCGTTTTTTTGACGGATCCGCGGTAACCGTAATGGAAGTCTATGGGACCAAAAAAAACGGATCCTGCAAAAAATGGCGGATCCGTTTTTTTACGGAAAACAACGGATTTTGACGGATTTGAAAAAACGGAAGTGTGAAACAGGCCTAAGGGGTAAGGTTTCTCCTTGTGGAGAGTGACATACCAGCTCTGGCTTGTCAAGGTAAGGAGGCTTATTCGCCGTGCAATGCTCCTCTGGGAAAATAATATGCTGATGTAAAAAGACATTTTTGAAAATACTTTTCATTGGTTCAGGGGGTGATTACATAATAAATATAAAGCTTTTTTCTTCCCCTCACCTACAAGGAAGCCCTCTCTATATGACATTCGGAGAGCACCTGCATAGGATATTTTTATTCAAACCCCTTAAATTAAACCTGAAAGTCTACACTTCAATTACATCTCAGTTGTTTATTTTAAATCCAAAATAGTGACAAACAAAGCCCAAATTGTGAAGATTTGTGGGCATAACTGTATTCATTTTTAATAATTTCTATGTTATAGCCTGGGATCTAGTGAGACCCCAGAGCATAATAAGGAATGTTCAATTTGCATCAAATTACTTCCCTGCAAATCAAATGTCCCTGTGAAATCCGCTCAATTTTGAGAATTCAAATCTTGGCAGTCCAACGTCTCCGTGGCAGTGCATTGCTTAAATGGGAAGGGGAGGTTAGAGAGGGATAGAGAAGCTAGGGTAGCAATTTGTTATGAGTATACTAGTATAAAATCCTGCGTTTACTGAAGACTGGGGGAAGCATCATATGGTTTTTACATAATGTTAGCCAAACATGCAAGTCTACGGATATTCCCATGTTGCTACTGATAACAGCTATCATAGTCACTGTATGGTTTTAGTTCTGGTATAACCGTTTGCTTTAATGTTCTTGTTTTTTTATGAAGTATATAAATACTTTTAATCTTATTTTGCAGGGCTCCAGAGATTCTAATGAGAAGTGGCCATAACCGTGCAGTGGACTGGTGGAGTTTGGGAGCCTTGATGTATGACATGCTAACTGGGGCTGTAAGTGCTAAGATGTTTTTGCAGTAAAAAAAACAAAAAAAAACAGCTGCAATCTATAGAAGTTAGTCTGCTGGCATGTACTAATGAGTAACATAGTATTACCTACCGATATCCATGTACTTGTATGTCGGAATGTAATTCTTGCACGATGCCGTAGTTGTGGCCACGAAATAGCCGTGGATTTACAACCCAAGTACCAGAAAAGTTGGCACGTGGTGTAAAATGTGAAGAAAACATGAATGTAATGATTTAGCAATCTCTTATATCAATATTTCTCTATCGCTTCATTGGGGGACACAGGAACCATGTGTGTATGCTGCTGCCACTAGGAGGCTGACACTATGCAAATAAGAAAGTTAGCTCCTCCTTCGCAGTATACACCCCACCGACTGGCGCTCAATTACTCAGTTTAGCTTAGTGTCAGTAGGAGGTGGACACGGGTCTTTCATTAGACCCTTTTCTACCTCAGTGTGCGTCGTTTCTTTGCAGGTTTCGGAGGGATACAGAGTGAATAGTCACATTTGTATTCCCACAAAGAGACTATGAGTACGGCGTGTACTGCCACCCCGTATCCTCATATGTCTACTGGCCAGGAACACGTATGCGTGTTCGCCTTCTGTCTCTCACCCACTCGCCTACCAGAGCCTGTCGGTGGATGGAGACACGGTCTGCAACTGGAAATGGGGTAAGTCAGGACTGCAGGAGGTAAGTATCGGCAATTCCCCCTGGGCGGTGGGGAACGGGCAAGCTTCCTTAGGCGGCATTACCTGTGTTTAGCGTTCTCAGCACCAGCGCCGCGGAACTGCGGTTCTGTTTAGACCTCTGCACCACCCCGCGCCCTCCGACGGCCGCCGTTTCTAATTTAGGCCCCGGCTTCAGTTCGGGCCTAGTTCTGAGGCGAGGCCATGCCCCCATTTTCAGGTGGGCTTTTTTCGGAACAGTTCCGCCCTCCTGGCACCGCCCACCGCTTCACTGAGGGATAGAGATGTCGCAGGGGCACGCCCACTCCTCCCAGTCATCCTATAGGAGTGAGTGGAGTTTTCTTATTCTCCTGACAGAGCGGTTAGCTCCGCCCTCCTCTCGTGAGCTGATTCCCGCCCACAGCTTTCAGGAGTGCGCCTTTTACCTCACAGCTTTTACATCAGCCTGTCAGCTGCTCGTCTTCGCTTTAGCGTGCTGTTGTACACAGGTTCTGTGAGTAGCTCTGCGCTGCAGACTGACACCCTCCTCAGCTCTCCGTCCCCTAACCATCTGGCACTGTTAGTGGGTTAGCTCATAATGTCGAATTCTAAACCAATTCGCTCTGCTTCTTCCTCTGTGGTAGTCAGTCATTTTGCATGTTCTTCTTGCAAATGCAAGTTTCCATCAGGTCAGTCCTCTCTCCTCTGTCAGGACTGCAGCAAGCCCACTGAAGCCAACGCCCAGGAGCCCCCGGTTGTCCAGAGTGACGTTGAGGCCCCTATCCCAGGGAGGGTTTCCTCTCTGTCTCAATCTGTTGCGGAGCTCACCAAGGTGTCCCAGACCTTGGTGTCCGTACTGGATAAGTTACCACTACAGGCTTCTGCAGGACCCAGCAGGTCACAGGATGCTCCGGTCGAGCCTGTTAATATTAGCCGCAAAAGAGCCAGACGGGAGCACCGGTCCGGTTCCTCTTCCCGTTCTGCATCACCCCATAGTCCGTCTAAACAGCCTCCCTTATCAAGATCTTCCTCCCCTGAGCCAGGCGAGACTTTCTCGGATGGACCCTCCGAGGATGTTTTGGTGCTGGACTCGAACCAAATCGCTGATATGAGGGATATGGTTCAGAACCTCATTGCAGCGATTAACCAGTCCTTCAATATCAAAGATTCTCCTGCAGAACCTTCGGACCAGGAGGTTTCTTTCAGACGGTCAAAACCACCTTCCAAGGTCTTCGCTCATCATTCGGAGTTCCAGAAAATTCTTTCCAGAGAGAGAGAAAATCCGACCAGGCGTTTTCAAAGAGGAAAGCGCCTTGGGGTGTTATATCCTTTTTCGCCGTAACTCATTGCAGACTGGTCAGCTTCACCGGCCGTGGACCCTCCAGTTTCAAGACTATCTAACAGCACGGTCCTTCCGATCTCTGGGGGAGCATCTCTAGGAGACACTAATGACAAAGTCATAGAATATTTTGCTAAGTCAGCCTTCGAAGCGGCGTCTTCTGTTCTAAGAACGGCCTTCGCTTCTACTTGGGCTTCTAAGGCCATAGCGAAATGGGCTAAGGACCTCCGCCAAGGCATTTTGGCCGGAGACCAGCCAGAGCAGCTGGCAGATCTCGCTGACCAAATTTCGCATGCAGGCGAATATTTGGTCTCGGCCTCCCTTGCTGCCGCATCCTGCGCAGCTCAGGCATCAAGCAACTTGGTGACTATTAGACGCACAGTTTGGCTTAAGGCTTGGCAAGCGGACTTATCGTCAAAAAAGTCCCTCACCAGTTTACCGTTTCAGGGATCGCGTCTTTTCGGCGATAGGCTGGACCAGATCATTAAGGGATGCCACTGGGGGGCATAAGCTCCCTTCTTCCCCAGTCAAAATCTCGTCGGCCTCCTCCGAAACATCAGTATCGACCCTTTCGGCCTTTTTGTCGCTTCAAGACAGCAGATACGTCTTCCCATCAGCAGAGGCCTCAACCACGCCTAGATAGAAAAAGAGTCTCCTTTAGGCCCACTCCTTCCTGGCGATCTCATTGTTCCCAGGGTAGATCTACCAGAGCTAGACCTGGAAGATCTTAGTCCGCATGACTGGAATCAGAACACCGGAGCAATACTCCCAGGTGGGCGGCCGTCTTCTTGCCTTCAGGGATGTCTGGCTTGCCTCGGTGGAAGACGCTTGGGTCATGGAAGTTGTATCTTCAGGATACAAACTAGAATTTGTTTCTTCGAATCCCAACCCCCGAAAGACCCTGCCTTGGTGCCGGGTTCCTTTACAGCCATCGCCTCTCTTCTCAAGTCGGGAGTGATTGTTCCAGTACCAGAAAAAGAACGATTCACATGTTTCTATTCGAACCTGTTTGTAGTGCTGAAAAAAGGAGGCACGGTTCGGCCCATTCTGGACTTAAAACTACTGAACAAAAGGGTCCGTCTGCGACATTTCAGGATGGAGTCCCTTCGTTCAGTAATCGCTTCCATGGAGGCACAAGAATTCCTGTGCTCCATAGACATTCAAGACGCCTATCTACATGTCCCAATCTTCCTGGGTCATCAAAAGTTCCTGCGTTTCGCGATACATCAGGATCACTTTCACTATGTCGCCCTGACGTTCGGGCTCGCCACCGCTCCCAGGGTTTTTACAAAGATCATGGCAGCGTTGATGGCCATTTTGAGGATCAGAGGTCTTGTGCTCTTCCCGTACCTCGACGACATCCTCATCAAAGCTCCATCCTTGCCCCAGGCGCTCGAAAGTCTGACCATTGTCTGCGACACTCTTGCTCGATTCGGGTGGATCATCAACACAAAAAAGTCCTGCCTAGTTCCAACACTAGGCGTACTTTTCAAAGGTCTTCCTTCCCGACGACAAGAGAGTAACTCTTCGGCGGGATGTTCGTTTGCTTCAGGGCCCCCGAATCATTTCCCTCCGATCAGCCATGAGAGTTCTATGGAGGATGGTTGCAACGTCGGAGCCCAATTCCACTCAAGACCGCTTCAGCGGGCCATTCTGTCGCAGTGGAACAAGTCTGTCTCCTCACTGGATCATCCAATCCGACTCTCATTTCGGGTCAAGCTGTCCCTCAATTGGTGACTAACATCTCCTCTTATCGCCCAGGGCAGATCGTTCCTTCCTGTACATTGGCAAGTGGTGACGACAGACGCCAGTCTCCTGGGCTGGGGTGCAGTGTTTCTCCATCTCACAGTACAGGGCCGTTGGTCGAGGCAGGAAGCGTCTCTTCTGATCAGCGTCCTAGAGATACGGGCTATTTTCCTGTCCCTGATTCATTGGGACAAGCTGCTCAGAGGTCTGCCAATCCGGATTCAGACGGACAATGCCACAGCGGTGGCATATATCAACCATCAGGGAGGGACTCTGAGTTCCTCGAAGCTGGCCGAGGTATCCAAGATACTTCATTGGGCAGAAATGTCAGTTCCAGCGATATCTGCCGTACACATTCCGGGTGTGGAAAACGAGGCCGCCGATTTTCTCAGCCGCAAAGGCCTCGCGGCAGGGGAATGGTCCTTGCATCAGGAAGTCTTCCATCAGATTTGCCTTCGTTGGGGTACTCTGGACATGGATCTGATGGCGTCCCGCCTGAACAAGAAAGTTCCACGGTTCGTATCCAGGGCCCGCGATTCCCTCGCGGTGGGCGCCGATGCTCTGACCATTCCTTGGTCACAGTTCGCGCTTCCCTATCTGTTCCCTCCTCTTCCTCTTCTTCCCAAGCTGTTGAAGATCAAGGCAGAAGGGGTACCAGTCATCCTCATCGCGCCGGATTGGCCCAGGAGGTCTTGGTTCGCGGACATTGTCAACCTTCTCGCGGACGCTCCTTGGACACTTCCAAACAGACCAGATCTGCTGTCTCAGGGTCCGATTTACCACCCCAATTCTCGGTCGCTCAATTTGACGGCGTGGCTATTGAGACCGCGGTACTGAAAAAGTCAGAGTTTTCAGATCGGGTAATTCACACAAAGATCCGGGCTAGGAAGCCTTCGTCTTCCAAAATATACTATAGAACATGAAAGGCATATTTTCGTTGGTGTGAGTCCAATCTCGTTTCGCCAATGTCTTTCTCGCTTCCTTCTAATCTAGCATTCCTCCAGGTGGGCCTGGACGGGGGTCTGGCCCTTAGTTCTCTAAAGGGGCAAGTTTCGGCGCTTTCAATTCTTTTCCAGAAAACGCTATCCTCTCGGCCGCAGGTAAAGACCTTTTTACAAGGGGCGGCTCATGCAGTTCCTCCGTATCGGGCTCCAGTGGATCCCTGGGATCTCAATTTAGTCCTAGAGGGAGGCTCTACAAGGTTCCCCCTTTGAGCCTCTCAAGGAGGTTTCTCTATCTCTTTTCTCTTGGAAAGTGGCCTTTCTAGTGGCCATTACTTCCATCCGACGTGTCTCGGAGTTGGCAGCTCTTTCTTGTCAACCTCCTTTTTTAGTGATTCACCAAGATAAAGTTGTTCTACGGCCTCCACTGTCCTTTCTTCCCAAGGTGGTATCTGCTTTCCACTTGAATGAAGACATCGTTCTACCTTCTTTCTGCCCGGCTCCAGTTCATCCCCGGGAACGCTCCTTGAACAGACTAGACCTGGTCAGGGTGACGAAGGTCTACTTGGCTAGAACTGATGCTGTCCGGAAGACAGACTCGCTTTTCGTCATCCCAGATGGGGCTCGGAAAGGCTTGTCGGCCTCCAAGGCGAAAATTGCGCGCTGGATCAGATCGGCTATCTTAGAGGCTTACTGGATAAAGAACAGAGTGCCCCCTTCTGGGATTAGGGCTCACTCCACTCGGGCAGTGGGCGCATCCTGGGCGGTGCACCACAGGGCTTCTGCGATGCAGCTCTGTAAAGCTGCAACCTGGTCCTCTTTTCACACTTTTGTAAAATTTTACAAGGTCCACACCTACGCTTCGGCGGATGCCAGCCTAGGAAGAAGGATCTTGCAGGCGGCGGTGGTGAGTCCGCTGACCTGATGGAAGTTTTGTTTCCCACCCCAGGGACTGCTTTGGGACGTCCCATGGTTCCTGTGTCCCCCAATGAAGCGATAGAGAAAACAGGATCTTTGGTTGCTTACCATAAAATCTGTTTCTCGCAGCCTTCATTGGGGGACACAGCACCCTCCCATGTTTTCAACTTCTGTACTTTGTTCTATGTAATATAGTTCTAGTTAAATTGTTGGTTTACTCTATATTCTATTGCTTCTCCTACTGCTTTCTCACTAACTGAGTAATTCAGCGCCAGTCGGTGGGGTGTATACTGCAGAGGAGGAGCTAACTTTCTTATTTGCATAGTTTCAGCCTCCTAGTGGCAGCAGCATACTCCCATGGTTCCTGTGTCCCCAATGAAGGCTCCGAGAAACAGATTTTACGGTAAGCAAGCAAAAAGCACTCATTTAGAAACTGAATGCAGCAATGCATCTCAAATATATTAATTGAGATAGGTTTAACAAACAGCTGGAAAAGTGGCACTAATGCAAAATAGCTGTAGGATTTATTTTCAAATAAGGCCACATGACTGTATAAAAAAGAATGCTAGAGAGGCTGAGTCTCACAGAAGCAAAGGTGGTACAAGTTCAGCAATTTGTGAACTGTATCTAAAAATTGTGGAACAATTTCAGAAAATTGTTCCTCAACGTAAAATAGCAAAGACTTTGATTATCCCATCATCTAGGGAAGGGATGTCAAACTCAATTAGCGGGCCAAAATTAAAAGCTTGAACAAAGTTGCAGGCCAACATTGATATTTATTTAAAAAAAAAAGTCTACAATTGAGGAAGTTTTCCCTTATCAAACATAATGAACATTTTCATATGGAAGCAAGCTTAAAGTGGCTGTCCCTTGAACAAAATACATTTTAATTAATAGATCTTAGAATAAAATATTAGAATAATATTTATTATGGAAGAGGAGTGAAAAGCATATGACCCAATGGCCTCATTTAAATATGTAATAACAAACGATAAAAAACCTTGAATAATCCAAATAATAAAGTATGATGCAATCAAGTGCCCCCAAACACAGTATGATACCCCCACAGTGAATTCCTCCACAGTACACTCCACACGCACGATATGACCCTACTATACGCTACTGTACATTCTCACTCAATCCCCCGACAAAGAATGGTGACCACATCACAGTTTGATTCTCCAAATGTGATCCACATACAGCCCTCAATACAGCATAATGGCCACAAAGTGTTCCATACAATATAATGAGCTCCACATAGTTCTCCATACAGTATAATGGCCCCTCATAGTTTTCCATGTAGTATAATGTCCCCACATAGTGCTCCATACAGGATAATGTCTTTGCACAGTGCTCCATGCAGTATAATGGCCCCACATTATGCTCCATACAGTATAATGGCCCCACATAATGATCCATGCAATATAATGGGTCCACATATTCATCCATGCAGTATAATGGGCCCACATTATGATCCATGTAGTATAATGGCCCCACATAATGCTCCATGTACTATAATGGGTCCAACTAGTGCTCTGTGCAGGACAGTTGCTCCACCTAGTTCTCCATGCCCCACAGAGTGCTCCATGCAGTATAATGACCTCACATTAAAAAAACAACCTCTGCCCAATCACCCACTGCTCTGTTCTCCATATGGTGTCATAACATCCTCTGCACATCTTGGTATAGCGGGCACGTTTCAAAGACATCATTGCGTCCCCTGCACGGAGACTTCAGATGCAGAGTGGCAATGATGGGGGGGGGGGGGGCATCAGCTGACACTCCCTCCTCCACCATTGCTTTCAACTGTATCTGCATCTAGGATGCCGATAACAAAGTGCAATGCTGGTGTTATTGGCCCCTGGCATTGTGGGGCAAATATACTCAGTCTGTGGGCCAGATTTGGCCTGCGGGGCCACAGTTTGACATGTGTGATCTAGAGTATAGAATTTCATCAGAAGATTTACAGTTTTTGAAGAAATCCATGTGCACAAGAGATGAGGCATACAGTCAATATTGGATGCTTGTGATCTATGGACCCTCAGGTGGCACTATTTTAAAAATTTGCATGATTCAATTGTACAAATCACTGACTGGGCTCATGAATATGTCCAGAAATTAGTTTCTGTGAACACAGTTCCTTGTGCAATCCACAAATGCATGTTAACGCCTATCATGGAAAGAATAATCCAAATTCTGGTTTGGGGTGGTGTACAATGGCTTGTAGGTTATTTTTTTTTTTTTTTGTTTTTGCTAAGCCCTTTCTGATCTTGGGACGCAATAGTACATCCAAGGTCAGATCCCCCGCTTTGAGGGTTCCGGCGGTGAGCCCGCATCAAAGTCGGGACATATCAGCTGTTTTGAACAGCTGACATGTGCCCGCAATAGGCGCAGGTGGAATCGCGATCCCTCCCGCGCCTATTAACTAGTTAAATGCCGCTGTCAAATGCTGACAGCGGCATTTAACAAGCGCTTCCGGCCGCTGGGCCGGAAATACGCTCATCGCCGACCCCTGTCACGTGATCGGGGGTCAGCGATGCGTTGGCATAACAACCAGAGGTCTCATAGAGACCTCTATGGTTGTTGATGCTGGATTGCTATGAGCGCCACCCGGTGGTCGGCGCTCATAGCAATGCTGTAATTCTGCTACATATTGGCGATCTGCTCATCGCCTATATGTAGCAGAGCCAGGGCTGTGGAGTCGGAGTCGGTGCTCATTTTGGTGGAGTCGGTATAAAATGGACAGACTCCGACTCCAAAAATATATAATAAATTGGGTACAGTAGTTCAATGCTGAATATGCTGAATATTTTTTCATAGGAATTTGGGAAAGTTATGAAATGTCCTATAAATGACTGTTCTATTCCTGATCTAAGGCTACATTCACACACAGCGTTTTTCCTGCGTGTTTTGAGGATACGTTTTTCAGTTGCAAAAGCAGATCAGCTTTTTAAAAAACCGCATCACCTGAAAGGTTTTTGAGCTCATAGATAATGTTTTCAATAGCAGAGCAGATTTCTAATCTGCTTTTATCTATATATCCATTTATCCATATCTGTCTATCCATATCATATCTGTACCAAAAAGAATGAAAGCCGGATAGCACACAGACTAACACTCCTTTTTTTTAGCACCAGTCAGGTACACCTCATAGCTGCCCAAAAGGACGCCCAGGACAGGCATTGCTCGTCTTCAGTAACATCAACATCAGCTGATAGTTGGAATAAATAGACTGCATTCATCACCACATCTTCTTAAGGTGCAGGCCTTATTTACAAGTGTAGGGGTGTGAAGTATGAGGTTCTGCAGCAGCTGAGGTGTGCAGTATGAAATTCTGTGGAACAGTATGAGGTTCTGCCCCCCCCCAGGTTTGATCCTGGCTACGCCCATAGTGTGAATGTAGCCTGAGGATCTAGGCTTTATCTTAGCCGAGATAAGTCATAGTGTATGTGTGTGTGTGTGTGTGTGTGTGTGTGTGTGTGTATATATATGTATGTGTGTGTGTGTGCATATATATGTATGTGTGTGTGTGTATATATATATATATATATACACACAGTACAGACCAAAAGTTTGGACACACCTTCTCAATCAAGGCGTTTTCTTTATTTTCTTGACTATGAAAATTGTAGATTCACTCTGAAGGCATCAAAACTATAAATTAACACATGTGGAATTATATAATTAACAAAAAAGTGTGAAACAACTGAAAATACTGTGTGTCTTATATTCTAGGTTCTTCAAAGTAGCCACCTTTTGCTTTGATTTCTGCTTTGCACACTCTTGGCATTCTCTTGATGAGCTTCAAGAGGTAGTCACCGGAAATGGTTTTCACTTCACAGGTGTGCCCTGTCAGGTTTAATAAGTGGGATTTCTTGCCTTATAAATGAGGTTGGGACCATCAGTTGTGTTGTGCAGAAGTCTGGTGGATACACAGGTGATAGTCCTACTGAATAGACTGTTAGAATTTGTATTATGGCAAGAAAAAAGCAGCTGAGTAAAGAAAAACGAGTGGCCATCATTACTTTAAGAAATGAAGGTTAGTCAGTCCGAAAAATTGGGAAAACTTTGAAAGTGTCCCCAAGTGCATTGGCAAAAACCATCAAGCGCTACAAAGAAACTGGCTCACATGAGGACCGCCCCAGGAAAGGAAGACCAAGAGTCACCTCTGCTGCGGAGGATAAGTTCATCCTAGTCACCAGCCTCAGAAATCGCAGGTTAACAGCAGCTCAGAATAGAGACCAGGTCAATGCCACACAGAGTTCTAGCAGCAGACACATCTCTACAACAACTGTTAAGAGGAGACTTTGTGCAGCAGGCCTTCTTGGTAAAATAGCTGCTAGGAAACCACTGCTAAGAACAGGCAACAAGCAGAAGAGACTTGTTTGGGCTAGAGAACACAAGGAATAGACATTAGACCAGTGGAAATCTTTGGTCTGATGAGTCCAAATTTGAGATCTTTGGTTCCAACCACCGTGTCTTTGTGTGACGCAGAAAAGGTGAACTGATGGACTCTACATGCCTGGTTCCCACCGTGAAGCATGGAGGAGGAGGTGTGATGGTGTGGGGGTGCTTTGCTGCTGACACTGTTGGAGATTTATTCAAAATTGAAGGCATACTGAACCAGCATGGCTACCACAGCATCTTGCAGCGGCATGCTATTCCATCCGGTTTGTGTTTAGTTGGACCATCATTTATTTTTCAACAGGACAATGGCCTCAAACACACCTCCAGGCTGTGTAAGGGCTATTTGACCAAGAAGGAGAGTGACGGGGTGCTACGCCAGATGACCTGGCCTCCACAGTCACCAGACCTGAACCCAATCGAGATGGTTTGGGGTGAGCTGGACCGCAGAGTGAAGGCAAAAGGGCCAACAAGTGCTAAGCATCTCTGGGAAATCCTTCAAGACTGTTGGAAGACCATTTCTGGTGACTACCACTTGAAGCTCATCAAGAGAATGCTAAGAGTGTGCAAAGCAGTAATCAAAGCAAAAGGTGGCTACTTTGAAGAACCCAGAATATAAGACATATTTTCAGTTGTTTCACACTTTAATTATATAATTCCACATGTGTTAATTCATAGTTTTGATGCCTTCAGAGTGAATCTACAATTTTCATAGTCATGAAAATAAAGACAACTCTTTGAATGAGAAGGTGTGTCCAAACTTTGGTCTGTACCGTATACATGTATACAGTGTATTACATATTTACAACTTATTACAGTTTTTGTGTTCTAAAGTTGTATTCCAATAAATATACATTATGTTCTATCTAAATATCTTGATTATTGGATCATAGAAATGATTAAATGTCTGATGTTCACATTGTACTACAATAAATTTTTCACTTAAATATAAGCAATATACCGTATGTGGGAGTCGGAGTTGGAGTCAGTCGGTGTAAGGGAAAATTGAGGAGTCGGAGTCGCAGGTTTGGCTTACCGACTCCACAGCCCTGAGCAGAGCCGATCAAGTTGTGGATGCTTCTAGCCTCCCATGGAGGCTATTGAAGCATGCCAAAATTAAAAAAAGAAAAAAATTTAAAACAAAATATAAGTTTAAATCACCCCCTTTCGCCCCATTCAAAATAAAACCATGAAAAAAATATCACTCACGCACATATTAGGCATCGTCGTGTTCAGAATCGCCCAGTCTATGAATAAAAAAGAGGATTAACCCGATCGCTAAACGGCGTAGTGAGGAAAAAAATCAAAACGCCAGAATTAAGTTTTTTTGGTCGCCGCGACATTGCATTAAAATGCAATAACGGGCGATCAAAAGATCGTATCTGCACATAAATGGTATCCTTATAAACGTCAGCTCGGCACGCAAAAAATAATCCCTCATCCATCCCCAGATCACGAAAAATGGAGACGATACGGGTATCGTAAAATGGCACAATTTCTCGTTCGCCTTATTGGGGGACACAGAGACCATGGGTGTATGCTGCTACTAGGAGGCTGACACTATGCACAAAAAAAGGTTAGCTCCTCCTCCGCAGTGTACACCCCACCGACCGGCAGGGAATTCCTCAGTTTAGCTTAGTGTCAGTAGGAGGTGGACACGGGTCTTTCATTAGACCCATATCTACCTCGTTGTGCGTCGTTCCTTTTCAGGTTCCCGGAGTGATACAGTGTGAACAGTCACAACTGTACTCCCACAAAGAGACTATGAGTACGGCGTGTACTGCCACCCCGTATCCTCATAGGTCTCTACAGCAGGACCAGGAGACCGTACACGGATGTGTGTCAGGCGATCCAGATGGTCCTCGTCCCCCGCCTCCCACCCACTCGCCTACCAGAGCCTGTCGGTTGGATGAGGCGCGGATACTCTTCGTGACAACACACGCTGGATGAAGGTACCTTTATTATAGTGACGGAGGGTAAGTATGAGGCCCGGGTCCCATTCTCCTCGGCAGCCCCAGAGGTCACTGTGGCGGTACTGCGACGCCTCCGCGCCGCCCGCGCTTCCCGGCGGCCGCCGCATTTAATTCAGGCCCCGGCTTCTCGGCCTGTTCTTCCGCAACTTGCCCCCAGTGCATTTCTAGGGGGGGGGAGTTTCTCCCTTCCGGCCCCAGCGAGCCTCAGGAGCTGTCACCGCGGCAGTGCTGCGGGGCCTCCGCGCCGCCCCGTGCTGACAGGTGAGATTCCATCTGAGTCGGCCAGCGTTAGTCGCAAAAGACCCAGGCAGGATCCCTAGCCGGATTCCTCTCCTCGCCCCATGTCACCACATAGTCCTCGGCAGCATCCCTCCCGGGCCTCCTCTCCCGAGTCAGGTGAAGCGCTCTCGGACGGATCATCTGAGGGGATCTTAGAGCTGGATTCGGATCAGGATGCGAACATGAGGGTTACTGTGCAGAACCTCATTGCAGCGATCCACCAGACCTTCGACATTGCTGACCCCCCTGCGAAATCCTCAGATCAGCAGGTTTCGTTCAGACGGGAGGAAACACCCTCCAGGGTATTCCCTTTACATTCCGAGTTTGGAAAGATTTTTACCAGAGAAAGAGGGGATCTGACCAGACGCTTTCAACGAGGGAAGCGTCTCGGCGTTCTGTACCCGTTTGCTAAAGAGCTCACGGACAACTGGTCTGCTTCTCCCTCGGTCGATCCGGCCGTGTCCAGGCTTTCTAATAACACGTTTCTCCCGCTTTCAGGCGTGGCGTCTCTTAGGGATTCTAATGATGGGATCATAGAATCCCTAGCGAAGTCTGCCTTCGAAGCGGCTTCGACGGCGGTATGCCCAATTTTTGCTTCATTTTGGGCAGCAAAAGCCATAGCCACTTGGGCAGAGGATCTTCGTCAGGGCATCCTAGAGAAAGCACAACCAGATCGATTGGCCGATCTTGCCAATCAGATTTCCCATGCGGGGGATTATCTGCTTTCTGCTTCTTTGGATGCCGCATCCTGCGCAGTCCAGGCGTCAAGTAACGTTGTGGCAATCCGACGTACAATTTGGCTCAAGGCCTGGCAGGCGGACCTGTCTTCTAAAAAGTCTCTTACTAATCTGCCTTTTTAGGGAGGGCGCCTCTTTGGATCCCAATTGGACCAAATTATTAAGGACGCCACCGGAGGCACGAGTTCTCTCCTGCCTCAGGCCAGACCTCGCAGACCCCCACTGAGGCGTCAGTTTCGACCCTTTCGGGCTTACCGCCGTTTCAATACGGCGGAGACCTCCTCCAACCAGCAAAGACCGCAGGCACGCCAAGATAGGAAGAAAGTTTCCTTCAGACCCACTCCCTCCTGACGCTCCCACTATTCGCGGGGCAGACCATCCAGATCCGGATCGGGTCGGCCCACATCAACATGACTATCCTCGGACTCCCGAGGGTCCCTCCCAATTGGGAGGTCGACTCCTGTTCTTCAAGGACGTCTGGCTGGCCTCGGTAGAGGACGCTTGGGTCAGGGAGGTTGTATCGTCAGGATACAAGATAGAGTTCATCTCTCTTCCACGGGATCGTTTCCTCGAATCCCGTCCTCCAAAAGATCCAGCTTTGATCCCGGGGTTCTTTACGGCCATCGACTCTCTCCTCAGTCCCGGGGTGATTGTGCCCGTTCCCGAATCGGAGCGGTTTACAGGGTTTTATTCAAACCTGTTTGTCGTGCCGAAAAAAAGACGGGGCGGTCCGATCCATCTTGGATCTCAAGCTGCTCAACAAGAGAGTTCGTCAGAAGTTCCTGCGTTTTGCGGTTCGCCAGGAACATTACCAGTTCGTCGCGCTGCCCTTCGGTCTCGCCACCGCTCCCAGAGTCTTCACGAAGATCGTGGCTGCGTTGATGGCCTTGTTGAGGATCAGAGGTCTCGTTCTTTTTCTGTACCTCGACGATATTCTGATCAAAGCTCCCTCTTTCCAGCAGGCGCGCCTAAGTTTGACGATCGTCCTGGACACTCTTTCCGATTTCGGGTGGATCAGCAACAGGAAAAAGTCCTGTCTGGTCCCTACTCAACGTCTTGTGTTTCTGGGCCTACTGTTCGACACTCGTCGGTCAAGGGTCTTTCTCCCACAAGAGAAGATTCTCTCCCTGCAGCAGGCTGTGCGATCGCTGCAGACCCCACGATTTCCGTCCCTCCGAACAGCTATGAGGGTCCTGGGAAAAATGGTGGCGGCGATAGAGGCAGTTCCCTTTGCCCAATTTCACGCCAGACCTATCCAACATGCCATTCTGTCGAGGTGGAACAGGTCGGCTCTGTCCTTGGATCGCCCTGTTCGTCTTTCATGCCGGATCAAGCGGTCACTCAACTGGTGGTTGACGTCACCTCTCATCCTCTTGGGGCGGTCTTTTCTTCCTGTTCATTGGCAGATTGTAACAACGGATGCCAGCCTCCTCGGCTGGGGTGCAGTGTTCCGCAATCACACTGTTCAGGGTCGTTGGTCGACTCAAGAATCTGCTCTGCCGATCAACGTTCTAGAGATACGAGCGATCCATCTGGCTCTCGTCCACTGGGACAGACTCCTCGGGGGCCTGCCTGTCCGGATTCAGACAGACAACGACAAAGCGGTAGCATATGTCAACCGCCAAGGAGGGACACGGAGTGCCTCAGCCCTGGCAGAAGTGTCCAAGATCCTTCAGTGGGCAGAGATTTCGATTCCGACAATCTCCGCGGTACACATTCCTGGCGTAGACAACTGGCCGCCGACTTTCTCAGCCGCGAGGGTCTCGCGGCAGGAGAGTGGTCCCTACACCCGGAGGTATTTCTTCAGGTCTGCAGTCGTTGGGGAACCCCGGACGTAGATCTGCTAGCTTCTCGCCTCAACAGGAAGGTTCCACAGTTTGTATCCAGAGCTCGAGATCCTCTCGCAGTGGGCGCCGACGCTCTGGCCATTCCTTGGTCACAGTTCGAGCTCCCCTACCTGTTTCCTCCCCTGCCTCTTCTTCCCATGCTGTTGAAGATCAAAGCAGAAGGAATTCCAGTCATTCTCATCGCCCCGAATTGGCCCAGAAGGTCTTGGTTCGCGGACATTGTCAACCTTCTCGCGGACGCCCCCTGGAAGCTTCCAGACAGGGCAGATCTGCTGTCTCAAGGTCCGATTTGCCACCCCAATTCTCGGCCGTTCAATTTAACGGCGTGGCTGTTGAGACCGAGGTTTGGAAACGGGCAGGATTCTCCGGTCGAGTAATTCATTCCATGATCCGAGCCAGGAAGCCATCATCTTCCAAAATTTACTACCGTACTTGGAAGGCCTATTTCACTTGGTGCGAGGCCAATAACATCGCGCCTATGTGCTTTTCGCTCCCTTCCGTTCTGGCGTTTCTTCAGGCAGGGCTGGATGCGGGGCTTGCTCTCAGTTCCTTGAAGGGTCAAGTTTCGGCACTCTCCATTTTATTTCAGAAGACTTTGGCCTCCCGCCCTCAGGTCAAAACCTTTCTTCAGGGCGTGGCTCACACGGCCCCTCCGTATCGAGCGCCCGTAAATCCATGGGATCTTAATCTGGTTCTTGAGGTTCTGCAAGGTTCTTCCTTTGAACCTCTCAGAGAAGTCTCCCTTTCCCTTCTCTCCTGGAAGGTAGCCTTTCTGGTGGCCATCACCTCCATCCGGCGCGTGTCGGAATTGGCGGCTCTTTCTTGCCGCTCTCCTTTCCTGGTACTTCACCAGGACAAGGTAGTTCTGCGGCCTCCGCCCTCTTTTCTTCCGAAGGTGGTGTCCTCCTTTCACCTCAATGAGGATATTGTTCTGCCGTCTTTCTGTCCGAATCCAACTCACCCTCGGGAGCGGTCCCTGAACAAGCTGTATCTGGTCAGGGCAATGAGTCTATCTGTCTAGGACGTCTTCCTTGCGAAAAACAGACTCTCTTTTCGTCATTCCAGATGGGGCGCGGAAAGGTCACCCGGCTTCCAAAGCTACTATTGCTCGCTGGATCAGATCGGCAATTTTGGAGGCCTACCGGGTTAAGCATCGAGTGGCCCCTCCAGGGATCAGAGCGCACTCTACCCGGGCAGTGGGTGCTTCCTGGGCGGTACGCCACAGAGCCTCCGCGCTGCAGCTTTGCAAAGCTGCAACCTGGTCTTCGGTTCACACGTTTGTGAAATTCTACAGGGTCCACACCTACGCTTCGGCGGACGCCAGCCTAGGTAGAAGGATTCTGCAGGCAGCAGTGGTGAGTCCACTGGCCTGATGGAAGTTTGTTTCCCACCCCAGGGACTGCTTTGGGACGTCCCATGGTCTCTGTGTCCCCCAATAAGGCGAACGAGAAAACAGGATTTTTGGGTTGCTTACCGTAAAATCTGTTTCTCGGAGCCTTCATTGGGGGACACAGCACCCTCCCATGTTCTACAACTCCTGTTCTTACTTTGGTTGATTGGTTACAGTTGAGTTGTTTGTTCTGTTTTCAATCTATTCTGTTTCTTCTCCTACTGCTTTCTCACTAACTGAGGAATTCCCTGCCGGTCGGTGGGGTGTACACTGTGGAGGAGGAGCTAACCTTTTTTTGTGCATAGTGTCAGCCTCCTAGTAGCAGCATACACCCATGGTCTCTGTGTCCCCCAATGAAGGCTCCGAGAAACCGATTTTACGGTAAGCAACCCAAAAATCCTGTTTTTTTTTTTCTTATAGCAAACTTTGGAAAAATGTTTTCACCACTTAGATTAAAAAAAGAACCTAGACATGTTTGGTGTCTATGAACTCGTAATGACCTGGAGAATCATAATTGCTTGTCAGTTTTAGTATTTAGTGAACCTAGAAAAAAAAAAAGCCAAACGAAAAACAAGTGTGGGATTGCATTTTTTTTTTTTTTTTTTGCAATTTCACCGCACTTGGAATTTTTTTTCCCTTTTTCGAGTACACGACATGCTAAAACCATTGATGACTTTCAAAAGTAAAACTCGTCCCACAAAAAATAAGCCCTCACATGGCCATATTGACAGAAAAATAAAAAAGTTATGGCTCTGGGAAGAAGGGGAGCAAAAAACGAAAAATCGAAAAAAGCTTCAGTGATTAAGGGGTTAAGCTCATGCACAAGATATGCTTCATTAGACATTGTATGTGTAGGAGAAAATCTCTGCAAGTCTAGATTCTAAGGTCACCTGTATGGCTATGTACTATGGAGCCAGGAGGCATCTGTGGTTGCCATACACAGGCTTTGCTATATGCATTAGCGTTTCAGCTGAAGTACTGCTCCCTCATTGCAGTTGTACTCCTCTGTCTTACATTATGGTTGGAAGACATCGTATTTCTTGTTTGCAATGAGGCTGCAGAATTTGGTACATGTCTTATTTGTAGGCTAAACAGAAGCCGCGGAGACACCATCACATGTTTCTCAACGCAAGCAATGACTAGCCAGGTCTTTCACCGGGAAGGAACAACCACGGGAAGGGCAGTCTCCAATGAAGGAAACCACCTATGCCAAAACATGGTATCCATCCACAGACAGCTGTTTCGGGGTATTTGCCCCTCATCAGTGTGGAGTAGGAAACTGGCTAGTAGGAGCAATGCCTAGTAGAAGACTATGAAAAATGACGATGATTGACCTCATGGAGATCAACATCCAACACTGCGGAGACACCATCACGTGTTTCTCAACGCAGTGATTCTAGAGCACTGCCCCCATCCCTTATGGGAAATATGCAGAAGCATGCAAAACAGAAGCCGCGGAGACACCATCACATGTTTCTCAACGCAATGTTTCTTTCCCGGGGAAAGACCTGGCTAGTCATTGCTTGCGTTGAGAAACATGTGATGGTGTCTCCGCGGCTTCTGTTTTGCATGCTTCTGCATATTTCCCATAAGGGATGGGGGCAGTGCTCTAGAATCACTGCGTTGAGAAACACGTGATGGTGTCTCCGCAGTGTTGGATGTTGATCTCCATGAGGTCAATCATCGTCATTTTTCATTATTTGTAGGCTAGGCCTGCTAAATGTCCTAAAATCTCACAAGCATTGTCAGGTTTTATGTGGGTCTGTCTCCACATGTAGTGTATTTGTTAACCAAGTTTTCTTTCTTCATTCAGCCACCATTTACTGGTGAAAACCGTAAAAAGACTATTGACAAAATTCTTAAGTGTAAACTTAACTTGCCACCCTACCTCACCCAAGAAGCCAGGGATTTACTTAAAAAGGTAGGTACCTGTATATCCGCTTCTGATTCAAATTCACATTACGGGCACCTTCTGATATCTCTTTATGAACATTTATTGTGAATTTTTTTTTTTTAGAATGGCATTTTTGAAGATCTGTACATTTTGAAAAAAACACCCCATAACCTTAAAAATGTGTGGTGGTGTTTTTGAACATAAGGGAACCCACTTTGAATGAAAACCAGTCTGAAGACCATTTCTGTTCACATGCTGTTTTAGGACTTAAGTGTGTTGTATGTTGAATCCCATGATCAGGACCTCCCTCTCTGAGTCAGAGTAGAAAGACTTGTGAGAGTGGCACAGCTCTTATTACTGATTCGATATGTTGTTGTATTACATGAACAGCCATTCCTCTGAATGCTAGTCATATGATATAACCCCTTCCCTACAGTGGAAGCTCCTGGCTGGCCAACACTTGCCCCAAAATAATGGTCTGCTTCCTGGGAGTTAAGCCCCCGTCACACACAGCGATCTCGCTGCTGAGGCACAAGATTTGTGACACAACAGCGATCCCACCAGCGAGATCGCTGTGTGTGACCGCTATCAGCGACCGGCCCCCCTGCCAGGTATCGCTGATCATTGTTTAAATGTCTGGACATTTTTGGGGTCGCTGGCCATCACGCATCACTGTGTGTGACAGGTGGGAGACCAGCGAGCAGGAGCTGGTAACTAAGGTACACATCGGGTCTCTAAGGGGGTGCGCTGCGCCTAGAAACCTGATGTGTACCTTAGTTACCAGCGCGCTGAGGCAGGGAGCTGGTAACCAAGGTACAGATCGGGTTTCTAAGTGCTGCGCGCCCCTTAGAAACCCGATGTGTACCTTAGTTACCAGCTCCCTGCATCAGCGCACTGGTAACTAAGATACACTGCGGGTAACTAAGTGACGTGCGACGCTTGTTACCCGCATGTCGCTGGTCCTGATCGCTGGTGAAGATGCCTGTTTGACAGCTCACCAGCAATCACATAGCAACTCACCAGTGATCCTGACAAGGTGATATCATTGTCGGGATCGCTGGTGAGTCGCTATGTGTGACGGGGCCCTTAGACTCACGGTAATTAGCTGATCGCTGCACTGTTTTCAGCCTTGATGCAGATGACACAACTAGTGATGAGCAAGGTGTTATCTGAGCAGGCTTGTGTGCTAACAGAGTGTCTTTGGCGTCCTCGAAAAATATGTTCGAGGCCATAAGACATGCAGCCGCGGGGGTCTCGAACATATATTTTGAGCACGCTGAAGACACTCGGTTAGCACACGAGCATGGTCAGATGACTCCTTATCCGCACACATTTGCTCATCACTAGACAGAACTCCTTAAAAACAGTGTAAATTCAGCTTAGAAGAGTTCTCTCAATTTTGTCATCAATGTCCAATTGGTTGAAGTTTGAGCAATGTAAAGTAGAATAAAGTGGCCGTAGTGCTGGTGTAGAATGACAACTTGTCTCCTGCCGGCTTAGCTTTGCTTGTTCTAGAGGCCACACTTTCAGCTATTTTAGAAAATGTCAGTAGTTTATTTTGAACTCTCTTTATTCCTTAAACAAGTGCCCCCTCCCCCCCCCCCCCAAGTGCACATAACTTATTAAATAAAGACATCTTCAAACTCCATGACTTTTTTTTTTTTTTTTTTTTACAAACAACTTACCATGTTGTTAAATAAGAGAAGCATTAATGCTCGTCTTAAACAGCTGATGGAGGATTCTCTGATACTCTATGGCCACTGTGCCATCTTCCTGACATGATTGTGTTCTTTTTTTTTTTTTTTTTTCTTGGAAGCTGCTTAAAAGAAACGCTGCCTCACGCCTTGGAGCTGGTATTGGTGATGCTGGGGATGTTCAGGTAAATGCTCATTCCTTTTGTTTTTCTATTAAAATGCTCTGAAAGCAAAGATTGCCTTAATTTGTAGATGTAGTGGAGCAGAGTGCTTTTCTGGCTACTACTCTGCTTTATTTGCCCTTACTTTTCAAAAGGCTAGTCTGTGCTAATCTAGGAATTGATTCTGTCTTTAGGTAGTCTTGACCAAAGAGTAAGTATAAAGTAAACATTTCCCTGTGGTCTTCGGATAGAATACAATTAGTTTTTTCCACATAGTAAGACATTTGGCACTACACATTAAGGCCCCGTCACACAGCGAGATCGCTGATTTTGTGATGCAACAGCTATCTCGCCAGCGATCTCGCTGTGTGTGACATGCATCAACGACCGGCCCCCCCGCCGGGTAGCGCTGATCATGCAGGAGTGTCCTGGGCCATTTTTTGATCTCCCGCTAGCCAGCACACATCGCTGCGTGTGGCAGCGGGAGACCAGCGATCTCCCAGCGCTGTAAGCAGATGCTGGGAGCTGGTATCCAAGGTACATATCGGGTAATTAAGCGTGCGCATCACTTAGTTACCCGCTGTGTACCTTGGATACCTGCGTGCTTGCGCTGGGAGCTGGTATCCAAGGTACACAACAGGTAACTAAGTGACGCGCGTGCTTAGTTACCCGATATTTACCTTGGATACCAGCTCCCAGCGCAAGCACGCAGGTATCCAATGTACACAGCGGGTAACTAAGTGATGCGCGCGCTTAGTTACCCGATATTTACCTTGGATACCAGCGTCCTCGCTGGTCCTGATCGCTGTAGCCGTGGAGCGTACCTACGATGATTCTAGACGCCTCGACACAGCCGGAGAACTAAATAAGCCTAAAGCAAGAAAGCGGAAATCTAAACTGCCCCAGAGCAGACCCCAAAGGAATAGATAGCCCCCAAACATATATTGTCGGTGAGACAGTATAATAGGCTAGGAAAATAGGCTGAGCAAACGATGGGGCCCACACTAACTAGACAGGACAGGAAAGGAAAAACACTCTGCAATCACGCAAAAACACTGCAAAAAATGTCCAACACGTCTGATAAAAAAATACTGACGTCACTAGACTTCACCCACTATGTCAGCACTCTGGCATATTCTGAAAACAGAGCAAAAAGAGGCCAATCTAATAAGGGACAAAAACAAACTGGCACAAGCAGTAACATAAGGATGGAAATTCAGCACAGCCCCAGCTGGGGCTGGCTGACAACACAAAACTGAATAGACAAAACCAAATCAAATGTGAGCAATAGCAAAAGAACACTTAGCTTGAGGCATGCAGGGACTGAGCTGGAAACTAAGACCTCAGGAGGCAGGAAAAAAATCACCAGCAGGGATAGAGGGAGTCGGCTGTCTTAAATCCAGTCAAAAACTCCAGATGTCCAATCGTCCTCATTATCAGGTGGCAGGCCTCTGTTAATTAGATCAGCTCCATTACCTCCTGTAACCACCAGAGGGAGCCCGGAAAGAGAACTCGCGACCCCTCTGTCAATATAACCAACTCCACTACCTTCACTAGTAACCAGAGGTAGGCCAGAAAGTGAATTCACAACATGACCCCTTAGTAAGAACAGTGTTTGATTTATAAGATGCATCTCTATTTTCCCTCTAATTTTGGGGATCATAAGTGTGTCTTATAATCTGAAATAATACAGTAATACCAATTTATGTGCAACACAAGATTCACAATAGGTAATGTCTGAGCTCACCTTTCCCTATGTAGTAAGCTTTTCACAGGTGACAAAACGTGCCTGGATAACTCCCATGAACATCTTCAGCCATTACATCTTGCGTTCTATGTGCGTACTAATGGATATCTCTAAGTTCAGTTAAAGTACCACTCCAGTGTTTCTTTATTTCAGCGCTGCAGTGGTGCCACTAATGTAAGTTCCCTGACCTTAGTAGTATACTCACCAGCTGCTGTCTTCAGCTGTTCCCGTCGCTGCTTCAGTCCTGTGACCATATTGTCTGACTAACCAGAAGTCAGAGGTAACAGTCACACTCTCTCAATGTAAGTCTGACAGCCATGTCCTGGCTCTCATAGACTTACATTGAGTAGTGACTTCAGGTCTGCCCAGCAAACACTGGAACAGACCAAACAGAGTAGCGCCGAAAACAAAAGACAGCGACTGGAGAGTATAAAACTAGGGCCGTGGAACTTAAACTAGTGACACCACACCAACGGTAAAATAAATAAACCGCTAGAGTGGTGCTTTAACAGAAGTCCGGTTAAGGTGGATGTACCGTCATAATGTACAGAATCATAATAATATTAAAGTTAATCTGTCAACAGTTTTTTGCTACTTCATCTGGGACCAGCATGATGTAGGCAAAGAAACCCTGAATTCAATGATGTGCCACTTAGTTTACTGGTTAATCAGAGTTTTTGGATCTAGCATGAAACGGCTTAGAAAGCTTAACCCCGCCCCCCCAGGCCCTATAGAAAGTGTCTATAGACAGTGAGACTCTTATTACAGAAGTAGGTGGAGTCAGAACAGGAGGCAATGATAAGCACCTGGTGCTAAAACAATCATTGCAAGTAAAGGAAACCACAGGCATTGCTAAAATCTGTGTTTAAATCCCTGCAACATGCGGTTTTCAGATTACATATCAAAAACTTTCTAACAGATTCCCTTAAATAACAATAATAAAAAAAAAATTAAAAAAGGTCAGGTTTTAATTATTAAAAATATACATTTAAATTTGTTTTAGGCGCATCCATTTTTCAGACACATTAATTGGGAAGATCTCTTGGCTCGAAAGGTGGAACCTCCCTTTAAACCACTTTTGGTAAGTTGTAAATGTAGGTTTTTAAATGTTTATGGGGACCAACAGCTTGTGTATGTAAATAATGCAAAATGCTTATTTGTTTTAATTACCAATGAATTTAACCCCTTCCCAACATAGTGTATATTACGTCCTATGTTTCGTCACCAAATATACCAAATATGGAGAAGGCTTTCGTGCTGAGACCAAACCATACCCAGCAGTTGCCAGCTGTGTTATACATCTGGCATTTGTATTAGCAGTGACCGGAACTTGCTCTGACAGCGGCATTTAAACCCTGTGAACTCACTGTAGTGATGGGTTATCATGGCAGACAAATTTGCTGATGGCCCATGGCTGCCATTGTTGTCGTCCGGTGAATAGCTGACATGTGCCCGGAACCACTCGCGGCTATTAACCAGTTAAATGCAACTGTCAAACCGCTTCCGCCTATTGCGCAGGAAATCCACCCATCGGTGACCCTCGTCACGTGATCGCGGGTCACCATGACAACCAGAGATCTTTTGCAGACCTCTATGGTTGTCACTGCCGGATTGCTATGAGCCGGTGGTCGGCACTCATAGCAAGTCAATAATTCTACATACAGACGATCTGATCATTGCCTGTATGTAGTGGAGCTGATCGGACAAGTGCAGCTTCTAGTCTCCCATGGAGACTATTGAAGCATGCCAAAGGTTAAAAAAAAAAAAAAAAAAAAAAAAAAGTTTTCTAAAATATTAAAAAAAATTAAATATATAAAAGTTTATATCACTCCCCTTTCGCCCCTTTCAAAATAAAACAATAAAAAAAATACACATATTTGGTATCGCTGCTTTCAGAATTGCCCGATCGATCAATATAAAAATTAACCTGATCGTTAAACGGTGTAACGAGAAAAAAATTCAAAATGCCAGAATTACGTTTGTTTTTTTTTTTGATTAGTGCAACGTTGCATTAAAATGCAATAACGGATGATCAAAAGATTGTGTCTGAACCAAAATGGTATCATTAAAAATGTCAGTTCGGCACACAAAACATAAGCCCTCACCCAACCCGAGATCAAAAAAAATGGGAGACGCTACGTGTATCAGAAAATGGCGCAGTTTTTTTTTTGTTTTTTTTAACGTTGGAATTTTTTTCCACCTCTTAAATAAAAAAAAAAACCTACACATGTTTGGTGTCTATGAACTCGTAATGACCTGGAGAATCATAATGGCAGGTCAGTTTTAGCATTTAGTGAACATGGTGAAAAAAATCCCAAACTACTGTGGGATTGCACGTTTTTGGAATTTCACTGCACTTGGAATTTTTTTTTCCCGTTTTCGAGTACAGGACATGCTAAAACCAATAATGTCATTCAAAAGTACGAGTCGACCTGCAAAAAACAAGCCCTCACATGGCCATTTGGAAAAAAATAAATAAAAGTTATGGCTCTGGGAAGAAGGGGAGCAAAAAATGAAAATGCAAAACCAAAAATACCTCTGGTCTTTAAAGGGTTAATTATATGATACAATGGGTGGTGTCATTCCATATAGAAGAAAAAATAAAGTATATCTGGCTTTAGTAAAAAGGGGAGGAAAAAAACAAGCACAAAAATTGCCAAAGCAGGAAGGGTACAAAACAGACAAATTGAAGATTGCATTGGTGCCTTTTGTCTCTTTAAAGGAGTTTTCCGTTCTTAAGCTACAAGTTTATTGTCACCCTATGTGACTGCAGACTTGTGAATCCTCACATTGCGTGCACTGTGCTCTGTGAGCATTCTCTGGTACCAGCAGTGAGTGGTCATGCCTTTTGCATACTTCTGACCACGTTCCAACTAGTCTATATCTGGCCTTTCTCAAAACACTTGCATTGAGCGAGGGCGGATTCAGTCTAGTCGGCATGTGTCCTCAGGTAAGTGAATCACCTTACACGTGATCTGCGGATTCATAAGAATGCAGTAGTTGTAGTTTTAGGCTGGACAACTCTTTAAAGTATTTTTTTTCCCTGTAAAGCAATCTGAGGAAGATGTGAGCCAATTTGATTCCAAGTTTACACGACAAACCCCTGTAGACAGTCCAGATGATGCTACTCTCAGTGAAAGTGCCAACCAAGTGTTTGTGGTAAGTTAACCCCTGTGAATGTTAGATTTTGTCTTAAGCAGTGGTTCCCCCTCCCCACACTTGTTAAAGGAAATCGGTCAGCAAGATTCTGCTATGTAATCTGAGAGCACCATGATGAAGAGAGCAGATTCCAGCATTGTCACTTACTAGGCTGTGTTTTGCTGTATCAATACTGTTAGTGTTTTATCAGCAGGTGATTATCACTATAGGACTGGGTGTCTTCTGCCTCTTGGTCCAACCACTCACCCCCACCCCACTGACAATATACACAGAATGCTGTAGTGTTATCAAGTGTTATAAACAGCTCAGCATCTAATCTCTGCTGAATTTGCAGCATAGATAACTGATTCTGTCATAACTGCTGCACCCCGTAAACTAAGTGATACATTGCTGGAACTAGGATCTCTGTCCCTACCTCATACTGCTGTCGGATTACATAGCAAAAACCTACTGACAGATTCCCTTTAACAACTCATTGTTTTGAAAGTAGCATATTTGAAAGTTTTAAAAGTGCCAATTTCTTTCACAATTGTGTATGTAAAAGTTTTTGCGTACATTGATAAGGTTTCTGATCTTTCTTCACTCCCATGGTATCTCCAGTTAGCCTCTCATGATCTTGAGTTGGCAGTAAAAACAACAATACTGAAAATAGCAGTAATGCTTCAGATATACTCTTTGCCCGGTGTGCACTTCTAATTTTGTAGTTGAAACCCATCAATTATAAGGAAAGAAGTTAGAAAGTATCTGTTTACGTGTTTGATAACCATCTGATTGTAACCTGTAGGGATTTACATATGTGGCTCCTTCTGTACTTGAAAGTGTAAAAGAGAAGTTTTCTTTTGAACCAAAAATTCGGTCTCCTCGTCGATTCATTGGAAGCCCAAGGACGCCTGTGAGGTAATGTTGTTGTTTTTTCCCCCACTAATCTTGTTTAGCATTTTTGCTTATGATTAATTTAGTTAAGAATAAATTATATACAGACACAACAGTGTATCATCACCTGACCGGGGCCTTCAATTCAGATTGTGTTCTCTTACCATGTTACCTGGAAGGATTTTCTTGGGTGACATGGAAAATGACAACTTTAGTATGTCTGCCCCTATGAAGCTGTCTGCACACTGCACTTGTGGCCACTGCCAGACGTTTATGTTCATGAGGCTTTTAGTTGACCGTCTTTATAGATGCATTAGTACCTGACCACTTAGAAGGATCAATTGCAAATTTTGCAGTGGCTTCTTCTATAGGAAAGTGCAGTTCAAGGGAACCTATCATGTTAACGCCATTAACCTGCAGATATGGAGTTAGTAGTGTTCTGAAGCCGTGCAGCCACCGCACAGAATGCCAGACGGAAAAAAGTGCATTTCCTCACATCAGCCAGGCTTTCAGTGCAGTGGCCGCTTCAAAATGTTATTAACCTTCAGTTTAACCACATATCTGCAGTTTATTAGTGTTTTTTTTTTTTTTTCAAATAATTTTTAAATTTTTATTAATTTTTCATAAGGGAAGGAAGGGTGAACAAAAAAGAAAAGGGAATAATATAAAACTTAGAGAACTCTTTTATAATAGATGCTTTGCAAAACATGTCATACAATATACTCAATATACTTCGTAAACATTAAACATTTTACTGTTGTATTTATCTTAATAGTATTAAACTAAAGAATAAACTAACCTAACACTACTACCAATCCAGACTTAAAGCTTAACCTGAGTCGCATTCCTGTAGGAACCATAAGCAGCTTATTGTAACTACAAAAATTTTGAGTTCCACCGAGCCCACTTTGTGTGGTATTTATTCAAAGAGTTGCTATTAAAAGCAAATCTTTCTTCTGTAGAGCTATGGAAACGTAATGTGTCTAGAATATCTGAGAAGGAAGGGATATCTGATTTTTTCCAAAAAAAGCTAATGAATTTTTTATAGTTAGAAAGATGTGAATCATTATATATTTGGTTGAAGGATTGATACTCTCCAGATCTAAAGAGAGAAGTACCATCTGCGGGGTTACAGTAATTTCACTGTCATGTAAAGTATTAATATGGATTTTGACTTCCTTCCAGAGGATTTTTAGTTTTGGACAGCTCCAAAAGATATGATATAAATTGCCAGGGTTTCCACATCCTCTCCAACATTGGGATGAGATCTCCTGATTAATATGGGATAGCCGTATAGGCGTATAGTACCATCTATTCATTACTTTATAAAAGGACTCCTGCAAGGCCATAGAAATAGTAGACTTATAGGTATGCCTAATGGCGTACTCCCATTGTTCTGGTTGAACTATAATATTTAAATCAAGCTCCCATTTGTGCATATAATTGTTTTTTGAAAAGGATGTATCTTTGTTAAAATGTGAGTAGATATTTTTAATACTCCATTTAAACTGATGATTAATATTAACTAGTAATGAAGAGACAATTTCCAGATTCTTAGCCCTGCTGCGTAACAGCTTTTTTATATTCTCTTTTACCGTGAAAAAAGAATATATTTCTGACGAGGGCAGATGATATTTGGATTTAAGCTCACTAAAAGTACTAAACTCTTTCCCATCCCATAAGTCTCCAACTTTTTTTATGCGTACCTCATCCCAGGTATCTGGTATTGAGAAATTGTAAATCTGGGCCAAGAAGGAGAGAGGGAGTCTTCTAATCATATCCTCCTTATTCTCTTTCCTATGTAGCTTAGTCAGAATGTTCCAGGCCGAGAATATGGCCTGGAGGATTGGATGGTGGTGCTCCTTCTGCCGAGATTCCAATAAGTAACTGAAAAGAAGTTTTGGAATGGAATTATAATTTATTTGGGCTCTTTCTATATCCAGCCATGCCGGATGCGAACTCTCTTTGAACCAATCCTGACTGAGTTTGATGAGTGTCGCTTGGTAGTATGACCAGATATTGGGCAAAGAGAGTCCGCCATGTCTCTTTGTTTTGTATAAAATATCCGCTGCAATCCTTGCCTTTTTATTTTTCCATTCAAAGAGCTGAATTAAAGTCTGAATTTTTGTTATAAACAAGACATGTATGTTTAAAGGGATAGTTCTAAATAAATAAAGAATTTTTGGTAAGATGAAGACCTTTACCACTAAAATTTTTCCTAGTAGGGTCAGGTCGTGAGTTTTGAATCTATGGAAATCTTTGGAAATAGTTTTAATAAGGTTATCTATATTGGTGGGGATAATGGATTTAAGTTTAGTGGTAATAGTGATACCCAAATAAGTAATTCCCTTTTCTTCCCATACAAAATTGGATTGCTTTTTGATTTTTTCAATTACCGTGTTATTTAGATTGAAGGGTAGAATTTTTGATTTCTCTGCATTGATCTTAAAGTAAGAAACTTTTGAGAATCGGTCTAGGACCTGGGTCAAAGCTTTTATTGAGTTTATTGGATCTGAGATTGAAATGATAACGTCATCAGCAAAAAGTGTTATCTTATGCTGACATTGCTGTGTTTTGATGCCAGATATAGAATTATGACTCCTAATTTTTTCAGCCATGGGCTCAACCGCAAGGGCAAATAGTAAGGGTGATAAAGGACAGCCCTGCCTAGTGCCATTTGAGATGTGGAATTGCGTAGAGAGATGGTTGTTAATATAAATTCTTGCATTCGGTTGAGAATACAGGGAAAAGATTGAGGAGATAGATTTATTATCAAAGCCAAAATTAAATAAAGAAGTTTTTAGATACTGCCAATTCAGTCTATCGAATGCTTTTTCTGCATCTAGACTTACGAGCATAGAGGAGATGTTTGATGTCTTTATCAGATTAAGCAAATTTATAATTCTTCGCGTCCCATCTGAGGCCTGCCTGCCCGAAATGAAGCCAATTTGGTCTTTTCTAACCAGGTAAGGCATGATATTTTTTAGACGCTCTGCAAGGACTTTGGCATATAACTTAATATCACCATTTATTAGCGATATGGGTCTGAAATTTTGGACTTTTTCCATGTCTCCAGTATCTTTTGGTATCATTATTATAGATGCTTCCAACATGTCTGCAGGGAATGCTCCTAAATTCGAGGCATGGTCGAAAAGGGTTTTCAAATGAGGTGAAATAATATCTGAGAATATTTTAAAATATTCGTTTATAAACCCATCTGGGCCGGGAGACTTCAGTGATTTAAGTTTGGTTATAGTGCCTGCTATTTCTTTCACACTGAAAGGTGAATTTAATAGCTCTAAATCTGAGGGAGTTATCTGTGGAAGGTTTAGATCAGAGAAGAAAGAGTCTATGGCAGCTTGATCTGGGCTAGGCATTGCAGAGTCAGACTTTAGACTATAGAGCTTGCTAAAATATTCTGCAAATACATCTGCAATGTCCGAAGGATGGTGTTTAAGATCTCCTGAGGAAGATCTAATTTTCTCTATTCTCCTATGTATGCGTTCTTGCTTTAGTTTGTTAAGCATGCATCTAGTTGGCTTATTCGTGGACGTATAAGCATTATATTTGGATGCCCGAATAATTGAGTCATACTCTGTTAAGAGTTCCGCCCTAAGTTCCTGCCTTAGCTTCATCAGTTCTAAGTGAATGGCATGAGATGGATAGTCAGATTTATTTTGTTGATCCTCTTTTATTTTTATTTGAGATTGCAGGTTGGAAATTTTTTCCCTTCTTTTTTTTTTATGCCTAGCTGAAAGTTGCATTAAGCAACCTCTAATGACCGCTTTGTGCGCTTTCCATAGTATAAATGGGTCAACATCTGATGAGGAGTTTTCAAGGAAGTAGTTATCAATAGTATTCCTAATTATCTCTCTATATTCTGGGATTTTTAGCAATGTCAGGTTGGTTTTCCAAAGAAATGTATTTTTTAATCGGGGGACCTAGAATAAATTCCCCCATAACTGGGGAGTGGTCAGAGAATGATTTGTTTAGTATTTCAAGCTTTTTGAATTGAGGTAATGAGAAAATATTAGTTAAGAAGAGATCAATTCTGGACGATGTTTTATGCACATCTGAATAATGTGTAAATTCTCGTGAGGTTGAATTGAGACATCTAAAGACATCGAAAAGTTCATTTTGGGTGATCCAGTTATTTAGAGTTGGAGCCAAATGACGCACGGTAGACGAGGAATCCATATTTCCATTTGGCACTATATTGAAATCCCCTACTATTAGTAGCTCTCCCCTCTTGGCGGCTTCTATTTTTTTTAATAAGTTTATTAAAGAAGGGAAATTGTCTCTTACTTGGAGCATACACATTGACTATTGTACATATTTTACAATTTAGGCTGCAAATCAGGATGTGGAATCTACCCTGAGGATCAATCTCCTCACTGATCAGTTGGAATGGGATATCTTTGCTTAGAATTGTGATAACTCCTGCCCTTTTTTTGTCATTAAGTGATTTGTACATGTGGGGGTAGTTTTTGTGTTGGAAGTAAGGGTGGCCATCCCTGGCTAACTTGACCTCCTGGAGGCAAATAATATCAGCCTGTGTTTGTTTTATCTCTTTCCAAGTGGCAAAACGTTTGTACGGGCTATTTAAGCCTCTAACGTTGTATGATAGAATTTTTACTTTCATATTTGCTGCCTACGTTCCTACAAGTTATAAATTACAGTCTGGATGTGAACAATCAAAGAAGAATATCAAAGACTTTCTTAACTAAGCCTAAACCTGCTCAGTAATATTTCTAACAAAACTTTGTTCAACTCGAGTAGAGCTCTCCTGAGGGATCACACCTCCAGTGAGACCGCTCTCTAGTTTGGGGGAACAAACAGGAATTGTGGCAAAGAACCCGCCCAGTCACCCCAACACTATACGTAATAAGACCAAAGGAATGTAGACCGTACCTACAAAGAGATTAAGGCATAGTGTTCATCCCTTATCTTTGTGGGCTAGTTCTTCTTGGAGGTAGTGTACAAAGTCTAAACCCTCTTCTATTGTAAAGAGAGGGATATTTTTTCCCTTGTGCCAAATCAGCAATTTAGTCGGGAATCCCCATCTATAGGGAGTTCCCAGATCTCTAAGTTTGGACGTTACTTCTCCAAAAGCCTTTCTAGCCTCCATTGTGGCTTTTGAGAAATCCGAGTAAATTTTGAGGTTGTTATATGGAGGTGGGAAGGACCCCTTTTCTCTAATGGATTTCAAGATTAGTTCTTTCGTTTGAAAAATGTAAGCGCAAGATAGTATCTCGCGGTTTGTCAGCAGCGATGCCTCGTGGACGCGGCAGCCTGTGGATCCTGTCTTTAGTGAGCTGTAGCTCAGATAGAGAAGGAGCTGTTTTTTTAAAAAGGGACTTGGCATAATCTGCAAGGTCATTCTGCAAGACATTTTCAGGGATTCCCCTGATCTTAATATTGTTTCTTCTGCTCCTATCTTCTAAGTCAGTTATTTTTGATCTCAGGGATAAGAGCTCCATTTTTAATTCCAAATTTTCTTTTGCCAGGGATTCTGATTTATTTTCCACTTTTATTATTCTTGCCTCATTGCTTTCAAACCTCTGTGTGAAGCTCCTACATACGTCTTGTAGGTAGGCTTTGTTCGCCTCAAAGCCGAGTCTAATAGACTCGGTCAGGGCTTTGCAGAAATTAGCTATGAATCCCTCAGTAGCTACCTTGTTCGATGTCAAAAACTTATCAAAATTGATTGGTAAAAATGAAGGATCTGCCAAGTCAGTAGACTCCGGGCACCCCCTTTTTGGTTGTGGTTTAGTAGGACTATGGTTGGGGGAGCAACTATGCGACGCACAGGTTGAACCCGTTGCTCGAGGGCTGCCTCCCAAAGCTGCCTCCTCTGGTCCCATCCTTTTATATGACTTAGAGCTGTCCATCTCCTCCTCCAAAGATATCTGCCCCCCTACATTAATATCTATAGAGCTTGCGTTTTGTGGGGGACCATGTGTCTCATTTTGAGATTTTGGGTCCAGAGGTCTTTGGTCCAGCCCTTTTTGTATTACTTTACTGTAAGATGTCATATATAAATTTTTTTTTGAGGGCGTTAGAGGTCATATTTCCTTTTTTTATAGGAGATCTGGACCTAAAGGAGTTAATAGATTTTAAAGAATCTGATGTTGGACCTGTATTATTGGGACCCCTGAATTTTGAAGCCCTAGCAGTGGAGGAGTCCCTCTTTTTTGTGGATTTAACTCTATTGGCCCCAGTTTCCATTTACAGGGCTCCTGTCGCAGGTTCACAGTATGAGCTATTTTATAGGGTCTTCCTTCTGAAAGCAATTTAGCAAGTCACAGTCCTAGAAATCTTATAGTTCCAACAGTACATTAAACCCCACATATAATTCCTAGGAACTCAATGGTTTTCTTCAGAATAAATGTTTTGACCACTGCGGGAGGGGATTATTACTTATTTCGCTTATTAGGAGAAAGCAATCCTACAATAAGTAAGTTAGTCACTGTATATGTAAAAAGGCACTATATAAGTACTATAATAACAGTTCAGTTCGAAGAAATTAGAAGGACTTCAATGTTATCCTTCTGCAACAGATGGCAGTGTTGTAAATAATATCTTTCTCTATTTAACTGCTTGATCTATTAAGCACATATATGTAAATATGCCAGGGACGATGAGGAGTTCATAGAATATATGAATTCAACACAGTATGGCTGTGTTATACTAGTTATCTCAGTCCAGTTATATCGCTGACCTCTGGCTCACGCTGAATCAGGCTGATTTCTGCCTCCCAAATCAGTTCCTATGTATCTCCTAACCTACCTCAGGGTCACCAGTTTTAATTGTATGGTTTATCAATCACTGCCTGACCCTAGGTTTAACAATAGAAGTGTACTCTGAAGCAGCCAAGCTGTTTCCCCTTCTGTTTATTTACAGGGGATTAATGTCAGTCTCTCAGTTATGCCTCTGCTGCTGCCACTCACCGCCTCTCTGGTCCTTCTTATTCAGCAGGTGTCACCGCCATTTTCCTGCCTTATGTCTGGTCTCTGGCTTCTCCTTTTGTCTTGCCGTGCTCAGTGTCTCCAGAGCACTGCTTTCTTCCACAGGTCCCTCCGTCCTTTCTTTACCACAGACCCGACTCACAGCCGCTTCCTGGATCTTGTTGCTTCGTCGCCACTGCGTGTGAGGTAATTCTGCGTGTGAGGTAATTCCCTGTCAGCTGGTGAGCAGTCTTTTCCCGCCGCTTCTTTTCTCTCACCACTGCCAACTTCAGGGGTCTGTAACTCTATAAATTGCTCCTCAAATTCTCTGGAAATGGAGGTAGATGGTCCTCAGGGGTATGTGAATATTTTTTTCAGGTACTCTGGGTTAAAGGTCTTCTGTTGCACCGTGAAGGTCGCTTTATTGGGATGACTGTACAGGAGCCCAGCGCTCAAGCTGCCACCATCTTCAGCGCTCAAGCCACGCCCCCATTAGTGTTTTTTTTTGACCCAACAGGCTCCCTTTAAATTGAATGCAGACACATACCAATTAAAGGGGGCTTAAAAACACTCATTTGGCTCAGCTGAATCTGGGACTGGGGGAATGTTAAAGCATATGCCTGTTTTCCATCTATCTCTACCGTTCTCTAGCTCTATGAAGCCAGAGCTGTCAATCAAAGAACAGAGGTGGGGGTGGAGATTAAGGGGGAAATAATGGATGGGAAGATGTATTTAAATGATTGGCCCTGCGTAAATCACCATGCGGCAGGACTTAGTTTGAACAGTCATTCTGTGCTGAAAAAGTCTCTTTCCATGTGGCGTATTGGCTGCGGATGTTTCCACAGATGTTACAGCATAGTGGAGGGGATTTTATGAAATCCCGTCTCCACTATGCGTGCAGGGATTGTGGGTGACACACCCACGAAACCGGACATGCGGCGCGTCTTTATAGACCGCAGCATGTCTATTTATCTTGCGGAGACGCTCAGTCTCCGCAACAATAATAACACAATCTAATGTATAGGATGTGGTGATTCCGCATGGTTCAATGAACACATGCAGAATCACCGTGCGTAGAAAGCCGGCAGCGCTTTGGACGGAAAAGGCATGTGCCTCTTCCAAAGCGCTGCCGTGAACGTGGAAACCTACCCTGAAGAAGACCTATCACCAAATTTATCATGTTGACCTTGACACACCATGATGTAATAGTGGCTGCAGAGCGGGGTTGTGTTTTTTTTGTTCTGTTTTTTGCCTCTTCGTTGTAGAAATATTGGCAATCAAAAACGTAACTACGGTAGTTTGGAGTCAGATATTTTTCAAAAGTCCAAATGGGTGTTATCAGAGCTTTCAATGAGAGCATGTACTTCTTATCCCTATGCAATGCTGACTAATCAAAAGCAAGCAGCAGCACTCAGAGGATAGAAGAACACTACCACCATAGCGTGGAGCAGGTTTCTCAATGTGAGATCACACTCTGCTGTGCTTGGGCAAGTTGTACTTGCATTGCAGTGTGATATTCCACTGTGCAGCCACTATTGAAGTGTGTCCAGTTCAGCATGAAATTTGGTGAAATGTCCTCAGACATGGCGATTTCAAGTTCCTGGGTCAGGGACCCAGCATATGACTTGTCATCAGAAAAAAAATGAAATGTTATTAACCTGCAGTTATTGTGTTAATCTGCAGGTTAATAGTATTATAACTGTTGGCCTACACTGAGCCTAACGCTGTGGGGAGAAAATGAATTTTATTCTGCCCGGCAGCACACTGGTTTCAGTCATAGGGGCGGTTCTGGCGCTGGTTCCGTCACCACGTCCCCGGCTCGGACTGACAGCCAGCCCGAATCCCAGGGCACGGTTACAGACTGAACCAGCACCGCCCACGTAACTGAAACCATGAACTTGACCCTGGATGACACTGACTCTGCATTGGGGCCAACGATCATTCAGGGCTGGGGTGCGGTTAAAGCCGCTGCACTGTACATTCACAGCGGTGACTAGATCAGCGCCGGCGCTGCCACGTGACTAAAATACAGAAACTCTGGGGTTGGCGGTGATGGGATAAAGTTCAAGTCCTACGCCTCATTGGGGGACACAGAGACCGTGGGTGTTATGCTGCTGGCCACTAGGAGGACACTAAGTAAACTAGAAAAAAAGTTAGCTCCTCCCCTGCAGTATACACCCTCTCGCTGGCTGAGATTCTCCAGTTCTTACTTAGTGTCTATAGGAGGCACTTGGGTCTGGTTTCAGACCCCACCGTTTTTATTTTATTTTTGAATTTTCTGTACATTTTTATTTTTCAATTAACGGAGTGAAGGGGGCGACGGTTCCTTTCTACGGACCGCTCTCCCCCGAGCCAACAACAGGCAAGCACGTGGAGTAACCCTTCCCGTACACTTTCCTGCGACGAATGAGGCTGATTCCTCTGACAATGGTTCCCTTATGGTCGGTACTCCACGGATACGAGGGCAAGCGCAGCAGGATGTAGCACAGGAGTGCATGGAGCAGACCTGAACAGCGCTTTTTCGGATGCCCTGAATCAGCCCCAGAGCTCTCCGTCCCCCTACCACAGGGTGGATCGATTGAGCAATACCCCCGTGTAAAACCTCCTCCAGCTCTGCTACATCGCCTGGAGGATGAAACTGAAAGACCCTGGACAGCGACGACCTGACTGAGCACAGGAGTGGAGGTATGGAGTCTGGTCCTTGTTCCCGGGAGAAGCGCTGACTTAGCGTCAGCGGCGGTACACTGGCGCCCGGTCGAGGCCCCCCTCACCCGGCGCTTACCGCAGGGAGGCCAGAAATTTAGCCCCCGGATTTTTCGGCCTCCTTAGCTGCAATGTAAATAGCGCCGCCCTCGATAGCGCCGCCCCCGGCACCTACAGTGGGTAGGCCAAAAATTTAGTCCCCGGCTTTTCCGGCCTACTAGTCCGCAATTTGAATAGCGCCGCCCGCACTATCGTCACTGCCCCCTCCTCTTGGCGCCTCTCATTCCAAACGAGACGCGCAATTCTAATCTCGGGGGCCATGTCTGTTACCTCTGCTGCAGTTAACCCTTTCAGGAGCAGCCGAGTTCCGGGTGACGCCACAGGGCCACCGTTTTCCTCCCGGGGGACATAACACAGGACCGTGGGTAAGCTGCATCTGCCCTCAGATTAAAGCTTAACCTGTTCCCGGCACATTCCCTGCAGCTGCAGTCAGACTCTGCCATTAACCCTTTCTGGAGTGCTATGCCTCACTCACAGGAGGCTACACGGGCCGCTAAGAAGCACACTGCGCTTTTCTACCGTGTGTACTACCTGCAAGTCGGCCTTACCACAACGAGCATGACTTTCCAGTGCTCAAGCTAATCCGTTATGCACGGACCGCGACCCGGCCTGCGTCCGAACCGCGCCCCGACCCTCACAGCCGCTGCTGACGGGCCTCCTGCGTCTGGTACCCCCGAGTGGGCTGCATCCATGTCACGGTCGGTGGAGCCTCTGACCAAGGCTATATTCCCCCTCCGGGAGGACTGTCTCTGCCAAAGCGGGCTCATGGCACGTACCCTAGTCGCTTTCGCACCTCAGCATCAGCGACTCCTGTCTCTCGCTCGCCCTCTCCTGAGGTTCACAGCAAGCATAACTCTGATTTTGTATCTGTCACGTCAACCCCTCAGAATCCCCCAACTGATCAAGAGTCGCTTGATTCTCTTATGGAATCAGTCAGCAGGATTCTGAGGTTGAATGAGGAAAATATTCCCGCTCCAGCACTCCTCATTTAAGGAATAAGCGTGTGCGCTGGTTATTTACCAGCCGTCCAGTATCATAGGGATCAGCCATAAGTGGTTCACTGGGCAAAAGTTTACTCTGGCTAAATACCCTTTTGATCTAGACCTAATGAAGGATCGATTACAGATCCCTCCGGTGGACCCTCCTGTACCGTGTCTTGCTTCCACAAAGCTCCTATCTGTTTCTGAGGGTTCCTCGGTCAGAAACCCCTCCGATCATCAAATGGACTACCTTGCCTGTTCAATTTTTTGGAAGCTTCAGGAGCGGTGTTTGTTCCATCCTTCGCCAAAGTTTAGGTCACTAAGGCATGGCCGCTTGGGCAGAAGTCCTGATTACTGCTTTCCAGGGCACCAATCTTCCTCCGGAGACGACCTCTGTCGCTAGCCAGATGATTCACACAGTGAACTTTGTAGTAGACGCTTCTTTTCAGGCCGCCTATTGAGCGGCTCATACTGCCGTTAATGCGATCTCCATTAGAAGAGCCCCAGGGCTCCGTGGCTAGTGGGCGGATGCCACATCTAAAAGTTTGTTGACTTCTCCCCCCTTTTCAAGCGGGTCATCTTTTTGGAGAGAGACTGGACCAGCTCATTTCTGATACTACCGGGGGGGAGAAGACAAGTGAATTCCTTCAACAAAGGGCTGTTTGGACGTTTTCGCTCCAACAGCCGATGTGTTTCGATTTTCTCGCAACAATTCCAGTTGGTCCTCCTCTGCCTTCTTTTTCGGATCTGGTCTGTCCCCGCATGGAGACAGAGGCTCCCAGATCTCATACAGATCTAACTGTTCTTGGAAACCCAGGCCTAGGGCTTCTGGATCTAGGGGAGCCAGATCTTAGATCTACCTAATGAAGACAAATAGGTCAGGAAGCTGGTATTCTTCGGATATAATATACAATTTCTCCCCCCCCCCCTCCAACTTGAGTTTTCCTTTCCTCTTCCTCCAAGAGAAAGACAAGAGCCTTCCTTCGGGCTGTTCAGGCTCTTCTAAGGGACGGAGTCATGATTCCGGCCCCCCTTCACGAAGGGTTTTAGAAGATTTTATTCAGTCCTTCTTTTGTGGTTCTAAAAGAGGACAGGACGCTCTGGTTCCGGCTCCTGTACATCTCCCCCCCCCCCCCCCCCCTCTTCCCTTGTTTCCGAGGGTCATCAAGAGATCAGAGCGGAGGTAATGCCAGTGATCCTAGTCGCGCCAGACTGGCCGTGCTGAGCATGGTATGCAGAACTAATACAACTAGTCGCTGACATATATGGATCTACTCAGGGCCCGATTTACCACCAGAACTCCGGGGTCCTGTCTTTGACGGCGTGGCCGTTGAATCCTGGTTTTTAGCTCAGGCTGGTTTCCCTCACTACGTGATTTCAACCATGATTAGTGCCAGGAAGCCTGTGTCCATGCGCATCTACCACCGCACCTAGACAACCTTCCTTTTTTTGTGGTGCAAGGGTTCATGGTCGATCACCTCCGGTATTTTCCATTCTGGCCATATTGGAATTCCTTCAATCCGGATTAATATCAGGCCTTGCGCTTAGCTCGCTCAACGGCAAAATTTCGGCCTTGTCAGTGCTTTTCCAACACAAATTGCCACCAAGCTTCAGCTCAAGACGTTCATTCAGGGAGTTTCCCATATGGCTTCTCCTTAAAGAAGACCATTTGACTCGTGGATCCTTAACCCGGTTCTCGGGGCCTTTCAGGAGGTTCCTTTTCGAACTGCTGCAGGACGTGTCACTGATCATCCTCTCTTGGAAGGTGGTCTCTCTAGTGGCAACTACGTCAATCAGACGAGTTTCGGAATTGGCAGCCCTTTCCTGCTGTTCTCCGTTTCTGAATTTTCATCAGGAAAAGGTAGTTCTCAGGACGCTCCCGTCCTTCCTGGACAAGGTCCTCTCCTCTTGCCATCTCAATGGGGAAATTGTTTTGCCTTCCCTTTGTTCCGGCGCCAGTCCATCGCATTGAGAAGGCTCTCCACACCCTGGATGTGGTTAGGGCACTGAGACGGTACATGTCACGGATGGCTCCTTTCCACAAGTCAGATGCCCTGTTCATACTTCCAGACGGGCATAGGAAGGGTCTAGCCAGGTTGATTCGCTTGGTGATTCAGGTATCCTACTGTGTCAGGAACGCACCTGTCCCAGCGGGGATTAAGGCGCGCTCTACCCAGTCAGTGAGCGCCTCTTCGATCTTTCGGCACCAGGCCTCGGCAGAACAGGTCTGCAAGGCTGCGACTTCGTCCAGTCTGCATACTTTTACAAAAAGTTACCACATTCATTCTCAGGCCTCTCCGCAAGGCTGCGACTTGGTCCAGCTTGCGTACCTTTACAAACATTGCCTAATTCATTCTCAGGCTTTTGCGGATGCAGCTCTCTGCAGACACTGCCTGCAATCGGCAGTACCACGGTGTTCACTCAGTGGTACATGGGGTATTAGCATATGTATGCTCACCACCCAGGGACTGCTTTAGGACGTCCCACGGTCTGTGTCCCCCAATGAGGCGTAGGAGAAATAGGGATTTTTGTGTACTCACTGTAAAATCCTTTTCTCCGAGCCAATCATTGGGGGACACAGCACCCACCCTTTTTAGCCTATTGGCTCACTGTAGCATTCTTAGGCGTTGATATTGTTATGGTTATTGTTAACTGTTTATGCTCCTACTGCTTTCTTCACCGAACTGGAGAATCTCAGCCAGCGAGAGGGTGCATACTGCAGGGGAGGAGCTAACTTTTTTTTCTGGTTTACTTAGTCTCCTCCTAGTGGCCAGCAGCATAACACCCACGGTCTATGTGTCCCCCAATGATTGGCTCGGAGAAAAGGATTTTACGGTGAGTACACAAAAATCCCTATTTTCTCCCCAGAGTGTTCAGCTACGTCCAAGTACCAGCCAGCATTATAACACACTTAGGCTGGTTTCACATTAGCGCTTTTTAAGCGCACGCACGGCCGGGGGTAGCTCCGCCCCCGAGCCGGCTCTCTGCCCGGCGTGACCGCCCCTTGCTTGTAGCGCCGCCTCCTAGCGCACAGCGGCGCCTGCGTTCGGCGCACCCTATCTTTAGCATAGGGTGCGCAGATCGTGCGCAGGCCGTGCGCTAGTTGCGCTTTGACCTGCGCTGCGCACTTTTGACGGTGCGCCGTGCGCGCCAAAATCAAACTTTTCGGATTTTGGCGCGCACGGCGCACCGTCAAAAGTGCGCAGCGCAGGTCAAAGCGCAACTAGCGCACGGCCTGCGCACAATCTGCGCACCCTATGCTAAAGATAGGGTGCGCCGATCGCAGGCGCCGCTGTGCGCTAGGAGGCGGCGCTACAAGCAAGGGGCGGGCACGCCGGGCAGAGAGCCGGCTCGGGGGTGGAGCTACCCCCGGCCGTGCGTGCGCTTAAAAAGCGCTAATGTGAAACCAGCCTTAGCCTGTAGAAAATCCCAATATCTGCAGGGTTCCGAACGTATTCAGTGGACGGAAGGTCCAGATATATGCGACAATGCAGACTCCTGTATTGACCTGCAATATCGGTCCACTACTCTAAGCCACAGAGTAAAAGATGCATGTTACCATCACATATCATACTATACTATACTCTTCAATGCATGCTAAATACCGTATATACTTGAATATAAGTCGAGATTTTCAGCCCCAAAAATTGGGCTGAAAGTCCCCCTCTCGTCTTATATTCGAGTCATATACAAAGGGGGTCGGAGGGGGGGTGGGGGTGTCAGGTCATACTTACCCGTCCTGACGCTGTGTCTTGAGCCCCCAGCTTCTCCCCGTGCTCTCTCTTCCTGCCTTCAGCGGTCACGTGGTGCTGCTCATTAAAACTCATGAATATGCGCATATTCATGAGTTTTAATGAGCGGTACCACATGACCGCTGAAGGCAGGAAGAGAGAGCGCGGAGAAGCTGGGGGCTCAAGACACAGCGTCAGGACGGGTAAGTATAGCGATACTCACCTGTCCTGCGTCCATGGCTGCTTGCTGCTGTCTGTCATCGGTCAGTGACTTCAGATAGCAGAGGGTGCGGTGACGTGATTAGAGCGCGCCGCGCCCCCTGCAGTCTGAACGTCACTGACTGATGACGTGGCAGATAGCGGTGATGAGCAGCCATGGACGCAGGACAGGTGAGAATCTGACACCCAGCGACGGAGAGGTGAGTATGTCTTTTTATTTTTACATGCAGCATGGGGGCAGCATATGGGGGAATAATCTATGGAGCTTCTTATGGGGGCAGCATATGGGGGAATAATCTATGGAGCTTCTTCTGGGGACACCATATGGGGGAATAATCTATGGAGCATTTCCCACCCTAGACTTATACTCGAGTCAATAAGTTCTCCCAGTTTTTTGTGGCAAAATTAGGGGGGTCGACTTATACTCGGATCGACTTATACTCGAGTATATACGGTACTCTTTTGGTGTATGTTGGGTTATGTCACTTAACTGTGTATTTTTGTGCTGTGCTTAAACATTGATTTCAGCAAACATCTTATTTTGTGATGACCAAGAGCCTTTGAATGTGTATAAAAGGAAAACAAGAAAAGTTGTGCAAAGTTGTTTATCCTAAGAAGAGTTTTTTTTATTGCATAAATGCTAAATGAAGGCTATCCTACCTTCGGATCTTGAAAATTGTAGCAATTACTAAATTCACGAAGTCACTTGCCAGCGATTTAACATTCCGTTCCTGTTTAATTTTTTCAGCCCTGTGAAGTTTTCCCCTGGGGATTTCTGGGGACGAGGAGCAGCTGCTGGAGTCACCAATGCGCAAGCACCTGCTGATTTCCGAATGGAAACAAGTGGTGTGGAACAAATGGATGTAACAGTAAGCGGAGAAGCCTCAGCACCCTTACCAATCAGACAATCTAATGTCGGGCCATACAAGAAGCAAACTTATCCATTGATCCCTAAACGACCGGAACATCTACGTATGAATCTATGACATTGTAGTGTTTCCTGACACATTGACTTGTACAGGTGGTGAAACCAACGGACATAAACCTAACTGAAAGCAAAACAAAATATATAGGTTTTGGGTTCTTTTTCAGCTTCCTATGCGTGGGAAAGTGAAATGTCCTGCTTACTGCATGGATCAGTTTGGCAAGATTAAGGTGCGAACGTATAATTTTTAAGATATAATTTATATATATATGCTCAAATATATATATATTTCAATCAGTGGTGCAAAAAAAAAAAGGAAACTGCAATCAGAAATACTGCAATCAGAAATAGAGACAATGTATTAAGCTCCCAGCATACTCTTTCAATGCCATAGTTGAAAAATGAACATATTTTCGCAAGGATTTCACCTTACTTTACACGTTTACATTTTTTTAAATATCACCATAAAATGAGCTCAATGGATGGAAAATATGATTCTGCAAGGACAAGAAGTCGTGATTCAAGTAACAGAAAATGTGTTGTCTTAAAAGCTAAAATGTGTTTTGCACAGAATGATTGAACATGTTGTAGGAGTTTCTTGAACCAAAACACAGTTGCCATGCATAATCTTGAACTTCCCTAATGCCATGTTGGTTAGGGCTAGTTCTACCCAGAAACCATTGGCAGTCTTCCATTGTGTTTTGGGAAATGCATGCATTGGGGTGACTTCTGCATCACTGTGTGATTTCTTGCAATTGTGACGAGTTGCTTTTCGGTTCAGCAAGAGAAAATGAGTATTGATGACCTCAATCGAATCCAAGGCACATGTAAACCTTGACACTGGAGTGTTACATACTACCAGTAATGTATTCCTGTTTTATCTTTTCCTTTTCTCTTCCTCCATATGTAAAGCTTTCTCTGCGGTTAGAAGAACTTGAAATGCTGGGGCTTTCCGATTGTAAAAGTATTATATGGCCTTTCTATTTGTGTCTTCCATAGATGGGGAATACTTTCCCTTGACCTAGGGAATGTTATCACACTGCTGGTCTTGGATTCTGTGTGAATGGTTTAACTCTTTGGCTTATAGGTACAAAGAAATAAAGGTAATTTACCTTATCTGCCTTAACAAAGCAATTTTGTGAACATCTTTGAGAAGGTAAATCATGATCACTTTTGTATTGTACACTTAATGGCATCACATAAGTGTTTTACTTATCTTCTTGTATTCATGTAATAAAGTACATTAAGACTGGAGTATGGTAGCATCACCTGAACCTGCCACACACAACCGTCAACCCATAGTTGAGCCTAGGAAACAAGCCATACCAATGTTTATGTATCGATGTCACTGACTGAATAAAGAAAGCATCCATTTGGTGCAATTGGCATTGTAGCTATTGCTATTTGTTTCATGTATAATGCCCAACCTACCACACTCATAACCATGTCAAAAAGTGGCACCCTACCACAGCTTATATAAAATGGCCGGTCTCCAACAAGTGACTCATCTGCTGTATGTTTTCATTTTCAATGCACACAATGAACTCTGTATTATGTGGACCCATACCAGTGAAGGTACAGTTTAGTAGCTTGAAAGCACAAAGGGGAGCTATTGGTGAACCCCAAAAATGGATAAATGTGTACATTGGACTGTAAAGGACTGCTTTGCAGTATACAGCTGAAGCACTAATGGGTTAATTTGTATTTGAGTTTTATTTCGCACTCATTATTTCCAGTAGAGTTTAGTGTGCTCTAATGATGAGCAGTTCTTACATTTGAAAGTGTTCAGTATGGGTTGTAATTTTAGACCAATTCTTATATTACTGTGCTAATCAAATAATGAAAATGTAGGTTTGCGCCTTACGTTGACAATGATTGAGAAGACTGCTTTTATGCCAAACTTTAAAGAGCTTTAGTTTATATTTCATCAGATATTTATATACTTACAAAATCTTTGCTAGCACAATAGTCAAGGAAAACTCCACCCAAAACCCTAGTGTCAGGTTTAGTGAGCTGTCGCCTCTTGGGGTCACTGTATACTGTTTTACCACCGATAGTTCGTCAGTGGTTTAAACATTTGTTACAATCTGCTGGACATTTCCATGAATAAAGATTCATATTCTGTAGGCAAATACAATCATAGCAACGTTGATTGATGAGTGTTATTTACAGATATCACTAACAATTACCGGTAAGCTTACTGGTTTTCTGAATATAGATTATAGATGAGTGAATCGATTCGCAAGACACAGGTTAACAAGTCAGGTCAATAGTCCTTGGCCGCCTGACGGGAAGCCTGTGAACCACCTCATACCTGAAGACACTCATGGGCTCCTCTTTTGGTTAGCCAGTCTGGTAGGAGGCGGCTCGCAGGGCTCCCATTCATCCGGAGCCACAACATATACTGACTTGATTTCTAGAACAATGTTTTAAAGCAAATGTATTTGTTCATCTCTAATGTAGACTAAATGTTACAATTTCTTTGAAACTAACGAATCATTAGAGTTATTGTTAAATGTACATGGGCCTATACCCACTTTCATGCAGTAAAACATAGGCATACACATTTTCTGTGTGGGAGAATTCTTGGCAAGTACAATTTTGGCAGGTGGGGTTAAAAGCAGATGCCAGAAAGTTTGCTTTTGGTGTGGAGTTTTCCTTTCATGAAAGCTATTTTACAGAATGATTGCTTTTAAAACGTTGGATGTGTTGTTTTGTGAAGCAAGCATACTGTTTAATAGCAGATGTGATGCCTATATTAGAAATAAGTATTGACAGTATTCAGTTCCTTTATTTTAATTTATGATTTTTATAAATTTTGGTTTTTATAACCTTATTTGACTTCTCGTGCTACAAACTGTAAACAGATGCGTGTTTTATCTATTTTCCCTAATAAATTACTTATGAATGCCACAAAATGATCAGGTGGGTGAACACTTCTTCTTTGGTGTTTGTTCATTATTTTACTTATGTTTTGTCTTTAATGGTTAGCTTACCCAATACATAATGGCTAATCACTGTATCACTGTTGGTGGCAATTATAAATCCGCACATATTCTATAGGGTATTCCCATCTTAGATATTTAAATAGCCATAGTTTCAATAAACCCCAGCTCATCTTACAGCCAATGAATTAACTAAATTGTATAGTATCTTATTTGTCCAAAATGATGTTTTTAGCAAAATAAAATCCCTCCAAAGCTTGGTGTCTCCCTTCTAACTTGTTGTTCACTGCCTATTGTGAAGTGTAGTCTGTGTAGCAGTAGATATGCTGAGACATTTACGGGAAGTGGGATGGGGAAAGCCTTCCTCATCGCTCCTGCTCTTCTTTCAAAGTGCTAACAGTCATAACCAAGAGGCAGCCTTGCAGTTGGGGGAGCACAAGACATTTGATGATCGTAGTCGTGCAATGCATGCCGGGATGCTGATTCATAGGAAATCACTCAATCAAGTTAGAGAATGGGAATCGGACAGTTTTGGACATATTTTATGGCTCTTTGCACTAAAAGTAGGTTTAAAGATTTATTTCTCCTACGCCTCATTGGGGGACACAGAGACCGTGGGTGTTATGCTGCTGGCCACTAGGAGGACACTAAGTAAACCAGAAAAAGTTGGCTCCTCCCCTGCAGTTTACACCCTCTCGCTGGCTGAGATTCTCCAGTTCTTACTTAGTGTCTATAGGAGGCACTTGGGTCTGGTTTCAGACCCCACCGTTTTTACTTTATTTTTGAATTTTCTGTAAATTTTTATTTTTTAATTAATGTAGTGAAGGGGGCGATGGTTCCTTTCTACAGCCCGCTCTCCCCCGAACCAACAACAGGTAAGCACATGGAGTAACCCTTCACATACACTTTCCTGCGACGAATGGGGCTGATTCCTTTGACGATGGTTCCCTTATGGTCGGTACTCCACGGATACAAGGGTAAGCGCAACAGGACGTAGCACAGGAATGCATGGAGCAGACCTGAACAGCGCTTTTTCAGATGCCCTGAATTAGCCCCAGAGCTCTCAGTCCCCCTACCACAGGGTGGATCGATTGAGCAATACCCCACTGTAAAACCTCCAGCTCTGCTACATCGCCTGGAGGATGAGACTGAAAGACCCTGGACAGCGACAACCTGACTGAGCACAGGAGTGGAGGTATGGGGTCGGATCCTTGTCCCCGGGAGAAGCGCTGACTTAGCGTCAGCGGCGATACACTGGCGCCCGGTTGCGGCCCTCCTCGCCCGGCGCTTACCGCGGGGAGGCCAAAGTTTTAGCCCCCGGCTTTTTCGGTCTGCTAGGCCACAGTTTAAATAGCGTCGCCCTCGATAGCACTGCCCCCGGCACCTACAGTGGGTAGGCCAAAAATTTAGTCCCCGGCTTTTCCGGCCTACTAGGCCGCAATTTGAATAGCGCCGCCCGCGCTATCGTCACCGCCCCCTCCTCTTGGAGCCTCTTATTCCAAATGAGATGCACAATTCTAATCTCGGGGGCCATGTCTCTTACCTCTGCTGCAGTTAACCCTTTCAGGAGCAGCCGAATTCCGGGTGACGCCACAGGGCCACCGTTTTCCTTCCGGGGGACATACCCACGGTCCTGTGTTAAGCTGCATCTGCCCTCAGATTAAAGCTTAACCCCTTCCCGACACATTCCCTGCAGCTGCAGTTAGACTCTGCCGTTAACCCTTTCTGGAGCGCTATGACTCACTCACAGGAGGCTAAACGGGCCGCTAAGAAGCACACTGCGCTTTTCTACCGTGTGTACTACCTGCAAGTTGGCCTTACCACAGTTAGCATGACTCTCCAGTGCTCAAGCTAATCCGTTATGCACGGACCGCACCCCGACCTGCGCTTCAACGCCCCTCGCAGCCGCTGCTGACGGGCCTCCTGCGTCTGGTACCCCCGAGTGGGCTGCATCCCTGTCACGGTCGGTGGAGCCTCTGACCAAGGCTATATTCCCCCTCCGGGAGGACTGTCTGCCAAAGTGGGCTCATGGCGCGTCCCCTAGTCGCATTCGCACCTCAGCATCAGTGACTCCTGTCTCTCGCTCACCCTCTCCTGAGGTTCACAGCGAGCATAACTCTGATTTTGTATCTGTCACGTCAGCCCCTCAGAATCCCCCAACTGATCAAGAGTCGCTTGATTCTCTTATAGAATCAGTCAGCAGGATTCTGAGGTTGAATGAGGAAAATATTCCCGCTCCAGCACTCCTCATTTAAGGAATAAGCGTGTGCGCTGGTTATTTACCAGCCATCCAGTATGATAGGGATCAGCCATAAGTGGTTCACTGGGCAAAAGTTTACTCTGGCTAAATACTCTTTTTATCCAGACCTAATGAAGGATCGATTACAGATCCCTCCGGTGGACCCTCCTGTACCGCGTCTTGCTTTCACAACGCTCCTATCTGTTTCTGAGGGTTCCTCGACCCCTCCAATCATCAAATTGACTACCTTGCCCGTTCAATTTTTTGGAAGCTTCAGTTTGTTCCATCCTTCGCCGCAGTTTAGGTCACTAAGGCAAGGCCGCTTGGGCAGAAGTCCTGATTACTGCCTTCCAGGGCACCAATCTTCCTCCGTAGATAACCTCTGTCGCCAGCCAGATGATTCACACAGCGAACTTTGTAGTAGACGCTTCTTTTCAGGCCGCCAATTGCGCGGCTCATACTGCCGCTAATGCGATCTCCATTAAAAGAGCCCCAGGGCTCCGCGGCTGGTGGGCGGATGCCACATCTAAAAGTTTGTTGACTTCTCCCCCCTTTTCAAGCGGGTCATCTTTTTGGAGAGAGACTGGACCAGCTCATTTCTGATACTACCAGGGGAGAAGACAAGTGAATTCCTTCCTCAACAAAGGGCTGTTCGGCCGTCTTCGCAACCAACAGCCGACGTGTTTCGATTTTCTCGCAACAATTCCAGTTGGTCCTACTCTACCTTCTCTTTTGTATCAGGTCTGTCCCCGCGCGGAGACAGAGGCTCCCAGATTTCATACAGATCTAACCGTTCTTGGAAACCCAGGCCTAGGGCTTCTGGATCTAGGGAAGCCAGATCTCATAGATCTACCTAATGACGACAAATGGGTCAGGAAGCTGGTATTCTTCGGATATAATATACAATTTCTTTCCCCCCCCCTCCAACTTGATTTTTCCTATCCTCTTCCTCCAAGAGAAAGACAAGAGCCTTTCTTCGGGCTGTTCAGGCTCTTCTAAGGGACTGAGTCATCATTCCGGTCCACCTTCACGAAGGGTTCAGAAGATTTTATTCAGTCCTTCTTTTGTGGTTCTAAAAGAGGACAGTTCCATGCGACCCATCTCTGGATCTCAATTGTTAATCACCTTGTCACGGTACGGCGATTCCAAATAGAAAATCTCAGTTCAGTTGTCACTCCCATGGAAAAGGGACAGTTCCTAGCATTCATCGACGTCAAGAGCGCTTGCCTTCACATTCCGATTTGCCTGTCCCTCCAGTAGCTCCTGCGTTTTGCAACTCACGAGGAACACTTCCAGTTCGTGGCCTTGCCCTCTGCAAGGAATCTGTGGATAACAGTATATACTCTTTCCCGCCTAGGGCGGAAGATAGACTGCAAAAAGTCTCTCCCAGGACTGGCTCACACTTCCCGCGGATTCACCACTCTCCCTCCAGGAGAGACCCAAGCCTTACAACAAGCAGAGCGGCCTCTTTCTCGACCAGTTTCTCTCTCCATTCGTTTCCAGCATGAGAGATCTCGGAAGGATGGTGGCAGCAATGGAAGCAGTTCCATTTGCACAGTTCCACCTCCGTCCCTTACAACTTGCATTGCTGTTAGCTTGGGACGAGAACCCGTTCTCCCTGGACCGTCTGATTCCTCCGTCCCTGCGGGACAGGCAAGCCCTCAGGGAGTAGACACCGAGGTTCTCCCTGAATCAAAGGAGGTCTTTACCCACAGTAAGATGGTTGGTAGTAACCTCCGATGCAAGTCTCCTCAGTTGGGGTGCGGTCCCTTGTCACCTCACGGCACAAGGTCATTGGTCAACCCGAGAGTCACATCTTCCCATTAACTTTGGGAGATAAGAACAATCAGATTAGCTCTAAGGAGATTCCAGCACCTCTTCGCAGGTCTCCCCATCAGGTCTCAATCCGACAACGCCACGGCTATAGCGTATATCAACCGTCAGGGAGGTTTTCGGGGCAGGATGGCCATGCACGAAGTGAGTTTCATCTTCCATAGGTCCGAGACCAACCCTTTGCCCATCTCAGCAAGCCACATCCCTGGCTTGGAAAATTAGAAGATAGATTTTCTTGGTCACCAAGGCATTGCCTCGGGGAGGTGGTCTCTTCATCTGAAACTCTTTCAGCAGATTTGTCATCGTTGGAGGACTCCGGATGTGGATCTCATGGCCTCAAGACTAAACAACAAGGTTCCTCGGTTCATTTTCCGATCGCACGATCCTTGCGACATCGGAGCCTCCCCCTCTTCCCTTGTTTCCGATGGTCATCAAGAGGATCAGAGCAGAGGTAGTGCCAATGATCCTAGTCACGCCAGACTGGCCGCGCCAAGCATGGTATGCAGAACTAATACAACTAGTCGCCGACGTCTCCTGGCGATTTTCATATATGGATCTCTCGCAGGGCCCGATTTACCACCAGAACTCTGGGGTCCTGTCTTTGACGGCGTGGCCGTTGAATCCTTTGTTTTAGGTAAGGCTGGTTTCCCTCACGACGTGATTTCCACCATGATTAGTACCAGGAAGCCTGTGTCCATGCACATCTATCACCGCACCTAGACAACCTTCCTTATTTTGTGGTGCAAGGTTCATGGTCGATCACCTCCAGTATTTTCCATTCTGGCCATATTGGAATTCCTTCAATCCGGATTAATATCAGGCCTTGCGCTTAGCTCGCTCAACGCCAAAATTTCGGCCTTGTCAGTGCTTTTCCAACACAAATTGCCACCAAGCTTCAGCTCAAGACGTTCAGTCAGGGAGTTTCCCATGTGGCATCTCCTTATAGAAGACCATTTGACTCATGGAGCCTTAACCCGGTTCTCGGGGCCTTTCAGAAGGTTCCGTTTCTAACTGCTGCAGGACATGTCACTGATCGTCCTCTCTTGGAAGGTGATCTCTCTAGTGGCAACTACGTCAATCAGAACAGTTTCGGAATTGGCATCCCTTTCCTGCTGTTCTCCGTTTCTGAATTTTCATCAGGAAAAGGTAGTTCTCAGGATGTTCCCGTCCTTCCTGGACAAGGTCCTCTCCTCTTGCCATCTCAACGGGGAAATTGTTTTGCCTTCCCTTTATTCCGGTGCCAGTCCATCGCATTGAGAAGGCCCTCCACACCCTGGATGTGATTAGGGTGCTGAGACGGTACATCTCGCGGATGGCTCCTTTCCACAAGTCAGATGCCCTGTTCATACTTCCAGATGGGCATAGGAAGGGTCTAGTCAGGTTGATTCGCTTGGCGATTCAGGTATCCTACCGTGTCAAGAGCGCGCCTGTCCCAGCGGGGATTAAGGTGTGCTTTACCCGGTCAGTGTGCGCCTCTTCGATCTTTCGGCACCAGGCCTCGGCAGAACAGGTCTGCAAGGCTGCGACTTCGTCCAGTCTGAATGTGGTAACTTTTTGTAAAAGTATGCATTCTCAGGCCTCTCCGCAAGGCTGCGACTTGGTCCAGCTTGCGTACCTTTACAAACATTGCCTAATTCATTCTCAGGCTTCTGCGGATGCAGCTCTCGGCAGACGCTGCCTGCAATCGGCAGTACCATGGTGTTCACTCAGTGGTACATGGGGTATTAGCATATGTATGCTCCCCATCCAGGGACTGCTTTAGGACGTCCCACGGTCTGTGTCCCCCAATGAGGCGTAGGAGAAATAGGGATTTTTGTGTACTCACCGTAAAATCCTTTTCTCCGAGCCAATCATTGGGGAACACAGCACCCACCCTTTTTAGCCTATTGGCTCACTGTAGAATTTTTAGGCGTTAATATTGTTATGGTTATTGTTAACTGTTTATGCTCCTACTGCTTTCTTCACCGAACTGGAGAATCTCAGCCAGCGAGAGGGTGTATACTGCAGGGGAGGAACTAACTTTTTTCCTGGTTTACTTAGTGTCCTCCTAGTGGCCAGCAGCATAACACCCACGGTCTCTGTGTCCCCCCAATGATTGGCTTGGAGAAAAGGATTTTACGGTGAGTACACCAAAATCCCTATTTTACAAATTGATCTAAAACAAATTAGTCACCGAGTAATGCCATTTATCTGCCAATATAGAAGTGATCGGCAAATAAATGGAGTTTAATCCTTTTGTGGCTGACTTACTGGAAGAGCCGCTACTGGTGGAAAATTACAATTTATTGTAATCGCTTCCAGCACTTAATAACAGCCTGCGCTGCACCATGTGTGTGCAGCGCAGGCTGTCAATCAGTGCGCCGGGGAGTGATTACAGCCCCCTGCTCGCAGTAAGCTGGCTACACAGGGTTTGAACACCACTTACATGCATATTAACCCTTTCGCAACATTTGCAGTGTATATATACACATAATAGAAGGGAAGGATTTCCCGACCATTGCACTATATATACACATCATGGTCGCCATGTGTTCTAGCCAGCGTACATCACAGCTGACATCTGGCTCTCACTACTCTGTGCAGTTTAGCCCACTAATTGCTGCGATAAATACCAAGGGCCTGATTGTTGCCATGGTGACCTGAGGTAAGTAGAAAAAAAGTTTTTAATCGCCAAATTAGATAGATATATATATATATATATATATCTATCTATCACCCATAAGGTCCATATATACTTGCGTATAAGCCGACCCGAGTATAAGCCAAGGCACCTAATTTTGCCACGGAAAACTGGGTTAGCTTATCGAGTATAAGCAGAGTATGCATGGTCCCCCTCATCTCTGTCCTGGTATGCATGGCTCCTTTGTCCTCCCCCTTCTGTATGCATGGCTTCTCCATCCTCCCTGTCATACTCACCCCCTCCTGGTGTGGTCTCTGCACTCCATTGCTTCTCCGATGGTCTCCGGTACCAGCAACTTCTTCCTGTGTTCAGCGGCCACGTGGTACCGCTCATTAAAGTAATGAATATGCGCTCCACGCCTGAGCTGTAACTCTCAGAATATAGTGATACAAAAATAATTATTTTTTCTATAAAATAGTTGTAAACGCGCCAAAACATAGAAATATAAATGTGGTATCACTGTAATCTTACTGAGCTGAAGAATAAAGCTGCCTTATCACGTTTGCCACATGCACAACAGCATAAAAAATAAAATTACTCAATTGCTGTTTTTCTTCATTCTGCCTCCCAAAAACCGGAAAACAAAGCGATCAAAAAACGTTATGTAACCGAAAGTGGGATCAATAAAAAAAGTTAACTCGTCCCGCAAAAAACAAGCCCTCGCATGACTGTTGGCAGAAATATGGAAAAATTATAGCTCTCAAATATGCCAATGCAAAGTTTGTTTTTGCAAAAAGAAAAAAAAAAAAATCTTAGTGTGTGACATAAGCCAAACAAAAATGATCGAGAATATATATAATCTCCCGAAAAATAAAGCCCGCACGAGGAACCAATTCTTCACCTGCTGTTGCTTTTTTTCCATTCTGCCTCCCAAAGATCACGGTAAGGCTGCGTTCACACGTCATGGTTTTTTTGCGGCAGTTTTTAACGCGCGATTTAGCCGCGAAACCGCAAAAAACAGCATCCCATGCAATCCTATGGGATTTCACAATGCTGTGCTATTGCTGCATATTTTCCCGCGGCGGAATCGCATCGCTGAATACGCAGCATGCTCATTATTTTGCAGAATCGCGGCAATTCCACCCACATAGAAATGCATTGTTCTGCTTACTTTCTGCATGTGGCTGTGCCCACCATGCGAAAAGTGAGCAGAACATTTGCGGATGGTAGCCACGGTCCGGAGGAGAGGAGACTGTCCTCCGGGCTGTGGGTACCATATTTCTGTAAAAAATAGAATTAAAATCTGGTTATATTCACCTTCCGATGTCCCACACAGCGTCCCCAGGCTTCAGCGATGCTGGGGCAGGTCCCGTTCCCAGTAATGCATTGCGATAATGTCCTTTGCTGACGTCGCTGTCTCGCGATACCGCGTCGTCATCAAAGGTCATTGTCGCAATGCATCACTGGGAACGGGACCTGCCAAAGCATCGCAGAGGCCTGGGGACGCTGTGAGGGACATCGGAAGGTGACTATAACCCGATTTAATTTTTTTTTACTTTTAACATTAGATCTTTTTACTACTGATGCTGAATAGGCAGCCTCAATAGTAAAAAGTTGGTCACACTCGTCAAACACTGTTTGACAAGTGTGACCAACCTGTCAATCAGTTCTCCAAGCGATGCTACAGATCGCTTGGAAAACGCTAGCATTCTGCAAGCTAATTACGCTTGCCAATTGCTAGTTTTTCCGCGGGAATTTAAAATGCGATATTCCCGCAGAATGGAATTCCCGCGGTAACTTCCGCAGGAGTTCCGCTATGTGTCAACTTAGCCTAAGGCTCTGTGCACATTTATCCTGTGTGCGCTACAATGAGCGCTTACACAAGAAATGCGTGATTCTCACAGGTCCCCCAATGGAACATACCCTATAATGCGGCAGATCAATACAATTTGGATGCTATCGTGCCTGTGATCCGGTGATGTCCATCTTTTTAGGTGTTGTAAGGCAGCGGTAGCACCGTATGCATTGAAGAGGCAGTGACCCACAAAATTCAAACACAAAAGTCTCTTTAATGTTTCTCCTTACATCATTAAAGTCCAATTCGCACTCGACCCGATCCCATCCCACTTCATCCCAAACCTCACCACAGTCTTCATCCCAACCCTAACCCATCTCTTCAACCTATCACTAACAACTGGTGTTTTCCCCTCAAGCTTTAAACATGCCTCCATCACACCTATCCTCAAAAAGCCCTCTCTTGACCCATCCTCTGTATCTAGCTATCACCCTATATCACTTCTCCCATACGCCTCCAAGCTACTGGAACAACACGTCTACCTTGAACTGTCCTCCCATCTCTCTTCTTGCTCCCTCTTCGACCGCTTACAATCTGGCTTCCGGTCACACCACTCCACTGAAACTGCCCTTACTAAGGTCACCAATGACCTCTTAACTGCCAAGAGCAAGCAACACTACTCTGTCCTCCTCCTCCTGGACCTGTCGGCTGCCTTTGACACAGTGGACCATTCCCTATTATTACAGACCCTCTCATCCCTCGGCATCACAGACTTGGCCCTCTCCTGGATCTCATCATACCTAACAGACCGGACATTCAGCGTCTCCCACTCACACACCACCTCCTCACCTCGCCCCCTATCTGTCGGAGTCCCACAAGGTTCAGTCCTAGGGCCCCTGCTGTTCTCTATTTACACCTTTGGCCTGGGACAGCTCATAGAATCTCATGGCTTTCAGTATCATCTTTATGCTGATGACACACAGATCTACATCTCTGGACCAGATATCACCTCCCTACTAACCAGAATCCCTCAATGTCTGTCCACTATTTCATCCTTCTTCTCCACTAGATATCTGAAACTCAACATGGACAAAACAGAATTCATCATCTTTCCCCCATCTCACGTGACCCCCCCCTACGAACCTATCAATTACAGTAAATGACTGCCCACTCTCCCCAGTCCCACAAGCTCGCTGCCTCGGAGTAATCCTTGATGCTGATCTCTCCTTCAAACCACATATCCAAACCCTTTCCACTTCCTGCCGACTTCAACTCAAAAATATTTCACGCATCCGTTCATTCCTCACCCAAGAATCTGCAAAAACCCTAGTCCATGCCCTCATCATCTCTCGCCTTGACTACTGCAACCTCATGCTCTGTGGCCTCCCCTCAAACACTCTCGCACCCCTCCAATCTATTCTAAACTCTGCTGCCCGACTAATCCACCTGTCCCCCCGCTATTCCCCAGCTTCTCCCCTCTGTCAATCCCTTCACTGGCTCCCAATTGCCCAGAGACTCCATTACAAAACCCTAACCATGACATACAAAGCCATCCACAACTTGTCTCCTCCATACATCTGTGACCTCGTCTCCCGGTACTTTCCTGCACGCAACCTCCGATCCTCACAAGATCTCCTTCTCTACTCCCCTCTTATCTCCTCTTCCCACAATCGCATACAAGATTTCTCTCGCGCATCACCCCTACTCTGGAACTCTCTACCACAACATATCAGACTCTCACCTACCATCGAAACCTTCAAAAAGAGCCTGAAGACCCACCTCTTCCGACAAGCCTATAACCTGCAGTAACCACCGATCGACCAAACCGCTGCACGACCAGCTCTACCCTCGCCTACTGTATTATCACCCATCCCTTGAAGATTGTGAGCCCTCGCGGGCAGGGTCCTCTCTCCTCCTGTACCAGTTATGACTTGTATTGTTTAAGATTATTGTACTTGTTTTTATGTATACCCCCCTCACATGTAAAGCGCCATGGAATAAATGGCGCTATAACAATAAATAATAATAATTCACACAAGTGCATATAATTAGTATCCATTTCACCATTTGCAGAATATATATTATACAGCATCCTTCATTTTACAGACTAACATGCCAGTCTGGGTGTCTATGCGCTGTATCCAAGACTATTCACACAGCATTACATGTTGCAGGCACTACACACGCTAGTCCTCCTCTGACTAGTTCCCGTGGGTGTATTGCATCACGGTCTCTTTACTCACACAGCCCAGGATATCCTCTGGATCGCAGCCGGGCACCATATCCACCTGTCTTACAATCGTTACACATGCCAGTCTTCTTTCAGGCACTGGACTGTCCACATCCGAGACCAGTCTCCGTGGTTGACTTGCATCTCTGTGTACGCTGCGTGTTGCCAGGCCTCACTCTGGCCCTGACACACATGAGACTCACTAAGCCTTTCCCGCAGGGCTTTTATCACAGAAACCTGTGGCTTTCAGCCACATGGAAAACCTGGGATGGAACAGACTGCACAAACTATTATCATACTGCAATCTGTTTCATACACAACATCCAGAGCAGGTTTTCCCTACCTCTGTTTTGGACATTAACATGTCCAAGACTAACCCTTACTTTTATTATCAGTTTGCATTGCAGTCACAGCTATGACCGTGACTGCCATGCCACACCTATGGCCTTCATACACCTCTGTGCATATCCTGGGGAGATTACACAGCAACCCCTACCTGTGACATCGGTCACTGCTTCCCCATTGCAATCCCAGATATGCCTGTGACCGCAATGCATTCCCATAGCCGCAATACGCCTCCCTGTGTACCCTGGGGAGAACACACAGCACCCCCTAGCTGTAACAGGGGTCACAGCCTCACATATCCCCCTCCCCTGTTCAAACCTGTTGGGTTGAATACTTGGCAGGCCACATGGGCGCGAGACACGGCATTTGCATGCTCCTGTGACATCCATGACCGACACTGCATTAAGAAACCAAAACGGTCTGGCACCATCGATCAGCACATGCATCCATCCCCTTTGTGTTTCACCTCCATACTTCATTACGGGACCACCCACCACGCCGTTTTCCTTTGCAGACGCCACGCTCGCTTTCACGTTTAACCGTAGATTTGGGATGATTTTGGTCTCAACTTTGTTTATTTTGGGTTCACTAACCCTGCAACTCATCCTGTCACCTAAGTACCTGCCTACGGGTCCTTGGTACCCTTTCCCATGCCTTTGTGACTATCACGCTGAAATGCCGCGGTCCGCCCCAGCAACTCCGAGTATCCATCTTTATTACGTCACACCCAAATCTGAGCCGACACTGCGGTCTAGCGAGCGCTATATTTTACCCTGCCTACCTCATCCTTGGCTGGTGCCAGAGGGTTCCTCATGCGCATGGCCCCAGTCGCCTCCGTGACCCTACACTCCTGGTTCTTCCCTGCGTTCTTTTTAAACTTGTGTTTTTTTTACACCAGTTTCTCTGCATGGGACCCTGGAACTGAGCTGTCCTGAAATTACCAGGGGACATTTCCAGCTCTGGATTCAGTGGAGTCTCTACGCTCCCTACTGCCACAACCTCTAGGGGGAGCCTATCGGGGTTACACTGTGTCCCTAAGTTGGCGCCCCCTGTGGCAGATATCTGTGACTTGACATATTTGGGTTTTGCGTCCGAAACATTTTCATCCCCCCCTGCCAATATCTCTAGGGGGAGCTTATCTGGATTACGCTCTGTCCCTAGGTTGGCAACCCCTATGGCAGGTATCTCAACATCCGCGGTTTCTATGCCCGGCACAACCTTTACCGTGAGAGGGTTGACCCTGGTCTCCCACAGGGACCAAAACAGGCAAGTCTCTCCCCAACACAGTCCCATATGGAAGGATCTTTGCCACTCCCACCACATGTTTAATGTCCCCACTTCGTGTGGAAAAATTATCCTCAGCTGTCGAGTACTCCAGGCTTTCCCCTTGGATACCCATCACCTCCACTTTCTGTCCTTTGGGGTTGTCCCTGGCAACAAAGGACCTATGGACCAAAGTCACTTTGCTCTCCTGAGTCCAGGAGAGCCTCTGTGCAGCACCCGTTCATAAGTACCAGGCACAGTCGCTGTTCATTCTCAGCAATGCCCATAGTTTTGGTACAGACCGGCTGGGCACACAGATTCATGGCAAGTATACCCACAGTCCATGGGCTCAGATGTCACAGAACAGTTACTAGCCCCATGTCCAGGCTCTGGCACAATGGCCTGAGTGGTTTTATACCACTCAATTTTATAAGCAGGTCCAGATTGCCCAGGTCCCTTTGCCCGACCCACTGCTGCATGGCGGCCAGCAGAGCCCGTGCCATCTAATCAACAACTCTCTCCATCTTCTCGATCGGGGAAAAAAAACTCAGGCTGGAGCTACTCCTCTACCAACTGCAACAAGTCATTTACCTGAGACCTGAGGGGCCGAGAATCTGCAGAGGTCCACTGGTACGCCCAATGATCACCCCCTTACCTTTGAGGTCTCTTCATGACTCCGCTGATTGCCCCTCGCCTTAGGGGTCTCCTCTTTACCCCACTGAAGCTCTGGTAGATTCCACTACAGCGCCTCTTGCTGCTTTAACTGCAGCTCCTGCTGCTGCAGAACCTCTTGCTGCGACTGCTGCTGACTGTGCACAAACTGCTCCAAAAGTTCCTTCATTTCTGCAGCAGACATCCACAACGATCTGAAGCACTCTCTGGGGTATGTCTCAGTTTACACTGCCTGCATTATTCACCATATGTAAGACAGCGGTAGCACCGTACGCATTGAGGAGGTAGTGACCCACAAAATTCTCTTTAATGTGTTGGCTTCACACAAAAGTCCAATCCACACAAGTGCATATAACTTCAGTGCATATAATTAGTATCCATTTCACCATTTGCAGAATATATATTATACGGCATCCTTCATTTTACAGACACTAAACATGCCAGTCTTCCTCTGAGTAGTTCTCGTGGGTGTCTATGCACCGTATCCAAGACTCTAGTCACACAGCATTACATTACACACACTAGTCCTCTGACTAGTTTCCATGGGTGTATTGCACCACTGCATCACAGTCTATTTATTCACACAGCTGTACCCAGTCCAGGATATCCTCCGGATTGCAGCTGGGCACCATATCCACCTACGCCCGTGACTGCCATGCACACCTATGGCCCTCATACACCTCTTTGCATATCCTGGGGGAGACTACACTGTGTATTGCCAACTGTTCAGCAATAAAGGTTTGGATATGGCTTTAAAGAAGGCTACTACTTGGATATAACCCAAATTTATTATACAATGATTAGCAATTACAGGAAATAGAAAATAGTAGTAGTAAGATATTGCGTATACTTATGTATTCAAACTACAAAGATTTTAGTACATATACTCACATCAGAAGAAAAGAATCTTCACTAGGGGCATTTACGTCATCTGTCCGGAAATTCTTCAACTGGAGGAGCAGTAAGTGAAGACAGAATGCTCTCCTAGGATCTACACTGTGGCTCTCACACAGGTCCACAAGCTCCTGCCTTCAGTGACTGCTTTACCAGCTTTTATATGCTTTAAACAAAAGGTTTACACAATATAATATTGTGTAAACATGAAAATACACAAGTTAGTTGTTTGATGTTCCAATCACATGATAGTGGCCACCTATCATGAATTAATAACATCAAACAAATCTTGTCTTCGGACTATTTACTCTTGCCCTGATATTTACATATGATAAGAACCAAGTTTCCAACACCTTTCTATGACCAGAGCCCTAGCACAAAATATATATTTCAGCTGCAATTGTCTATATGCCTAGTCCACTTTTAACCCCCATATGACACAAATATCAGATGATGCCTTGTCAATATACTCGCACCATTCACTGATCTTAAAATTCAAGTAAGTCAACAGCGTACACAAAGGTTAATCCTTTACAGTAATCCAGATTAAACATACTGTTTCAACAAGCATTGTCTTTTAGTATACTCAACACACAGGCTGCATTTCAATATCCACTGCAGGTCTGACCTCAAACTCTGGTGCTGGATATGGGGCCTTCTAATGCTGACATTACAGGTTAATTTCAATATGGACTAATCAATATATTATAATATGTAGGCTATAAGATATCCATATTTTTATTAGCACCACACACAGCGACCTCTGTGACATCGGTCACTGCTTCCCCTTTGCAATCCCAGCTACGCCTGTGACCATAATGCATTCCCATAGCCTCAATATGCCTCCGTGCATATCCTAGGGAGAACACACAGCGCCCCCTAGCTGTAACAGGGGTCACTGCCTGACAGCTTGCATGAAAGTGTGGTCCGTCACAGTTTTGTGCACTTCTGAAAAAGACACCGCTGAACAGAGGCCAGACAGAGACCAAAGTAACTCTGCTGCCTCATAATGAATAGATCCCTCAGGGTTTCATCTGAATTATGTCATTCAGAGATTTAGATGGAAACCCTGATGCAAGTGCTCACAGTAGAGCGCAGGATAACTATGATCCAAAACATTATGTAAAATGTTTCCAATCAAAGCATCAATTCAATCCATAAAAATGTAAGTCACCACTCAGTCCGTCAGCTGTTAAAATAAATATAGGGGCTTTCACGTTACTGGTAGTACAAAGGCTCTGTAAAAGCTCTCCCCTACAAAAGAAATATAGCAAATTGTGTACTCGCAATTCCAAATGCCACCTCCCTTCCAAGACTCGGTGTGCCTAAACCACATAAGCGTTCACATGGTTGACATTTCTGTAGCGATGACAGTTCACTTAATTTACATGTGCATGTCTCCAGAAGAACGAGCTGGGCATAATGTACTGGGCACAACAGCAGATTTGCAATTTTTAATTGACAACTTACATTCCTGCTTGTTTAGAGTCAAATCATCACTACACCTATGAATAAATTCCTGAAGGGGTATACTTTCCAAAATGGGGACACTTGAGGTGGGTATTCTGCACTTCTAGCACTCGGGGGCTCTGTATATGTAGTCTGCAAACTATTCTAGGAAATCTATACTCCAGGAGTCAAGTAGTGTGCCGTCCCTCCAGAGTCTCGCTGTGTAGCTAAGCAGTACTGTAAAGGCACATATGAGGTATTTCTACATTCAGCAGAAATTGTGGTGTCATTTTTACCCATTTCCCAGTGAAAATGTAATATCTAGGAGTAAAACTATTCTTTTGTGGTAAAAATGTCAATTTTTTTCACTGTCTAATGGTATAAAATTCTGCGACACATCCGTGGTGTCAATATGATCACTGCACCCCTAGATAAATTCATTGAGATGTTTAGTTTGTAAAATGGGGTTACTTATGGGGGTTCTGCTGTTCTGACACCTCAGGGGCTCTCCCAGTGCTGTTCTGGCACCCACAAACCATAGCATCCGAATCTGCACTACAATATGGTGCTCCTTCCCTTTGCCCTGTGCTTTAGAAGTAGTTTTTGACCACATATGGGATATCTGTGTACTCAAGAAATTGCACAAAAAATTTTGAGGTCCATTTTCTCCTGCTATCCTTGTGAAAATTAAAATATTTGGGGCTAAAACAATTTTTGTTGGAAAAATTTAATTTACTCACCATATATCTAGATCAATTCCTTGAGGGGTTTAGTTTCCAAAATTGGGTCACTTGTAGGGGATTTCCACTGTTTAGGCACATCTGGGGCTCTCCAAATGGAACATGACACTCGCAGACCATTCCATCAAAGTCTGCGTTCCAAAACATCAAGCCTTCCTTCCTAAGTCCTGCTGTGTGCCCAAACAGTAGTTTTCCCCCAACACATGGGGTATCGGGGTACGCGGGAGAAATTGCTCAACAAATTTAGGGGGCCATTTCCTTCTGTTACCTTTGTGAAAAACAATGGTGCTATGTGAAAATATGCAGGGGTTGTGTTTAATAAAGTTACTGTAGTGCACAAACAAATGGATTCCAATTAAAAAAGGGAGGAGATATCCTGGTCGACATATTTTCACATGTAGACAGAAATCGAACTTTTCGGATTTTGGCGCGCACGGCGCACCATCAACAGTGCGCAGCGCAGGTCAAAGCGCAACTAGCGCACGGCCTGCGCACGATCTGCGCACCCTATGCTAAAGATAAGGTGCGCCGATCGCAGGCGCCGCTGTCCGCTAGGAGGCGGCGCTACAAGGGGCGGGCACGCCGGGCAGAGAGCCGGCTCGGGGGCGGAGCTACCCCCGGCCGTGCGTGCGCTTAAAAAGCGCTAATGTGAAACCAGCCTAACAGATAACTCTGGCTTTTTTCAAATTAACTGCATTTACACCTGTTTTAACCTTTTAATGACAGCCAATACGTCTTTTAATTGATCTGAGATATAAGAGACTAGCATCCCCATACAGGTGACAATCCAGCAACTGACAACTTGCTGCATCAACCACAGTCAGTGTTGGCACTGTCCATATCTGTTTAACCCCTTAGATGCTGCTGTCAATAGTGACTACATCATATAAATGGTTAACAGAGTGTGGGGGCTTCCTCTAAGGCTGGAGTCACACTTAACGTTTAAAAATAGGGACCGTATTGTACGGTCGTAATACGCAGAAATGGTACCTGAATAGTGATCCGTATGTCATCCGTTGTCAAGGAGTGGTCGCGTATTTTGCGCATGTAAGCATCCGTAAGTAATCCATATTTGATCCGTATAGCATATTTTTCTCGCAACCTTGTAAAATGGACAATTAGCGGTTTTCAGGCCTGCACATAATTTAAATCATCATCAGAAACCCTATTTATTGCCTCTACAACATGTGCAAGCCTCCAATCTGCCCATTTTGGTGCTGTGCTTGTGTTGGTGTTTTTGTGGTTGTTTGCAAACATGTCAGCCACACTACAGTTCACCTCAACTGATCGTGTTCTGTACAACTGGGTTTTGTCCCGCCCCTTTGGCCAACCATACCCAGTGATTGTGGATCTGAGGAGACGAATGTGGGTGCATCCGCATTTGAGACAACGCCTCAATAAAGGCCATTTTCACAGGCTTTATGCATCTCTTCGGACACATCCCGACAAGTTTTTTCCTCTATTGTCGGATGAGCATTGCCACCTTTGATGTTTTGTTGGAGACAGTGAGACCAGGGATCACCTTCCAGGACACCAGGATGCGTAAATGTATCTCTGCTGAGGAGCGCCTTCTCCTTACGTAATGGTAAGTATTCCTCACCTACAGAATGTATGTAGATGATTCGTTTTCAAATTAATTCTGTTAGTCAGTGACCCCTTTTTTGCCGAGTTACCTTCTTAATATATCAAAAATCTATTGTGTAAGTAAGAATACTTTGATGTTTGAGTACAAATTACACAGCCATGTTACGTGTGTATATGTAGTGTAAGCCTTGCTTCTTAGTTACACACTGTTTGGGTGATCTATATGTAATGTGTGCAACCTTTTGCATGTTGTAATGTATATTTTTTCTTCATTTATTTAATTGTAGGTTCCTCACAACTTGGCTTTCTTATGCCGCACTCCATCTGGAGTTTTTAATTGGGAGCGCGACCATATCTGGCATAGTCCGGGATACATGTTCTCAAATCTAGACCAGACTTCATCAAGTGGTCATGCCTGAACCCAAGACGGAGACTGGTTGAGGATTGCCAGGGGATTTGAAGCGCACTGCCCTTTTCCCAATTGTATTGGAGCCCTCACTATTTTTCTGCAGTTTTGTTGGCTCTGGTTGACAGTAACTACAGGTTTATAATTGTAAACATTGGGGCTGATGGAAGAAATGGAGACTCTAGAGCAGTGTTTCCCAAACTCCAGTACTCACAGCCTCCAACATGTCATGTTTTCAGGATTTCCTTAGTATTTCACAGGTGATGGCAGTATCGTCAAGGCATCAGGAATTCTCTCACATGTGTAACGCTATTGAAATCCTGAAAACATGACCTGTTGGGGTCCATGAGGACTGGAGTTTGGGAACCACTGCTCTAGAGTCTTCAATTCTTCCATTATGGGTCGGCGGCTGCGCAATAACCAGTTGGATCTTCCACCACCATGTCAGCTTCCAGGCTCCAATCAAGAAGCGGTGCCTTATGTTCTAGTGGGGGATGAAGCCTTTCAATTGACCAGGCATGTAGTGAGGCCATACCCGCGCAGAAACCTTGACCACCGGCGCAGGATCTTTAATTTGCGCCTATCACGTGCTCGACCACTGGTGGAGTGGGCCTTCGGCATTCTTTGTGCCAAATGGCGGCTCCTCCACTCTGCCATTCAGCTGAGTGAAGCCAGCGTCAATGAGGTCATCAAAGCATGTGTGGTCCACCATAACTTCACTAGACTGCATGATTGTTCCTCATCTGATGTTTCTGAAGGTGTGGTGGACAATGGGGATAGGTCTAGGCCACATGTGCTCCCTTTACGTCATCCTCTCTCAGGACTCAAAGTCCGTAATGTGTTCACCCAATATTTTGTTTCACCTCAGGGTGCTACTACGCAAGATCAGGCTGTATCTATGTTGTGATGTTCTTATGTGTGTGTGTGTGTATATATAAATTTTTTGGGTCCCTTTCATATGGTTTGTGTGTTCTGTTAATTTAGCTTAAAGATGTGTTACTTATTCCATTTCTTAACATAATGAAAGAAGAGACCAAACGTTGCATTTTCAACTTTTTTTTATAAATGCAAAAGTTAACTTATGATAGTGGTTACCATATTATTTTCATATGGCATATTTTGCTCTTAAAATGTGGGCATTTATGTATTAAACATTATTTGGACAACCAAATATATAACCAAAAAGTAACATTTGCTAACGCAAACAAATACATTACTTAGTTTTTTCTTTTATAATTGCTGGTATGTTGGTGGAGGTGAGGCCAGGAGGGCATAATCTCTTTGGTGGGTGGGGTTACCAGCTTGACCATCACCCTGTTGGGGTGGATAATCTTGGGCCTGTGGTAATATATGGCCAGGGTCATGTTGCTTGGCGCCAAAGTGGCCATATGGAAAATGGAGACTATACTCCTGTGGCTGATTGTAGGCCTGGCAATCATACCCCCCCAATATGACCATGTCGAGCAAATCCAGGTTGGGGCCAGCCTCCAACACCACCGGGTTTGTACAAGTGGCCATATTGGGCAGGTTGGTTACAGGCCACAATTTGGGCCTGTTGTGGCCAAGGTTGGTTTTGGGGGGGGAATGTGTGGAGGTGTAGGCACGTGCAGGAGGAACTTCAGATCCTAATTGAGCGTGCACATCTGGGTGTGGGTAAGGCAGAGACGGTTATGGGGTGAGAGCTGCCACCTCTCAAGAAACTCAACCTCATATGGGGTATTGAGGTTTGTGCATGCATCAATTAGGATCTGAATGGATCCTCGCACACGTAGCCTCACCTCACGGGGTAGGGGAAGGAGGTACCGGGCCAGGCTTTCGTAATAAGCCTCTTCACCCTCATCCTGGGCAGCCCTGGACAGGTAATTGAGGACACCTGTGTCTACATGCCTCCGGGTATCAGAGGCAGTGTTCTCTCTCCTACGTCTCCCACAGTGGGATACGGCTGCAGGCTGGGTGGAGCCCTCAAGACGGACAGTAGGGCTGCTGCTGTTGCCGGGATAATAAAGGATGCCGGGTGCTGTTGCAGCTGCTGGTTCTGGACAAAGTAAAGAAACAGATGCTGGTGCTGGTGGAAGGCTCAGAAGATGGGCCAGCCACCTCTTCACCTCCCCCGACCGGGTCTATAATGACCTCAGAATCCGACCCTGTCTCCCTCTCTGTGAGGTTGGACTAAGTTCTGTTAGGACTTGTAGGCAAAAATAAAAAAGGTTGGAGCTCTGACCCTAAACAGCATATGTGTAATGTGGTGTGATGTCTGTACTTACGGTCTGAGATCCATAATAGGAGCCAAAAAAGCCAGGCGGTCAAAATAAATGTATTTGCGCTTGGTCAGTGCTGCTGCCCCACTCCTGGCCCTCTGCTGTCTTTCCCGCCAGTACTGGTCACGGATGCTGCACCAGCGTCTCATCATATCCTCAACTGCAATGTGAACGAAAATTTTAAATTTACATTTGTGAAATTTGATAAGCAACTTTCTAAACATTTCACATAGTCATGGGGCCTAGTAGGGTGTGCTTTAATTACAAGATTATCGCTTACAAACAATGATAACTACACAGTAGAGGATTTTAGGGGCTACTTTGAAAAAAAACTTAGTTCTGGCATTTAAGATGATTGCAAAAAAAAAAATGCGCTAACTTACTCACTTGTTGCTGCGCCTCATGTGGCCGTTCACCAAAATCAGGAAACATCTGCCCACAGATACGCCTCCATGCCACCTCTTTTCTGGCGCGGTCGGAATAATGTGCATCCCATTGGTCCCAAATTTCGAGCCTTTCCTGGACCAAAACGATTAACATCTCCACATTGATGTGTGGAGACATGCTGCTGGACTGCATGGAGGCGTTCTTCTGGGATGTCTAGAGAGCTTTTTGAGCTAATTAGCATGTCTAAACTTCCTGATAATGGATTGGCACATTTCCTGTCACCTGGAGAAGTCTTGCATATTTCTCGCAAGTCACATGTGTGGTCCGTGTGTAATGCTTATTTTTTGCGCACCCATAGACTTGCATTGGCGTATTTCGCCCATAGTACCCTGACAATCGCAAAATACGGCCGAGAAATGTACGCCTGTTGGGAGCTGACCCATAGAGAATCATTGGTCCATGTGCAATGCGTGGTTTTCGCGTCTCTCACTCATCCGAATTTCTCTCTAGTGTGACGCCGGCCTAACTCCATTGGCATCCTGAGATCGTGATTCTGTGGTCCTGATGTTTACCATGGCAAGTCACAGCCAAATAGCAGCCTAAGGGTATGTGCACACCTTGCGGATTTGCTGCGGATCCGCAATGGATTTGTCCCTGCAGATTCGCAAGAGATTTACAGTACAATGCTATTCTATGAAGAAAAAAACCGCTGTGCACATGTTGTGGAAAAATCCGCGCGGCAACGCTGCGGTTTATTTTCCACAGCATGTCAATTCTTTGTGCGGATTCCGCAGCATTTTTACACCTATTCCATTATAGGAGTCCACAGGTGTAAAAACACATGCCAAATTCGCATAAAAAAGCGCAGATTTTGACCTGCGGATTCTGACAAAAATAGCAGATTCCGCACACGAATCCGTAATGTGTGCACATACCCTTAGGGTCTGCCGCCTACAGTGGCCTGTTCAGAAGTCAGTGACATTTAAGTGGTAAAAATACATTTTTTTTTACATTCTGTCATGCCATTTTGCATTCATTTATTAACATTACCTGAAGAGTTAATAAAATACCTGACAGCAGTTTTCAATGTCGAGGGGTGCTATTTTTAAAATGGTATCACTTTTGGAGGTTTTCCAATATCTAGGACCCCAAAAGTCTCTTCAAACCTGAATAGGTCCTTCAAAAAATATGTTTTGTTAATTTCCTTGAAAAAAATGAAAAATTACTGCTACATTTGTAAACCTCCTAAGAGGCTAACAAAATAAAATAACATTTTACAAATGGTTATGATGTAAAGCCGACATGTGGGAAATGTTATTTATGAATGTGCATGACTATCTGGATTAAAGGGGTAATCATTCAAAGTTTGAACATTGCAATTTTTTTTTTTTACAAATAAACACAAAACATATAGAAATAAATTTACCATTAACATAAAGTACAACATGTCATGAAAAACAATCTCAAAATCATTGGGATCTGTTGAAGCATTCCAGACTTATTACCACATAAAGGGACACTGGTCAGATTTCAAAAATTTGGCCCAGTCACTAAGGGGTTAAAACATTTATATATTTGACAACATACATATATGGCAATTTAAGAGCTTTATCATTAAACAGTTCCTCCACCACCTCGGCAACCTCTTCTTAAATTAAAGTACCCCCACTTAAAAAAAATTTTGGTTCTTACTGTAAAATATTTCTCTGCATTATTTTTTTTAATTTATTTTTTAATAATTTTTCTATAGCGCCGACATATTCCGCAGCACTTTACATTTCAGAGGTGACTTGTACAGACGATAGACATTACAGCATAACAATATTCACATAGATCATAACAGATACCAAGAGGAATGAGGGCCCTGCTCGCAAGCTTACAATCTAGGAGAGATTAAGGCTGAGTTCACACTTTGCATTTTTTTCGCGTTTCCGCTGCGGTTTTAACCGCACGATTTTGCCGCGAAAACGCGAAAAATAAGCATCCCATGCATTCCTATGGGATTCCGCAATGCTGTGCTAATGCTGCGGTTTTTACCGCGGCGGAATCGCTTTGCGGTAAAAACCGCAGCATGCTCATTAATTTGCGGAATCGCGGCGATCCCGCACCCATAGGAATGCATTGTTCCGCTTACTTCCCGCATGTGGCTGTGCACACCATGCGGAAAGTAAGCAGAACAATTGCGGATGGTACCCATGGTCCGGAGGAGAGAAGACTGTCCTCCGGGCTTTGGGTACCATATCCCTGTAAAAAATAGAATTTAAAATAAAAAATATTGTTATTCTCACCCTCCGGCGTCCCGCGCAGCCTTCCCGCTTCTCTTCACGCTCCGGTCCCAGTAGTCCTTTGCGAAAATGCTCGCGATGACGTCCGTTCTCGTGGGATCGCGAAGTCTCGCGGTCATCGCGAATTACCGCGAGACGTCGCGATCCCGCGAGAACTGACGTCATCGCGGGCATTTTCGCAAAGGATTACTGGGAACGGATGCACGGGACGTCGGAGGGTGAGAATAACACTTTTTTTTTTTTTTTACATTCTATCTTTTACTATTGATGCTGCATAGGCAGCCTCAGTAGTAAAAAGTTGGTCACACTCGTCAAACACTATGTTTGACGAGTGTGACCAACCTGTCAATCAGTTCTCCAAGCGATGCTACAGATCGCTTGGAGAACGCTAGCATTCTGCAAGCTAATTACGCTTGCAAAATGCTAGTTTTTCCGCGGGAAAATCGCGGGAATTTAAAATGCGATTTTCCCGCGGACTGGAATTCCGGAATTCTCGCGGTAATTTCCGCGAGAGTTCCGGTACGTGTGCACTTAGCCTAAGAGCGTTCCATCTTTCTCAGGTGCTTCATTGGGGGGCACAGGACTCATGAGTGCTGACTGGAGCCACCAGAAGGCTGACACTAAAAACTTAATTCCGCACTATCTTTGCAGGTTAAACCCCCTGCTTACAGAGGCTAATACCAGATTGTGAGAAAGCAGTAAGAAAAGCCAGCTAGATTGCTAGTTATCTTTATTCTTACATGTTCAGCAAACATCCACAACTATCAATTCTAAAAGAAAGTCGTTGGAAAAACCAAAGCACAAAAGGAAATAATTTTTTTTTAAAAACACCCTCAACAGGACAACCAGGATCTAAGCTGTGTCCTCCAAGAGATTACCGTATATATAGAAGAAACAAAAATCCTGTTTTCTCAGGTGCTTCAATGGGAGACAAAAGAATCATGGGACATCATAAAGTAATCCCCTTGGTTTGGATAAAAAGGTAATGAATGACAATTACCTGAGTGACTATCGCCTGTAGAACTTTCCTGCCAATTCTTGTGACTGCAGATGCAAAAGTGTGTACCTTGTAAAACTTAGAGACCACAGGCTTAGGCTGGGTTCATACTGCGCTATGACAGTCCGTGTAACGGACTGCGTTACACCGCGGTGTAACGCAGTCCATTAGCGCTGCCATAGCCTCCCATTAACTAGCGCATCGCGACATATGCCGTAAAGCGGCACACGTTCGCAATGTGCTGTTAAGCACTGACTGAGCCTCGGACGCAGCCTGCAGCGTCTGAGGCTCCGTCACAGCTAGCGCTGATGAATCATCAGCGCTAGCGGTCTAGCATAACGCATATCGTGTTATGCTATAGCGTTAACGCAGCCCGTCAATGCTATGTGAACCCGGCCTTACAGAGTTGCAGTTCCTACACCTGATTACGCATAGCTCAGTATGAACCTACTGCTTGAGGAGGGATCCTTAAGGGGTTGAGCTCTAACCTTCACCCAATAATGGCCCATTGAAACCAGTGAGAGATGGTTGCTTTGGAGACTGCATAACCTTGTGTAGACCCTCAGGGACAAATCCACTACGAATAAAGAGGGATGGATTGCTCTGACCACATCCAGCTTGTGCAGAGCTCTTTCTGTAATCTGAGACTGTGAAGGGCAGAACAAAGGTAGAACTCTCTCTTTGTTGAGCTGAAATGAGTCTACCAGACAGAACAATCCTATCCTTGTGGAAGACAAGGAAACGAGAATGACTAGAAAGACCCACTAGTTCGGAGACTTGTCTGTTGCTATGAAGAAAAACACCTTCTAAGAGATCGGCTGCAGAGTGAATTCCCTGAGCATCTCGAAGGGAGGAGATTGTAGAGAGTACTAAATCAGGGTAAGATCACACAGGTACAACCGTGTCATATCAAATTGTCTACACCCTGAAGAAAGATTTTGATATGAGGTCTAGAAGTTACCTCCTTCTGAAACATAATTGACAATGTATAGATTTGGCCCTTCATAAAACTGAAGGCCAAGCCTATATAGATCTGGCTGCAAGGACAGTTAGGGAACAGTACATGGGAGCGATATTATTCAATTTGCTCTAACGGAAAAGGGCTTTCCACATGCGACGATAGATCTATTACAAGGGTTTCCATGTCTTCATCATGGTTAGGATTATGTGAGCGGAGGGACCAAAAGCTTTCATTGTTGCAGTCTCAACAGCCATGATGTTAAATCCAGCAATTATCAATTTGCATGGAAGAGAGGACCCTGGGGAATCAGGTCTGACCAATCTGGGAGGTTGCAGGTGACATCTGCAACCAGATTACCACTTTTGCCTACCAGGACTTTCTGGTCCAATCTGGAGTTATAAGGATGAATGGAACCCCATATGACTTAATCTTTTAGAGAAGCTTTGGGAGGAGGGGAAGGGGGACCACAGAATTGCCAGAGGATCACAGGGCCTGGACATAAATTGAGGAATCTTGTGGTTTAGCCAGGATTATATCAAATCCATGGCTGGAGCACGCCACTGTAGAAGGATCTAGCCAAACAAGTCAGAGTGGAGGGACCAAGTTGCTGCAATAGCCCCTCTTGGCTTAGGTAGTCTGCAACCCATTTGTCTACTATGGGTATGTAGACCACAGAGATCAATGGAACTCAACGTTCTGGCCAAATGAGGAGCTGGGGCAGTTTCAATTTCCCACTTGATGATTGATGCAAGTCATGATAATGGTATTGTCTATTTGAATCCTGACTGGGAAACCTGCCTTGTCTTGCCAGGGGAGAAGAGGCAGTCAAATGGCTTTCAGTTCCAAGATGTTGACGGAAGCAGGTGTTCTAGAAACCCAGGTGGCTGCAAAATCTTGACATAGTGTTGAGCCTGTGGTCTCAAAGGACTACTTTATTAAGAATTCAATGTCTATCAGTCGGGTCTTTAAAGGGGTTTTCCCACCACGAACAAAGTACTACATCTAGGCAGGGAAGAGTGCAAAAGAGTATACATACAGGATAGCATGTTATCACAGCCACCAAAGTTATGTACCGGTGGCCGGTTTTTCTGGAACTCATGACAGCACACCAAAGAGAGGGATCTGTCCAGCCAGGACAGGAACGCTACTGAAATAAAAGGGTGATACCTCTCCCCCGCTTCAGTTGGGTTACAGAGCATGAGAGGACCTCCAGTTAATTTACACAGATAACCAACATCACATTATATAAACAAAAGACACCCAAACTATAGTGCACACTCAAAAGGTGAGAAGGGGGGGAATATACGGGTGCTGTCATGGGTTCTGTAAAAATCGGCTACCGATAAGTGTCCTTGGTGTTTTCCCTTCACTCATGACAGCACACCTGAGATTTTTGGAGAAATGAAACACCTTAGGGAGAGATCACCGCTTGCAGCACCCTTCTACCAAAGGTCAACTCAGCAGAGGAGGACAGATTCAGTCTGTAGTGCTTAAAGAAAGTAGATGGTAAGGACCAGGTAGCGGCCTTACAAATCTGATCAATTGATACCACAGCCTTTTTTGCCCAGGAGGTAGCCACGGCTCTGGTGGAGCGAGCTTTGATGCCTTCATGAACCGGAGTGCCACTTGCAGCGTAAAACAAACTAATAGCCTCCCTGATCCACCTGGCAATGGTACATTTCTGCTACCCTGGAAGGCTATGAATAGGGACTGGTCCCTTCTACACTAACTGTTCATGGACATATATTCTAACATGGACCTCCTCACGTCTAAGGTATAGAATTTTTCTTCCCTGGATTTTATAGGATTACAGAAGGAGGGCAAAGTGATCTCCTGGCTCCTAGTTAATTTATGAACCACCTTGAGGAAATATGCTGGGTCTGACCTTAGAACAATCCTGTCATCATACACCTGTGTGTAGGGGGGGATATATAGATGGGGCTTGTATGTCACCCTACGGGATGATGTTAGGGCCACTAGCAACACCGTTTTAAGCGTGAGAAATTTTGCAGACAACTCCCGTAAGGGTTCAAATGGTTCCCTAGTTAGCACCTCTAAAACTAGGTTCAGGTCCATGGAGGAATTTTTGGAACTATAACTGGTCTTGATCTACTACCGGATCTTATAAAATCGAGACACCTGTACAGTTGCTAACCCTAGTTGCAATCTCGACTGCAGAAATTCTAGAATGGCTCCTACCAGAGCTAGCGGGGATCTCACCGCAGCTCAGCCCGGCTGGGAATGGAGCCCAGTGACCGGAGGTAATCTCTATGACGTCACCCCAAGTCACTGATGCTGCATTCCCAGCAGGTAATTCACCAGTGGTTCTCAGCCTGGACGGTCGCATCTTGGCACCGTCCAGGTTGAAAACTAATTATCCTCCAGACATGGATTACAGCGTGGGACAGAATGACAGACAAGTATGGTATATTGTTTTATAAATTTTACTTTTATTACAGGAGAACGAGGGCTTCGGTGAAATAGGCATTTGGTGAGCATTAGTGATGAGCGAGTATACTCGTTGCTTGGGTGGTCTCCCAAGTATTTTGGGGTGCTCGTAGATTTAGTTTTCGTTGCCTTAACTACATGATTTGCGACTCGAACAATGCGGGAAGGGAAGCAAAAGGCCATAAAAAGCCATACACCTGACAACTGCTATTGAGAACTCGACTATTAGAAGTGGAAAGAACAAAGACAAAAGAATCTAACTAATAAAAATATTGGAGTAAGAGAAACCAATCATAAACTAAAATGTTTCTATACTAATGCACAAAGCATGGGCAACAAACAAGGAGAATTGGAACTACTAACGCAGGAAAAGAAACATGATGTCATTGGCATCACAGAAACTTGGGACAATACACATGATTGGAATACAAGGCTAGAAGGATCCAACTTATTTGCAAGAAACAGACTTCATAAACGAGGAGGTGGTGTCGCATTGTATGTTAGAAACGCGTATATCTGCACAGAGATTGAAGCTTCAGAGACTGGGAGTTCTGTGGAAACTGTTTGGGTAAGAATACAAGGACAGAACAATGGAAAGGACACCATTGTAGGCATTTACTACAGGCCACCTGTGCAAGCTGAAGATCTGAATGAACTCTTTATGCATCAAATGGCCGAGTTCTCCAAAAAATATGACATAGTTGTCATGGGAGATTTCAACTATCCAGACATTTGTTGGGAATCTCTATCAGGCAAAACTAACAGGTCAAGGAAATTCTTATCCTCTCTTGCTGACAACTTTATCTTCCAAAAGGTAGGGGAGAAAACAAGGGGAACTGCTCCCTTGGATCTAATCCTTATAAACAGGGAGGAATGGTTGAGGAGGTAAAAGTGGTTGGGACCCTAGGAGGTAGCAACCATGCTATTTTAGAATTTTGGATAACTAGAGGAGGAAGACCTGTGAAGACTCAGATGTCAAGGTTAGATTTCAGAAAGGCAGATTTTAAGGGATTCAGAAAGAGAATTGGAGGGATCCAATGGCTGGATATTCTTAAAGACAAAAATGTCCAGGAAGGATGGGAAATCTTGAAAAATGAAATTCTCAAAGCACAATCGTTAACAATTCCGAAAAGAGGGAAGAATAGGAAGCATTTAAGAAAACCAGGATGGATGAACACAGAACGTAAGCACATGCTAAAAAGGAAAAAAAGAAATGTTTATAAAATGGAAAGAGGGAGGCATATCTAAAGAAGAATGTAATGCTGTCTGCAGAACCTGCAGGGCACAAATCAGATTAACTAAAGCTGACAATGAATTGAGGCTTGCAAGAGACGTCAAAAGCAATAATAAAGGATTTTGGGGATAAGTCAAAAGTTAATGAAAAAAGTCAAAGATGCTATAGGATTTTTACAGGATGAAAATGATGAAATAGTAAGACAGGATGTTGAGAAGGCCGGACTTTTAAATTCCTATTTTGCATCTGTTTTCTCTCAGAAAGGAAATGTAACATCAACTATTCTTCACTGTCCTATTAAGGGAATTGAAGAATCCAGGATATCTATAAACAGAAATATAGTGAGGAAACATTTAGCTAACCTAAATGAATTCAAGTCTCCAGGTCCAGATGAATTACACCCCAGAGTGTTAAAGGAGATAGCAGGAGAAATTTTTGAACTGCTCTCCATAATCTTTGAAAATTCGTGGAGAACAGGAGAAGTCCCAGAAGACTGGAGAAGAGCAAATGTTGTTCCTATCTTCAAAAAGGGGAAGAAGGTGGACCCAGGCAACTATAGGCCGGTGAGTCTGACTTCTATACCAGGAAAGATCTTTGAACAAATTAAACATGTATGTCAGTACCTGGATAAGAATGAAGTGATTAAACAGAGTCAGCATGGGTTTGTAACTAATAAGTCATGTCAGACTAACTTAATTTCCTTCTATGACAGAATCACTGATTGGGTGGATCAGGGAAATGCTGTAGATATAGTATATCTTGACTTCAGCAAAGTATTTGACAAAGTATCTCACACAATCCTTATTGAAAAAAATGACTAAGTATGGAATGGACAAGGCAACTGTTAGGTGGATTCATAACTGGCTTAGTGATCGGACCCAAAGAGTGGTCGTAAATGGCTGCACATCTAGTTGGAAGAATGTCTCAAGTGGGGTACCACAGGGCTCTGTCCTGGGCCCTGTATTGTTCAACATCTTTATCAACGATTTAGATGAAGGAATTGAGGATAAACTGATTAAATTTGCTGATGACACAAAGCTAGGAGGGATAGCTAATACTAGAGAAGAGAGAGAGAGAGAAGATTCAAAAAGATATAAATAAACTGGAGCAGTGGGAAGCAACTAACAGAAAGGTTTTTAACAGGGAAAAATGCAAAGTACTACATCTGGGCAATAAAAATGAAAAAAGCATATACAGAATGGGAGGAATAGGGCTAAGCAAAAGCACATGTGAAAAAGACTTGGGTATACTAATATATCACAGACTGAATGAATCAACAGTGTGATGCAGCAGCAAAAAAGGCAAATGCAATTCTAGGATGTATTAACAGAAGCATTCAGTCTAGATCACGTGAAGTCATTATTGCCCTCTACTCCTCTTTGGTCACATCTCATCTGGAATACTGTGTCCAGTTTTGGGTACCACATTTTAAAAAAAAAAGACATGAACAAACTGGAGCAAGTTCAGAAAAGAGCGACCAGAATGGTGACTGATCTGCAAACCATGTCTTATGAGTAAAGGTTGCAGGATTTGGCAATGTTTAGCAAAAGAGAAGACTGAGAGACTTAATAACTGTCTACAAATATCTCAAGGGCTGTCACATTGCAGAAGGATCATCTTTATTCTCATTTGCACAAGGAAAGACGAGAAGCAATGGGATGAAACTGAATGGGAAGAGACACAGATTAGATATTAGAAAAAACTTTTTGACAGAGTGATCAATGAGTGGGACAGGCTGCCACGAGAGGTGGCGAGTTCTCCTTCAATAGAAGTCTTCAAACAGAGGCTGTACAGATATCTGTCTGGGATGATTTAGCGAATCCTGCTTTGAGCAGGGGGTTGGACCAGATGGCCCAGGAGGTCCCTTCCAACTCTGACTGCTAGACAGCTTGAATACATGTGTGGAATGCCTGTTTGTTAGGGAATTTCCACATGTATTCAGCCTGTCTACAAGTTGCAAATCATGCAGCTGAGATGACGAAAACTAAATCTCCAAGCACGCCAAAATACTCGGAGATCACCCGAGCAACGATGCTACTCGCCCATCACTAGTGAGTATAAATGTGTTTGTTATTTTTAAATAAAAAAGTAAAACTGTGTTTTGTTTTATTTCAAATAAAATACTTTATTCTGGCTGTGTCTTTATTTACCATATAACTATAGGATTAGTAATGGATAGGTGTCTTATAGACGCTTCTCCATTACTAAGCTGTGGGCTTGATGTGACCTGACAATACAAAGGTGACATCAACCCCACAAACATGAACCCTACTTGCCACTGCTACAAGGCAAGTGGGAAGAGCCGGGCAAAGCGCCACAATTGGCGCATCTAACAGATGTGCCTTTTCTGGGCAGCTGCGGGCTGCTATTTTTAGGCTGGGGGGGTCAATATCCATGGCCTCTTACCAGCCGCGGGGGTCTGTGCGGCTAGCGGATCCAGCAAAAAACGGATCCGTCGCATCAGTTTTTCATAATCTGCGATGGATCCGTTGATCCAACGGATTGTGACTGACACCAAAAAACTGATATGTGAAAGCAGCCTTAGTCATACCAATTTGAGATAGGATATTTTCATAGTTTTTTTTTTTTTTTTTTTTAGGGAGGAGTTGTGACTGAAAAATGGTAATTGTGCTATGATGTTTACCTATCTGGTTAAATAATTTGATATTTTTATAGGTAAATACAGTTTTCCATTTCTGACAGGGCCATTTACAACGCTGTTAAGGTGGCATATTGTTTAAACAGCATATCGGCGCCCATAATTCGTGGGGTGCCGATGGGTTGCCATGACAACCAGGGTTCTGCTAAAGATGCCTGTGCCTGTCACCAGTTTTCCTCTGAATGCAAGCTTCTGGCTGGTGTTCATAGGATACTCTGATTTGTGCTATACACAGCAGCACCATAGTATTGCTGTGTCTAGTACAAGCAATCAGAAGAATGCAGATTCAAGTCCCCTAAAGGGACTAACACAACAGTGGGAAAAAAATTTAAAAGTTCAAATCGCCTTTTCTCCCCCAAGTGGAAAAAAACAAACAAAAAACAAATTAGACATATATTGTTACATCTGAGTCAAACTTATCAAAATATGAAATTAAATGAACCTAACCTGTAAACTAGGATAAACATTAAAAATCTAGGATCATTGCATTTTTTTATGTTGTAGTAATTGAAAATTAAAAAACCCATAAGTTGATCAAAACATCATATCTACCCCAAAATGGTAATGATACAAATGTTGGCTCGGGGAGAGGGGGTGATATTTTTTTATAATGTAGAACAAGTAATACAAAAATATTTTTTAAAAAATTGTGGCCTTGCACATTTTTTGTGACTTAGTTGCACTTGGAATTTTTTTCCCCATTCCTGTACTTCAGATGTTAAAATGAATGGTGCAGTTTAAAAGTATAACTCATCCTGTAAAAAAGCATTTACAGCTATGCCAGCAAAAAAAAAAAAAATTATGGCTCTTGAAAAAAGGAGAGAAGAAAACAAAAATGCTAGTGATGCAAAAGGGTTAAGGGTCAGTGTTCAGGCCGCAATTTCTGCAACCAACGTGTGTCGTCTGACCTAAACTAACAGTCTTATTGCGGTAGGGCCAGGAATTATGGCTCAAATACATACCGTAAAATATGGTTGTTTAGGTGTAAGCTGCAGGGAGTGTTCACATTTTTGGCTGTATTTTAGTGGGTGCATTAAATGACTCATCCAGCCTGGGTACAATATTTTACACTATATGTACTCAGGCCTACACATTGCTCATCTTTGAAACATTTTTTTTTTTTTTTCTCCCCTTCTTCGAGAAGCCATAATTTTTAATGTATAGCCATATGATAGTCCTGTGCGGATTACATGCAATTTTTACCTGCAGATTTTCGCATCTACTTCAATTCTAAGACCGGGGGTCACACTTGCGATGAATATGGACAAGTGCTGTGTGTTGTGTCCTACGAATGGGAACAACCTGTAATGTATATTCTCTGTGTTGATTTTTTTTCCTCCAATCAGCAAAATTCCCTGTTGTTGCTAGGTAGAATTAGACTGTGTGAAGATTGTCCCTCCAGTAGTTGAGCTCTGTATTACGTTGCTTCTCCCTTCTTCAGTTTAGCCTAAAGCAGCCATTGCTCAAGAAGCATGTGTACTCCCCTGTACAGATTACTCCTTTTTACCTACTGTTCATTGTAAACTAATACAAGATTTTGGAAGAAAACAGCATAATTTCTCCTGGTCTTTCTACAGTTGCAGGGGTGGTTGAGTTAAAACTATCTGCGGATGCCTGGTGGTGTGAGTACGAGTTATACAATTATCTAAGAAGCTGATAATTAGAATGCTTGGGATTTCAGGAAAAGGCAGAATAGTAAAAAGGAATAGCTGTCTTCAGGAATAGTATACAGCTGTAATCCAAGAATAGGATTGCTTATAAGGCTAACTTAAAGCCAAAACAACAGCAGCTTACATGGTTGCAGACATTCTCTGTGCTCTTCACCTCAGAAAATTGCACAGTGAAAGATATACCTGTTACTAAGAACAGTTCACAGCCTGTAAGGGTATGTGCACACGTTGCGGATTCTGCTGCGTTTCCGCAGCGGTTTTGGCCCTGCGGAAACGCAGCAGTTCCGATGACCATGTACAGTACAATGAAACCCTATGGGGTTTCAAAAACGCTGTGCTGACGGTGCGGATTTTTCCGCGCGGTTTTGCTGCGGTTTACAAACCGCAGCATGCCAATTGTTTGTGCGGATTCCGCAGCGGTTTCATACCTTTACCATAGTAGAGGTGTGAAACCGCTAGGCAAAACCGCAGACCAAACCGCAGGTCACTTTACCTGCGGTTTTACCTGCGTTTCTGCGTGGAAAAACCCGCAGCGGAATCCGCAACGTGTGCACATAGCCTAAGCCAGAGAAAGGATCACCTATAAGCTATTGAGAAGCTGCAGTTTTCATAGACTTGTAACACTTTCTCTGTGCTCTTCAGCATAGCTTTTTGCAACTTTGTATTGGTCTCCTTGACAACCAGGAGCAGAACAGCCCCCACCCTTGCACTCCTGCTGCTATGTCCAGACTAAAAGAACCCTTTCACTGCCAGTCCTGCAGCAGCAAGAAATGGAAACAGAACTTATCACAGTTCGCAGTGAAAGATTCAAATGCTCAACCAATCCTACATGGAAGGTCAAAGAGAACCTAGAATCCACCAAAAGTGAATTGCTACACCACACAACTTCCTTATGGAAAAGAGTGCTGAACCAAGTGACTGCCTTAACTGTACACGGCTCACTCGAGTTACCACCAGAGGGAGCCCTTGAACAATTGTACTCTGCATACCAGTTTTATAAAGGCACTTGTAAAATTTACATCTCTACCCTGCTGAAATTAAATACACCAGAGTCTCTAAAGGAATTCCAGGACTTCCAACAGCTTAATGCCGAACAAAACTGCACCGTGCGTGACATTGTGGACAATACAGAAGCAAAAATTGCACAAATGTCAGAAGCGGCATTGCACAGATCCAGGTCCGCTAGGAGCTCAAAGCACTCAATCAAGTCAAGCTCATCTAGGTAGTCAACCCTCAGTGAGCAATTCATAAGAGCACGTGCTGAAGCAGAATCTACGAAATGCAAGCCGTTTTCGCTCAAAGGAAGGCAGAGATGGAAGCTGAATCTGCACGCAAGAAATCAGAGATGGAAGCTGAATCTGCACGCAAGAAGGCAGAGATGGAAGCTGAATCTGCACGCGAGAGGGCGGAAATAGAAGCCCTGCACAAGGAATGTGAACATGCAGCAGCCATGGCAAAGGTAAAGGTCTTCCAGCAAGCCCTAGGTGGGAGCCAAGGAGGCAGCCTCAATTTGTGCGAATTCGACATGGAAGACTCACTTAAGCGCACAAGATACTATGTGCTGAGCCAAACCAACAAACCCGACCACCAACAACATTCCCGTCAGTACCGACCCCTCTCCAAAGCATCAAGATGTCGATCCCCCTGCAGCTCCCAGCTTTCAAGGTCAGTCCAATGTGCCACAAATTCAAACCCAAACCTCCTTCATGCTTCAATGCACAGCCAGATTCTACACCCCAGCAAAGCCAAACAGCTCCAGTCACATCTATGGCACAAACTATTCTCAGTAAACCGGTTACTGCACTAAGTGCTTATGCCGCACCATACTATCCTGCGTTTCTAAGGCTACTTTCACACTTGCGTTTTTGCGCATAAATGCGCATGTGTTTTTTCCCTATACTTAATATGGGTGCGCATTGTCATGCGTTTGTACGGGTTTGTATGCACATGCGTTTTTTTGTAGTGTGCGCCCGGGCGCACAAAATGCATCCTGTTGCATTTCTTGTGCATCCGACCTGTCTCAAAAAAACGCATGCGCACACAGTGCGCACAAAATTCACCCAAAAACACATTAAAGTCTATGGGAACGCTGACATGCGCATGGTCATGCGCACATCAGTGTTTAAAAACTCATGCTTTTTATGCGAAAACGCATTAAAAACGCATGATGCGTTTTTTTATGCGCGTTTGCACTGCGCACGCAGTGCAAAAAAATGCAAGTGTGAAAGTAGCCTAAGTCAAGACGCTACAGACCATATGAACAGCACTACTCAGCCAGCAATTGTCTTCCCAAAGTCAGAGAAAACTGACATGTCTGACTTTGCAAGGTATATGGCTCGCCGTGAAGTTACTAAGACCGGTCTCGCAAAGTTCAATGATCAACCAGAGAACTATAGAGGTTGGAAATGTGCCTTTAAAGCCACAATTAGTGACCTTGGCATCACTGCTGCTGAAGAGCTGGATCTGCTAATCAGGTGGCTTGGACCTCAATCCACAGAGCGGGTCAAGAGGCTCAGATCCGTCCACATCAGTAATCCAGCAGCTGGTCTCATGGCTGCATGGGAAAGACTAGAACGTAGAATTGGAGGTCCTGAATCTATAGAGAATGCATTGTTCAAGAGACTACAGGATTTCCCCAAAATATCCAGCAAGGACAGTTCAAAATTCCTAGAGCTCAACGACCTGCTCTTAGAGCTCCAGCTAGCCAAGGCAGACACGCACCTAACTGACCTCAGCTAACTGGACACCATAGTTGCCAAGTTACCCTACAACATACAAGAAAGGTGGACCATATGGAGGGTCAAACTTTAAAAGACCATACAAAGTGTATTTTCCTCCATTTTCCTATTTCTGTGACTTCTTCAAGGAGATTGCAGAGTTCAAAACCGACCCCAGCTTCTGCTACGAAGAACCCAGCGGCTCTGCTTCATCCCCTGAGTACGGGAGTTCATGCTCTCACAACAGCAACCGCAGCAGTCCGATGTCTGCAAAAAAGACAGAAGTTCTGCCTACAACGACATCAGCACCAGACAAAGTCAATGAAGGTGAGAAGGTGGAAAATCCGATCCACCAGTGTCCAATTCACAAACTGCCACATCCCCTGAAGTGCCTCAGCTTCAGGAAGAAACCCCTTCAAGAACAAAAGGAGCTATTGAAGTTTGGAGTATGTTTCAGGTGCTGCTCCTCTACCGAACATCTTGCTAAGGACAGTGTCATCTCCATCAAGTGTCTAGAGTGCGACAGCGAAGACCACGTACAAGCGCTCCATCCATCACAGCCTGACTCTGTGTCTACACCTTCCTCCACCACAAGCCATGGCGGGGAGAGTTCAGACCAAGCGACAAGACATGTTGCGTCATTTTACTAATGCACTGAAGTCTGCGGAGAAGGTCTTCATGACAAGTCCTGCACGAAGATTTGCCTGGCAAGGGTGTATCCCAAGGGTAATCCAGAGAAGGCAGTCAAGGTGTACGTTAGTCTGGATGACCAGAGCAACAAATCACTAGCCAGGTCAGAACTCTTTGACTTGTTCAACTTTAAGGAGGCATCTATCCCTACACCATGGACACCAGCAGCGGTGTTATAAAAACCTCAGGAAGAAGGTCTGGTGGCCCCATCATATCTTCTATTGAGAAGGATGCCATGGAGATACACTCAACAAGCATGGGTAGTGGTAAACAAATACCATTCAACAGGGAAGAAATCCCAACGCCAGAATTCACTCTTCAGCATCCTCATCTCAGAATAATAACAAAAGAGATGCCAACCGTGGACGACAAGGCGGACATCCTAATTCTCCTCGGCAGAGTCAGTATACGACTGCACAAGATGCGTCAATAAATCCACAGGCTACGCAATGAACCGTACTCACAGCGCCTCAAGCTAGGCTGGGTTATCATCGGCAATGTCAGTAGTGACCAAAGGATCCAGGCAACATCCCCCCTTACAAAACCCTTATCACGTCAGATCACCATGACTTGTCCTCCCTGACAGACCCATGTCACTACTGGATGAAGAAGTCAAATGACACTAAGTGTCAACAATAACCATCTGACAATTCAAGTCTGCTTTATCCTTGAGACTACAACCTCAAGACAACAGCTCTCAAGCCTTCAACCAAGGACAACAACTCCACCTACAGAGGAAGACAAGGTGATCTTCAGGGTTATGAGCATCAAACATGCCGATGACAACTGTAACAGCTGGGTAGCTCCCTCACCTTCTCTTCCCGCAAAGACTGAGTTGCCAAAGGATTCACAGCAAGCAACTGCTAAGTTCCCAGCCTTTGACGCCTATCTCCATCACAAGCCTGGTCAAGCCGAAGCCGTACTAGACTTCATTGCTCAGAGTGAGAGCCCCTCTCTCAACAGCCTACCTTTTAGTGATGGTGCTAGCGTTCTCCCCATGCAACGCAGCCTCAGCACACTGCTGGATGTCGAACAAGAAACACGGGTATTACATACCTGGTAATGTGTTTTTTCATGAGACATGACGGCACCATGAGAGAGGGGATCCGCCCAATGACGGCTCGTCTCTCCGCATCAGTTGTTTTACAGAGCACGAGAGGAACTCCGCAGGTTAGTGTACATATAACTAATACATCCTTTACACTACTAAATTTCTGACACCCAAGGGAGTGTATAATGCACCCAACTAATGATGTGATCAATAGGAAGGGAATATAAGGGTGCCGTCATGTCTCATGAAAAAACACATTACCAGGTATGTAATACCCGTGTTTTTCCATTCTACATGACGGCACCACGAGAGAGTTACAGAGATTTGTATTCTCTTAGGGAGGGATCACTGCTTGTAACACTCTTCTCCCAAATATGAGATCAGAGGTAGCAAATAGGTCTAACCTATAATGTCTGACAAAGGTAGACAGAGCGAACCAAGTGGCCGCTTTACTGAATTGGTAAATGGGAGCGTCTGCTCTCTCCGTCCAGGAAGTCGTCACGGCCCTCGTGGAGTGGGCTTTTAGGCATTCTGGAATAGCCCTGCCTACACTTATCTGCTGGCATAATGACTTTTCTCACTTATCTAGCTATAGTTTGTCTAGAGGCTTTTAAGGCCCCTCCTTGCCCCATTGGAATGAGACAAATAATGCCCCGTTTTCTCCAAGGTCTCGTTACCTCCAAATACTGCAGGAGACATCTCCTCATATCTAGGCCATGAAGCCTCTCCTCCTGGTCGTTAGGGTCAGGACAAAAGAGATGGTAAGGTTATCTCCTGAGCCCTATGGAATTTTGATATCACCTTGAGAAGGTATGCCGGATTTAGTTTTTAACACAACTCAATCATCTATGGCCCGAGTGTAGGGAGGGTCCTGTTGATAATGTGAGTAACTCAACCTACTGGCCGACGTGAGTACCTTTAATAAGACTGTTTAATGTTAGAATCCCTATCTAATGTTGTGTTTTTAAATGGCTCCAACGGACTCTGTCAAAGATGACAGGACTAAATTTAGATCCCAAGAAGGAGGAGTAGAGGACGGACAGAGTCAGCTCTAGTACACGCCTGGATAAACCCGGCCACCCACCTATTGTTAGGTCGCAGCTGAATAAGGCTGCCAGGGCTGAGATGTGTACTTTGAGGGTACTGACAGCTAACCCCAATCCTAAACCTTTCTGCTGAAAATTCCAGTATTGCCACTATCGGGACTTTCCCTTCCCGTATTGGGTCTGAGGTAGATAAGAATTTTCACATATCCTCCTACAAAAAATTTTTTGTAGTCACTGGTTTTCAGCCACTAAGTAAGGTGGATATTAACGCTACTGAGAATCCCTTTTCCTCTAGTAGTGACCTTTTAAATTTCAGGCTGTCAACTGCAGCCCAGATCTCTGAGGGACGCTGTGTTAGAGGGTCCTAGACCTCTGTCACTGACATTACTCTCAGCCAATAGAACCATGGCCTTATCGGCCAAAAAAAAAAAAAAAAAAAGGCTATTAAAATCACTCTGGCTCTGTCCTCCCTGATCTTCCTCAGAACCGCTGGTATAAGGCATATTGGAGGGACGGCATACAGGAGACCTGATGTCCACTCTATCCTGAAGGCGTCTACTGACGATGGTCTGTCCGCTGGACTTAGGGAGCAGAATTTCTGAACCTTCCTGTTGGCTTTTTTGAGGCAGAGAGATCTATACTGGGATTTTCCCACGTGTTCTATCCGTTGAAAAACGGATTCTTTTTGGTACTATTTTCCTTGCCTCAAGTGGTTCCTGCTCAGACAGTCTGCCTTCAGGTTGTCTGTACCTCGGATATGCAGGGCCGATAATGAGAGGGACTGGTGTTCTGCCAGAGTCATGATCCGGCATCAATGCTGTTTAGCGGAGCCCCTTGGAAAAGAGCAGTCACCTTCAACCTGAAAGGTCCGGTGATTATATGCCTCAAGGACTGAGAACGGGTGTCTCCCTGGTGGTTTACCTATGCAACCACTGCTTAGTTGTCCTGATTGGACACCTCGTGAGAGTCCTCTTTAAGTGTGGTAACAATTCCTCTGGCGTTTTTTCGATTGTTAGAAGTTCTCAATCGTTCGAGGATAGATTCTTTTCCTCCTGGGCTCAGGAATCCTGGAGCCATAATGTGTCTAGGTGGGCTCCCCACCGCCAAGGACTAGTGTCCGTTGTGACCACCTTGGAGGCAGTGTGTGTATGTGTGTGCCGGGTACTCCCCTCGGAGAGGACTATCTGTAACCACCACCTGAGTGACTGGAGTACAGAGTCCAGAAGGGTGAGCTTTTGCTCTAACCTTCCCTGCAGTTCACATACCTTTACAGTTCCTTTTTATGGAACTGGGCCCATTTCACTGTTGGTATGCCGGAGGTGAGGGACCCAAACATGGTCCTCCGCAGAGCTATCTCTGGCTTTTTTTTTTTTTTTTTTTAATCTCCCTTGTCTTCCTCTGGGAGGTGATGCTCCTGCTCCACCGAGTTCATTGTTAACCTCAAAAATTTCTAGATCATTGCTGGTTCCAGTTTGATTTTTTTTTTTTTTTTTTGAGGACCAGCTGCCATCCTAACATCTATAGTGTTTTCATTACTAATCTGAGTTGATCTTGACAGTAACGGAGATTTCTTCCCCATTATCAAGAAGTTGTCCCGATAGGGTATCATCAGAGCATCTTTCCTTCTGAGGTGTGCTGTGATTTCTGCGATTAGCCTTGTGAAAACTTGAGGGCTATCACTACTGCCCAGGGCAGATCCCTGTATTGGAAGTGACACTACTGAGACCCATCCCAACTGTCACTGAGACGTATATGGCCTTATTGCCGGATATGGTGATAAGCGTTCATGAGATCTCGGAACTGTTATATAACATTCGAGGAAGGAGGAATTCTACTGCTCCTTATCATCTCCACTGGGATTATCAGATACCTATTGAGGTCTTTTCAGAATTATAATTGACCTCAAGGAACTTATCTGGGCTTCTATCGAAATCTTTTCCAGGACATGTTTGTCTAGGAGTGAGGTTGTTTCCCCTTCCAGACTGTCTTTCTTTGAGAGGATTGCATATGCCCTCTTGGAAGCCAGTGGTGGAACCTTAACTCTAGACCCGAACCCACAATTTGCGGGATCCAGGTGTTAGACTAGAACCTCTCCCAAGCTGGGAGGAAGTGCACCTGAGAATGCCTGTCACTGGGTTTTTTGGTGTCTTTGGAGGGTTTGCTAAAATAGAAGCCTCTCCCACGTATGGATCTTTTGTCAGAGCTGTTTCTGTCTCGATCCTTATATTGCCATTTCCTGGATTAACGGCCCTTCCGAAAGGAGTGCTGAAAGAGTCCTGAAGATGGCTGTCTTTTGGGAAAATTTTCTTTTTTGTTGTCGGTTTTCCCTCATACATCATCCAATGTCTGACCAAAATAGGAAATTTCCTTCACACGGTAAAGGGCAGTTACATCTTTGCCTGGGTGTCCCCCAGACTGATACAGCACAAAAAGAGGACTTGAAAGTCCACCAATAATATAAAACAGCAAAAAGAGCAAAGAGGTTTACCCGTACAGGCCTCCAGACAAATGCACCATCAGGATGCAGTGGACCCATATAATTAAGATGACAACACAGGTGCAAGAATACCGATAATAACAACCGCTCGCAGCCTACCAATATATGGAGGGGGCGGTTGCCTGGTATGTTAATGCACAACAAAACACTTGTATGCGGCGCTGTTCACACTATGGCCATGCACAGCATCCAGGCCAGCCTGGTAGTGACACCCTTCTATTAGCTCAGGCGGGCTGACCCAGCGCTATCAAAATGCATGCCATGTGAACAGACACCGCAGTTTACAAGACCAAATGGGCCCAACTGCACCCTGAATAACGTGGAGATCTTTGATGCAGGTTACGGGCTCACGTATTTTGGCCAAAATATCAGCTAATACTCCACATTTTTTTAATGTGTTTTTTTGCACTTTTTATTCAGGGTGCAGTTGGGCCCATTTGGTCTTGTAAACTGCGGTGTCTGTTCACATGGCATGCATTTTGATAGCGCTGGGCCAGCCCGCCTGAGCTAATAGAAGGGTGTCACTACTAGGCTGGCCTGGATGCTGTGCATGGCCATAGTGTGAACAGCGCCGCATACAAGTGTTTTGTTGTGCATTAACATACCAGGCAACCGCCCCCTCCATATATTGGTAGGCTGCGAGCGGTTGTTATTATCGGTATTCTTGCACCTGTGTTGTCATCTTAATTATATGGGTCCACTGCATCCAGATAGTGCACTTGTCTGGAGGCCTGTACGGGTTAACCTCTTTGCTCTTTTTGCTGTTTTATACTGGGTGTCCCCAAGCCAGCATTTAAGCCATCCTGCACAGCGTCCTACATTAGCTAACATTCTTTGAGCTTGCGGGCTGGTCTCCCCTTCCGGTCCCAGCCCAGCCTCAAGCTGCATTGTGGACGCCACCTGACGTATGCAGTCACGCTCAGCCTAGAATGGCCGGTGGCCTAATTTGCTGTATAGCCTTGCTGAATCCTGCTGAAGTTTCAGCTAGGAACACTGCCGCTGCTCTTATGGCTGGTATTGCCTCTAGGATTGTCTCCCTGGGGATTATTTGCTCTAGCTGATCTTCTAGGTTATTGATCCATATCTTAAGGGATCTAACCACATCAGTGGCCGCGATGGCTGTTCTAAGTGTTTCAGCTGAGGTCTCCCAGGCTTGGTTTAAGACAATTATCTGTCTTTCTATCAGAGGTTCCTTCAGGGAACCTAAATCCTTTAAAGGAGCAGGGAGGACTTTCTGGCGACCTTTGATATCGCTACATCAGTTTCGAAGCCTCCTCCCAGGATGAGGATGCCTCTTCATCAAAAGGGTACCTCCTTTACAGGGAATTGATTATGGGACTTCCTCTCTGGTTTTTCCCATTCCCCCTTTTAATGAGTCATTGCCAAAAATAGGGAAGACTTACATTTTTCCTCGTAGCAAGCTTGTCGAACATAAGTTCTATGGCTTTTGCATCTACCAGCCCCACGGTAGGTCAGACTGCTTTAATAAGCTTGTCCGTACTGTATCCTCTACTAGGAACGTATCTTTCTCATCTGAGCTACCTTCTCAGTAGCGATATTTAACAGAGGTCTCCTATGGTCTTCCTGAGAGACCAATGAGGGGCTGGTCTATTCCTTGCTATCCATGTTTGTTGACTGCAAAGCCCTTCCTGATTGTAGACTTCTGACAATCAGGGATTTCCAGCTCTCAGCAGAGCAGGTGTCTCTTCCTCTACTGTTCTAACACTACAGGTCTGACACAACCCCTTATTCCTAAGGGCCTTTTTTTTTTTTTTTTCTTTTACATAAGGAATATTCCTTATTCCTAGCATTTAATTAACCTCTTTTTTATGGACCTCCAATACTCTACCTCACCAATGTGAGGAGAGGGGAGAGAGGAGACAAGAGAGAGAGAGAGAAAAAGAGAACAGACATTATCGTACTGGACTTTCTCGAACCCCACTCACCACTCGGATGCTTCACAAGACGGGTACCGGATCTGGAGGCTGACCAGTCTGTACACATGACTCCCATCGGGACTGTGGACCCCTCCTTGTTAACACCATGACGATCCTCCCGTACGCTGTCCGAGCGGCTTCCACTGTAGTTATGGCGCGTCTGGCTCCTCACATCTGAGCGAGACCGCCACTCCTGCACCTCCTGGCGCCGCTGTAAGTGCTCTGGCAAAAAAGGCTCTAAATCTTAACAAGTTAGCTGCTGCCGCTTTCAGATAAGAACAGTCACATTCAACCTAGAATGGTTGGTGACCCCTGCCAGCACTTCTGACAGCATTACCCCTTTTTTTTTTTTTTTAAATTAACAGATCACCTGGTTGATCCTGCACCTGCCAGTCACCTGCGCTTCCTGGGTGTTATCCACATGCGCACTACATCCGACTTGTTTGCACCCCCAGTAACCACTACTGGTGTGTGCTGATCTCCTCCGCGTGCCTACCCCGAAGCGTGCCAGCCTTTCCCCTGGGTGCGCGCTCCCTTTCTACGCTCGGGGAGTCTTTCTGGCCAGTTCCTGGTGCGCGTCTCTGTCCTTCCACTATTGGGCACGTCACTTCCAGTGTGCGCCCGGCTCCCGGCGTTCTTCAGACGCCCGGCCGCCATGACACCTGGCACCACCGCCCCCTCCCTACCTGGAACTGCCCGGAGGGGGCGATAACGCTGCACCACCCCTGGCTACCAAGACGTCCGGTGACCTCCACCTCCTCCATACCTGTGCTGGATTTTACCTGGAGGGAGCAATCACGCCGCTGGCCTCCACTGATTCCTGCAGGTACTGTTTCTTCTTTATGGCCCAAATGGTGACCGGCATCCTGGGCTCAACAGGGAGGGATTCCGAGAGGGTCCTCCGAGGAGTCTTAGGCTAGTTTCACACTAGCGTTTCTGCCGTCTGCGCACGGCCGCCGATAAGCCCCGCCCCCTCCTGATATCACCGCCTATTATCGCACATGGCCGCATGCGATCTGCACACCCTATTTTTAATATAGTGTGCAAGACCGTGCGCTAGTAAGATTTGAGTGCGCTGCGCACTTTTGTAGGTGCGCCGAACGCATGTTGCATTTTGGCGTGCTCGGCGCACCTTCAAAAGTGCGCAGCGCACTCAAAAATCCTACTAGCGCACGGTCAGCGCACCCTATATTAAAGATAGGGTGCGCAGATCGCATGCGGCCATGTGCGATAATAGGCGGTGATGTCAGGAGGGGGCACGGCAGGGGGCAGGGCTTATCGGCGGCCATGCGCAGACGGCAGAAATGCTAGTGTGAAACTAGCCTTACCTCTGCCCGGGCACCGATGTGCATCACGGGCTGCATGGCCACCACACGTCAACAGGGAGGGAGCACAAAAGTGGCCTCCGTGGACTCCTATGGGGTATGTCGGCATCTGGGAGGGTACACCCAATGTGGTCGCCGAGGCATCAAACTTCACCCGGGCAATTGCCTCACGGGCTGTGGCTATGCACTCGCTCGGGGGGGGGGCATAGGAATATATGGCCCCCGAGGCGACTACCGGTACCTGGTGACGGGTGTAGCAGACCGGTGCCTGCCAGTAATCACCCGACCCACGCATCCTCTTCTTCCTTCCAGAATCTTCAAGAGGTTTTCATCTTGAGGGTTCCCCATCGAGGACAGGAAACCAACTGATGCGGAGAGAGGAGCCGCCCATTTTATCTTGAAGGTTTCCTGTCCTTATTGGGCGGATCCCCTCTCTCGTGGTGCCGTCATGTAGAATGGAAAAACATTCACTTGCTTAGCATCACCCTGTGAACTTGTTAAGGAACTTGAGCCAAGAGAACCAGAGTCTAGGAAGGATCTCAAGCCAACCTGCATTACAAGTTGTTTGTCCAAGGTGCCAGTACAGAAGCTGAGATCTCATCACCCTGGACATCCTTCCAGCTGGTCAGCCATTGTGCCTACTGACATCCATTTCAGGTTCTTTATCTGCTGGTTCTTTCAAGTAGTAGTCACATGAACTTAAGTTTGTCGCTGGACTCTGCCACGGCGGGGAGCATACCTTCGCATAATACTGCCTTGCTAGGACTCAGGAATATCAGCGTCCAACTGAACTTTGAACTTCCCCTTGTGGACTGAACTTCTACTGTTGTGTTGGTGGAAGAGTTGGCATGTTGCGGCTTCCCCAATCCGAAGATGGGTTTTCTATTGGACTCATTTTTCTATTTTTTTCATTCAAGGACTACATTTTCCTGCAAGTATGGGCTTGATTACTGCATTATTGTTGCATTGTTTTTCCTTCTCTCCTCTCATTGCAGGTTTCACGACGTCAAGGGACAGAGTCGACTCCTTACGTCGCATAAGGACTTAAAAATCTGATGATTTCAGATGGGGAGCGTTGTGTCGCATAAATGGGAACCTGTAATGTATATTCTCTGCGGTGAGTTTTTCCCTCCAATCAGCAAATTTCCCTGTTGTTGCTAGGTAAAATTAGACTATGTGAAGATTGTCCCTATATCATTCCCATAGTTGAGCTCTGTATTAGGTTGCTCCTCCCTTCTTCAGTTTAGCCAGTGTAAGGGGTGAGATGTAATGTCTTTCTTGCCTCCATTCCTTGGATTACCCTTTGTATGTTAATATGTACATATTGCTAATTGATACTGTCTATGATAAATACCTGCACTACTGCTATATAGAAATATGTATTATCACTTATCTCTTATGGTATTGCAACAAGTATATCTGTGTTACCATTCTGTAGAGCAGTGGTCCCCAACCTTTTTTGCACCAGGGACCGGTTTCAAGCAAGACCATTCTTCCATGGCCCGGCAGGGCGGGGATGGAGGTGTGGCAGGGGTGGGGCTTTTGTCATAAGGGGGTGGGGCTATGGACACGGTTGTAGTGTAGCAGTGCATACTTATAATTAAACAACATTTATAATGTGACTCAACTCACCATAGGTTTTGAATGAGTGCTCCATCACCCCCTTCTCCCCATCACTCCATCATTGCCTTCAGCCCATCACTCCCTTCTCCCCATCATTGCCTTCACCCCATCACTGCCATCTCTCCATCATTGCCTTCACCCCATCACTGCCATCTCCCCATCACTCCCTTCTCCCCATCACTGCCATCTCTCCATCATTGCCTTCACCCCATCACTGCCATCTCTCCATCATTGCCTTCACCCCATCACTCCCTTCTCCCCATCACTGCCATCTCTCCATCATTGCCTTCACCCCATCACTCCCTTCTCCCCATCACTGCCTTCACCCCATCACTGCCTTCACCCCATCACTCCCTTCTCCCCATCATTGCCTGCACCCCATCACTGCCATCTCTCCATCATTGCCTTCACCCCATCACTCCCCATCACTGCCATCTCTCCATCATTGCCTTCACCCCATCACTCCCTTCTCCCCATCACTGCCTTCACCCCATCATTGCCTTCACCCCATCACTCCCTTCTCCCCATCATTGCCTGCACCCCATCACCGCCATCTCTCCATCACTCCCCTCACGGTCTTCTCCTCATGTCCCCATCTCCTCCCGGGCCAGGCTACACAAACACAGACCAACACACACACACACATTATATATACACACACACCACCTCTCACCTGTCCGCAGCATCACCCGCGCTTCCTCGCTCTGACACAGCAGCGGCCGCGCTCTCCTCTCTGTGTCAGTCAGAGACAGGAAGCGCGGGCGGCGGGCAGGAAGCTGGACGCAGTGGACGGGTCCTTGCAGCTCCACTCCTGCTATTCCCTCTTGGCTGCCGCTAAGAACTGCTGCGCGCCGCCCCAGCCACGCCACTGACCGCCCCTGGCTCCCCTTGTGTCCACGGACCGGCAAGGGCACTGCAGCGGCCCGGTGCTGGGCCGCGGACCGGCGGTTGGGGACCCCTGCTGTAGAGAACTGTTTTCTATTACCTTGTGTTCCTTTAATATAATATGTGTGACCAATATACATATACAGTTAGGGTCAGTCAGAGCATCCTCTTTGGGGGGACAATAGAGGAGGGCACTTTAGCATATATAGTTTCTATAGATACAGATAAGTGTAATTCTGTTGCGGGCCACTAGATGGGGGGCATACTAGTGGCCCTTATAGATATAGCTGATAGGATGATTATAGAGTGTTAATTGTAGGAGGGGATGCTGGGTACTAAGAGGGAAGCTTGTAGAAAGTTAGGTCAGACAGGGCCAGGGTGTGCTAGTGTTCACATGGGCTATAGGCCCGGACATCTTGGCAACCACGCAACGTTCAAGCGCTATAGCCCACGTTACCCACGGCCACTGTGTGTCATAGCAGTGGGCCAGTGCAGGAAAGATGTGGCGACTTATCGCCTGGGCAGATGCTTTTAGGGCAGGAGTTGGATGGACAGCTAAGATGAAGGAAGTTGGAGCTTCAATGAGATCAGTAAAGACGGGCCGGATGCTTTACCAGAGGCAACCAAACCTGGTGACTGATTTAGAGTCTGAGGCGAAACAAGCAGAAGGAATTGTCATCATGGAGAGGCCAGGAAGGAACTGGGGAGCAGTCTAGGATGGTCCGGGCATGTACTGCCACAGAGGGACTGACAGAAAGGGAAAGATGAGGAAACCATTGAATGTCACGTTATACCAACCATGGATGTAACGTGTGAAGTACTCAGTAAAGAAAGTGTTAAAGTCAACTTGGACTGTGTCTCCATTGCTGGGGGTCACCTGAAAGAGGGGCCATTGTCGCCTGGGAAGTGCCCAGAGGAAGCTAAATCTGGAGCTACAGGTATGCTGGAGAGAAGAGTACAGTTTTCTGTAGGGGAAGGACTGAGCATGGATATTGTGGTTATTCAGGTCACAACTACAGTCCTGTCCCTCCTACAGCAGCCATTACTCAAGACGCATGTGTACTCCCCTGTACAGATTACTCCTTTTTACCTACTGTTCATTGTAAGCTAATACAAGATTTTTGGAAGAAAACTGCATAGTTTCTCCTGGTCTTTCTGCAGTTGCAGAAGCAGTCAAGTTAAAATTATCTGCGGAAGCCTGGTGGTGGGAGTACAAAGTATACAATTATCTAAGAAGCTGATAATTAGAACGCTTGGGATTTGTAGCCATCAGGAAGAGGCAGAATACTATGTGATAAAACATCGCATAGCACAAGGACCAGTATTCCTCTATGGGGCCAGGGCTGTGGAGTCGGAGAGTCGGAGTCGGTTTAAAATGGACCGACTCCGAAAATATATAATAAATTGGGTACAGTAATTCAATGCAGGATGTGCTGAATATTTTTTCATAGGAGTTTGGGAAAGTTATGAAATGTCCTATAAATGGCTGTTCTATTCCTGATCTAAGGCTACATTCACACACAGCGTTTTTCCTGTGTTTTTTGAGGATACGTTTTTCAGCTGCAAAAGCTGATCATCTTTTTAAAAAACCGCATCACCTGAAAGGTTTTTGAGCTCATAGATAATGTTTTCAATAGCAAAAGCAGATTAGAAATCTGCTCTATCTATATATCCATTTATCCATATCTGTCTATCCTTATCGTATCTGTACCAAGAAGAATGAAAACCGGGTAGTACACCAATATATATTCTGTTCTATCTAAATATCTTGATTATTGGATCATAAAAATGATTAAATGTCTGAGGTTCACATTGTACTACAATAAATTTTTCACTTAAATATAAGCAATATGTGTGGGAGTCGGAGTCATGGAGTCGGAGTTGGAGTCGGTGTAAGGGAAATTGAGGAGTCGGAGTCGGAGTCGCAGGTTTGGCTTACCGACTCCACAGCCCTGTATGGGGCAGCTCCCATAAACATTATTTTTCTTGGCCATTTTCAGCGACCGAGTGAAATTGCAGCATGCTGTGATTGTCAACGACACTTGGTGCACTCGCACCCATATAAGCATATGGGTGCGAGTGGCACAGCGCACATCACTCGGATATTATCTGAGTGCTGTGCGCTATATGCCTACAGTGGAGGAGATATTAGTATCTCTGCTTCCTCCACAGCAGAGCAGGAGCTGAGGGTCATTAGCATATCGTATCCAATGCTCTCGCATAGGATGCCATACACAAGTGCGACCCCAGCCTAAGAGGAAAATCCACACACACAAAACCAAGTGTACCCATCGCAGGTCAGTTTACGTAAAAAAGTAAGAAAAAATAAAAAAAAAAAAGCACACAGTGACCATGAGATCTCTATAAATCCCCATCTTCTTTGCTGGAACTGTAAAACGCTGCGTTTATGAAACAGAGAGAATACACAGTGTCAAAAAAATCATTATGGATGAGTGCTAAGATGTTATACATAACAAAATAGTCCAGAGAATATTACTTCCACCTTCTGTTAATTACAACATACCCACTCCTGCCCTAGATTTATGCAGAAAAAAGGCATAGGCGATAAATTCATAACATCAATATATTAATATGAACAATGATTAAAATGAAACGGGGAAATTTCACAAAAATGCCAGGGATAATAAATACACCAACAAATAATGCAACCCAAACCAGCACTTAATAATAGAGCAGAAGGACACAAAATGAATATGTAGAAGGCAAGAAAATGCCCAAGGCCAAAGAATCCAAGACTGCTCTTAAATAATACATCCGAATGGCTGCCATCTACAGGCATAGATGCTGGCAATGCATTACAGCTCCACACAAGCATGCCCAGGCCATGCCATACATGTAGGCTCCCTCAGGGGCCCTCATCCGTCCTGTTGACCCCTGTGAGATTCGCGTGCCAGTCCTGCAGTAATACGCCACATACCGCTTATACACACAGCAGCCCTTATCTTGGCGCCAGAAAGCTCCACCTTCACGTTACAAATCACCTCAGACACCACCCTCTCCTCATTTGCACAGCCCTGCTTGGTTCCCTCACTCTCTCCCACACGTGCACACTGACAGTACCGCAGCAAACCGGCGTCACCAAGCAAATAGAGTTGGGGGGCGGGCCGCGCCGCACGTGACTTGAAGTCAGGTGATTGGTCACGTGCTCTGATGACGTAACGAGGTCCTCACGGCGAAGGGGAGCGCGCTGCTATGTAGGTGGCTGTGATGTGCTGTGTCCTGCTCCTGTCGCGTTATAGCGGGGTTGGTGATCCGTGCAATCCAGTCATGCAGCAGTGCATTGTGGGTGATGGTCTCTTTCCTGCTCTCCGGGGTCACCCTTTATAGCTGCTGTTCCATTGTGGGCGTTATTGACCGTGACAAGGTTTGGCCCCTGTTCGGCGGCAGTTACAAGTAACAAGCCTCGCTATACTGCCCTCACCTGGTCTATTCAGGTGTCTGCAGTCACACAGAGTAATTGCAGACCTCATTTTAAAGGGAATCTGTCACCGCCATCAGGGGTTTATCTGCAGCATTCTGTAAAGTTGTAGATAAGCCCCCAATGTAACCTGAAAGAGAAGAAAAATGAGTTATATTATACTCACCCAGGGGCGGTCCGGGTCCGATGGGTGTCGCGGTCCGGTGCCTCCCATCTTCTAACGGTGACATCCTCTTCTTAGCTTCCCGGCGGAGGCGCACTGCAGTACTCTGCCCTCAACAGCCGGGACGGGAAGCAAAGAAGAGGATGTCACCGTATAAAGATAGGAGGCACCGGACCGCGACACCCATCGGACCAAAACTGGACCCAAACACCCCAGGGTGAGTATAATATAACTCATTTTTCTTCTCTTTCAGGTTACATTGGGGGCTTATCTACAACATTACAGAATGCTGCAGATAAGCCCCTGATGGCTGTGCCGGCAGCTTATAAGCCCAAAAATAGGTGACAGATTCCCTTTAAACAAGACAATCGCTTGAAACAAACTTAAGCCAGGGCAACCGTTGTCTGAAAGGTGACAATGAGGCTATGTGCACATGCTGCTGATTCTGCTGTGGTTCCGCAGCGTTTTTGGCCCTGCGGATCTGCAGCAGTCCCGCAGACATGGTACAGTACCATGTTACCCTATGGGTTTTAAAAACCGCTGTGCTCACACTGCGGTTTTTTCCGCGGTTTATAAACCGCAGCATGCCAATTGTTTCTGCGGATTCCGCTGCGGTTTCACACCTTTAACATAGTAGAGGTGTGAAACCGCTGGTCACGTTACCTGCGGTTCCGCGCGGAAAAACCCGCAGGCGAATCCGCAGCGTGTGCACATAGCCTTAGTGAAGAGCGAACGTGCTCCACTAAGGTGTTGTGCGAGAGACTTCGGTGTGCTTGTAAAATATATGCGAGTTGCTGCGGCTGCATGTCTCGTGGCTAATCGACAGACACAACACATGGAGAGATTACCCAACATCCATGAGACGTGCAGCCGCCGGGACTTGAACATATTTTTCCTGCACACCAAAGTCACTCGTTTAACACTTTAATGGGAATATGTATATGTATGGCAGGCAGTTCACTAGCATATGTTTCCAGGCTGCAGCTCTTCACAAAGGTCACACATATGTTATCCTGAGAAAAGGCTGTTTCCTGGTCTCGAACTAAGGGGTTTGTACCCGCTGCTCAGCACGTGACTTATCCGAGCACGTTCGCTCATCACTAGTGACAAACCTTTTAAAGGGAACCGGTCAGTAGTATTAAGCTCAGTTACCTTCAGATCGGCGTCGCTATACTAATTAGGCCGGGGTCACACTTGCGAGAAACTTGCACTCGGACCGGAATGTGCGGCTGCATGTACTTCTATAGAGCTGAGCACTCCTGTCCGAGTGCCGGCGGCAGTGCCGGGTATTGAGACGCGAGACTCTTGTGAGTTTCTCGCAAGTGTGACCCCGGCCTTATAATCATACCTGGGTTGAAGAAATCCGTCTTGTGGTTGTTGTTTAATCTTTATTTTCAGTTAATGATATGCCCGTGCTCCAGGGCGGCCTGTGAGGGTCTTCATGTGGTCCTCTGATTAGGTATTCATCCTTATGGGCTTCTGACAGGTCACTGATCCCTCACTGACCTGCCCCCTATTTTACATACTGGAAGTTATGGTTTAAAAAAAAAATTACACTCGTCATACCTGCGCTGTAGCATGATCACATTTATAATATCCATATTTTTATTTTATTTAGTGAAATAAATTGCTTGATAAAAAAAAAAATTCTTCCTCAGAATGACGCCATAGTCACCTGCGCAGTGGCATAATTCTGAATGCGATAGATGCTACTGCGCAGGCGCCATTTTGCCAGAGGAAAAAAAATTGTTTCCTCCAAGATGGCGCTGGCTGCACTTGCGCAGTAGCAGGTATCGGCAATCAGATAACCTACGAATGGATTCTAAACTGTGGAAATGTTTTATAGAAAAACAAAGTAGTTATATGTATCTTCCCTTCTGATTCTGATTTGACTTAAAAGGGTTTTCCCATGAACTGAAGTACATTTTAATTAACAGATCTTGGAATAATAATAACTTCCACAATTGGATGCGTTTAAAACAGGGATGGGGAACCTCAGGCCCCAGGGCCATTTACGGCCCTCGATGACCTTTTATCAGGCCCCCGGGCAGATTCTCAGGGACCGCATTCTTGGGCAGGGAGCTGTATTTTGATTGCCACAAACTCATTAATTTCTTCTTGCTCTGTGAGCATACACGCAGTGTTCACAATGAACACTGAAGCGCATGCAATGAAAGATTACATCCTGACACCAGTGCCAGAGTCAGGATGTATTTTGTGGGCGGAGTTTGTACAGCCCCTGAAGAATGGTATAAATATCCAAGTGGCCCTTGGCAGAAGAAAGATTCCCCACCCCTGGTTTAAAACAAATGTTCCTGTGCTGAGATAATCTTATAAATGTGCCCTTGCTGTGTAATGGCAGTGTCTGACCGTACAGGAACATGGTCTGAGCATACCACAGCTCCTGGGCAGGGGAGGAAGAAAAAGAGGATACAGACAGGATAGTATGGGATCGCAAATAATTCTTTGGTTTGAGGTAAAATATTTTTTTAAAACAGGCAGGGAAGGGCTTTGTCTCACAAAAACAATGTTTTACCTCAAAATAATGATTTGTGATCCCTTAGGCTAAGTGCACACGTACCGGAACTCTCGCGGAAATTACCGCGAGAATTCCAGAATTCCAGTCCGCGGGAAAATCGCATTTTAAATTCCCGCGGAAAAACTAGCATTTTGCAAGCGTAATTAGCTTGCAGAATGCTAGCGTTTTCCAAGCGATCTGTAGCATCGCTTGGAGAACTGATTGACAGGTTGGTCACACTCGTCAAACATAGTGTTTGACGAGTGTGACCAACTTTTTACTACTGAGGCCGCCTATGCGGCATCAGTAGTAAAAGATAGAATGTAAAAAAAAAAAAAAAATGGTGTTATTCTCACCCTCCGACGTCCCGCGCATCCGTTCCCAGTAATCCTTTGCGAAAATGCCCGCGATGACGTCAGTTCTCGCGGGATCGCGACGTCTCGCGGTAATTCACGATGACGTCGCGCGAATGACCGCGAGACTTCGCGATCCCGCGAGAACGGACGTCATCGCGAGCATTTTCGCAAAGGACTACTGGGACCGGAGCGTGAAGAGAAGCGGGAAGGCTGCGCGGGACGTCGGAGGGTGAGAATAACAATATTTTTTATTTTAAATTCTATTTTTTACAGGGATATGGTACCCAAAGCCCGGAGGACAGTCTCCTCTCCTCCGGACCGTGGGTACCATCCGCAATTGTTCTGCTTACTTTCCGCATGGTGTGCACAGCCACATGCGGGAAGTAAGCGGAACAATGCATTCCTATGGGTGCGGGATCGCCGCGATTCCGCAAATTAATGAGCATGCTGCGGTTTTTACCGCGAAGCGATTCCGCCGCGGTAAAAACCGCAGCATTAGCACAGCATTGCGGAATCCCATAGGAATGCATGGGATGCTTATTTTTCGCGTTTTCGCGGCAAAATCGCGCGGTTAAAACCGCCGCGGAAACGCGAAAAAAATGCAACGTGTGAACTCAGCCTGTCCTGTCTGTATATTCTTTTGCTACCCTTCCCCTGCCCAGGAGATGTGGTATGACCAGACCATGTTCCTGCACGGTCAGACACAGCCGTTACACCACAGTACATAGCAGGGGCATAGTTATAAGATTATCAGCACCGAAATGTTTTATTAAACACATCCAATTGTGGAAATTATTATTATTCAAAGATCTGTTGATTAAAATGTACTTTTGTTAGTGAGAAATCCCTTTACCATGGCCTGTAGTTCATCATTGAAGCTGCTTTCACAACGTTTTTGCACATTGTGGCATATCCGGATCATAGAATCATAGAATCGTAGAGTTGGAAGCGACCTCCTTACATTTATCCTTACATTTATGTGTGTGATTTGTTTTTTTTCAGGATGAAACACCTCACATCTCTATCGGTGTGCCCTCATCTCTGGCGGTCAATTCCATGCCATCTGTCTGAACTACGCCTGGATTTTGTCCTACCAGGCGGTCAGTCTTTTCGGTCAGTTTGCTCCTGATAGTTAATGTATATTTACACTCAAACTTTGTTTTAAAGGTGTTTTCCTAGAAAAGACTTTTATCACCTATCCACATCCTATATACAGCATTGTAACATCAGGGCAGTAGTGTTTACACCGCACATTGGTGCCTTCATTAGACCTTTAGTCACTTAACGAACGCCAATACGCATTAAAACGATGGTTAAGGGTACGTATTCTCTCACTACTGTTTTAAAACGGCAATGGGGAATAAGGGAATAGCGTCACTGAGCTGCAGCGATTCCCGTTGGTGTCAGCAGTACATGACTGCTGACACCCTGCACTATCGGTCCCGGCAGGTTTTGCGACCGATGGGGGCCGATTTACTCCCTTAAATACAGTGAGATTGGTATTTAAGTAGTTGCAAGGGGGTTACAAGTCCCCTTTAGTAACCATTGGATTCCCGCAAGAGAATCACAGGCCCATGGTACCCTGAGGTCGTGATGATCCCAGGGTATGGTGGCCTGTGAGATTCATCAAGAAGCTGAGTCTCACAGGTACAGCCATGAGTAATGCAGTGTATGAGACAAGTGGTCAAAATAAAAATTATACATGTCCCACAGGGAGGCTAAGTAAAAAAGGGGGAAAAAAAGTAAAAACGTAAAAAAAAAAAAAAAAAAAACCCACAAAAAAGTTCACACAAATCACTAAAATACGTTTGTGATAAAAAAATGTACACGTAGTTGGTATCGCCACGTCTGGAGCGACCCGCTCTATAAACTAACACATTATTTATTGCTTTTAGTGAACGCTGTAGAAAAAAATAAATAAAAAACATACCAAAAATGTTGTTTTTTCATCATGACTCACAAAAAGTAAATAAAAAGCGATCAAAAAGTCATATGTAAAAAAAATGGTATAAAAATGGTATATATCGGCAAAAATTTAAAAAGTTACAGTTCTCATAATGATGCAGAAACAAATTTATTTTTGAAAAATATTGTTTAGTCTGTAAAAAAAGAGCAAAGCATAAAAAAACTATATATCTAGTATCACTGTAATCATACCGACCTGACAAATAAATCGGTCTTATCACTTTTACCGTGCGGTGAATGGCTCAAAAAAAATAAAAACAATAACTGATTTGCTGGTTTTGTTCATTCTGTGTCTGAAAAATCTGAAAAAGCGATCAAAAAATGTTATGTACTCCGAAATAGTGCCATAGAGATCAACTCGTCCCACAAAAAAAATAAGCCCTCATACAGCCCTATTCGCCATAAACTAAAAAGTTACAGCTCTCAGAATATGGCAACAAAAAATAACTACTTTATTAAAAAAATATGCGTGGTTCACCGTGCGGTACAAGTGATGAGGCGGATTTATTCTTGGGGTTGATGTGATTACAGAGATACCAGATTTGTATAGTTTTTTTTTTTTTTTTTTAGGTTTTACTGCTATCACAGTAAAATTGTGTGCCTCATCACTTGTACTGCACTGTAAACTGCGCAAAAACTAAACTACTATTGTATTGTTTTCTATTTGTTCATTCTACTTCCCAATAATTGGAATAAGGCTCAGCTCACATTTATCCTGCGCTCTTCCCTGAATGATTATGTCCAGGTTTCTGTGTAAATTCCCCAAAAACGCGATTTAGACAATATCCCTGACGGAACCACTCACTTATGAGACAGATGGAGTCACTTTGCACTGGTCTGTGTTCCAGCAGTGTCCTATCATTTTAGGCGTCTTTTTAGCACACAAGTGTTGTCGACCACAGATGTGTGCACGCCTAAAAAGATGGATATTCCTGAGCAGATGCTAAACAGAGTACAAAGTGTCTCCACATCTGCCTTATGGTGGGTGGTTCCGTTGGGGGTTTTGTCTGAGTCACATTTTTGTGGGATTTACACAGAAACCTCGAGGTAAGTGCTCAGCGTAGAACACAAGAATATGATTCAGCGTTATTCTGGAAGAGATTGAAAAATATAATGTACCCCAAAATGTTACCAATGAAAATCCTTATTTATCCCTAGCAAAAACAGCCCCCACTGAGGTCCGTCATCTGTCACTGGAACTATAGGTGGTTCCCACGTTACTGGTAGAACAAAGACTCTGGAAAAGCGACATGGCTGCCGCCACCTCAAATAAAATCCAGTGAATTCTGTTCTCCCAAATACAGATGCCCCATTGTGTCTAAACCACAGTAAGCGGTCACATGTTAGACATTATTGTAATGGATAAAAGGCATTTAATTTACTGATGTGTATCACCAGAAGCATAAGCTGGGCACAATGTATGGGGACACAATGTATGGGTGCTAGAATGGCAGATTTGCAAATCTCTAGAAAAACAAGCCTAGTGTGGATGTTACAAAATAGTCACTGCAGCTGTAGATGAATTCACTGAGAGGTGCAGTTTCTAGAATGGGGGCACTTTTGTTTTTTTCTGCTGTTCTGGCACCTTCGACGCTTTGAAATTGCTGCCCGCAAAGTATTTTACCAAATAGAGCCCCTTCCTTCTCAGCCCTGACATGTGGCCAAACAGTAATTTTTTGTTAAATCTCTTATTTATTGAGTTTTGTATTTTAAATTACAGAAGGTACAATAATCATATACAATAAGTTCCGTTAGCACTATAAGTACCTTGAAGGGTATAGACAAGCCAAACATTAAATGTTCATGTTTAAAGAAATATGATATACAACTAGTAGAAGCATTACATTACATCGTACCACTTCAAGATCTTCTTTTTCATATTGACATGACCCTTCTGTGTTTCTATTAATATTAATACTAGTATCCATATATTTGTTTTTGTGAACCACATAAATGGATAAGCATATCTAGTATATTTGCTATTAGTAATCTTATAGAATAGAATAAGTATTGAACTTCTCGTGTAATATAGACGAGCGGGTCCAGAAATACCTATCTTACCTATATTTGATAGTATAGAAACAATATATATAAGAAAGGAAGTAAAAAGAAGAAAAAAGGTTGGTATAAGAAAAGTTAGAATTGACAAAAGAAGGAGAAAAGAGAAAATTGGAGGAATAAGGGAAGGGGGAAGAGAAAGGGGGGACGAAAAGAGAGAGTGGATGGAGGGGTGGGGATGGGATCAGGGCAAGGGGAAATCCCACACCACCTTTTAACCTGTGTGGCTTCAAATGAACAACCTCTGGAAGTTAGGGGAATTACGGAATACAATCCATTCACACCAAGTCACATTGAATTTATCTTGTGTGTTAAAGCATTCAGCTGCCAGCTCTTCCATACGAAAGATCATAGATAGTTCCTCATACCAATCTCGTATAGATGGTCCAAACAGTAATTTTTGACAACATATGGGTCAGCACCGCGTTTGGGAGAAATTGCGAATAAATTGTGGGGCCCAGTTTCTCCTACTAACCCTTGTGCATCTGAAAAATTTGCAGCAAATACAAAGAATACATTTTTACTGTGTCTCAATGTTATAAAATTCTGTGAGACACCTATGGGTTCAAAATACTTACTACACAGCTAGATTAATTCCTTGAGGGATCCAGTTTACAAAATGGGGTCACTTGTGGGGGGGTTTCTGTTGTTTTCACATGTCAGGGACTCTTTAATTGTGACATCACCATTCCATCAAAGTCTGCTTTCCATAAAGTCACTGCTTCCCTGCCGTGCGCCCAAACAGTAGTTTTCCTCCACATACGGGGTATCTGCATACTCAGGAGAAAATGAACAACAAATTTTGAAGTACGTTTTGTTATGTTACCCTTGTGAAAGTAAAAAATTGGGACTAAATGTGATGTGGTCCCTAAAAAAAATATAGTTTTGTAAATTTTGTTGCAAAAATAAGAAATTGCTTATCAACTTTTAATCGTTGTAACTTCTTAATAAAAAAAATGTTTAAAAAATGATGCAGACGTAAAAGTAGACATGTGGAAAATGTTATTTGTTAACTGTTTTGTGTAATATAACTTTCTGATTTAAGGGCATAAGAATTAAAAGTTTGAAAATTCTGACACTTTTTTACATTTTATTCAAATTTCCAATATTTTCACAAATAAATGCAAGTCATATCAAACAAATGTTACAATATTATGAAGTACAATATGTGACAAGAAAACAGTCTCAGAATCATTGGAATCCGTTGAAGCGTTCCAGAGTTATTACCACATAAAGGGACACTGGTCAAATTTAAGAAATTCAGCCTGGTCATTAACCCCTTCATGACCTGAGCTTTTTTCGAGTTTTCGTTTTTTGCTCCCCTCCTTCCCAGAGCCATAACTTTTTTACTTTTCCGTCAACATGGCCATGTGAGGGCTTATTTTTTTGTGAGACGAGTTGTACTTTTGAACGACATCATAGCATGTCGTGCACTCGAAAACGGGAAAAAAATTCCACATTCGGTGAAATTGCCAAAAAAGTGCAATCCCACACTTGTTTTTTGCTTGGCTTTTTTGCTAGGTTCAATAAATGCAAAAACTGACCTGCCATTATGATTCTCCAGGTCATTACGAGTTCATAGACACCAAACATGTCTATGTTGTCTTTTATCTAAGTGGTGAAAAAAAATTCCAAAGTTTGCTTAAAAAAAAAAGCTCAATTTTCCGGGACCCGTAACGTCTCCATCTTTCATGATCTAGGGTCAGGTGAGGGCTTATTTTTTGCGAGCCGAGGTGACGTTTTTAATGATACCACACTTGTGCCGATACGTTCTTTTGATCGCCCGTTATTGCATTTTAATGCAATGTCGTGGCGACCCAAAAAACGTAATTCTGGCGTTTTTAATTTTTTTCTCGCTACGCCGTTTAGCGATCGGGTTAATGCTTTTTTTTTATTGATAGATCGGGCCATTCTGAACGCGGCGATACCTAATATGTGATTTTTTTTTTAATAGTTTTATTTTGATTGGGGCGAAAGGGGGGTGATTTGAATTTTTTAGGTTTTTTTATTTTTTTTTATTTTTAAACATTTTTTTTTTTTTTTGTTTTACTTTTGGCATGCTTGAATAGCCTCCATAGGAGGCTTGAAGCATGCACAATTCGATCGACTCTGCTACATATGGGTGATGAGCAGATCGCCCATATGTAGCAGATGTAGCTGTGCTTTGAAAGCGATCTGCCTGCAACAACCATAGAGGTCTCTGAGACCTCTGATTATCCAGGCAACGCGTTGCCGACCCCCGATCACGTGACGGGGGTGGCGCTCAGCTCACTTCCGGCCCGGCGGCCGGAAGCGCTAGTTAAATGCCCGCTGTCAGCGCTTGACAGCGGGATTTAACTAGTTAATAGACGTGGGCGGACGGCGATTCCGCTCGCGCCTATTGCGGGCACATGTCAGCTGTTTATAACAGCTGACATGTCGCGGCTTTGAGGTGGGCTCACCGCTGGAGCCCACCTCAAAGCAGGGGAGCCTGACCGCTGACGTACTATCCTGTCAGCGGTCAGAAAGGGGTTAAGGTCAAAAGTGGCTCTGTCACTAAGGGGTTAAAGGGAATCTGTCACCACATTGACACATCGAAACAATTAATATGGACATACAGGCTACAGAATAAGAAAGTCCTACTTGTGTCTCTCATATCAGGTGTCTTGTTGCTGAAAAATCTTTTTATCATTTTATGCACAGTAGTGTTCAAAATAATAGCAGTCTAATATGACTAACCAGATTAATGACTGTTTTTGGTATAACTTATATTACCACATGTCAAACAATTTACCAGTTGGTGCAGTGATTCTAAGAAAACCAACAGACTGCATTTATGAGCTGCATGTTTTTGAGTCTGTGTATTAAAATAATTAAGTGGGGACCTATGGCGATGTAGTGGAGCTGAGAGGACGTGCTTAGGCAGAGCTTCCAAAATCCTGACTTTAATCCGGTATTTACACCACCCAAACGTGACTTAGGGTACTGTTACACTTAGCGATGCACCAGCGATCCCGACTAGCGATATGACGCGGTCAGGATCGCTGGTGCATCGCTAGGTGGTCGCTAGTGAGCTGCCACACAGGCAAATCTCACCAGCGACATCGCAGGGGTCGGGGGTCGCTACTTACCTGTCAGACGCGGCGATCCTGCGTCCTCCCGCCCGGCTCCACACGTCGCTTGTCGGCGCCACAGGAAGCCCAGCAGGAAGTGACCGACGAGGAATGGTCCAGGAGCTTCTTGCGCGATCAGCGATAACCAGCGGGGGAGCCGGTCGGAGGTAAGTATCACATGCAGCGATATCGCTAGTAATATCGCTGTAACGTCACAAAATCGGTGACTTTACAGCGATATTCCTAGCGATATCGCAGTGTGTAACGGGGGCTTTACCTCGGTGATAGTGTGACCCCCTGGGCTCCTGGAGATCTCCAGTTTCTGAGGAGGTGCGGTGTGCAGCTCCGGTCGGTGTGGATCCGGGAAAATCCGGGCGGGAAACTGAGCCAGCAAGGGACGGCGGCCATTTCTCCTGCACACCATAGAAGTTGGATGCACAGCACGGAAGAATCCTCTTCAGGCACGGCTGACCAAACGGTACATCGGACTCACGGAGGTACACAGGGAGGAACACGCGGTGTGAGCTCTGAGAAATGAGCCCCGCGTTTCCCCATTAGAGATATACATCGCCTGCTGGCGCCCGCCATTATATATTAATTCAGCGCTCTTACTTTTATCTCTGCTGCTTGGGACTGAGACCGTGGTTTCCGCGGCAATCTGCTGACAACGCACTACTTCAGGCCACATATCGGGGTTTGTTGTGGAACTCTTAGGGTATGTGCACACGCTGCGGATTCCGCTGCGTTTCCGCAGCGGATTTGGCCGCTGCAGACCCGCAGCAGTTTTAGCTGCGGTGTACAGTACCATTCAAATGAATGGTAAAAAAAAACGCTGTGTAGACGTTGCGGAAAAATCCGTACGGATTTGATGCGGTTTTGAAACCGCAGAAAGAAGTGACATGTCAATTCTTTCTGCGGAATCCACAGCGGGTTCCTATCTCCACCATTGTGGAGATGATGAATCCGCAGGACCAAACCGCAGGCAAAACCGCAGATAATCCGCAGGTCTTTTGACCTTGCGGTTTATCTGCGGTTTTTGCAAAATCCGTGCGGATTAATCTGCAGCGGATTCCGCAGCGTCTGCACACACCCTTATAGTAAGCTTTCATTGCACAGAAACTCAAGTCGCAGTGGGTACAACAACTGCTTGTGAAGTAGCTTGTTAGACCCAGTGCTGGCATCTTTATGCTTTCCTTTCACTTTCATTTCTCCCTGCTCCCCATGGCTGGAGTTATAGAGGCTGTAACAGCTTGCTGACAGTGCACTATATCATATCTGGAAGGGATCTGCACAGCAGACCAAACAAAACTGGCTGTATTACTTCGCATCATTAAGCCAAGAAATCAGTGCTTCCACTCTACAAAAAATGCTGCTACAAGCAGGGAAAGGGGGGAAAATATACTTGACCAGCTAGCTGTTTCTCATAAACGTTAATTATGAACCGATCAAAGAGCTCAGGGGCGGCTGAAAAGCTAAAGGAGTTTGCAAGACCTGACCCCTCAGATAACTCAAGGTCCCACAGAAATACTGCATCAAGTGTTAAAGCTGCAGATGAACGTAAAAACCCGCGCTTCTGACTGCGAAGAGGGTGTCGATCAAGAAGATCTGACCCTAAAACATGCATCTGAACAATTAATGCAAGCCAACTAGAACATCCTTGTCGGGGAAAATGGGGCGTCTTTCGGCAGGACATGCAAGCCTCCATGAGGGGGCGCATCACGGAGGTCGAAACCAGAGTATTCAGCCTGGAAGATAATCTTGCACCTATGGAAACTAAGTTGTCAAAGGTAGCTGGCTCCATAAATGTCTGGAGGCAAAAAGCGGACGACCTAGAGAACAGAATGCGTCGGAACAACATCCGAATTATTGGATTACCAGAACACTCGGAAGGTCAGCGACCGGAGCAATTCTTGGAAGGATGACTCGGAGACACGTTGGGAGGTGAATTTTCTACAACTTTTTTCGTGTAAGGGGCTCATATGGTACCTACAAAATCTCTTCCCCCTGGGTAGTCCGCCACGACCCTTTTTGGCATGCCTCCTCAGTTGCAGAGACAGAGACACTATCCTCCGTATGGCAAGGCAAAAAAGTCCCATTAAATGCAATAACGACACAATTTAAATTTTTCCAGATTTTTCTATAGAGCTGCAGAAGCAGCGGGCTCAATTTATGGAGATCAAGAAACAACTCAGAGAAAGGATTATTCTATATTTAATGACTTACCCAGCTCGACTTCAAATTGTTTATGAAGGCTCCTCCATATTTTGTACAACCCCAGCGGAGGCCGTGGAGTGGCTGCGGTCCCACACGTGAGCGAATGGAAAGTTACCCTGATTTATCTACTGTCGTCCCTACACGGGTGTATGGGGAAATGGAACTTCTTGATATCTGTAAGGATAGGAGCTCTTTCCGCCAGCGTCCAATATAACATCAATACCGGACACTGTTCAGTGAGGGTACCCTCTTTTTGGGACTGCAACAGGAGCGTGAGATTGTGCTCCTATTTGAATCTTGCTTTGTTTTTTCTTGTTTCAGTATTGTTGGTTAAGGTTTATATAGATGCTGCCAGAACATCAATTATGCTATCTCTAAGGTTTATTATGTGTGACAATGTACAGTTGTGGCCAAAAGTATTGACAACCCTGCAATTCTGTCAGATAATACTTAGTTTCTTCCTGAAAATGATTGCAAACACATTCTTTGGTATTATCTTCATTTAATTTGTCTTAAATGAAAAAACACAAAAGAGAATGAAGCAAAACATTGATCATTTCACACAAAATTCCAAAAATGGGCCAGACAAAAGTATTGGCACCCTCAGCCTAATACTTGGTTGCACAACCTTTAGCCAAAATAACTGCGACCAACCACTTCCGGTAACCATCAATGAGTTTCTTACAATGCTCTGCTGGAATTTTAGACCATTCTTCTTTGGCAAACTGCTCCAGGTCCCTGATATTTGAAGGGTGCCTTCTCCAAACTGCCATTTTTAGATCTCTCCACAGGTGTTCTCTGGGATTCAGGTCGGGACTCATTGCTGGCCACCTTAGAAGTCTCCAGTGCTTTCTCTCAAACCATTTTCTAGTGCTTTTTGAAGTGTGTTTTGGGTCATTGTCCTGCTGGAAGACCCATGACCTCTGAGGGAGACCCAGCTTTCTCACACTGGGCCCTACATTATGCTGCAAAATTTGTTGGTAGTCTTCAGACTTCATAATGCCATGCACACGTCAAGCAGTCCAGTGCCAGAGGCAGCAAAGCAACCCCAAAACATCATGGAACCTCCGCCATGTTTGACTGTAGGGACCATGTTCTTTTCTTTGCCTCTTTTTTTTTCTCTTGTAAACTCTATGTTGATGCCTTTGCCCAAAAAGCTCTTCTTTTGTCTCATCTGACCAGAGAACATTCTTCCAAAACGTTTTAGGCTTTTTCAGGTAAGTTTTGGCAAACTCCAGCCTGGGTTTTTTATGTCTCTGTGTAAGAAGTGGGGTCTTCCTGGGTCTCCTACCATACAGTCCCTTTTCATTCAGACGCCGACGGATAGTACGGGTTGACACTGTTGTACCCTTGGACTGCAGGGCAGCTTGAACTTGTTTGGATGTTAGTCGAGGTTCTTTATCCAACATCCGCACAATCTTGCGTTGAAATCTCTTGTCAATTTTTCTTTTCCGTCCACATCTAGGGAGGTTAGCCACAGTGCCATGGGCTTTAAACTTCTTAATGACACTGCGCACGGTAGACACAGAAACATTCAGGTCTTTGGAGTTGGACGTGTAGCCTTGAGATTGCTCATGCTTCCTCACAATTTGGTTTCTCAACTCCTCAGACAGTTCTTTGGTCTTCTTTCTTTTCTCCATGCTCAATGTGGTACACACAAGGATACAGGACAGAGGTTGAGTCAACTTTAATCCATGTCAACTGGCTGCAAGTGTAATTTAGTTATTGCCAACACCTGTTAGGTGCCACAGCTAAGTTACAGGTGCTGTTAATTACACAAATTAGAGAAGCATTACATGATTTTTCGAGCAATGCCAATACTTTTGTCCACCCTCTTTTTTATGTTTGGTGTGGAATTATATCGAATTTGGCTTTAGGACAATTCTTTTTGTGTTTTTTTCATTTAAGACAAATTAAATGAAGATAATAATACCAAAGAATTTGTGTTTGCAATCATTTTCCGGAAGAAACTGAGTATTATCTGACAGAATTGCAGGGGTGTCAATACTTTTGGCCACAACTGTATATCATATCTGGATAAGGGAACATGGGATCTTAAGTAATATGTATGACCTGGAATGTTAGAGGCCTCCGATCCCCCCGAAAGAGAGTTAAGTTTTTTTCCCAGATTAAACGTTACCGCCCTCACATTGTGGCCGTGGTTGAGACACATCTGACCAGGGATTCGGCCCGTTGTGTGCAGAAACCATGGGTACAATGGTCTATACCTGCATTTCATACTAGTTACTCTAGAGGGGTGTCCTTGGTAATCCACAGGGACTTTAGATGATAGGTTAAAGAAGCTCGGAAAGACCCTGGGGGACGTTTTGTTTTTGTGCATGCATCAGTAAATATGAAAAACTACGTAATAATGTGGGTTTATAACCCACCCCCGGCCAATGTGTCAGTTATTAAAAAGGCAGTAAGCTTTGCCCTAAACTATCCGGATGCATTAGTCATGTGCATGGGAGATTTTAATCCTGTTATGGATAATTGTCTCGATAGACTTAGACTGAATCATGGGGTCTCCGGGGCCACTCCCTCTCCATCCCCGTTATCATTACACATGAAGGGTAGCGGTTGGGTGAATCTGTGGAGGATGCGTCATCCTGAGGTTAGAGAATATACCTGTCCATTAGACGTACTTTATCCCGTTTAGACTATATATTTGGTTCCAGTAACCTAGTGATGGGGATGTGGAGCATGGGAACAGGGGTATTTCAGACCATAGTCCAATAATACTTAAACTCAGATTCGGCCAGGCAAGTCACAGTATATTTTGGAAGCTAAACCCATTTTAGCTGAAATTGATAGGCCCCAATGACAGGACTCTGGACCAGCTGGACTGCTTCATTTCGTCTCACTCTGAAAAACAGAATATTAATTTGTTCTGGGATGCCCTTAAGGCATATTTAAGGGGATGTTTGTCCTCTACAATTTCTTACATTAAGCGGACAACATCAAGGGAGGATGATGAAATGGAGTGGCGCCTCAGGGATTCGGAGGCAACGTGTATAGCTAACCAGACGAATGAAAATAGAATTGAGTGTTTGAACTCCTATAGATTATATACTCAATATATGGATACCAAATCTAAACGTAAACTATTCTTTACACGTCAGTCATATTTTGAACTGGGGAATCAATCCAGAAAACTACTGGCATTTATAGTGCGCCAGCACAACACATCTAATAAAATACTTCAAATTCGAAAGCCTGATAATTTGATAGTAACCACAACTGATGATATACTGCAATGTTTCCATGATTACTATAAAACATTATATAGCTCCATGGGTAGTTTCAGCACTTTGGAATGTCTTGAATACTTATCAGATGTGGAGTTTCCCACGTTAGGCCCTACTCAACAAGCCTTTCTGCATGCAGACTTTACTATAGAGGAAATAAATGGAGCTATTGCAGATCTAGCCTCTGGGAAAGCACCTGGGCCGGATGGGTTTCCCAAAGAAATGTACAGGAAGTATTTGGATTTTTTGGTGCCACTCCTCCTAAAGGTGTTTTCGGGAAACTTGGGAGAGAGGCTCTCTACCAGACTCCTTGTATGAGGCAAATATAATTCTTAAAGAGGGGAAAGACCCCCCCCCCTTGACTGTGGATCATATCTCCCCATATCGCTGGTAAATGTGGACTATAAGATCATCATTAAGATCCTGGCCACTAGACTGAATTCCGTGATACTTGAAATAATACATCAAGACCAAACCGGTTTTATGCCCGGGAAGAATATGTCTATTAATATTAGGAGAGTTCAGTCGGTGCTTCAGTACAGCTCCCTGGTGCCAGATAATAAGTGGGCCTTGGCCTCGTTAGACGCAGCTAAAGCCTTTGACTCCCTTGAGTGGTCCTTCTTATCTGCTTGTTTACAAAAATATGGTTTTGGTTCTAAATTTCGGAAGTGGATTGGCGCAATGTATATGAAACCAAAAGCCCGAATAATAATAAATAACTCTATATCCGAATCATTCTGTTTGGCAAGGGGAACACGTTAGGGATGTCCCCTCTCCCCAGCCCTCTTTGCTATCACGATCGAAGCACTGGCGATATGTAAAAGATCCACTCCGGTCATTAAGGGTATAGATATAGCGGGCCGTTTGGACACCAATGGCTTATATGCTGACAACATGGTAATATTCATGGATAACACAGAAGAAACGTTACTACATGTGATTGCCACAATAGACAAATTTAGGAATTATTCGGGATTATATATAAACTGGGATAAATTCGCTTTAATGCCTCTCTTCCACGGTCCAATAGATCACCTTGAAACGTTATTTCGACTGCCTATTATAACTAGTTTTAAATACCTGGGAATAAATATCACAAAAAACAGTAAACTTGATTGACAACGCAATATTCTCCCACTGTTGGAACTTGTCAAGCTCAAATTTGCTATTTGGAGCAAATTACTATTATCTGTCTCTGGACATATGAACTTAATAAAAATGATCCTACTCCCAAAGCTTAATCATTCCCTCCAAAATAGTGCAGTATTGATCCCTAAATTCTCTTTCTCAGGTCTAATTTCATTGACATCATCCTTTATATGGGGAAAGACCAGACCCAAACGCAAACTGTCCACCTTACATAGGTCTAGACAGAGGGGGGGGGAGCGGCGTTGCCGGATTTCTTTTTATATTATTTGGCTGGGCAGATCAGAGCCTTGAGTAAATGAATGCCCAATAATTATCTACCTAACTCGGAGAGCCATTTGGCCCATGCTGCAGGGACTAACTGCTTGTTTGACTTTTTAGGAATAGATAAACCTAATGTCTCTGGTTTATTACCCCTGCTTCGTTTGTCCAGGTCGGTCTGGAGACAATTTAAACAAGTGGTTCGTTTTGATGGCATCATGAAAATGCCATTATGGAATAATACATATTTCCAATGTTATTAAATCACCCATCTACTCAATTCTGGGTCTCACATAACGTCTCCTCGGTCAATGATCTATACGAATACAATGTCCTAATGTCCTTTGAACAAATGCAAGCCAAATATAGTATCCCGAGGTCCCAATTTTTCGCTATCTACAGCTTAGATCAGCAATTCAATCAAATTTACGCAGTATAAATTCGACCCAAGTACTATCGTCCTTCCCTTTAATAGGGATTCTTAAGTCATAGGGCCCCCAGGGTCTTATTTCTGCTTTATATACACATATGTTGTCTGTGGGTACCGATTCAGTTTCACTGACAATAAGAGGGAAATGGAAACTTCTCATCTCTGACATTCAAGATGAGGATTAGGAAGAGATTCTTGAATCTCCAACCAAGGTGTCTCCATCGGCTAATAACAGGATGACTCCACTATATATAGTACACCAGTCTTATCTGACTCCGTTGTGATTATTTAAAATGGGATGGTCTCAATCTTCAGAATGCCCAAGATGTCATACAATTGATGCGGATTTTATACATATGGTGTGGGGGTGCCCAATTATCCTATCCTTCTGGAAAGAGATAACTTCATTGTTGACCTCCCTTATATGCACTCCTGTTCCTCTTAACCCGTTGGTGTGTCTGTTTGGTGTGCTAGAGGAAGAGATTTGAGGGCACCATGTTAAAACTTTCCTACGTGAGACACTTTTCTTAGCCAGGAAAATATTGGCCTTGCGTTGGATGGGTAATATACATCCATCTCTTAGAGCTTGGATTGAGTTGGTGAATTCAGTTATACCTTACAAGTGGACAATGTACCAAAATAGGGGTTGCCAGGGAAAGTTTAATAAGATTTGGGACGTGTGGAATACTTCTCACCTTACTATATCAACATGTAGACAATAGTTTGATACCATCATAATAGCTGTAGTGAAGAATACATTGATTCACACTTTATAGTTTCATAATGTCATTAGCATTGTGGAGGTTGTTTATGGCAGCAGGATAGTAGTAGTTTTAGTTTTATGGTCGATATGTTGAATGTAATGTATCACTTTGAGTTATGCATAGCCAAACATAGAATAACGATAATTCTCTCAAAAAACAGGTGTGAATCAGATGGCCCTTATTTAAGGGTGAAGCCAGGACATGTACATGCATTTCTCCTTGAAAGCCTGAGAAATATGGGTTGTTTGAGACACTGTTCAGAAGAACAGCATACTTTGATTATAAGTTTTACCCTCTCCAATCAACTTTTAAAAGAAGTGCATACAATGATAGGCTGTTCATCTAAAATGATCGCCAATGCTCTAAAATGGAAAGCCAGATAGTTAGTCAAACGACACCCAAACTCTGCATTAAAGTCACAGTATGATCTGAAGACGTTGAAGCATGGTGGTGCAAGAATCATGATATGGGCATGTCTGTCTTACTATGGTGCCAGACCTATTTAATGCATACCAGGAATCATGGACCAGTTTGCATACATTAAAACACTTGAGTAGGTCATCTTGCCTTACACTGAAGAGGATATGCCCTTGAAATGGGGGGTTCAACAAGACGGCGACCCTAAACACACAAGTAAATGAGCAAAATCTTGGTTCATGTCCAACAAAATTGAGATTGAGTGGCCAGCCCAATCCCCGGACCTTATTCCAATAGAACACGTGAGGTGACATTAAAAATGCAGTTTCTGAGGCAAAGCCAACAAATGCCAAAAAATTGTGGGATGTAGTCAATGCATCCTGGGCTGGAATAACTGACAGGTGCCAAAAGTTGGTTGACTCTATGCATCATAGATGTGAACCAGTTCTAAAAAACTATGGGTATACAAAAACTAAATATTATGTTAGTGATTCACAGGAATGCTAAAACCACAAAAAATAGTACATATGAGTTTGTAAACACATGCAGACACTGCTATTTTTTTGAACAGCCCAATGTTCATTTTTTGTTATTTTCTGTAAAGAAGTTAAAAATTATATACATTTCTCATCATGCCTTTAATTAGAGAACAGTGTGCAATGTTCCCAATGCATGAAAATAAAAAGTAGTATAAAGATTGGATGATTAACGCATGTTTTTGAACACACTGTTCTTATTTTGAACACTATTGTAAAATACCTCTTCCAGGCTCTGGGGAGGATAGTGCCTGGTAGATAACTCTGCCTCCAGAGTTACCAGTGTGATGAGTAATGACCGCTCTCTGCGCTCCTGATCTCACTGCAGAACTCTTTGTGATCATACCTGATACATCTGCAGATTTCTCTCAGCTTCAGCCTCCAGCTCACAAGGAGACAGGGTTGTAGCAACAAATGTGATTGCAAGAAAGCAAATTAAATTTCTTTATCGCTTCATTAGGGGACACAGGTAACCATGGGTGTATATACGCTGCTGTCGCCAGGAGGCTGACACTATGCAAAAAAAGGAAAATACCTCCTCCTCTGCAGTTTACACCCACCGACTGCCAACAAGCTCGCCAGTTTTAGCTTAGTTTTAGCTTCCAGGTTTCTCCTTCTACAGTGTAAGCGGGTGTAATCCTCACCCTGTTTTCTCCACAATTATGCGACTGAGACAACAGTGTGGTGTCACCCACATCTTCCACTATCAGACCCGCAAGTCAGGACCTAGTCCTTTGTCACCTCAGTGCTTCAGGGTGATTCCCGGTGGCCGGTCCTTGCCTTTTTCCCACCCCACCCCTTTACTCTGAGCGGGCTGGGAGGAAGACTGTGGTCACCCATGGTGGCATTCCCCCTTCTTGTGTGGGGTCGACACCGTCCGGACCCACAACGGTGTGGGATGGAGGATCCCATATTCCAGTGACCCTCATCCACCCGGGGGCTCCTGACTACATCCTCAGGAGCGAAGAAGGATTTGGGACTCACTTTTGAGGTACGTCCCTGTCCTCCCCGTGGTCCTGTTTACGAACCTTCCGTGTCCTACCCTGACCCCACAGGACCCTCCCTTCCATCAGAGTTTTCTGTCTCTGAATTTAATGGCATGGCTACTTAGGCCGCCATTCTGAGAGAGGCCGGGTTCTTTCTCCTCAGGTTATACAGATCAGGATAAATCATAAACGCCCGATTCCTCGTGTTTTTTCTGTTGATATTTCAAAGTCTTCAGACCCTTCTATAGTCTGGCCTTAATTCCGGTCTCACCCTCAGTACTCTTAAGGGTCAGGCCTCCACACTTTCAGTTCCCTTAAAGTGAAATCTCGCCTCTCATCCCCAGGTCAACAATTTCCTTCAGGGCGTTGCTCGCCTGGTGCCCCCATATCGTCCTCTGGTAGAGCTGTGGGATTTTAATGTCATACTAGGTGTTCGTCAGCAGCCTTCTTTTAAACCCATTCAGGACATTATGTTCTCCTTATTTTCATGGAAGGTTTCCTTTTTTGACGAGGCACCATATCCAACGGGCGAGTCTCTGTGCTGGCAGCACTATCTTGCTGCTCTCTATTTTTTTTTCTCTTTTGCATCAGGACATGCTGGTTCTCAGACCTGTTCCTTCATCCCTGCCTAAGGTAGACATTAATGTAAGGTTTGTTCTATCTTCTCTCTACATTTTCCAGTCCATTTTTGGAGAAGTCTCTTCTCAGGCTGGATTTGGTCAGAGCCCCTCATTTCTATCCCTCAAGAACGGCTTCTTTTCGACACTCTGACTCCTCGGTTGTCCTTTCTGAGGGTTGTCCTATGGGGCTTCCTGCTTCCAATTCTACCATTGCCCGATGGATTTGCTCGGCAATCCGGGAGGTGTTGTTTCACACATCAGTTTTTTGAAATCCGTCAAAATCCTCCGTTGTGCAAAAAAAACGGATCCGCCATTTTGCTTGGCGGATCCGTTTTTTCCCATTGAGTTGGATTACCGGCGGATATTGACGGCTGGCCATCCGTTCGATCCGTTTTTTTGCGGATCCGCCAAAATTTTGGCGTCCGCCGACATGCCTGAACGGACGATGCAACGTTTTTCGGCGGCCGGATCCGTATTTGACATTGCGCATGCCCGGAGGATTTGCCTCGCTCGGAAATTTAACCCTAAACTCTGTTCTGGCGGTGAAAAAATTCTCTCTATCTCTCTCTCTCCCATTGACTGACATGCCCTTCAGGGTGTAAGGGCTCGTTCCACCCAGGTGGTGGGGGCTTCCTGGGCCATTTGCCACTAAGCCACTGTTTATCAGATTGGCAAGGCCCCGACCTGGTCTTCTTTTCACATGTTTACAAGGTTCTACAGGTTCTTACCCATGCCTGGGCTGAGTCTGGCTTGGGCAGAAAGGTTTTGCAAACGACGGTCGCCCGCCGTTTTACTTAATTTGTTCTACTTAGTTAATTTCCCATACTTGAGACTGCTTTGGGACGTCTCATGGTTACCTGTGTCCCCCAATGAAGTGATAAAGAAAGAGGGATTTTTGGTAATCCCATAGAATGTAAGTCCACAAGGACAGGGTCCTCTCCCCTCTGTACAAGTCTGTCATTGTAAATTTGTTTACTGTTAACGATATCTATAACTTTGTATGTAACCATAAGTAAATAATAATAATAATAATCACTGTAAAATCTTTTTCTTGGAGCCTTCATTGGGGGACACTGAACCCTCCCTAGTTTTGTGCTTTATTTGGGCCTACTTGCCTTTCTGTAGGCTTTTGTACATAGTTTTTCTGTTATCGGTGCTTCTCCTACTGCTTTGCTACTAACTGACGAGCTTGGTGCTAGTCGGTGAGTGTATACTGCAGAGGATGAGCTATTTTCTTTTTTTTTGCATAGTATCGTATTCTTAGCGACAGCGGCATACACCCATTGTTACCTGTGTCCCCCAATGAAGGCTCCAAGAAAGAGATTTTATGGTGAGTACCAAAAATCCCTCTTTCTCCTGCTCTGTGTTAGTTACTTGTCTCACTGTTAACTCCCCTTCATGTAACATAATCTCTAGAGGCTGAGTTATCCTCCCTAGATCCAGGAAAAGGCTATTTAAATTAAGTGATTAAAAGATTATTTCTCAACAACAAGACATCTGACATGAGACACATACAGTGAAAGAAATAATTATTTGATCCCTTGCTGATTTTGTAAGTTTGCCCACTGACAATAACATAAGTCCATAATTTTAAGAGTAGGTTAATGTCACAAAAAGGGGGGTGACCTTTGGCCAGCACATGGCTATCACATGTGCAGGGCGGCTTATCTTAGTTATCCCACCGCTGCCTCAATGTGATGAAAACAGCAAGCTAGTCTTGACCTATCAATTTACCGCAGGGGGGCTTATTTTAGATAGCCCACCGCTGCCAACAATGTGTTACATATTGCTGGGATTTATGTATATCCCGCTTTCCAGTTCCGCTTTGGAGCTTGCAGCTCTCCGTTGTCCCCCTTACCGTCAGGTCAGTCAGGGAACTGCACCAAGGGTAATTAGTCGCCGGACAGGCCGCTTGTTGTGCACTTGCTATTTGGCTGCGGCCAGAGCATTTATAATTCCCTTGCTGCAGCGTGCCTATCAGCTTACAAAACCCCTTCCATTACTGCCAGCTTGCCCATCTAGCCCAGACACACTTCGCTGCCACCAGCTCCGATTTCTATATTAATATTTAAATTAAAAAAGAGGGTCCGAAGCCAACACAACTTAGTAGCGTAATCAACTACAGGCACGTGGACATTCAGTATAGAGCATAGAGACAAACTAGTAATTTTATATTTTACTCCAAAAAGGTAAGCAGTGTTTACAGAAGGTATAACAAATTTTTTTTAAAAGTTGAGACAATTAAAAGTATGTACAAAGCGATTACAAATAAAACAGGGTTAAACGAGAAAAACACTCACATGGTACTTAGATCATTCCAGGCTAACCAGGCTGGGAGTGGGGCGACATATCAAAATGCATGGAGGGTCTTGAGGCAACAGCGTCCAGGCAGCAACTATCTGGGTTGGACTGGGGGAAAGTAACTTATACTTCTGGGTCATGACATCACTAAAGTGGGTTGAGTCACCACCGCCCTCCCATTTTCCAGAGTTACAGATTTGGTTCTGAAATCTTATAATGATCAGAACCTGGAGCTGGAGAACCTAGCAGAATAAAGGCAGACCCATCATTCATCTTATATTGAAATTAGCTTCCGAATGACTCCAAACTCGGACTATCCCCCTCTGTTCAGGAGAAATCCATTTCTGAGGTTCTTTTGGTGCTGGAATTTAGCAAAAGGCGCGGTAGGGAAGCTCTTATCGAAGCACGTCCCGGATATGTATCTGTCATTTTTCTATCATAAACTGGCGTTGCATTATGTTGAATAGTTAGATCCTAAACCCCATCCATTTTAAGGGCCCGTTACACATAGCGATATCGCTAGCAATATCGCTGTAACGTCACTGGTTTTGTGACGTAGCAGCGATATTGCTAGTGATATCGCTACATGTGATACCTCCGACTGGCTCCCCCCACTGATTATCGCTGATCGCGCGGCCTGGGCCATTTCTCGTCGGGCACTTCCTGCGGCGCCGACGAGTGACGCGTGGATGCGGGCGGGAGGATGTCAGGATCGCCGTGTCTGACAGGTAAGTAGCAACCCCCGACCGCTGCTATGTTGCTGGTGAGATCTGCCTGTTTGGCAGCTCACTAGCGACCACTTAGCGATGCACCAGCAATCCATATCGTTGTCGGGATCGCTGGTGCATCGCTAAGTGTAACGGTACCCTTAAGGTACTGTCACACTTAGCGATGGACCAGCGATCCCGGCCAGCGATATGACGCTGTCAGGATCGCTGGTACATCGCTAAGTGGTCGCTAGTGAGCTGCCACATAGGCAGATCTCACCAGCGACATCGCTGGGGACGGGGATCGCTACTTACCTGTCACACCCGGCGATCCTGCGTCCTCCTGCCCGCCTCCATGCGTCGCTCGTCGTCACAGCAGGAAGCGCCGCAGGAAGCTGACGACGAGAAACAGTCCTGAACGTTCTCGCGCGATCAGCGATAACCAGCGGGGGAGCCGGTCGTAGGTAAGTATCACACACAGAGATATCGCTAGCAATATCGCTATAATGTCACTAGTTATAGCGTTATTGCTAGCGATATCTCTTAGTGTGACTGGCCCTTTAGTCTCCGAGCACATGCTGGACAGACAAAGGAAATTCTCTCTGCTAATTAACATTCCATGGGGGGAGGGGAAGAGGAGGAAGGAGTGAGTGAGCTGGAGTTTCAGGTTACATGCAGTCAGAGGACTAGAGCTGCAGGCATGACAGGCAGTAGGAAGGAAGGTGGGGGGGTCAAACCCTCACCACTGGTATAGTAGAGTTAAGTATGTGAGGAAAGTTCTGGAAAAAGTGTAGAGTGGAAGATTCCGGAAGGTGTGATAACAAGGAAAATCATACGTCATTTTATACATTATCGTGACAGTTAATTTTAACATTGAGAGTGAATATCAAAAATAAAATCCAGAAAATCACATTGTATAAATTATATAAATTTATTTCCATTTCGCAGTGAGAAATAAGTATTTGATCCCCGGGGTAGCACAGTGGCTCAGTGGTTAGCACTGCAGCCTTGCAGCGCTGGGGTCCTGGGTTCAAATCCCACCAAGGACAACATCTGCAAGTTGTTTGTTCTCCCCGTGTTTGCGTGGGTTTCCGCCAGGTACTCAGGTTTCCTCCCACATTACAATGACAATGATAGGAAATTTAGATTGTGAGCCCCATCGGGGACAGCGATGATAATGTGTGCAAACTGTGTAAAGTGCTGCGGAATATGTTAGCGCTATATAAAAATAAAGATTATTATCCCCTACCAACCATTAAGAGTTCTGGCTCCTATAGACAGTTAGATGCTCCTAATCCTTTTATTATTTAAAAATAAAGATTATTATTATCTCCTACCAACCATTAAGAGTTCTGGCTCCTATAGACCAGTTAGATGCTCCTAATCAACTCATTACCTGCATTAAAGATAGCTGTCTTACATAGTCACCTTTAAAAAGACTCCCTGTTCACAGACTCAGTCAGACTCTAACTTCTACAACATGGGCAAGACCAAAGAGCTTTCTAAGGATGTCAGGGACAAGATCATAGACCTGCACAAAGCTGGAATGGGCTACAAAACCATAAATAAGACGCTGGGTGAGAAGGAGACAACTGTTGGTGCAACAGTAAGAAAATGGAAGAAATACAAAATGACTGTCAATCGACATCGATCGGGAGGCACCATGCAAAATCTCACCTCGTGGGGTATCCTTGATCATTAGGAAGGTGAGAGATCAGTCTAAAATTACACTTGTTAATGATCTCAAGGCAGCTGGGACCACAGTCACCAAGAAAACCAAAATCCTGCAGTGCCTGCAAGGTCCCCCTGCTCAAGAAAGCACATGTGCAGGCTCATTTGAAGTTTGTAAATGAACACCTGGGTGATTCTGTGAGTGATTGGGAGAAGGTGCTGTAGTCAGATGAGACAAAAATTGAGGTCTTTGGCATTAACTCAACTTGTCATGTTTGGAGGAAGAGAAATGCTGCCTATGACCCAAAAAACACCATCCCCACTGTCAAGCATGGAGGTGGAAACATTATGTTTTGGGGGTGTTTCTCTACTAAGGGCACAGGATTACTTCACTGCATCTATGGGAGGATGGATGGAGCCATGTTCCGTAAAATCCTGAGTGACAACCTTTCCTCCGCCAGGACATTAAAAATGGGTCTTGTCTGGGTCTTCCAACAAGACAATGACCCAAAATATACAGCCAAGGCAACAAAGGAGTGGCACAAAAAGAAGCACATTAAGGTCATGGAATAGTCTAGCCAGACTCCAGACCTTAATCCCATAGAAAACTTTTGGAGGGAGTTGAAGCTCTGAGTTGCCAAGCGACAGCCTCAAAATCTTAATGATTTAGAGATGATCTGCAGAGAGGAGTGGACCAAAATTCCTCCTGACAATTGTGCAAACCTCATCATCATCTACAAAAAAAAAGTCTGACTGCTGTGCTTGCCAACAAGGGTTTTGCCACCAAGTATTAAGTCTTGTTTGCCAGAGGGATCAAATGCTTATTTCTCAATGCAAAATGCAAGTAAATTTATATAATTTATACAATGTGATTTTCTGGATTTTATTTTTGATAGTCTATCTCTCAATGTTAAAATTAACCCACCCTTAAAATTATAGACTGTTCACGTCTTTGTTAGTGGGCAAACTTACAAAATCAGCAAGGGATCAAACACTTATTTCATTCACTGTAGGTACGACTTTTCTCAGCATCCTATAGCCTGTATGCGCATATTAATATATTGATAGGTCAAATGTGGCTACAGATTCCCTTTAAAGCAGGGTTCCCCAGCTCCAGTCCTCAAGGCCCACCAACAGATCATGTTTTCAGGATTTCCTTTGTATTGCACAGGTGAAGCAATTATCACTTGAGCAATACTAAGGAAATCCTGAAAACATGATCTGTTGGTGGGCCTTGAGGACTGGAGCTGGGGAACCCTGCTTTAAAGGGTAAGTTACCCTACTTTCCTTGACTGCCAAATCTGCCTAATTATAATAGCAGGAGTCACACCTCCACCTGTGCTTTAGTTAGATTGTCATTAAGGCACTTTAAAAAGCTATTATATAACAATGTACTTAATGCGGTCATCGTGATATTTTATGTATATTCAGAATGAACTAAGTGTATCTCTGACTGCTGAGTTACCAATTTGCTTAGTTATGTAGCGACAAATCTCCCGATATAGCTACACTGACTTGTTGTTCAATGTCCTGGGAGAGCTAATTGACAAATCATCTGTAAAAGAAACTGCTTAAAGGGATTTTCCACTTTTAGAAAAGTAAAGCTCAAATTTTTCCTATCATGTAACATAACAAAATCAGAAAATACTCACCTTCCCCTGGTCCTGTGTTTGTTCCCTGTTTTGGCTGCAGGGATGAGGTCACATTGACAGCTCACATCACCGCTGCAGCCAGTCATTGAGCTCAGTAGTGAACAACCCCTTCAAGAAATAAAGCTGAAAGTTTATCAGGGCATATTGAAAAGTTCACGTTTAAATCATTCTTGTTTGTCATGAAACATTTAGGTGGAAAGAACACAGTCCCGGCTACTGGACAGGGGTATTACATGAACGGGTGTGGACCCTGACTCAGAAAGATGGCCACTTATGGTACACAGTGTATCCCTGCCCAGAGACAACAGATAGTGAGTTTGAAAAAGAAGTCCGAAGAAGGCCCCTCAAGCGAAAACTGCCCCACACTGTCTCTGACACAATAAAGCAAGAAAAAGACACAACAAAGCAGGAAAATGAGGATGTATCAGGAGATTGTGTCTCCCCAAGTGCTAACTGTAAGAAAGACAGTGAGATTTTACAGAATTACTTTCAATTGCAAGTCAATCTCAATGAACTCTACAATCAATGGGGAAAGTCTGACAAGAACTTTCTGAAGGTAGCAAAGGAATTTCCAGGTAATATTCGGAATATTACACTCCACATTTGCCCTTGTCAACCAACAGTAATATCTAAAACATTTGCTACATCTAGATATCACTATTACGTACTGGTTATGGTTCACTGTGATGTTCTCTGACGACCAAATGTGTGCAGTACTAGTAGTCACACATGCCCAGTAGCTCAGTCCGCTTCACCCCCATCATTATGAAGACAGAGTGATTCTTATCATTGGGCAGGCAAGCAAATAAGAATTCGCATACTAGTAGCTTTGTTTCACCAGCACTGGACACAGTAACTATTAGGTAACACCAGGTGGCCTCTAAAGGGACCTCGTCAGTACAGAATGACTGTTCAAACTAAGTACAGGGGCTCGATGCTTCACTGCAGGGCCAATCATTTATATGCACCTCCCTACCTGCTTGATTTCCTTCTATCTCTACCCTTCTCTGTCTCTATGAAGCCAGACCTTTCAATAAAATATGGGGGGGGTAAAGATAGAGGGACAGCAAGCAGGTGGGAAGGTGTATATGAATGATTGGTCCCACTTTGAAGCTCCAAGCGGCAGGACTTAGTTTGAACAGTCATTCTGTGCTGAGAGTCCCTTTAGCAAGTATGTACCAGCAATATCTACCCAGAGAAGCTTGTATTTTCTGTCTTGTGATTCTCATTTATGGCATGAGTATGCATGGTCTCTCTTCCAGGAATTCGAGTTTTGCGGCAGGATCCTGTAGAATGCCTTTTTTCTTTCATCTGTACCTCCAACAACCACATTTCTCGCATCACTGGAATGATTGAGCGCCTGTGCACTGCTTTAGGAAAAAGGCTATGCCAGCTTGACTTGGTGGAGTACTATTCATTTCCCACACTTCATACACTGGCAGGCAGGTAACATGCCAGTCATTATTTGGGGGCTGTCTATATGTTAGTGGGCAAGTTTGCAAAATTATGCACATTTACAATGGGTACGGAAATTATTCAGACCCCTTTAAATTTTTCACTCTTGAAAAAAGTTCATATTTTTCTCGTTAATGTACACTCTGCACCCCATATTGACTGAAAAAAAAACCAAATGTAGAAATATTTGCTAATTTATAAAAAAAAAAAAAAAAAATGAAATATCACATGGTCATAAGTATTCAGAGCCTTTACTCAGTATTGAGTAGAAGCACCATTTTGCGCTAGAACAGCCATGAGTCGTCTTGGGAATGATGCAACAAGTTTTTCACACCTAGATTTAGGGATCTTCTGCCATTCTTCCTTGCAGATCCTTTTCAGTTCCGTCAGGTTGGATGGTGAATGTTGGTAGACAGCCATTTTCAGATCTCTCCAGAGATGCTCAATTGGGTTTAGGTCAGGGCTCTGGCTGGGCTAGTCAAGAATGGACACAGAGTTGTTCTGAAGCCACTCCTTTGTTATTTTTGCTGTGTGCTTAGGGTCATTTGTCTTGTTGGAAGGTGAACCTTTGGCCAAGTCTGAGGTCCAGAGCACTCTGGAAGAGGTTTTCATCCAGGATATCTCTGTACTTGCCCGCATTCATGTTTCCTTGAATTGCAACCAGTCATCCTGTCCCTGCATCTGAAAAACACCCCCATAGCATGATGCTGCCACCACCATGTTTCACTTTTGGGATTGTATGTATTGTCAGGTGATGAGCAGTGCCTGGTTTTCTCCACACATACCGCTTAGAACTTTTTACTGATAATTCTATCTTCATCTCATCAGACCAGAGAATCTTATTTCTCATAGTCTGGGAGTCCTTCATGTGTTTTCTAGCAAACTCTATGTGAGCTTTCATATGTCTGACACTGAGGTGGGGCTTCCATCGGACCACTCTGCCATAAAGGCCTGTATGGTGAAAGGCTTCAGTGATAGTTGACTTTGTGGAACTTTCTCCCATCTCCCTACTGCATCTGTGGAGCTCAGCCACAGTGATCTTGGGGTTCTTCTTTACCTCTTTAACCAAGGCTCTTCTCCCACAATTGCTCAGTTTGGCTGGACGGCCAGGTCTAGGAAGACTTCTGGTGGTCCCAAACTTCTGACATTTAAGGATTAGGGAGGCCACTCTGCTCTTAGGAACTTTGAGTATTGCAGAAATTCTTTTGTAACCTTGGCCAAATGTGTGCCTTGCCACAATTCTGTCTTTGAGCTCCTTGGCCAGTTCCTTTGTCCTCATGATTCTCATTTGGCCTGACATTCACTGTGAACTGTGAGGTCTTATATAGACAGGTGTGTACCTTTACAAATCAAGTCCTATCAGTTTAATTAAACACAGCTGGACTCCAATTAAGGAGTAGAACCATCTTAAGGAGGATCACAAAGAAATGGACAGCATATGACTTAAATATGAGCGTCTGAGCAAAGGGTCTGAATACTTATGAACATGTGATATTTCAGTTTTTCTTTTTTAATAAATTTGCAAAAATTTCTACATTTCTGTTTTTTTTTCAGTCAAGATGACGTGCAGAGTGTGCATTAATGAGAAGAAAAAGAACTTTTTTGAATTTATCAAATGGCTGCAGTGAAACAAAGAGTGACAAACGTAAAGGGGTCTGAATACTTTCCGTACCCACTGTATGTACTGGTGGGGAAAAACTGCTCAGCATGTGTGATGGCTTCAAAGATAGTCTAGGGGTATGTGCACCAATGTCTTGTGCAAAGCAAACAAGTTTTTCAGCAGGAATACTCTTCGGGGCACACCAGCATCTTTTGTTGTGAAGTGTCTTTTCATTTTTGGTTATTTCATGTGATGTCTTTGGCCAACTGCATTTAAAAGAAAAAAGAAAATTTTGTATTGAAAATACTAGTGAGTGGCTTCAAAGCAGAAGCTCCCCGAAGAATGGTTTCAGTTACTTCTTTCAACCACTTCACATGTTTGGGAACTTGAAGTGGTGAAAACAAGTTCAAAAGACTGAATATATGAACAGCAATAGTTTTACACTACAATACATATATTCATTCTTTTTAGAATTTATTTAGCACTTTTTCAGGTGATCTATAGGACATAACCTACTGAAAATGACATTGTGTGCATATGCCCTAAGAATTCAAGTCTAGCATGTTGAACCAAGCCAATTAAAATGCTCTATACACGTTTAGACATTTGTTGGCAAAGGTGTGATTTAATGAACAGTACAATTATGTTAACGGGTGCTTACACTTTTTTTTTTGAGTTATAATGTCACCCACTCTGCAGAGGACCCCCACCTTGCGCAAAACACTTGTGACGTGCGCTGCTCAGGGTGCAAGAGAATGTCCATAAGCCCATACACAGCTTGATGTGCGTGTGTGGCATAGCCTTTTTAACAGACGTGAAGTTGAAATAAAAAGAAGGCTTGCTGTTTGAGAAATTCCAATCCTGCATTGCCTATAAGGTTATAGAAAGAGTTTTTATAATTCACAAGACAAGAGTCCGTATCATTCATTATACTTAATTTCTACACAGTTATGTCTATAGTGTGAAGAATAAAATCTGGGATGCACATAGTCAGAACCCAATTTAAAAAATGCGATAGTCTGCATGGATACCATTATGCGTCTACGGTATTCTCATTTGCATTTGATTTTAGTTTATTGTGTATCTTTTAACCCTAGTCTAAAAATCTGTATTCAGTGCCCTGACACAGATGACCCCTAGTGTGTCACCTAGGTATAAGACACTAGATTTCTAGATGTACTTGACTTAATGTTATATACTCAGCTAAATTACATATACTAAACATAACTCCAGATATCTTATCTTTTTTTAAAAAGTTTTCTGCCTCCAGATTTTACAATACAAACTGCATGCACGATGTAATAGATCTTAAATCGGATGAGGCTGGTTTACGTCATTGAAAATCCATGTTAGAATCTCTGTATATTCCTTTTTGAAAGTTTTCTCACCTCATTTTAAAATGGAGAGTGGGGGAGCTCATTAGTTCAAGTATATTAATGACCTAAACTCCCTGCCCACCTCGGAGTCTCTCCTCCCTGCTGCTGAAATCTCACATTGCTCAGTACAAGCTGCAGCTGTGAGTCAGGCTGGGTGGGTACCGATTTGCAAGTTCAAATCATCATGTTTATATGACCAATGTAAGTTTGCCATGTTTTCAACTTGTGTTTACTTTGCAGCTGATGATATTGAGGCAAAGTTGCGAGATTTAGGTTTTGGTTACAGAGCAAAGTTTGTTAATGAGAGTGCCCGGGCAATTTTGCAAAAACAAGGTCCTGATTGGCTGGACAGCCTTCGACTGGCTCCCTATGAGGAAGCAAAGTCTGCATTATGTGCCCTGCCAGGGGTAGGAGCCAAAGTAAGTATGATTTATGGCCTGTCATTCAGCACAAGTAATAAAAATGATCATTACCGGTAAAAAGGTGTTATTATTCAGTTACTATAATCGTTCAGACCTTTAGCTACATATATTGTGTTGTATCAAATTGACATTGTTCAGTGGTGGCGGTAACGGGTGTAATTAGGGCAACATACATGGTGAAAAATGGCCAGATCTACTAGATAACAGCAGTATTATTAGGTTACATACTGAATGGTGGACCCTCTTGTGTGATTGATGAAGCTGCACAATTAGCCCCAGAATATATAATTAACCCATTGATATAGTTAGGATTTTAATTTGGTATACATTTTTTTTTTTTTTTTTAGGTTGCGGATTGTGTTTGCTTGATGGCTCTAGATAAACCAGAGGCTGTACCAGTGGATACTCACGTCTGGCAGATTGCAAAAAGAGACTATTTACCCAAGCTCGGTCAGGGTAACAAGACTCTCACAGAGCGGGTGTACCGGGAGATTGGTATGAACATTCAATTTGTGCTAGGAACTATTCGTGTCTTCTATGTAATAATTTATATGATTGTTTTCTAGTGCTTAGTGGGGGCACTCTTCTATGCACTGAGCCTATATAATTTTCTAGTGCTTAGTGGGGGCAGTCTTCTATGCACTGAGCCTATATAATTTTCTAGTGCTTAGTGGGGGCACTCTTCTATACATTGAGCCTATATAATTTTCTAGTGCTTAGTGGGGGCACTCTTCTATGCACTGAGCCTATATAATTTTCTAGGGCTTAGTGGGGGCACTCTTCTATACATTGAGCCTATATAATTTTCTAGTGCTTAGTGGGGGCACTCTTCTATGCACTGAGCCTATATAATTTTCTAGGGCTTAGTGGGGGCACTCTTCTATACATTGAGCCTATATAATTTTCTAGTACTTACTGGGGGCACTCTTCTATGCATTGAGCCTATATAATTTTCTAGTGCTTAATGGGGGCACTCTTCTATGCACGAGCCCATATAATTTTCTAGTGCTTAGTGGGGGCACTCTTCTATACATTGAGCCTATATAATTTTCTAGTGCTTAATGGGGGCACTCTTCTATGCACTGAGCCTATATAATTTTCTAATGCTTAGTGGGGGCACTCTTCTATGCACTGAGCCCATATAATTTTCTAGTGCATAGCGAGGGCACTCCTTTATGCTTTGAGCTTATACAATTTTCTAGTACGTAGTTAGAGCACCCTTTTATGCACTGAACGTCTACAATTTTGTAGACTTACACAAAAACGCAACTTTTTTACATGTAATGAAGCAAGAGCATGAGGCATAAATCAGTTTACTATATCGAATGCGGTTTTTTTTGTATACTTGTCTATGAAGTTGTGTAGCCTTGCACACTATACCATACACTTTCTTTGTGGTATAACAATATACACCTATCTGAAAAAGCCAAAAAAGGAGCATCTGTCAGATGGTTAATGAACCCATTACATACACTTAGCATGTATGACAGGCTTTTCCCAGTGTACATCACTAACTTGATGTGAACAAAGCCTGTCTCTGTTACTGTGTAATGTGTGTATTCCTCTCTGTTTTCTTCAAGGAGATTATTTTCACAGTCTCTGGGGTCCCTACGCTGGATGGGCTCAAGGGGTACGTCCATGTGTCTATTATACAGTTTTAAAGCACAAATATTAACATATTTGTATAAAACATTCTATAGCTTGTATAGTATTTAGTGGGAGGACATGTAGATGGCACTTTTTTATAAGGTGATTATCGGTTTTATTATGCTCGGTGAATATCAGTTTTGAATGTTAATAATTGTCCCCATTGATTAAAAACTACATTAAATTTTTTTCAAACGTGAAATAGGGTTCTAGAGTTTATTTCCAAAGCATGTTCTATTAGTTCTTTCTGGTTAATAGCATTGAGGGATACCGGACCGCCTGTTGGGCTATGCCCTCTCCTATTACACTAGGCACCTCAGTTTTAGCCTACTGTCCATAAGAGGCAGACATGACCTCTATTAGCTCTTCTGGACACTTTTTTTTTCCTTAATTCATTTTTTTTTTGTTTCTTTCCAGTTGATATGTAGGTTCTCCACTTTAGATCACAATCCAGGGAAGGAATACTGTGCACTCTACAGAAATGTGCCTCCCTGAGGATGCCTTTTACTGCCTGTCTTCCCCCATGGCTGAAGCCTCAGCTCAACTCTGAGGAGCTACTACCTTGCTACTACCTTGCTCCACTGTGACCCGCTAGGCATGTAGATTGACCTCTTTTTGATGCAGCTTTTTCGGCAGCAGGCTTAGCCTTATTTATTTTACTTGCTTATAGGGTTCTGCCTTTGTGGTGTCCTGGGTCAGCAAAGCCTACATGGGCTGTAAAAAGCACATTCACCAGGATTTATGTTCTATTTCCACAAGAGGATCTTCTCAACCTTCTATCTCATTTTGCTGCATGCTTCAAAGTTCTCTTTCAGAGTTTCTCTTGTGCCAACACTATTTGTGGCTCACGCTGTAGCTATTTCCTTTGGCTGATTTGTGCTCCACTTTGCTCAGATCCGTTTCCTCTGACTTGGCTTTCATAAAGCCCTTGCTTTGCCACTTGTTATAGGAGGCTAGTGCTTTGGAAATCATGACATCGTTAAAGAGGTTGTCAACTACTAGCACAACCGCTTCTTGAACTAATGCAGGGGTCTCAAACTCGGCAGAGTAAATGGGCTTCACATAAAAAAAAATTTGAGCTGGCGGGCCGCATTCCTTTCAAACCTAATACACCTCGTACACACACAGCTCTGCTCCGTCCACCTCGTACACACACGGCTCTGCTCCGTCCACCTCGTACACACACGGCTCTGCTCCGTCCGTACACCTCGTACACACGCGGCTCCCCTCCGTACACCTCGTACACACGCGGCTCCCCTCCGTACACCTCGTACACACGCGGCTCCCCTCCGTACACCTCGTACACACGCGGCTCCGCTCCGTACACCTCGTACACACGCGGCTCCGCTCCGTACACCTCGTACACACGCGGCTCCGCTCCGTACACCTCGTACACACGCGGCTCCGCTCCGTACACCTCGTACACACGCGGCTCCGCTCTGTACACCTCGTACACACGCGGCTCCGCTCCGTACACCTCGTACACACGCGGCTCCGCTCCGTACACCTCGTACACACGCGGCTCCGCTCCTTACACCTCGTACACGCGGCTCCGCTCCGTATACCTCGTACACACGCGGCTCTCCTCCGTACACACGCGGCTCCGCTCCGTACACCTCGTACACACGCGGCTCCGCTCCATACACCTCGTATACGCGGCTCCGCTCCGTACACCTCATGCATACGCGGCTCCGCTCCGTACACACGCGGCTCCGCTCCGTACACCTCGTACACACGCGGCTCCGCTCCGTACACCTCGTACACGCGGCTCCGCTCCGTATAACTCATGCATACGCGGCTCCACTCCGTACACCTCGTACACACGCGGCTCGGCTCCGTACACCTCGTACCCAGGCGGCGCGGCTCCGTACACCTCGTACCCACGCGGCTCGGCTCCGTACACCTCGTACCCACGCGGCTCGGCTCCGTACACCTCGTACCCACGCGGCTCGGCTCCGTACACCTCGTACCCACGCGGCTCGGCTCTGTACACCTCGTACCCACGCGGCTCGGCTCCGTACACCTCGTACCCACGCGGCTCGGCTCCGTACACCTCGTACCCACGCGGCTCGGCTCCGTACACCTCGTACCCACGCGGCTCGGCTCCGTACACCTCGTACCCACGCGGCTCGGCTCCGTACACCTCGTACCCACGCGGCTCGGCTCCGTACACCTCGTACCCACGCGGCTCGGCTCCGTACACCTCGTACCCACGCGGCTCGGCTCCGTACACCTCGTACCCACGCGGCTCGGCTCCGTACACCTCGTACCCACGCGGCTCGGCTCCGTACACCTCGTACCCACGCGGCTCGGCTCCGTACACCTCGAACCCACGCGGCTCTGCTACATCCACACTGTAAAATCTTCCTGACCCCACACGGAAACTTTACCTCATCCAGACCAGCACCATGACAACCAGCACAGCAGAGTCCTGTGCGCACAGAACACATAGTCCAGCCATATAGACACGGAGGCCCCTGATCATGTGACCCCTGACTTCTCCCCTCTCACAGGTCCTGTGCTCACAAAATACACAGCCCAGCCACATCATTGCAGGGTAGGCTGCAATGGGTCTATCGGCTCCGTGCAGTGCTGGAAAAATCCGGGCGGGACACGGGAGGGGGGTGTCAAGGAGGGGGATGTCAAAAACGGGACTGTCCCGCGGGAATCGGGAGGTTCGGAGCCATGAATTAGCCATGCGGTGCTGGAGATTCTTTTTGGTCTCTTTAACCTTTCTTCTTCCTGTTAGTTGGTGTGAACAAAATGACTCCTATCAAATTCTTCTTTCATTCCTAGGATTCGTCTGTCTTCATTCCAGTTTGGATGCAGCCTCACGTTCATCTCCTGGATATGGCACATTTCTGCCTTCTCCATACTGTTCTTTCATATGATGGCTTCTCACAAATAGGTTTAGACTCTCCCTCTGGGAGTGACGCATTACCTTTTTTTTTTTTTTCAGATATCCGGTGGAGCCTTGGGACATTAACCTGGTTTCGTGCTGAGGTCTTAGGACTCTCCTTTGAGTTTTTCACAGACTCTCCCTATAATTTTGTTTGTAGAAGGTTGCATTTCTGGTGGCTATAATCGACATACCCAGGGTGTGTGAGCTTGCTAGCATTTCCTGCAAGGTTCTCTTCCTTGTTCTCATTAGGACAGAGTGGTTTTTGTGTCCTGTGCTATTTTGTTTCCTTTGCGGGCCTCTTCTGCATCATTGTTGACATCAATCTCCCCTTCTTTTGCTGTTCTCCATCTATTCCCTGTAATTGTTCTCTCCACCATCTGTATCTCGTTAGGGCTATTTTAGCCTGTCTCTTCCTGCTCTTTTTGTGATCCTTGATAGGCTATCATTTCCAAATAGATGATGTCTATTATTGGAAGCCTACAAGGTCAAGGAAAAATTTCCACCTATTGTGTCACTGCTTATTCCACAGTGGCGGTAAGGGTCTCCTGGGCAGTCAGGCATATTGGGGTTTTATATTTCAGACCTGCAATGCTGCCCCTTGGGCCTTCATCCGCACCTTTCATCAGGTTTTACAAACCTCACTGTATGACTTCTGCTGATGCCAGTCTTAGGAGTAGGGAACTGCAGTCCACTGTCTACAAGCTGGTCCTCATCTGTTTTCTTTTTTTTTTGGGTCCTGTTTCCCACCTATTGGAACTAGTTTGGAATGTCCAATGGTTCAGTGTTTCTGAGTGCTATTAACAAAAAAATTGGACTTTTGTACTCTGTGTAAAAATCCCTTTCTCATTAAATACATTGGGGAACATTCTAATCCTGGTGGTCTTGTGGCCTATGTGTTCTTTTCTGAGTTCAAGTAATGATGGTTCTGGGCTACCTAGTGATTGAGGGAAAGGTATAGCCCATCTGGCGGAGCCAACACTTTTTTTTTTTCCCACCTAGTGTTGAACATCCTAGTAGCAGGGTGTATACAAAAATCAAATTTTGTATTGTTACTGAATTTTTTCCTTTTTCAGGTGTTGTTTTGTTCAGATCTTAGGAAATTCCAGAGTGCAGCAGACCAACCAAAAGCACAGGCAAAAAAGAAGTTAAAAGGATGAAATACATGTAGTTTTTTCTTTTATATAAATGGTCTATATACAAAACATTAAATAAAGAAATCAATTAAAATAATGAATTACTCTGCCTTTGTGATTTTTGCTCGTGGTCCTTATAAACATTTCTTCTCTTTTCTCTTCTCCTTTTTGTTATTTAGTTTAACAGGTTGGCAATTATCTTTAGCAAACTACTGTTGATACCATGTGGAGTTGTTTGTTTTCATGTAACTAAACAATTCTCTATTTCAGTAGTTACTATGCCATATGGTGTGTTCGTTTGAACCTGTTGATATGTTTGTTTTTATGTATTATTTTTAGCCTAGTTTAACCTAACAATTTAAAAAAACGAGGTCCCCCCTATTTTTGATAACCAGCCAAGGTAAAGCAGACAGCTGCAGGCTTATATTATCAGGTTGGGAAGGTCCCTGGTAATTGAGCCCTTTCTAGCCTAAAAATATCAGCCCGCTGCCGCCCCGGTGTTGGTGCATCACATTAAATGTGCCAGTTCTGGCGCTTTGCCTGGCTCTTCCCTATTCTTCCCTTTCAATTGGCAATCGAGGTGATTGTAGTTGGGGTTAATGTCAGCTGTCATTTGTCTAAAATTACAGCTGGCATCAAGCCCTCGGGTTAGTAGTGGAGAGGTGTCTATCAGACACATGGTGTTTGTTTAAAACTGTTCCAAGCTGATCTTGCGTATCTCCAGGGGGTGCGGAAGGTCAGATTGTTGAAAATGGGGAGACCGCATTACGTGATCCGTCTAATGTAATAGTGACGTCAGGTGGGGTAGTGAGGTGTGGGTTCATCACATGTGGTGGCAGCTGTGAGATTCTGCTTGATCTCTCCGGTGCCACCCTTCACAAGTGGTGGCAGCGTAGTGGGATCGAGATAAGTGTGTGAGTGTGAGACCCATATTCCCAGACACTCAAAACTACCAGCAGTAGCTTTTGCCGCTGGCGTCTTAAGATCAGCTCAGCATTAGGCAGTCCGAATTGCAGATACTGTAAGAGGTGTGGGTGCATCAGGTTTCAGCTTTGTGTCAGTGACCAAAGATTGCAAGGATGGCCAATGACACCAGGGGCAGAGCCAAACAAATGGCTAATGCTACGGATGGTGAGGAAGAGGTGGAAGACGATGTTGCTCAAGTAGAGGGGTAATCCAATCCGGGCTCCCAAAGGAGCCAGTCGCTGGTGGTTAATTCCACAGTGAGCCGCCCACCACCTGCCCACCCCCCCAGCCAAGCAGGCTTGGATACACTCCTGCAAGCTACCCTGGCCAGACTGAAGGAAGGAGACAAGACCTCGTATGAGACCCTCATAGCAGCAACAGAACGTCGCAAGCAGAAACAGCCCCGTGCATGCATGGGCCCGTGTGGACAGGTGTTGTCTTTGTAGAACTATACCAAGCTGACCTTACAAGTCCCCAGGGGGTGCTGAATGTTACATTGGTGAAAGTGGGAAGGCGTTACGGGAGTCTTCTGATAAAATAGTCCTATCAGGCGAGGTGTGGGTTCTTCACATGTGGTGGCAGTGGAAGGATTCTGTGAGATCTCTCTGATGCCATCCTTCACAACCTTCTTTTCAGAAGTACAAAAAATTGTGGCCAATGGCACATTTATGCACGCCTAAAAAGACAGACACCGCTGGATCATAGGCAGCCAGATGGCATCCACAGTGCCTTCATCTGCCTCATTATAGGGAATCTTCCAATGCGGGTTACGTCTGCATTTCAAGATTTACACAGAAACCCCAGTATAAGAACTCAGGGCAGAGTGCAGGATAAATGTGCGCCGAGCCTTATTGCGATCTTTGGCAGGCAGAATGGTGAAGAATTGATTTTATTTATATTTCACGCCGTTCCTCTTGCGATAAAATTTATAAGGCCGCTTTATTCTTTGGATCAATACGATTACAGCGATATCACATTTATATCTTTTACGTTTTGGCACTTTTACGCGTAAACTTTAGTATAGAGGAAATCATTATTTTGCATCACTGAATTCTGAGAGCTATAATTTTTTTTATTTTTTGGCTGATCGAGCTGTATGGCAGCTTGTTTTTTGTGAGACAAGATGACATTTTCAGAAATACCATTTGTGTTTACATTCATCTTTGTGATTGCGTTTTATTGCACTTTTTGTTCAGCCGCATGATAACGCATTGTGTTTTGCCTCGTTTTGTGTATTTTTTTTCTCTACTGTGTTCACGGAAGGGATTTACTAGTGGGACAGTTCTATAGATCGTGTAGTGGATGCAGTGTTACCAAACGTGTACTTTTGTTTATTTTTTTAAAAATTTTTTACATAGAAATATTTATGGGTACAACTTTTGTGATTTTTTTTTTTTTTTTTTTTTACTCCGTTCCACTATAGGACTTTCACTTTTTGCAGTCTGATTGCTGTAAAAAAAGCATTGAAATGCTCAAGCATTGCAGTGCTTTATAACCTGTCAGCTCTGCAGACAAAAGATAGTTAGATCATGCACTGTGTATGATCTACAGTGCCTTGCGAAAGTATTCAGCCCCCTGGAACTTTTCAACCTTTTCCCACATAACATGCTTCAAACATAAAGATACCAAATGTAAATTTTTGGTGAAGAATCACCAACAAGTGGGACATAATTGTGAAGTTGAACGAAATTTATTGGTTATTTTAAATTTTTGTGGAAATTCAAAAACTGAAAAGTGGGGCGTGCAATATTATTCGGCCTCTTTAACTTAATACTTTGTTGCGCCACCTTTTGCTGCGATTACAGCTGCAAGTCGCTTGGGGTATGTCTCTCTCAGTTTCGTACATCGAGAGACTGAAATTCTTGCCCATTCTTCCTTGGTAAACAGCTTGAGCTCAGTGAGGTTTGATGGAGAGAGTTTGTGAATAGCAGTTTTCAGCTTTTTCCACAGATTCTCGATTGGATTCAGGTCTGGACTTTGACTTGTCCATTCTAACACCTGGATATGATTATTTGTGAACCATTCCATTGTAGATTTTGCTTTATGTTTGGGATCATTGTCTTGTTGCAAGACAAATCTTTGTCCCAGTCTCAGTTCTTTTGCAGACTCCAACAGGTTTTCTTCAAGAATGGTTCTGTATTTGGCTCCATCCATCTTCCCATAAATTTTAACCATCTTCCCTGTCCCTGCTGAAGAAAAGCAGGCCCAAACCATAATGCTGCCACCACCATGTTTGACAGTGGGGATGGTGTGTTCAGGGTGATGAGCTGTGTTGCCTTTACGCCAAACATATCGTTTGGCATTGTTGCCAAAAAGTTCGCAAGGCACTGTATTTGCTAGTGCCATACACCTCGCACGCTTACCATGCCATTAGAAAGGTCATCGGAGTTCGGCGCTCTTACTGACATCATTGAGATGAACGGAGTTCATTGGCTCTGAACTCTGATGACCTTATTGACAGCACCGCGAGCGTGAGAACTTTCTCACGCTTGTGGTGAAGGCAAAGGAGTTAATTGGATATGAACCCCGCTCAACTTTAGCATGTCACCACGAGGCACTGAGCTTAACAAACACACATAGTTCAATATCTCTGCTGGATGGCTGGCTGTTTAGTCGCATCATGCAACAACGCAGCCGGCCATCTAGATGTAGCAGAACTAGACGTGTCGCGGAACAGTTAGATTATCTTCTCAACCGATAGTTGAAGAATATGGTTTATTATTTTAATTCTTTTACAAGGGACATTGGCTTCAGTGGATTGGCTGTAAAGTGAGTATAACTTTTAATTAATTTAAAGTAAATAAAGAAGTCTGTCATTTGTTCAAATAAAGGACTTTATTCTGGGTTTTTTTTTTCACAATCTGACTATGGGGTTAGTAATGGAGAGGCGTCTAGAAGATGCCTGCATTACTAACTCCTGTGCTTGATGTCACCTGATAATACAATGCTGACATAAACCTCAATACTATGACCCCACTTGCAACCAGACCATGGCAAGTGGGAAGAGCGAGGCTAAGTGCCTGATTTGGTGCATTTTATGGATGCACCATTTCTGGGGCAGCTGAGGGCTGATGTTTTTAGTCTGGGACGGGGCCAATAGCCATGGCCCCTTCCTAGGCTATTAATATCATCAGCCCACAGCTGTCTGCCTAGCCTTTGCTGGTTATTAATCATAGGTGGAAATAATTTTTTTTTTTGGAGGGGGGGTGATGTCTGCATTTTAATAACCAGTTAAGGCTACATATACAGCTGTGAGCTGGTATTAATAGCCTTGAAAACTCAATGGGTATTTACCCCCTCCCAGGCTATTAAGATCTGCCCCCAGCTGCCTGCCTTCCGTCTGCTGGTTAAAATATTGGGAGATATCACGTCATTTTTTTTTTCCAGAAATTATTTTATTCAGTAATACATGTACGGTAAGCTACACAAGCACTGCACAAATTATATAGGCGACTGACCTTTTAACTATTCTATTCTGTCGGATTTTCAAGGACATGGGTGTGTAAAAATTGGATGGCACTCGAATGGTTCGAGAGCCGGGACATTTTTTTTTTTGTTTATCACATTTCATTGGCAAGTCTCATCCGAGATGTACAGGACAAGTACTACCGTACAGTGTGTATATACAAAATAATGCAGATACTGAGAAATACAGCCAATATACAGGACCAGTGAATTGGTACTGTGCAAGGTATATACAGTGGGGAAAGTATTTGATAAAGTGCCAATTTTGCAAGTTTTCCCAACTACAGAGAATGGAGAGGTTTGTAATTTTTATTGTATGTGCATTTCAACATTGTATGATTTACATTTCATGCAATAAAATGCAATTTAATTATCTGATAATCTACCAACCATCAAAAATTCTGGCCGTCTCAGACCAGTTAGTTTTTCTTTAAGAAGCCCTCCTACTCTGCACGCATTTCCTGTATTAATTGCACCTTCACAATCAATCACACTCCCACATATCCACCATGGCCAAGGCCAAAGAGTTGTCTAAGGACACCAGGTACAAAATTGTAGACCTGCACAATGATGGGATGGGCTACAGGATAATAGGCATGCAGCTTGGAGAGAAGGCAACAACTGTTGGCACAATTATTAGAAAATGGAAGAAACACAAGATGACAGTCAATCTTTCTTAGTCTGTGGTCCATGCAAGATCTCACCTCGTGGGGTATGGATGATTCTCAGAAAGGTCACGACTCAGCCCAGATTTAGACGGAAGGACCTGGTCAATGATCTGAAGAGAGCTGGGAACACAGTCTCAAACATTACCATTAGTAATGTCATGTCTACACTGTCATGGATAAAAATCCTGCAGGGCACGCAAGGTCCCCCTGCTCACGTCAGCACGTGTCCAGGCCCTTTTGAAGTTCGCCAATGAAAGTCGTGGTCAGGGGACACTGAAATACAACCTTTTGGTCCACTCGCCAAGTTTGGAGGAAGAATAAGGATGAATGCAATGCCTAAGAATACCGTTCGAACCGTGAAGCATGGTGGGGAAAAAAAAAAATCAAAATCATGATTTAGGGCTGCTTCTCTGTAAAGGGGACAAGACGACTGCACAATAGTGAAGGGAGGATGGATGGGGTCGTGTATCGCAAGATTTTGACTAACAACATCGTTGTTTCGGTATAAGCATTGAAGATGGGTCATGGCTGGGACTTCCAGCATGACAGTGACCCGAAACACAGCCAGGGCAACTAATCAGTGGCTCCATACGAAGCATTTCAAGGTCTTGGAGTGGCCTATCCAGTCTCCAGACCTGAACCCAATAGTAATTCTTTGGAGGGAGCTGAAACTCAGTGTTGTCCAGCGACAGCCCTAAACCTTCTGGAGAAGATCTGAATGGAGGAATGGGCCAAAATCCCTTCTGCATTGTGTGCAAACTTGGTCAAGAACTACAGGAAACGTCTGACCTTTGTATTTGCAAACAAAGGTTTCTGTACCAAATATTACGTTATTCTATTGTATTAAGTACCTTAGTGCAATAAAAAGCTAATTATGTGAAAATCATACCATATGATTTTATTTTTATTTTTTTAGATTCTGTCTTTCACATCTTAAGTATACCTACAATAAAAAATTACAGACCTCCATTCTTTGTAGGTGGGAAAACTTGCACAATTGGCAGAGTATCACATACTTAGTCTGTCCTACACTTTGCGTGACAGGAATATAAGTGCAACACAAAGGGATGAGAGGAAAGGGAACCAAACACTAGGGAAGAGGGGAGTGGAAAACTTCTAGACAGATCTAACATCTCCCTGTCTGTCCTATCGCCCCTATACAGGTTCTGCACCTATCGCCAAGCAGGATACTCAATTCCTGCCTGACCCTGGTGATAATTGATAATGAACTTGGCATTCAAAATTTTTTAGAAGAAAAATTCCATCTTTATTGGCATCCAGATAACATTTATTGTAAACGTTTTCGGCCCAACATAGGGCCTTCATCAGAGATTGTTTTAGGATTTGCTGTTTTAAAAAATAAAAAAAACTGAAAATTAGGTACAAAAATGAACATTATATGATGCACAAAAGGAAAAAAGAGGGGAAAAAAGAGGAAAAAAAAAGAGAGAAAACAACATAGTATGTCGAATAAGCATATATTCAGTCCCGGATTTCTAGAGATTGATCCACAAAGATGAGTCATGCAATCATTCTGTGAAAATATACATGTAAAACTCGGTGTTAAGGAAAAACAAATGGCACAATCCGCACCCAGCACTTTGGAGCCCTTATATCCTTTTTCCCTTTGAGGAGCTTTACCTTTGAGGAGCTCCATTTGAACCATACTATTGTTCTTGCCAGTATAGAAACGATTTGTTTTTTCCCTAACACCGAGTTTTAAATGTACGGTATATTTTCACTGAATGATAGCATGACTCGTATCTTTGTGGATCAATCTCTAGAAATCTGGGCCTGAATATATGCTTATTCGACATATTGTTATTTTCTCTTTTTTTTTTTTTTTCTTTTTGTGCATCATATGATATTCATTTTTGTACCTAATTTTCTGTTTTTTTAAAACCGCAAATCCTAAAACAATCTCTGATGAAGGCCCGATGTTGGGCCGAAAATGTTAAGAATAATTGTTATCTGGATGCCAATAAAGATGGAATTTTTCTTCTAAAAAAAATTTTGAGTGCCAAGTTCATTATCAATTATATTACGGGCTGGATACCCTACTTGTGCACCTTCTACGAACTCACTGACTTCAGAGTGCCTTGTTGTTTCATTATCTGAATTTTCCTTCACAAGAGCACCAACCAATGATGTCGAGCAAGACTTTCTCTTATAACGCAATGGAGACGGCAGAGATTGTTTCCAAAGTAACCGCATCAAGTGATTTTCTCCAAACTCCCACATGAGAGATCAAGAACAGAGACCTGGAACGGGAATCTAGAAGAGCCATAAACCTAGAATTACATTCTATAACATTAGCCGAATATTTACGAGTCCAACATATACCATGAGGCCTGAGAGTACCTTTACAAACTACCTGTTTTCAGGAGGATAAAGAATACTGCACTAAGTTTGAACAAGTGCTCGTTTGACTTGCTGACCCTGACTTTATCTTTCTTGCAGAAGAATCTGGATACGATTAATTCTCAGATATATGCTATAGAGAGTCAGCTCTCAAGCACCATGACTCAGGAGGAGTTCCAGGAGATCAAGCAGAAGAACCAGGAAAGTATACTTACACACAGAGCAGATCTATAGAAGAGGAAAACAGCAAAGTTCTTACGAGATACCGAAGAATATCTGCAGAACCGGGTGTACGGATGGCGAAATACACGTTTCCCCAGACGTCGCACTTCACAAAGTTCCTCTGGGTCAGCAGACAGCAGATCTGGTACAACCAACAGCGCTACCTCCACTACTTTTTTAGGCCACAACCGGGGCCGCCCAAGAGGAAGACGAGGTGGGGTGGCCAGTGCAACCGGGGAAGCCAGAACCAACATAACGACCAGATCACAGGTAATACACCTTTAGTAATCAACATTTCTTCTAAGAACCTGGATATAAACCAATTGTCACTACTCCAGAAAGGGTTATTTTTTTGTCCAGCATACAAATTTAATTTTTTCGAGCTCAATATGGATCTACAAAGGTTTTTTAGAAACCTTAGACTTAAAGTCCATTTTTCTAAACAACCTACTATACCAACGGGCCAAGTTACTTCATCATTACTACAATTCAAGGAGTTAGGACTCCAGACACACAGTTCTTTTATGCCCCCAAGCGAGAACCCACCGGTGGAAACCTTCATTTCACTAGTGGAAAGGGACATACAGCATTTCACTAGGGAGGTCAATCAAGGGAAATTTCATCACACCAACTTAACTGTACAAGAAAAAGCGGCCCGTGATTGTCCTCAAACAAATCACTAGTCATTAAACCGGCCGATAAAGGAGGGGCCATAGTGATCATGGATAGAACAGACTACCTTAGTGAAATCCATAGACAATTGAATGACACAGAGATATACATGGCCATCCCATATAATCCCCTTAACTCCATCATTAACAAGATTCAACCCATTATAGATCATGTGAAGGAGGGTACTATAGATAAAAAATTGGGTGAATTTCTCTTAAAAACATCCCATTACATCCGTTTTTTACATTCTACTGAAGATCCGCAAGCGGTTGGATAAACCACCAGGGCGCCCTATAGTGTCCTCCACGGACTCTATTCTATCACCACCTGCCATGCTGTTAGAAAAGATTTTTACACCATTGATTACACAACTAGGTCATACATTAAAGATACAAATGAATTTCTCACTCTCATTAAAAACTTGGGACCCCCTTTCCCCGTCCTCTATTCTTGTCACATGGGACGTGAACAGTCTTTACACGTCAATAACACATGAAAAGGGCATGAGAGCTATGGAAATTCTCTTGGAGAAAGTGAGCATTGATACCAAGATTTGTGACCTTTGTTCCGACCTCTTAGGGTTGGTACTTAAAGAAAATTACTTTCTTTTTCAGGATACTTATTACATCCAGTGGCAGGGCACAGCAATGGGGTCACATGTAGCACCCCCGTATGCCATTGCTTATATGGCTTTCTTTGAGGACAATTGTGTATACACCCACCCTCTATTTACACAGCATTCGCGTGTGTGGGTTCGATTCATTGATGATATTTTTTGCGTTTGGAATGGCCCCATTGACACTCTGTTACAATTTGATCCTCATATAAACAATATCTGGCCCGAACTTAAATTTAGTCTACAACACAGCACTGACAAAATTAGCTTCCTGAACACGTTGGTCTGTAAAAACGAAACAGGAGAATTATCTATTGACCTATATGTCAAACCGACAGATAGGAACAGCATTTTACACTTCGATAGCTTTTACCCACCAGCTGTCAAAAAATCGATCCCCAGATCCCAATATTGCAGAATTGATAGAATTGTCACTAATGTAGAGACAAAAAAACTTCGATTGGATGAAATGACAAAGAAGTTCACTGAGAGGGGTTACCCTGGCGGTCTTTTAACGCAATCTAGAGCCAATAGCAATCCGAGGACCAAAAATCCTACTAAACGCTTACCATTTGTGAACACGTTTCATCCCTATTCTAGAAAAATACAGGCCACTATCAATAAACACTGGAACATACTTTCACATAGCTACCCTGTGTCATGATCCAGGACGAGATTTCGCTTTGACCCGTCCTGGTTAGACTATGGGTTAATTGTGCTGCCTCTCTCTGGCAGCAGGAGGCTATTTAGTGCTCACTGGACCTGGGTCCGGTGTCAGTTATACTCCTGCCCTCGGCTGAGTTAAGTGACCTCTTGTATACGTGTGCCTTGTGCCTGATATCTTGCTTGCTTGTTCGGTTGTGATCTGGTTCTGTCCCTGTTACGAGTTCTGCCTGACCCTCTTGTACTGCGCTACCTCTCGTGTATGACTCTGCTTGTGACCCGACTCCTCTCTGCTTGTCTCCTTGGTACCACGTCGCCCTCTTGTGTATGACCTTTGGCTCTGTCTGACTACCCGTCTGTTTGTCCTTCCTGTACCTCGTTTGCCCGTACTGCTGTGACCTCTGTTTTGCCTGACTCTGAGTTGTTGTATGGTGTCCTGTCCTATCTGAATACAGGACGCTAAGCCCCGCCCCCTTGCAGTCACATGACCATAGGTCCCGTGCAGATTATTCAGTTTCAGTGTCCGCAAGTCCTATGCCTCTTTACTTTCCAGCGCTGACTGGACCCTGACACTATTAACCTGAAGCACGCCTGGTCACCTCTGCTGCCCTGCTCCACAGGTATCTTTTGGCACTGCTTCTGTACTCAGGACACGCGCACTGGCTCTATGAGCAAGTGCAGTGCGGTGTCTCTGACACCCTGAAATACCGGAGTTTCAACAATCCTTCCTTCCCTGTTATCGTAGGCCTAAGAATTTGAGGGATAGGTTAGTCACGGCGGATGCTGGCTCAAACACAGTAATACCAAGACAAACATTTCTACAGATAAACGGGACTTTTCCATGTTTATCGTGTTTACAGTGTAACTATACAAAGAGGAAATCAAGTCTTTCACCCACAGACCGGACAGCTATTCCGGTCAAAGGATTCTATACGTGCGAATCCACATACGTTATATACTTGATAAAGTGCCCATGTGGCCTTGCCTATGTAGGCGAAACAACTCAAATGGTAAGGGATAGAATATCCCAGCATAAATCCAACATAAGGTGCAAAAGGACCCGTCTCCCGTTACCATACCATTTCCTTGATAAGGGACACAGTATTTCTCAACTCAAGTTCCAAGTTTTGGAACAAATTGAACCCAGTAGGAGGGGTCAAGATAGGACTAAGATCCTCAAAAGAAGAAAGGCCTATTGGATTTTTACCCTCCAAACTTTGGAGCCAAGAGGACTGAACAGAGACTATGACGTATAAAGTTTCCTATGAAATACTGGTGGTTTTTTCAACTACAATGCATTAACTGTAAATCATGTTATACATTCAATGTTTATTAATTAATTTTCTCTTTCTCCTTCGTAGAACCGCTAGATCCATTCTTCATCTTCCCACTGGGCACCTCTGTTTACTCTGTATGATACACATGTCACCAACCTTTCTATTACAGGGAACAATTTTTCTAACATGTTCTAACGCTATCTGTATCTTACTGGTTACCCATAGGATGTTAGGCTCTTATACATATTAAGGAATGTATCATCTCTATTGCATTATTCTCTTTCTATACCCTAACTCCCTAGCTGGCCTTCTTCCCTAGAATACACGTCTTAGGCTGACAATGCTATCGCTTTCCCCCTAAAGCGCAGGCGTGGTTAGTCCCAGTCAGGTGACCACAATGACGTGATCTAACATCGCTGTTTACATCTAAACATTCCCCTAGTGACATGCGCACTGACAGTGCTCTAGCTATCCCGATTCTGACACACAGCGCAGGCGCGAGCGGCGATACCATGTGACCGCTATGACGCGATTCAGTGGGTGTCCCCGCCAGGTTAAATACCCGGAAGCAGATGCCTGAGCATGGCTCCTCTGCTCACAGCAACACACTTCGCATACCGAAGGGGACACCATCGCAGGTACAGTCAGGGGCTGACAACCCCATACCACGCTCTACTGACGCAGCTAAGATATACCCAGCTGATATGTTTCCCCCTTTTTCCCAGCGCCATGCCATAGTGACAATCGTCACAATACCCTAGCGCTATTATCCCACATTTATTTATCAGCATTCAGGTAATCACAGGGATTGCTCTTTTCTAATATGGGTATTACTCTAATATGAAATGATTATGTACTGAGATATATATGCAGATATGGCCTGACTTTTCTCTCCTTTTACCTCTTAAGAGGATCAACATATTCGAACCACATATAATATAATCATTACCGTATATTTCTTTGAAATGGGCACAATCAGCACCCAGCACTTTGGAACACTTATATCCTTTTTTCCTTTGAGGAGCTCCATTTGAACCATACTATTGTTCTTGCCAGTATAGAAACAGTTTTTTTTCCTTAACACCGAGCTTTACATGTATATTTTCACAGAATGATTGCATGACTCATATCTTTGTGGATCAATCTCTAGAAATCCGGGACTGAATATATGCTTATTCGACATATTATGTTGTTTTCTCTCTTTTTTTTTTTTCCTTTTGTGCATCATAGGATATTCATTTTTGTACCTAATTTTCTGTTTTTTTTTGTTTTTTAAAACAGCAAATCCTAAAACAATCTCTGATGAAGGCCCTATGTTGGGCCGAAAATGTTTAGAATAAATGTTATCTGGATGCCAATAAAGATAAAAATTTTTAGAAGAAAAATTCCGAGTGCCAAGTTCATTATCAATTATATTACGGGCTGGATCCCCTGCTTGTGCACCTTCTACGAACTCATTGACTTCAGAGTGCCTTGTTGTGTTTCATTTCATGACCCTGGTGATAAGCTCTGCACCAGGAAGGACAGGATGGGCGCTAGTCAATCCTCATTACTGCAAAAGCCAACCAGGATTGACAAATGAAACAAGGAAACACTTAGCTTGAGAAGACTCAGAAAGAAAACACCAACATCCTCCAAACTCCAAAAAGGCTGATAGCAGACTGCAACAGGAAGTTGGGAGTTATAAAAACCCAGATCCAGGTGACACCATTAACCCCTTAACCCCCAAAGGTGGTTTGCACGTTCATGACCGGGCCAATTTTTACAATTCTGACCACTGTCCCTTTATGAGGTAATAACTCTGCAACGCTTCCATGGATCCTGGTGATTCTGACATTGTTTCTCGTGACATATTGTACTTCATGTTAGTGGTAAAATTTCATTCAAATAACTTGCCTTTATTGGTGAAAAAAAACGGAAATTTGGCGAAAATTTTGAAAATTTCGCAATTTTCCAACTTTGAATTTGTATGCCCTTAAATCACAGAGATACGGCACACAAACTTAATAAGTAACATTTCCCACATGTTTACTTTACATCAGCACAATTTTGGAACCAAAATTTTTTTTGTTAGGAAGTTATAAGGGTTAAAAGTTAACCAGCGATTTCTCATTTTTGCAACACCATTTTACAGTTGTGGCCAAAAGTATTGACACCCCTGCAATTCTGTCAGATAATACTCAGTTTCTTCCTGAAAATGATTGCAGACACAAATTCTTTGGTATTATTATCTTCATTTAATTTGTCTTAAATGTCTTAAATACGATTAGTCCCCAATCACCACAATTTTAAGCGTGTCCTGAAAACGCATTTATTCAGACTGGCCTACCGCCTCAACACATTAACCTAATCTATCCCTGTGTGGCACAGCCAAAAGTTTTACCATAACCAGGTTCCCCGCATCATTCTCCCACATGCTTTATGCATCCATTAGCCCTCTGTGTCCGTACTGTCACACACCTAACATTATGGCTGGTCCATACAATCAGGGCAACTGTTACCACCCACCTTTCGTGTCTACCTCTTTCCTCATAGACTGTAAGCTTGTGAGCAGGGCCCTCTTTCCTCTTGGTATTTGTTATAATCTACTGTATGTGATTATTGTTATGCTGTAATGTCTATTGTCTGTACAAATCCCCTCTGAAATGTAAAGTGCTGCGGAATATGTCGGCGCTATAAAAATAAAATTTATTATTATTATAAATGAAAAAACACAAAAAGAATTGTCCTAAAGCCAAATTGGATATAATTCCACACCAAACATAAAAAAGAGGGTGGACAAAAGTATTGGCACTGTTCGAAAAATCATGTGATGCTTCTCTAATTTGTGTAATTAACAGCACCTGTAACTTACCTGTGGCGCCTAAAAGGTGTTAGCAATAACTAAATCACACTTGCAGCCAGTTGACATGGATTATAGCTGACTCAACCTCTGTCCTTTGTCCTTGTGTGTAACACATTGAGCATGGAGAAAATAAAGGAGACCAAAGAACTGTCTGAGGACTTGAGAAACCAAACTGTGAGGAAGCATGAGCAATCTCAAGGCTACAAGTCCATCTCCAAAGACCTGAATGTGCCTGTGTCTACCGTGCGCACTGTCATCAAGAAGATTAAAGCCCATGGCACTGTGGCTAACCTCCCTAGATGTGGACGGAAAAGAAAAATTGACAAGAGATTTCAACGCAAGATTGTGCGGATGTTGGATAAAGAACCTCGACTAACATCCAAACAAGTTCAAGCTGCTCTGCAGTCCGAGGGTACAACAGTGTCAACCCATACTATCCGTCGGCGTCTGAATGAAAAGGGACTGTATGGTAGGAGACCCAGGAAGACCCCACTTCTTACCCCGAGACATAAAAAAAGCCAGGCTGGAGTTTGCCAAAACTTACCTGAAAAAGCCTAAAACGTTTTGGAAGAATGTTCTCTGGTCAGATGAGACAAAAGTAGAGCTTTTTGGGCAAAGGCATCACCATAGAGTTTACAGGAGAAAAAAAGAGGCATTCAAAGAAAAGAACACGGTCCCTACAGTCAAACATGGCGGAGGTTCCCTGATGTTTTGGGGTTGCTTTGCTGCCTCTGGCACTGGACAGCTTGACCGTGTGCATGGCATTATGAAGTCTGAAGACTACCAACAAATTTTGCAGCATAATGTAGGGCCCAGTGTGAGAAAGCTGGGTCTCCCTCAGAGGTCATGGGTCTTCCAGCAGGACAATGACCCAAAACACACTTCAAAAAGCACTAGAAAATGGTTTGAGAGAAAGCACTGGAGACTTCTAAGGTGGCCAGCAATGAGTCCCGACCTGAATCCCATAGAACACCTGTGGAGAGATCTAAAAATGGCAGTTTGGAGAAGGCACCCTTCAAATATCAGGGACCTAGAGCAGTTTGCCAAAGAAGAATGGTCTAAAATTCCAGCAGAGCATTGTAAGAAACACATTGATGGTTACCGGAAGCGGTTTGTCGCAGTTATTTTGGCTAAAGGTTGTGCAACCAAGTATTAGGCTGAGGGTGCCAATACTTTTGTATGGCCCATTTTTGGAGTTTTGTGTGAAATGATCAATGTTGTGTTTTTTCATTTAAGACAAATTAAATGAAGATAATACCAAAGAATTTGTGTTTGCAATCATTTTCAGGAAGAAACTGAGTATTATCTGACAGAATTGCAGGGGTGTCAATACTTTTGGCCACAACTGTATTTTACGGACCACATCACATTTGAAGTCACTTTGAGGGGTCTATATGGTAGAAAATCCCCAAAAGTGACACCATTCTAAAAACTGCACCCCTCAAGGTGCTCAAAACCACATTCAAGAAGTTTATTAACCCTTCAGGTGCTTCACAGGAATTTTTTGAATGTTTAAAAAAAAAATGAACATTTAACTTTTTTTTCACAAAAAAAATTCAGGTCCAATTTTTTTTTTTTTTATTTTACCAAGGGTATCAGGAGAAATTAGACTGCAAAAGTTATTGTGCAATTTGTCCTGAGTACGCTGATACCTGATACGTGGGGGGGGGGAGACCACTGTTTCGGCGCATGGCAGAGCTAAGAAGGGAAGGAGCGCCGTTTGACTTTTCAATGCAAAATTGGCTGGAATTCAGATCGGACGCCATGTCACGTTTGGAGAGCCCCTGATGTACCTAAACAGTGGAAACCCCCCACAAGTGACCCCATTTTGGAAACTAGACCCCCCAAGGAACTTATCTAGATATGTGGTGAGAACTTTAAAACTCACATGGGCTTCAGAGAAGTTTATAACGTACAGCCGTACAATGAAAATTTTTTTTCCACAAAAATGATCTTTTCACCCCCAATTTTTATTTTCAAAATGGTAACAGGACCCTAAAAGTCATTGTGCAGTTTGTCCTGAGTACGCTGATACCCCATATGTGGGTGTAAATGACTATTTGGGCGCATGGCAGAGCTCGGAAGGGAAGCACCGCCATTTTACTTTTTTGGCTGGAATTGAGATCGGACACCATGTCGCGTTTGGAAAGCCCCTGATGTACCAAAACAGTGGAAACCCCCCACAAATGACACCATTTTGGAAATTAGACCCCTCAAGGAACTTATCTAGATGTGTGGTGAACTTTGAACCCCCAGTGCTTCATAGAAGCTTAACGCCCAGGCATGAAAATAAAATCATTTTTTCCACAAACATGATCTTTTAGTCCCCAATTTTTTTATTTTCCCAAGGGTAACAGGAGAAATTGGACCCCAAAAGTTGTTGTCCAATTTGTCCTGAGTCCGCTGATACCCCATATGTGGGAAAAAACTACTGTATGGACACACGTTGGGGCTTGGAAGGGAAGTAGTGACGTTTTGGAATGCAGACTTTGATGGAATGGTTTGCCGGTGTCATGTCGTGTTTGGAGAGCCCCTGATGTGCCTAAACTGTTGAAACTCCCCACAAGTGACCCCATTTTGGAAACTAGACCCCCCCCCCCACGGAACTTATCTAGATGTGTGGTGAGCACTTTGAACCCCCAAGTGCTTCACAGAAGTTTATAACGTCTGGGCGTGAAAATAAAAAAATCATATTTTTTTCCACAAAAATGATATTTTTGCCCCCAATTTTTTATTTTCCTAAGGGTAACAGGAGAAATTGGACCCTAAAAGTTGTTTTGCAATTTGTCCTGAGTAGGCTGATACCCTATATGTGGGGGTGAACCACTGTTTGGGCCCATGGCAGAGGTTGGAAGCGAAGGAGCACCATTTGACTTTTTCAACGCAGAATTGGCTGGAATTGAGATCAGACACCATGTTGCGTTTGGTGAGCACCTGATGTGCCCAAACAGTGGAAACCCCCCAATTCTAACTCCAACCCTAACCCCAACACACCCCTAGCCCTAACCCTAATGGGAAAATGGAAATAAATACATTTTTTTTTTACATTTTATTATTTTCACTAAGGGGGTGATAATGGGGGATTTGATTTACTATTTATGGCGGGTTTTTACTTTTGGCAGCTGTCGCATGCTAAAAGACGCTTTTTATTGTAAAAATAGTTTTTGCATCACCACATTTTGAGAGCTATAATTTTTCCGTATTTTGACCCACAGAGTCATGTGAGGTCTTATTTTTTGTGGGACGAGTTGACGTTTTTATTGGTACCATTTTCGGGCGCGTGACATTTTTTGATTGCTTTTTATTCCGATTTTTGGGACGCAGAATGAACAAAAACCAGCATTTCAAGAATTTCTTTTGGGGGGTGCGTTTACACCGTTCCGCGTGCAGTAAAATTGATAAGGCGGTTTTATTCTTCGGGTCAGTACGGTTACAGCGATACCTCATTTATGTCTTTTATGTTTTGGTGCTTTTATGCAATACAAACAATTTTATATAAAAAATTATTATTTTTGCATCGCTTTATTCTGCGAGCTATAACTTTTTTATTTTTTCACTGATGACACTGAATGGCGGCTCGTTTTTTGCGGGACAAGATGACGTTTTCAGCGGTACCATGGATATTTATATGCGTCTTTTTCATCGCGCGTTATTGCACTTTTTGTTCGGCGGTATGATAAATCATTATTTTTTGCTTCGTTTTTTTTTATTTTTATTTTTTAAGGGGTTCGCTAAAGGGGTTAACTAATGGGACAGTTTTATAGGGCGGGTCGTTACGGACGTGGCGATACCAAATATGTGCACTGTTTTTATAGTTTTTTATTTCCAAAAAATGAATTTATTAGGGAATTTTTTTTTTTTTTTTTTAATGTAGCGATTTTTTTTAAATCTATTTTTACTTTTTTTTAACTTTATTACATTGTCCCAGGGGGGACATAGCTGTCATGTGACAGATCGCTGATCTGTCACATCACAGATCACTGTGACAGATCAGCAGTCTGTCAGAGGCATAGAATTAGACTTCCTCATGCCTGCGCTTTGCAGACACTGAGGAAGCCAGCTCCCTGCAGGCCCCCGTCGCCATCTTGGATCCGGGGACCTGCAGGGAAGGAGCACCCCGCAGCAGCGCTGCACATTGCGCTGCTGTGGGGGGCTCAGGGAAGCACAGAGGGAGCCCCCTCCCTGCTGATGCTTCCCTTTAACCCCGGTACACGGCAATCGTGTTTGATCGCTGTGTGCAAGGGGTTAACGTGTCGGGGGCGGTCCGTGACCGCCCCTGACACATAATGCCGGGTGTCAGCTGTGATAATCAGCTGACACCCGGCCGCGATCAGCTGCGCTCCCCCCGTGAGCGCAGCTGATCGCGCTAGACGTACTATCCCGTCCATGGGCATAGGGGCCCAGGTCCCATGGACGGGATAGTACGTCTGATGTCAGAAAGGGGTTAAGGCCGGGGGAGGTGGACACTAGTCTTCAAGGCCAACTGCTGAGACTTTCTACAGCCAGATGCAGTGCGCTACTGTCTGCAGCTTCTAACACACCCGTTACAATTTCCCACTTTATATACAGGAGCAGGACTGTGCAATATGTTCAATCTATTTTATTGAGCATTTTACAAACAAAGAATATATTATATGCAGACAGATAATATATAGAATCATAGAAAATATCTAGTATTCAAAAATGAGAATACAACCATCTATCAGTAAATCAAACATACCATGGTAGACAATAACAGTAGCCATATGACGAACGCCAACAAGGTATTCAAGAGAGGAAGTATCCTCTTTATTATGCAGAGGACAGACATAGGGTAAAAAAAGCGGGAAAGAAAGACAAGGGAAGAGGGGGAATAAGGAAAAAAAAAAAAAAAGTTATGGATAAAGCAGTCCTTAAAATCATGTATATATTAATGTGCAAATTCCTATGTAACTGAAACATTCAGCGGAACAAATTATGTAAATCAGGTGAGTCCTGAAACAAAATCCATCCACTCCAAATCCTTCTAAAGTTATCGTTTGTACCATTGCAGTCTGCAGACAGCTCCTCCATTCTACATAGATTGACCATTTCCTTATACCAGTCTAATATGTCAGGGGGGTTTGTAAGTTTCCAAAACCGCGGGATTACCATTCGTGCTGCTGTTAGACAAAACCGAAGAATATCTCTCTTCTGAGTCCCTATTGAAGAAGGTAAAATTGACAGAAGAGCTATTTAAGGGAACCTTGCTACACTGTTTCCCGTGATTTGTTGATAATTGTCGAAAACCTTCTCCCAGAATGGCTTGATCTTAGAGCATTCCCACCAAATGTGAATCATAGAGCCCACCTCCCTCTCGCATCTCCAACAAACCCCTGAAACTGCTGGATATATTGCATGTAGTTTAGAAGGGTAATGATACCATCTCATAAGTATTTTATAGTTCTTCTCTTGTGCAATCCCAGCGCTAGCAAGTTTGTGTGAAGAGAAACCCCCTTTCCCATTCCTCAGGAGACAAGCTTATCCCCAAGTCTCTCTCCCACGCCTGCTGAAATGTTAACTTCTCCGCTTCACCCTCTCTGCTTAATCCCCCATAAATCACAGATTTTGCATGTGGAGGCTTATTTTCCTCTACGAACAATTTCTCAAAAAAGGTGAAGTTTGAAATCGAAATTTTATCAAAATTATGTGTTATTAGGAAGGATTGTAATTGCAAGTATTCAAACCACCTAATTTTCTCATTTGGAAACTGAGCCTATATAGAGACAAAAGAAGGCAACTCCCCATTTTCTAGCACCTGAAACAATTGGGTATCTCCAATGCCCTCCGACCGAGAAAAGATCCACGCAGGTATCCAGGGAGAAAGGATGGATTGAAAAACAATGATGTTAGTGGGCTAATATTCCTATCTGGGAACCCCTTCTTTCTCAGAGTGTGCCATATTTTAAGTGTGTCTCTAGATAAATTACAATTGACAATAATCAATGACTCCCCAGAACACCACGGCAGATGTCTTAAAGGGACATCTAAAGCCTCCTGTTCCACCCCCACCCACTGTTTAGCATCAGCCCGAAAGTGCCAGTCTAGAATCCTAAGTAATGTAGTAGCCTGAAAATACCTCTTAAAATTGGGAAAACCAGCACCACCTATAGATTTAGGTCGAGAAAGGGTCTGTATGCTTATGTGAGGTTTGAGTTTACCCCATATGAATTTGGTTAAAGCTGATCATAATTTACAGAAGAAACTATGAGGGGGGGGAAATCGGTATAGTTTGGAATATGTATAAGAAACGGGGTAAAACGTCCATTTTGATAGCATTCATCCTTCCAAACCAGGATAGTTTAAATTTACTATAATTCGCTAGGTCTCTGTATGTTCTGCTTAATAAAGCTTGATAGTTAGGCTCGAACAATTTATTAGGATCAGAAGGGACCACGATCCCTAGATATTTCAATGACTTTCCTTGCCATTTAAATGGAAATTTATTCATGATTTGAAGGACCTCATTCTGAGAAAATGATATATTTAAGGCTTCGGATTTGGAATAATTGACTTTAAAATTACTAAGTGATCCGAACCTATCAAATTCTTTTAAAATCATTGGAAACGATATTTGTGGTTGTGAGATATAAAGGAGTAAATCATCTGCATGCAGAGCTGTTTTATAAGAGTTAGGTCCTATCGTGTATCCATGAATATTGATATTATTTCTGATAGCGTTGGCTAGGTGTTCCATTACCACTACGTAAAGTAATGGAGAAAGTGGGGAGCTCTGTCTGGTTCCATTGTTGATCTTAAATGGGCTGGATAATGAACCATTTATTCTAACCCGCTCTGTTGGACCATTATATAATTCTAAGATTTTCTGTAGAAAGTGAGGACTTAGACCTATCTGTCTCAAGGCTTCCTCCATAAACCCCCAATGGACTCTATCGAAAGCCTTCTCTGCATCTACAGATAAAAGACCTAGTGGTGTGGAGCTAGTTTTTGCCTTGGAGATAAGTAATGTCTTAATAGTATTATCCCGGGCTTCTCGTCCTTTGACGAATCCCACCTGATCATTATTGACCAGGGAAGGAAGTAAAGGGGCTAGCCTGTCAGCTAAGATTTTTGAAAATAATTTAATGTCCATGTTTAAGAAAGAAATCGGCCTAAAGTTGGCAATTATTGAAGGGTCTTTACCTGGCTTAGGAAGCACACTAATGTGTGCTTCTAGAGACTGGGGAGCAAATCCAGTACTTTCATCAATAGCATTGAAAGTTTTTGCCATACATACACACAGCAGGAAAAGTGGCACTGTGAAGTGTATATATATATATATATATATATACATATACAGGACAGGCATAGTACTGTGTGTGCGTGTGTAAATGTGTGTGTATATATATATATATATATATATATACACACAGTTAGGTTTTTATATATTTGGACAGAGACAACATTTTTCTAATTCTGGATCTAGACATTACCACAATGAATTTAACAGAACAATTCAGATGCAGTTGAAGTTCAGACTTTCAGCTTTCATTTGAGGGTATCCACATTAAAATTGGATGAAGGGTTTAGGAGTTTCAGCTCCTTAACAAGTGCCACCCTGTTTTTAAAGGGACCAAAAGTAATTGGACAATTGACTCCAAGGCTATTTCATGGACAGGTGTGGGCAATCCCTTCGTTATGTCACTCTCAATTAAGCAGATAAAAGGCCTGGAGTTGATTTGAGGTGTTGTGCTTGCATTTGGAAGGTTTTGCTGTGAAGGGAACAAGCGGTCAAAGGAGCTCTCCATGCAGGTGAAACAAGCCATCCTTAAGCTGCAAAAACAGAAAAAACCCATCCGAGAACTTTCTACAACATTAGGAGTGGCAAAATCTACAGTTTGGTACATCCCGAGAAAGAAAGCACTGGTGAACTCATCAATGCAAAAAGACCTGGGCTCCCATGGAAGATAACAGTGCTGGATGATCACAGAATAATCTCCATGGTGAAGAGAAACCCCTTCACAACAGCCAACCAAGTGAACAACACTCTCCAGGAGGTAGGCGTATCAATATCCAAATCTACCATAAAGAGAAGACTGCATGAAAGTAAATACAGAGGGTTCACTGCACGGTGCAAGCCACTCATAAGCAAGAATCAAAAGGCTAGACTAGACTTTGCTAAAAAAACATCTAAAAATGCCAGCACAGTTCTGGAAGAACATTCTTTGGACAGTTGACACCAAGATCAGCCTCTACCAGAATGATGGAAAGAGAAAAGTATGGCGAAGGCGTGGTACAGCTCATGCTCCAAAGCATACCACATCATCTGTAAAACACAGCGGAGGCAGTGTGATGGCTTGGGCATGCATGGCTGCCAGTGGCACTGGGTCACTAGTGTTTATTGATGATGTGACACAGGACAGAAGCAGCTGAATGAATTGAGGTATTCAGAGCCATACTGTGTGCTCAGATCCAGCCAAACTGATTGGTCGTCGTTTCATACTACAGATGGACACTGACCCAAAACATAAAGCCAAAGCAACCCAGGAGTTTATTAAAGCAAAGAAGTGGAATATTCTTGAATGGCCAAGTCAGTCACCTGATCTCAACCCAATTGAGCATGTATTTCACTTGTTAAAGACTAAACTTCAGACAGAAAGGCCCACAAACAAACAGCAACTGAAAACCACCGCAGTGAAGGCCTGGCAGAGCATCAAAAAGGAGGAAACAGCGTCTGGTGATGTCCATGAGTTCAAGACTTCAGGCAGTCATTGCCAACAAAGGGTTTTCAACCAAGTACTAGAAATTAACATTTTATTTACAATTAATCTGTCGAATTACTTTTGGTCCCTTTAAAAACAGGGTGGCACATGTTAAGGAGCTGAAACTCCTAAACCCTTCATCCAATTTTAATGTGGATAGCCTCAAATGAAAGCTGAAAGTCTGAACTTCAACTGTATCTGAATTGTTTTGTTTAAAGTTCATTGTGGTAATGTCTAGAACCAAAATTAGAAAAATGTTGTCTGCCCAAATATATATGGACCCAACTGTACATACACACACAGTTGTGTCAAAAGTGTTTGCCACCCCTCCTGATTTCATATTCTTTTGCATATTTTTCACACTTTAAATGTTTTAGCTCAAACACATTTAAATATTAGACAAAGATAACAAAAGTAAACACAAAATGCAGTTTAAGTGAATGTCTTTATTATTAAGGGAAAAATAAATCCAAACCTACAGGGCCCTGTGTGAAAAAACTGATTGCTCCTAAACATAACAGGTTGGGCCACCCTTAGCAGCGACAACTGCAATCAAGTGTTTGCGATGTGGGCAAATTGCGGCCCTCTGGCTGTTCCAGTCCAGCCAATGTAACCATGGATACTTATGGTCCTGAAATGCCTGCACATGAAGACAGTGAATCAGAAAAATTAGACTACAATTCTAATTGGAGGTATTTGTTATTATTATACCTACCACATATTGGGATAGGATTTTGGACATGGGAATAACCCTTTAATTACACAAAAAAGATACACCGAGACTGTTGTATATACATCACATTAGATGTTGGGGCTCATGTATACATCACATGGGAGTCACAGAGGCGGTTGCATATACATCACAAGAACCCATCTTTGTACTCCCGCAGAGGCTGGAGGGAACATGTCCGGCTGCACACGCAGTTCAGGTGCAACTTCAAATAGGAGAGTGGGAAAAGAGATTGCGCTGAACCTGCTCACGAAGTATATACTCTTGATGGCTGGCTTCTTCTCAAGCCTCTTTCAGACATCCGTGTCTCCGGTACGTGTTGTGACAGCTTTCATATGTACTGGAGACACACAAGTAGACCCATTCAAGTAAATGGGTCTGTGCACTTCTGTGTGCTTCCATGGACCGTGTCCATTTTTTTTACCGATAGCACGGGCCGCAAAACGTCCCACAAACATGCACACATATGAGACACTGGGATGTCATCCGTGTGAAACGTACCGGCACCTGAGAAGCAGCAGTACAGTAAGCACTGTTCCCTGGCGCTGGGTGCAGAAGACAGCTCTCATTCTCCCTCGCTCTACCGGCGATCAGCGCAAACGGGTGAATGATGAGAGTTGTATTCAACTGATAACAGCGACAGCAGGCAACGGCTGATGGGACCATTACTCCCAGCAGCCTACACCAACTGCCGCTAATACTGATCTCACATAGTGAGCAGGTGGCGGCTGATGAAAGCATTCTTCACCCACTGCCTGCGCTATAAATAACAAGTCTGGCGTGGGTTCCCCTGTATTTTCTATAACTAGCCAGGCAAAACTGATAGCTTGGGGGGCTGCAACCCTCAGCTATCAGCTTCAGCAAGGCTGGTTATCAAGAATAGAGGGGTCCCCAACGCTGGTTAATATTTGAATACATGGGGCGGGGCCTAGCTCTTGATGTGAGAAGTCGGGTGGCTGTGCTTCTCTGCCACCATTAGCCTCAATTATCCTGCACAGAGCCCGAACCAGCCAATTCCTTTACCAGGATCAGATGTCTGAAGGTCCCAGGAGTCAGGGGTGAGCTTCTGCCAGACTCAGAGAGACAGACATGGGCCGCAAAAGGCAGAAAGATGTCGTAGCCTGCAGCAGTGCCTCAGTCCAAGATGGTGCTGAGAGAGAGGAGGAGGTGGGAAGAAGAAACACAGCCTTTGCACAGAGGCTGGAAGTCTCAGCCCGGCTGAACAGGTATGTGAAGGGCATAGAGACAGATGAAGAAGGAAATGGAGAGAGTGAGAAGCACAGAGATGAGGAGGAAGACGATGAGGAGATGCCTGTGCTGAATGCAGAGCTGGAGCAGGAGGAAGAGGGGGATGGTGACACTGTGCAGTTAGCTGAAAGTGCAGATGTAGCAGAGCCCACCCTGCGGGATGTATTCCAAGCTGTCTTATACTGCAAGACTGCCTTAACTGCTCTAACAAAGCAAGTGAATTGCCTGAAAGAAGAAATGGGAGGCATAAAAACATCTATGCAGAAAGTTACAGCCAGATTAACTGAGGTGGAGGACAGAGTTGGTGTAACAGAAGATCACTTAACCTCAGTGCAAAAGACACAACAACAGCACACTCAGAGGATCACGGTAGTAGCCAATAAAAATGATGACCTGGAGAACCGGTCACGTAGGAACAATTTGCGCATTGTGGGTATCCCTGAGAGAGCTGAGGGTGCTGACCCCACAACCTTTATTGAAACCTGGCTGCTGGACAAGTTTGGTGCTGATAACTTGTCGAGAGTGTTTGCGGTGGAGCGTGCCCATCGCGTACCCATGAGACCCCCAGTGCCGGGAGATGGACCTCGCACGATGCTAGCCAGAATCCTGAATTGCAGAGACAGGGACACTATCTTACGAAAGGCTGCAAAGTTGACAGATCTTAACCTGGAGGGCAAACGAATCGAAATATACCCGGATTACTCAGCCGAGGTGCAAAAGTTGCGACTGCGGTATGGCGAAGTGAAGAAACAGCTCCGCTCTTTGCATTTGAAATACTCTACAATTTATCCTGCTAAAGTAAGAGTGGATGCTTTTGGAAAGGTCATTTTTTTCCCGTCACCGGTTGAGGCTGCTTCGTGGTTGGAGCGCAACCGGAGCAAATTGAGAGAAGATAATGGCAATATGACCACATGACCCTGCTAGACTGATCACTGGACAGGGTTGTGGCGCTGCTTTACTCTGCGAAATAGGAGCGCAGAGGAGGGGGAGAACTCCCCACTGGGATCTACGTATTATGGTTAATTGTTTGACTAATGGTTCGGGACTATGCATACTGTTGACAATATGGCGGAGAGGCTGCCAATAATGGAGGAGGACCCGACGCATGTTGAAGTGCGGAATACTGAGAAGTTGCTCAGGTTCTTTGAGCTCCCACTCTCACGTTGGGGAGAGAGTGACAAGTGCAAAAGGGGAAGGGTGGGGGGAGGGGAAGCGGAGAGGGATGGGGGGAGGTGGGTGGGGTGGATTTGTAGGGAGATGGGGGTTTTCATGCTGTTTGACCGGGTATGATTGGGACCACAATGTAATGATGTTACTTGATGATGATGGATTGTTCTTTCTAATGCACAATGAGTAACCGTACTGTTCGGATGTTAAGTTGGAATGTACGTGGTATATCTGATAAGGTTAAGAGGGCGGCTGTTCTGAATCATATCAAATCCTGTGAACCTATGATCGCGTGCTTGCAGGAGACACATCTCACTAGAGACACTATGCACTGGTTGTCAAGAGCCTGGATGCTAAAGACATATCATTCTACTTATTCCTCGTACTCCAGGGGGGTGTCAGTCCTAATACACAAAAACACACATTATGAAGAGCTGGAAGTGCATGTAGACAGTGAAGGGCAGTATGTATGGATTGCTTGCAGATTGTTCGGACACAAAATGATTTTAGTGGCTTTATATATCCCTCCACCTTACTCTAAAAAGAAACTACAAGCAGTACTGGAACTGACGGGCAGATGGGGGGAGACTCCATTGTTGATTATGGGAGATGTTAATAACACTATGAATGATTTTTGGGATAAAGTACGACCGGCAGGTACGGAAGCTGGACAGGACAGGATGACTGCCTTTGGCAAGTATGTAGGGGAACTTGGGCTGGTAGATCTGTGGAGAGTACGAAATGAGGGTAAGAGGACTTTTTCATGTCATTCGGCAACACATGGAACACTGTCGAGGATAGACCTGGCTTTGGGGGATACCGCTATGGACGGGATGGTGGGGGAGGTGGAATACCTACAGAGGACTCTCTCGGATCATGGTCCTATGGTGGTCACGCTTCTGGTGAGATCTGCTCGGGGTCAGAGGGGAGGTTGGCGTCTACACCCGACGTGGCTTAAAGTGGTGGACATGGGTGGCATAACCAAAGAGCTAGAGCACTTCTTCCAAATGAACGAAGGGAGTACTGAGGCCACAACGGTATGGGATGCCATGAAGGCATTTATGAGGGGACTTTTTATAAGTGAGATTGCGAGGTGTAAGACCAAAACTAAATTGGCAGATCAACAAATAAAGGATGACCTGACAAGAGCGGAGGCAGACATGATTTTGGCGCCAATGAGTGAAGCTCACAATAGACTAAAATTGGCTCAGGAGGCAGTTGATAAACTGCACATGATGCAAGCTGAGAGGAAAAGGGCATTTCAGCAAGCTCAATTCTTTGAAGAAGGAGAGAGAGTAGGTCACTTGTTGGCGGTGATATCTGCGGCACAAAGGGAGTCTTCCAGGGTGTATAAACTGAGAGATCAAACAGGGGCGACTGACAGACACAAAGGACATACTGGAGGTCTTCAAGGCATATTACATGGCACTGTACACTTCGAGAGCACGGGACACAGAGGGGGATGTGGAGAAATTTTTGGAAGGCATTTCACTACCTAAATTGTCTGAGGAAGATAGGTTGAGGTTGGAAGAACCTGTGAGTGTGAAGGAGGTGGAATGTGCAATACTGTCTATGCCCAATAACAAATCACCGGGAGCTGGTCTACCTGGGGAGGTGTACAGGGAGTTAGTGGAACTGCTGGCTCCGAAATTGAAATCTGTGTTTGATGAGGCTTTAGTGACGGGGGCACTGCCGAGATCAATGGAGGAAGCAGTGATAGTGGTTCTGCCGAAGGAGGGAAAAGATCCCATGGATGCGGAGTCGTACAGGCCCATTTCGTTGTTGACAACGGATGTCAAAATACTCGCTAAGATCCTGGCCACCCGGCTCACCGGGGTTGCGCATACCATTATACACGAGGACCAGTCGGGCTTTATGCCTAACCGCTCCACGGCTGTTAACTTAAGAAGATTATTTCTTAATATGCAACTGCCTGCTGATAATGGTGGCAGGAGAATAGTGATGTCATTGGATGCTAGGAAAGCATTTGATAGCGTGGAATGGCAATACTTATGGAAAATAATGGAACTGATGGGATTCGGCCCCGCGTTCATGGCCTGAGTGAAGTTATTGTACTCATCCCCAAAGGCGGTAGTTAAGGTGAATGGAGAACAGTCCGGGATGTTTGACTTGCATAAGGGGAAAAGGCAGGGGTGTCCGCTGTCCCCGCTATTGTTCGCGGTGGCAGTGGAGCCCCTGGTGGCCAAGATTAGAGCTGAGAGGGGAGTGGTCGGATTTAAATTTGGGAAGCTGGAAGAAAAAATATCATTGTATGCCGACGACATCCTGTTGTTTTTGTAAAGTGCAGGAGAGACACTGGGGTGCGCGATGGATGTAATTAAACAATTTGGGAGCATTTCGGGACTGGAGATAAATTGGCACAAGTCTTATGTCATGGCTGTGGATAGAGCAATAGAAGCGGAGGAGATAGATGAGAGGGGGAAACAACTCCAGCTAGTTTCACAGTTTAAATACCTAGGGATATGGGTAGCTCTTCCACTGTCCCGATTCACGGATCTGAATTTGGTTCCTCTGCTAGAGAAATTTAAAGGGAAAATAGGTGCATGGTGCAAATTGGCTTTAACGGTAATGGGTAGAACTAACCTGATTAAGATGGTCCTTATGCCACAACTAATGTACGTTTTGCACAATTCGCCGATATGGCTACCAAAAAAACGGTTTCGGGGCATTGATTCTATCTCCAGATCCTTGATATGGGGCAAGAAGCAGGCACGGATTAAATTTGGAACTCTGCAAAAAGGAAAGGAAGAGGGAGGACTGGCCGCATTAAATCCATGGGTCTATTTCTTGGCAGTACAGGGCCAGCATGTCAGGGGATGGAGAGAGCTCGATTGTGGAGGAGCAGCTCACCGGGTGCTGGTACATGTGACGGGGAGACGCCCACTTATCCAGGGTCTAGAGGATGGTACCTTTAAGAAACTGGGAGCACCATATCCTACCATAGGCATGATTCAGAAGGTACGGGACACCATTAAAAGGATCAGAGGGGTGGATGAGCTGACTAGGTACTCACCGGTGTGGGACAATGAGCATCTGCCGGAACTTAATAAGCTGCGTCAAATGGGCAATTGGAAGGCGAAAGGAGTAAGATATGTGTGCCAGCAGCAGAGTGGAACGGACCTGAAGACCTTTGAGACATTGAGAGAGGAATTTGATTTGCCTTCGGTATGGGGGTTTCAATACTATATGCTTCAACATGCTTGGAGGGCACAGTGTAGATTGGGAGCCATGACGGTTCAGGGCGACATTGTACTAGAATTTGTGTGTATGAAAGGAGGGACGAGGGGAGTTATATCGAGCATATATCATGATCTACTACACTCCTATCTGGGGGACAATCACCTCACTGCAAAGAGTAAATGGGAGAGGGAGGTGGGTACCCTCACAACAGAACAATGGGAGACTATTCTTGAATATGTCCCGAAGATCTCTCTAAGCGAGCAGGCACGGCTCTCCCAATTATATGTAATACATAGAACATACAAAACACCGCTGGTCCTATTCAAGGCGGGCTTGAGGGGAGACTCTAGCTGCCCTAGATGTGGCACAGACCAGGCCGGACTGTTACATATGTTATGGTCGTGTCCGCGGCTGGTGGCATACTGGCTGGTCGTTATCAACAAAATTGAGAGAGCTTATGCATGTACGCTCGACAGGAATCCAGTGCTGTGTGTTTTGGGGGAGGTGGATGGGATACCTGTCTCAGAACATTACAAAGTGGCAATAGCGAGGTTGCTGTATGTGGCACGCAAACTAATAGCACGAAAATGGAAGGATTCGGAACCCCCCCACTAGGAGGGAATTTATTGCTCAGACACGTACGGTAATGCATTTAGAGGAAAGCATTTACAGGCGAAGGCATGGTGAAAGCACTTTCGAAAAAATATGGTCCGCCTGGATGGCGGTGATATGATTGCTAAGACTCTCAAGTATACCCGGCATAAGGAGTATTGGGGGAGGGGGGGATGGCTTTGATTGTATTACTACAAGATATGTGAATTGTTACATGTATATTGATATCCACTGTTTATTGTTTAAAATCTTTTGAAACCTAAATAAAAATAACTGGTTTAAAAAAAAAAAAATATTTGAATACATAATTTAAAAAAAAAAAATAAATAAAAAATGGTGTGGGGTCCCCCCCACTTTAGACAACCAGCCTTGCTAAAGCCGACAGTTGGTATTTTCAGACTGGTAAGAGGCCATGGATACTGATCCCTTGACCCCCCCAGTCTAAAAATAGCAGCCTGCTGCCACCTAAAAAAGGGACATCTATTAGATTCTGGCGCTTTGCCCGACTCTTCCCACCTGCCCTGTAGCAGTGGCATGTGGGGTTCATATCTGTGGGGTTGATATCACCCTTGTATTGTCAGGTGACAACAAGCACACAGATTAATAATGGAGAGGAGTCTATATAAGACACCAATCCATTACTAATCCTTTAGCAACCTGAACGGTTCCAAGGTGCGACCCCCCCAGGCTGAAAACCACTGGTGAATGAGCTGCTGGGAGCGCAGCATCATTGACCAGCAGCGACATCATCGAGGTTACAGACTGTCAATGAGGTTGCGTTCCCATTCGGGCTAAACAGCGGTGACCTCAGCACCGTGGAAAAAAAGTCAGTGATGGGGTCACCGCAGTTCAGCTCGGAGTGTTCACAGCAGATCACCATGAGAATTTCTCACAGCTTGAACTGCGGTGGGGACCCCTTAGTCGGTGATAACTAGCCTTGCTGAAGCTGACAACTGAGGGTTGTAGCCCCCAGCTGTGAGTTTTGCTTGGTTGGTTATAGAAAATACAGGGGAATCCAGAGATTTCAATTTCTTGCGAAGGAGCGGGTGATGAATGCTCCCATCAGCCGGCGCCTGCTGTCGCTGTTATCAGTTGAATATAACTCATCATTCTCCCCTGCCCACGCTGATCACCGGCAGAGCAGGGAAGAATGACTAGAGCAGTCTTCAGCACCGGGGAACAGCGTTAACTGTACCACTGCTTCTCATATGCCAAAGAGTGTGGCAGTGATGCGGCACATGGTTGCCACATGTGTGTAGCAAATATTACACACATGGACACAGACATCTCCGGTACAGGTGGTTCTGTTGATGCATTCATATACTGACAGTGGTTCTGATGCTGCATTCATATACTGAAGGTGGTTCTTATCTTATACACCTCTAGTAATCCATAATGTGCTTCATGGCAGTGTTAAAACAAAGTGTTGAAACTAAAGAGATTTGAGATGAGGAGGATTTGGCTAGTTCAGTTTAAGTTAGTAGGCATTCACACTGATTTTTTTTGTAATATTCTCTAAATCCGCTTCAATTTGGATCTGGTGATGTATTAATCAGAACCTCCCACTCCAGTCTCTAAGACTTTTCATGTGCTGCGCCAATTCTTTGGGATGCACTACCCAGGTTAATACGATTAATCCCCACAGTTTTAAGCGTGCCCTAAAAACACATTTGTTCAGACTGGCCTACCATCTCAACACATTAACCTAACTAGCCCTGTGTTGCCCAATCAAAATATTTTACCATAACCAGGTTCCTCGCATCATGTTCTCACATACTTTATGCATTTAATAGCCCTATGTGTCTGTATTGTTAAATACTTAGGCTGATAACCGGTTCATGCAGCATTACATGAACACCTGATTCTTACACTTTGGCTGGTCCGAACAACGAAAGCAATTGTTACCATCCACCTTTCGTGTCTCCCCTTTTTCCTTATAGATTGAAAGCTTGTGAGCAGGGCCCTCACTCCTATTGGTATCTGTTTTGATCTATGGGTCTATTGTCATGCTGTAATGTCTATTGTCTGTACAAGTCCCCTCTAAAATGTAAAGTGCTGCAGAATATGTCAGCGCTATAGAAATAAAATTATTATTATTAACTACCCCTTTAAAAAAATAGCAGCCCTTGGGATTAGTTCAGTATGGCAGTGTGGCCCCTGGACCAAAAAAAAAATAATTTGTGCACCCCTGCTTTAGAATGGCTGTTCAGGGTAGGGTCACAAGCAGCAGTGTGTGGCTGCCTCCTGAATATCACAGTGCCTATCAAACTGAATATAGGAAGATAAATGCAAGTTACTTTGCCTGCAGTTTTAGCACAATCACATGGACATTACCAATAAACAAACAATATACACATTAAGCAAAAAGACTTTCAGCTGTGTGCACAGGGTGTGTTTTTGCAGGTTTTTGGAATTGCCCCAAAAACGCTAGGGAAGCCTTATGCCAGCAAAGTCATTGACAATCCTGAAATGCTGTGCACATGAACACTATTTTTCCTTTCACAATTTGCTGTGCGTTTAAATCCGCAGCATGTAAATTATTTACGCGTTTTTGACCCACTGAATCAAAGGAAAAAAAAAAAAAACATAGAAAAACACTACGGATTTTCCACATTGTTTTTGCTGCGAAGAGATACAGAAACCTTGCAGAAAATTCTGCAAGCAAATACTCAATGTGTGCACAAACCCTTAGAAAAAAAAGACAGCAATCCCAGTACTGAGAAGATACATTTATTAAGAAGTTTCTTATAAATACGCAGCATGATTCTTTACATACATGCACTGAATGAAGAAACAGGATGCAATATACATTTTTAAAAAGTGCCATTTTTTCATAATACCTTCAGTTTTAGGCGAATATAAAATACGCTTCCAAATGACTCATATAAATCATTCTTTTCGTATAAACAAGGTTTTAGCATAGAAAGTCTTACACAATCTGTTAGGCTGGATGCCAGCTAGTAAAGCTAGGATTTATACCATCCATTGTAGAAATGCTGCAGTTCTGTGGAGAACCTACTAGAATGCTGGTGTGGCTTTATTCAGGACACAGTGGAGGTGCAGAATTAAACAAAAACAATACAATACAAACATGAAAATGTCTTTGCTTTGGTTTGTGTGTGTACATACATATACAGTAGAGTGGTACAAATTGCGCTCAAACTCCTGTAATACATCATGTAAATGTGGCCAATTTTAGCATGTTGAAGATGTCTTACAAAGACAATCCTATGTCATGCACCCGATTAGGTCACAAGGCTATTATATAGCGCCATATCCTCTAAAAGCCAGAGCGGATATCCTTTAAGGATACACTGGCTTTTCTTGGACCCTGCCCATATATTATATGGTCTACAATCATTTGAATGGCCAGCAAGGAACATATTTCCACTGCAGTGGCCACAATGTTTGGCCAGAAATGGATTCTTGGCATCAATTTAACGCCATCTCATTGAGTACATCCAAAATGCGATTAGGGTTCAAAATTCATGATGAGCGAACGTGCTGGGATACGGTGTTATCCGAGCACGCTAAGGTATTAACAGTGTCTTCAGCGTGCTCAAAAATTATGTTCACGTCCCCACGTCTGCATGTCTCGCGACTCTTCCACAGCAGCAACACATGTGGAATGGCAATCTCTGCATGTGTTGATCATCCGTGGGGGCTCAATCCTATTTTTCGAACACGCTGAAGACACTGATAGCACATGAGCGTGCTCAAATAACACCTTATCCCAGCACGTTCGCTCATCACTATTCATAATAAAGTCAATTTTGTGCTGCCCATGTGTGATTGGAAGACCTTGTGTGCAGAGTCCTCACTGCTATAGTTTGAATTATTGATGCGTTCGTCATCTTGCAATGTATTTCATTCGTGTACCCTCTGAATTGTAAAGTATTGTGGATTATGCTGGCACTATAAAACGACCATAATGGGATTAGCATATGGGACTCATTACCACCACAGGCTTTCAAATCTGCATTTTACAATAAACTTCACCTTTAAAAAGGGATATCAAGATTATAATGGGGCGCAAAACTTTCTAATGTTTTACAAAAGCGGATTCCAAGTCACAATATTGTAAAAGAGGAAATAATGATTGAGCACGTCTAACAAACGCATGCAAGGTGGAAAAAAATAACTCTAGTCTCAGTAGAAAAGGGTCATAAAATATGGGGTCATCCTTACAAATGAAAATTATGAACCTGTACACGAACACAAAATCAAACAAAAAAAAAAATCATTAAAATTTACATCACTATGCACAACTTGGACTCCGTAATACTAGCTCTAAACTTTTTCTAGTAGAGCCTCATCAGACTGACCAACGTGAGGCCTAGGTCACACACCATGGGAAAATGAAAAGTATGAATATTACTGCTCATTTACCTTTCATTCCTAGACTCTCCATAATATTAAATGTGAAAGAAAATATGAGGCAATGATGTGGCCGAACCGAATATTGCTACATAGCGGCTCTGCACAGTCCTATCTCCTGTCTGGGGCCGCACTTTGTATTTAAGAAAACAGTGGCAGACAAGCAATTTTACTAAATAACGTTACTTAGAAGAAAAGTCCCTAATGTCATGTGAGGCCTCATTTAGATATCCTTGACTTTTCGCGTACGCAAGAAATGGTCAGGGTTTATCAGTGTTTTAAGGGCCTGTCACACTAAGCGATATCACTAGCAATATCGCTATAACGTCACTGGTTTTTGTGACGTAGCAGTGATATTGCTAGCGATATCGCTATGTCTGATACTTACCTCCGACCGCTCCCCCGCTGGTTATCGTTGATCGCGCGTGAACGTCCTGGAACGCTTCCTGCTGTGACGACGAGCGACGCGTGGACGCAGGCGGGAGGACGTCAGGATCGCCTAGTCTGACAGGCAAGTAACGACCCCTGCGATGTCGCTGGTGAGATCTGCCTGTGTGGAAGCTCACTAGCGACCACTTAGCGATGCACCAGCGATCCTGACCGCGTCATATCGCTGGTCGGGATCGCTGGTACATCGCTAAGTGTGACAGTACCTTTAGGTCCGAGTTTCACCAGCGTTTGCTCAGTATGTCAGCTTTTCCCAATCATCGACTCAGATTTGAATGGGTCATTTTGAGCAGTGACGCTGATCAAAAACGTACATGTGAATACCACTATAGAGTTTAATAAATTCTTGTTCTATTATGAAAAACACAGAAAATGCACATGTAAAACGAATGTCTGAACGAAGACTAGATGACCCAATATTTGCTAGAAAGTTCCTGGCATGAAAAGTGGGATCCCATAACCCTCTGCTGCACCCTTACTAGCAAAATGCGAGAGCTTGTGCCTTGAACCAAAACAGCATTGCTGCATTATGTACATAGGTGTTACCGATTTGTAAGCTGTTTTAGGAGCGCCTTTGTCAGTAAGGGGTACTAGGGTGGGCTTTGGGATCTCATTTTACGATTGGCAACTGCTGTGTACATAAAAGCGGCAGTGCTGTGTTAATTATCCCAAAATAAAACACAAGATATCTTGATTTGCCAGTAAGTGGGTGGCAGAGGGTTGTGGGATCCAGCTCTGCATGCCAGGATTTCACAACCCAGAAGTTTGGACCAAAGTTTGGACCAAAGTTTTGCTAGAAAATCCGTTCATTTAGGATGGCATTATCTCTAATTAAAGTTTTTTTAATAAAAGGTCTGCAGCTGCCCACTATTTTCTTAAAGGAAACATGTTATGTCCAGTAAAGCCATTTACCTACAGATTTTGGGAATTCATACATAATTAGAAGTTCTTGTAGTTTTTTTTATCAGAGAAAGAATAAATGTTATTAAAATTGGTATGCTGCTTTAACGCACCATTGCGGTGTTGTCTTTATTTTTTTCAGACCATGAGACACACCCCAAATTTTTAGCAGGAAAAAAAATAATGCGTCAAATGGAGGTCCGTCTTACAGTCCGAATTCAGCTTACCGGGATGGAAGGGGGGAGTGATCGGAAGTACTGGTGGAGCGGGCTCACAGGAGGGGTTCCGCGGTCTGTCAATGATCTGACTCATCCCCTGCACATCCATTGCTGCAATGCGGTGGCCTCTGGGAAAATAGCTGCTGGAGGCGGCATGTGCACAAAATGAGATCTTAGTAGACGAGATCTCGTTGCAGAGATCTCAATCCACACATGCTTTGCTTTCGGCGGCCATTTTCCCGAAGGCCACCACATTGCAGAAATGGAAGTGCGGGGGCTTTGGGCTTTCACAAAATGTCGACAGAGTCCCCGCACCACCGAACCTGTCGCACCAGCCTGAGATGAGTCAGATCATCGATTCCTGCTGCCGCCACACTCCTGGTAAGTACATTCTTACTATAAGACCCCCCCCCCCCCCCATTTTTCCGAAAAAGTTTTTTTTTTTTGGAAAAGTGTGTCTTATAGTCTGAAAAATATGATATCTTATTTCAGCTCTGGAGTGATGCCACTACTGCAAGTTCCCTGCCCCTAGTAATATGCTTAATAGCTGTCATCTTCTGCTTGTGACCACAACTTATGATTGACCAGAAGTTAGAGCTAACAATAACAAGCTCTCTGTATAAATCGTTCTGGCTCGCAGACATACATTAAGTTGAGACTTCCGGATCACCCAGCAAACACTGGAGCGATCAGGCATGTCAGAAACTGCCCAGAGTGGCGCCAAAAAAAGAAGACAACTGCGACTGGTATATATGTTGATAGGGGCAGGGAATTTACATGTGTGAAACCACTACAGTGGTAAAATAAAATAAATAAAAAAAAAAGCTGGGGCGGTGGTTTAAAAGTTATCCCCTTCTAGTATGACACACATATAGTCACCCATGCCATAACAATTCATTCTAGAAGTGATGACAATAATAAAAAGCAGTATCAATTTTTGTAATATAAAGGAGTTTGGCTCTGAACCACTAAATCTCTTATACGAGTATGACATTTGCATAGGGAAGAAACCTGACATTAGGAGTAAACCAGAACACTCACAATAAAAATGTAAAACCCAAAACAAATCCATTAAACATCTAGCCCTTCATTTCGAGAAGTCACCAAAATATTTTTAAGTAAATCTATACACCAAAAGAAAAAAAGAAAACAAACTAAATGAAGGAAATGCAGTCAACATTGTATTGCGGAGACTTAAGACTAGAAGAGCCGCAGTTGTAGGGAGGTGGCTCCATCCTTCCATTTGTGGTTGTGGCTGGAAATCACGGTCCGGCAGAGAGGACAGGTCTTCTCTCTATTGAACCAGAGAGAGATGCAGTCCTCACAGAAAATGTGCTGAAGAAACAAGAAACATTTTAGGTTACACATTATTCTGGTGTCACATAGCTCAACGTTTCCTTATTTGTTAGGGTATGTGGAAACAACGTCTTGTTCAGATGGAATCCATGTGGAATCCAACATATGAACACCGTGCATAGCAATGTAAAAACGACATAACTGCCCATATTCTGTCATTTGTTACTTCTTATGCTAAATCAATACTGAAGTCAATGGGATCCATCAGGATCTGTTACAAGTAAACGACTCTGAAAGTGGCATTGTTACCTGGCATATAAGAACAGTCGGTTTAGCGAATTCAGCTTGACATATTGCACAGATGTCTTCAGCTTCTGAACACTGCCTTTTGGTTGCAGCCACGCCATAATTCTGCAGGAAAAAAAAGGGAAGTATATGAACGAAATGCTAAAAACATTATAATCACATGTGACTGTATTCTCATGCAGAAGATTAATAAGTTACACATAAAGCAAAAGCAAGCTGTCATAGACTAGATGTCCTCAGAGATACGATACCACTTGAGTCCTAGGTTCAAATCCCACCAAGGACAACATCTGCAAGGAGTTTGTATGTTTGCGGATGTTTCCTCTGGGCACTCCGGTTTCCTCCCACATTCCAAAGACATACTGATGGGAAATTTAACTTATGAGCCCCAAAGGAGACAGTGATGGTGTCTGTAAAGAGCTGCCGAATATGAATAAGCAATGCGTAATAAAAATAATACCACATGAATCACAGTGCTAGTTTACTACCCAATCCAAGACTGTGAAAGCTATATTTAAAGATTTTGCATAGTTTGGAGCCAATTCATCATCAAGACTATCATAGTGCACATCCTAAGATTTTAGAAGGCATAAAAACAGATAAAATCATGTGATCCCAATGTATCGTTACCCTTCTATAAATCACTTGTAAGACCACAACTAGAATATGGGAACCAGTTTTGGCCTCCACATTAGTTTTAGTCAGTTCAAAGGCAGGTAACTAGATCATTACGTGGGATAGAAGGCTTCTCCTATAATAAGAGGTTAGAAACATTGAGTTTGTATAACTTAAAAAAATAAAAAATGCTTCAGAGGTGATATGTATAAATACATGTGAGGTCACCTTAAAGGAATGGCAAATGATTTATTCCTTCCAAGGACCTTACTAAGGACCCGGGGGGCAGTCAATGTGGAAGAAAGGCGATTCTTGTATCTAAATAGGAAAGGGTTCTTAACAGTTAGAGCAGTCAGACTGTGGAATGCCCTACCATAAGAGGTAGTAATAGCAGATACTATTTCCACATTAAATAACAGATTTAGATGCTTTTCTCACAACAAATGTCATTATGGGTTATGAATAATCTTGCGATAGAGAACGTATTAATTATGGAGAAAGAATAAATTTGATGGACTGATGTCATCTTGTTTTCATGTGTAACCATGGTTTATATTTGGGCTCTTGAAATGAGAGGATTTGAAAAAATAAAATGTCAAGCAAATGACATCTAATTCTTATGATGGACCTTGTTTTCTCACTGGCGCTAAAAACTGACAATAACCAAAGTTGGCCATATGCAACAGCTGTCTGATGTTCGGCTGACATCAATCTTCTGTGACCTCCTCTTTTTAAATGCCCAGAACTTGAAGACTCAAAAGGGGTATTCCCATCTCCAAGATGCTATCCCAATATGTAGTAGGTGAATTATTAGCAAATACCTCCAATTAGAAACCTAGTATAGTTCTTCTGATTTTCTATGTCTCTTTCCTCATGTGCAGGACCTTAGGTATCCATGGTTACGACCACTAGCAACAAGCCAACTGTCACTATATCAGTGGTTGAAACAATGGATACCTAAGGTCCTGCAATGCCTGCACAAAAGTAAAGAGTCAGTGAATCAGAAAAACTATACTGCATTTCTAATTGGAGCCATTTGCTAATATTATTTCACCTACTACTTATTGAGATAGTATCTTGGAGATGGGAAAACCATTCAATTATTAACACTTGTGTGTGCATATAGTCAACTACAAATGGAACGCAAGGCAGTTTTTTTTTTTTTTTAAAGCTCATTGAGTCATTTCTAGCAATAAATAAAGCTGTTTAATGGATTTCTTCAGTGTGAATCGATGTAGTAAATCGTTACTGACTCTGCATTATGTTGGAATGTTCAAGGATTACATGCAAGTAAAAAAAAGTTCTCTCGAAACATTGCTCTTTATTTGCCCTTAATACGGTGTTCATTTGGGTATTTTTAAAACATGGCTATAGGGCAGTCTCTCACTACAGAATTCCATCACTACAAGAGGACTGCAACATAGAGGCTCCATTCTGGCAGGAGGAAAGCATGTCAAAGCCAATTATCTCCTGATGTTTCAAGCCTGCAAATGGGAATGTTGCCTGGACTCAGACTGCAGACACACACATTTCAGCAGCCTGAGATTTGCATATGTATGGCGCCAATGCTGGTATCCTGCCAGACTAGATAAGTGCTTGCATTGCAGGACCAAAGACAAACAATAATGCTATCATTTCCACGTGGCTTCACACCAGCATTGCATTTAGGTTATCCACAACAAAGGCAAGAAAAAAAAAAAAGAAAAATAATTCATGTAAAGTCAATATCAGATTATGACCTATTGTTTAAATCCGGTTTTGTGTTCATGTCATTAAAAATTGTGGGTATTTTTTTCTTCTTTCATAATATCACAATATGAATTACAAAATAAAAAAAAAAAACAAAAAAAAAAAACTCTTACAATTCTCACACTACTCACTGGGGCTTTTTTAGACTCACACTTTCAGTTTCAGGAAAGTCGTAGTTAACTCACCGGTTAACGGTATTTTTCGGAGTCCATGACAGCACCACCTGAGAGAGGGGATCTGCCCTTCAGGAACAGGAAATCCTACTGACACATAAGGGCGGTACCTCTCCCACACCTCAGTTGGTTTACAGAGCACAAGAGGACCACCAAGGTTAATAGCATAATTTATGTACAATACTTTACACAACTATTCATTACCAGTGTACATATAAGAGGAAGAAGTGCACACCCAAATCAAACTAAAGGGAGGGAATATACGGGTGCTGTCATGGACTCCGAAAAATACCGTTAACTGGTGAGTAACTACGACTTTATTCGGTCGTCCATAACAGCACCACCTGAGAGAATTACAGAGAGTAATAACTTTAGGGAGGGACTACAGCCTGCAGAACCCTGACACCAAAGGAGAGGTCTGAGGAAGCACCCAGGTCTAGTCTATAATGGTTGTAAAAGGTGCTCGGAGAGGACCAAGTAGCTGCCTTACATATTTGGTCGATCGAGCCTTCCGATCGCTCTGCCCACGAGGTTGCCATGGCCCTGGTGGAAGGCGCCCTCAGCTTGCCAGGAGCCGGTTTGCCTTTTGAGGTGTATGCTAATGAAATGGCCTCCCTAATCCACCTCGTTAGCGAGCTTTTTCAAGCCCTAAGGCCCTTTCTAGTGCCCTGATAGGAGATAAACAAGGCATTATCTTTTTTCCAGGGGTCGGTAACGGCAAGGTACTCTAGGAGACATCTCCTAACGTCTAGAGTGTGTAGTTTCCTTTCCTTAGCGTTCGTGGGATTAGGGAGAAAGTATGAAAGGACTATCTCCTGAGTTCTATGGAAACTGGAGGCTACTTTAGGCAGGTATGCTGGATCGGTGTCGTCAATGGATTGTATGTACGGAGGAAGTCTAGATAACGCCTGGATGTCACTTACTCTACGGGCTGATGTCAACGCTGCCAGAAGAGCCACTTTAAAGGTACTGTCACACTTAGCGATGCACCAGCGACCCCGACAACGATATGACGCGGTCAGGATCGTTGGTGCATCACTAAGTGGTCGATAGTGAGCTGCCAAACAGGCAGATCTCACCAGCGACGTAGCAGCGGTCGGCGGGCGCTACTTACCTGTCAGACGAGGCGATGAAGACGTCCTCCCGCCCGCATCCACGCGTTGCTTGTCGCCACAGCAGGAAGCCCAGCATGAAGCTGACGACGAGAAACGGCCCAGGCCGTTCTCGCGCGATCAGCGATAATCAGCGGGGGAGCCGGTCGGAGGCAAGTATCACACATAGTGATATCGCTGCTGCGTCACAAAACCAGTGACGTTATAGCGATATTGCTTAGTGTGTCGGGGTCTTAAGAGACAAGTTTTTTGTGGAGGCTGATGAGATAGGCTCAAAGGGGGCCTCCGTCATGGCCGTGAGGACTAGGTTTAAATCTCATGGCATAAATTTCTTTCTTACTTCCGGTCTGGACCTGCCTGTTGCCTTAATAAACCAATTGATCCAATAGTTACTGGCGATGTTGCAGTTAGAAAGGGCCCCTAAGGCTGACACCTGTACTTTAAGGGTGCTGGTGGAAAGCCCCATGTCCAGACCTCTTTGTAAGAATTCTAGGATCTGCGCTATCGGTGTGGACTGCCCAGCTACTACCCCTGAACCCTGAAGGAATCTTTTCCAGATGCTAAAGTAGATTTTGGTTGTAATTTGTTTTCTGCTTTTGAGAAGGGTGTTAATTAGGGCTGGGGAGAAACCTTTCTCCTTTAGTAGTGCCCGTTCAAAATCCACGCCGTCAGATGTAGGCCAGCCACCTGAGGATGGTAAACTGGGCCCTGGGATAGGAGATCTGGGATGTTTGGTAGGACCCAAGGGTTGGACACCGACATGGTCCTGAGGCATGAGAACCATGCCCTCATGGGCCAAAACGGGGCGATCACTATAATCCTCGCCTTGTCCTTCCTGACTTTCCTCATCACCAGGGGTAGTAGAGACAGGGGAAGGAAGGCGTATGCTAGCCCGAAGTCCCATTTGATCAGAAGAGCATCTACTGCCAGTGGCTTCTCTCTGGGATTTAGAGAGCAAAACTGAGGCACTTTCCTGTTCTCTCTGGTGGCAAAGAGGTCCACTTCTGGCTGCCCCCATTTTTGTGCGATCAGGTCGAAGACGGAGGTTTTTAAGGACCATTCCCCTTGTCTTAGAAGGTTGCGGCTTAGATAGTCCGCTGTGGTGTTTTCTCTTCCTTTTATGTGCAGAGCTGTTAAAGACAGAAGATGTTGCTCTGCCAATTGAAACAGCCGCTCTGCTACCTTCATCAGGGATCTGGAACGAGTCCCACCTTAGTGGTTGATGTAAGCCACGGTGACCTGATTGTCGGAGAATATTCGAACATGGTGACCCTGTAGATACACAAGGTTTTTAACTGCCTGCTCTACGGCTGTTAGCTCTTTCAGGTTGGAGGACATTTCCAACTGATGGTAATCCCATAGGTCCTGGATTAAAACTTCCCCCATGTGGGCCCCCCAACCCGTAGGGTTTGCGTCTGTGGTGACTACCTGGGTTACGTTATATTCCGAGGGCACCCCTCTGGCTAGATTGTTTTCGTCTAGCCACCAATCAAGGGATCTTATAGCATGTTGGGACAAAGTCAACTGGCCTTCTAGATAACCGCCCAGGATTTTTTGATGACGTAAAACATCGCCCTGTAGCACCCTTGTATGAAACTGGGCCCACCGGACCGCGGGGATGCAGGACGAGAGAGAGAACCCAGGAGGGACATTGCCTTCCTAAGAGACATGGTGGGGTTATTGGAGGCGTTCAAGACCTGATGTCGTAGGCGAACTAATTTTTCAGGTGGAAGACGACACTCCTGATTCCGCGAATCTAGGGTTAGGCCCAAGAACTGCTGAACTTTCATGGGCTGTAGATGGGACTTCTTAATATTTAGTAGCCACACTAACCATTCCAGAGCGGATTTTGCTTTTTGCAATAGATTGGTGGAAGAAACCATCTATAGCATGTAACTGACACGATATCTAATATCAGAAAGGGGAACACTCTAAAAACGGTTATAAGGAAGATTTAGCAACAGCTTGAAAATTAGAGGCAAAAAAATTAAGAAAGCCAAGGTTATGGCAAGAGAAAAAGAAAACAGAAAAAGGATCCCAAAGGAGTGTCCACATCTTACAATGTTATGACATATTGCTACAATATATCCTAACAACGACTGGCGAGTGTCTAACCAATGGGGCCCCTGCTGATGTCAAGAACAAAGAGAAAAAGGTTCCTTCAGCCCACTGTTCTTACATTCTGAAATTCTGCATGCTTTTTAACCCCTTAGGCCTCTTTCACACTTCAGTTTTTTACAATCAGTCACAATCCGCCAGGTTTTGAAAAAAACGGATCCGCAATTTTCTTTTGAGGATCCGTTTTTTTCCCCATTGACTTCCATTATTGGCGGATTGTGACGGATTACCGTCCGTTGCATCCGTTTTTTTTGCGGATCCGCCAAAAATTGCTGTCCGTCACCATCCTCAAAGATTTCAAAACGGAGCTTGCAACGTTTTTTTCTCTGGCGGATCCTCCAGACACTGTTTTAACCCGAAATTCTTTCTAGGTGTCGGACAAAAAAAAAATTCTCTCTCTCGGCTGCGATTCCTTTAAAATTCTTCGTTTGTCGGATCCGTCAAAAAAACGGACGGCTGTCATCCGTTGTCATCAGTACTAAAACAGATCCGCCATCCGTCCTTTTGGCGGATTTTGACTGATACAAAAAACTGAAGTGTGAAAGAGGCCTTACCGACATGCACCGTACATGTATGGCGCAAGTTGGAAGTCCACCTCATACACAGCAGAGAACATGCTTCCAACAACTGCGGGTGTAGCGGAGCTTCGCCAGAGATTGTAAACCTGTTAAATGCCGCCTAAAAAGACACCACAAGGAGGGGGGCGCATCATAATAATAATAATAATAAATTTTATTTTTATAGCGCCGACATATTCCGCAGCACTTTACATTTCAGAGGGGATTTGTACAGACAATAGACATTACAGCATAACAATAATCACATACAGTAGATTATAACAAATACCAAGAGGAGTGAGGGCCCTGCTCGCAAGCTTACAGTCTATGAGGAAAGAGGTAGACACGAAAGGTGGGTGGTAACAGTTGCCCTGATTGTATGGACCAGCCATAATGTTAAGTGTGTAACAGTACAGACACAGAGGGCTAATGGATGCATAAAGCATGTGGGAACATGATGCTGGGAACCTGGTTATGGTAAAACTTTTGGCTCTGCCACACAGGGATAGGTTAGGTTAATGTGTTGAGGCGATAGGCCAGTCTGAATAAATGCGTTTTCAGGACACGCTTAAAATTGTGGGGATTGGGGACTAATCGTATTGACCTGGGAAGTGCATTCCAAAGAATTGGCGCGGCACGTGTAAAGTCTTGGAGACGGGAGTGGGAGGTTCTGACTATTGAGGATACTAACCTCAGGTCATCAGCAGAACGGAGGGCGCGGGTAGGGTGGTATACTGAAACAAGGGAGGAGATGTAGGGTGGTGCTGAGCCATGGAGGGCTTTGTGGGTGAGGGTAATAAGTTTATACTGAATTCTGGAGTGGATGGGTAGCCAGTGTAATGACTGGCACAAGGTAGAGGCATCGGTGTAACGATTGGTGAGGAATATGATCCTGGCTGCAGCATTCAAGACAGATTGGAGAGGGGAGAGTTTTGTAAGAGGGAGACCGATTAGAAGAGAGTTACAATAGTCGAGACGAGAATGAATAAGAGAAACAGTAAGAGTTTTTGCAGAGTCAAAAGTAAGAAAAGGTCGAATTCTAGAAATGTTTTTGAGGTGCAGATGACAAGAGCGAGCCAGTGATCGAATGTGGGGGGCAAAGGAAAGCTCGGAATCAAGTATGACCCCAAGACAGCGGGCATGTTGCTGGGGAGTAATAGTGGAACCACAGACGGAAATGGCAATGTCGGGTGTAGGTACATTAGTAGCGGGAGGAAACACAAGGAGTTCAGTCTTTGACAGGTTCAGTTTCAGATATAGTGAGGACATGATATTAGACACAGCGTTTAGACAATCGCCAGTGTTTTCTAGAAAGGCTGGCGTGATGTCAGGAGAAGAAGCGTATAATTGGGTGTCATCAGCATAGAGATGGTAATGGAAACCAAATCTACTGATTGTTTGACCAATAGGGGCAGTGTACAAGGAGAAGAGGAGGGGGCCTAGAACCGATCCTTGAGGAACCCCAACAGTAAGGGGAAGGTGAGAGGAGGAGGAACCGGCAAAAGAAACAGTAAAGGAGCGGTCGGAGAGATAGGAGGAGAACCAGGAGAGAACGGTGTCCTTGAGGCCAATGGAATGGAGCATAGTGAGGAGGAGCTGATGATCCACAGTGTCGAATGCTGCAGAGAGATCCAAGAGAATTAGCATGGAGTAATGACCATTTGATTTAGCTGTTAGTAGATCATTAGAGACTTTAGTGAGGGCAGTTTCAGTGGAGTGTAAAGAGCGGAAACCGGATTGGAGAGGGTCGAGAACAGAGTTTTCTGAGAGATAGCGGATAAGACGGGAGTGGACCAGGCGTTCCAGGAGTTTAGAGATGAAGGGAAGATTAGAGACAGGTCTATAGTTAGCGGCACAGTTTTGGTCGAGGGATGGTTTTTTAAGTAGTGGATGTATGATGGCATGCTTAAATGAGGAGGGAAAAATACCAGAAGAGAGAGAGAGAGGTTAAATATTTTAGTTAGGTGAGGGGTGACAGCAGGGGAAAGGGACTGGAGGAGATGTGACGGAAATGGGTCACTGGTGCAAGTAGTTGGGCGAGAAGATGCAAGGAGCCTGCTTACTACTTCTTCTGTGACTGGTTCAAAATCAGAGAGTGAGTTAGATGCAGTGGGGGAGGGAGGACAGTGCATGGTATGAGGGGATTTGGAGATAATTTCCTGTCGGATCTGGTCAATTTTTTCTTTGAAGTAATTGGCCAGATCGTTAGCTCGGAGCTCCGTGGTTGGGGCCTGTACTCTTGGATTGAGTAGAGAATGAAAAGTGTCAAAGAGACGTTTCGGGTTATTGGACGGTGAGATGATGAGGGTGTTGAAATAGGTTTGTTTGGAGAGGTGAAGGGCAGTGTTGTATGTTCTAAGCATAAACTTAAAATGGATGAAATCTTCGTGTAGATTGGATTTTCTCCACAGACGTTCGGCGCACCTGGAGCACCGCTGCAGGAAACGTGTTTGCACCATGTGCCAGGGTTTTCGCCGTCTGCGTTGTGGTGTTCTATTTATAGGGGGTGCAAATTCATCCAGGGCAGTTTGAAGTGTTTCATTGTAATGCTTCAAAGCAGAAAAATAATCATTATATGCACCCATCGGCTGCCTGTAACATGACCACGAGGTGCCAATAATAATAATCTTTATTTTTTATTTTTATATAGCGCTAACATACTCCGCAGCGCTTTACAGTTTTGCACACATTATCATCGCTGTCCCCGATGGGGCTCACAATCTAAATTCCCTATCAGTATGTCTTTGGAATGTGGGAGGAAACCGAAGTACCCAAGGAAACCCACGCAAACACGGGGAGAACATACAAACTCCTTGCAGATGTTGTCCTTGGTGGGAGTCGAACCCAGGACTCCACTGAGCCACCGTTCTGCCATGTTTTGCTATGACAGCCGGGGGTCTGTTCAAGGCCTCCGTGCCTGTGGCTGGGCTCCAAAGGAGACTGATTTGTGCTATATTCAGCAATACTGTGGCATCACTGCATAAAGCACAATGATGAGAGGATTGAAGGTTCAAGGCACCCAAGGTGGCTAGCAAATACAATATATAAAAAGAAAAAAAAAAAGGGAAAACATAAGGATGCAAGTATGATGATGGGTGAGATCTAGAGATGAACGAAATGTGCTGAGATAAGGTGTTCTGAGATCGCTCGGGTGCCAACAGTGTCTTCGGCGTGCTCGAAAAATATGTTCGAGTCCCACGCAGCTGCATGTCTCGTGGCTGTTCTACAGCTGCAAAACATGTAGGGATTGCCAGCCACGAGAAATGCAGCCACAGGGACTCAAACATATTATATGCTTGCTGTCATCTGCTGTTTATCATCCTGCAATATTTATTTTAATGGTATAGAACATAGAACTCTGCTTGCTGTCTATCAACTACTGCCTTGTTATCCTGCAACAACTTTAATGGTACAGAACATAGAAAACTGCTTCCCAAATTATTGCTATTAATTCATCTGTTGCACTGTACTCAATATTCACTGCTGTATAGCCATGGCTGGGGTCATTGTAGATATCTTGGGAAAGGTGTTCTAGCATAGAGATGGAGCCACGACTAGTGTCTTTCATCATCTTTCCACCCCCTGGTGTATTGGAGCAGCTGCTAAATTATCCCAAACCAGCTCCCACAATCCCTCTCTCCTGACCCTGTAGTGTGGCCTATAAATTTAGAAGCATTCTAAGGGGTGCACACATCCCCTCAGCAAAGCATCCCAGCAGCTAAGCATCTACACGAAGCAGTTAATCCATGGCAGTTAGTCAGGGCAGGAGAAAGGTAACCCACACTTTGCTCTCCTTTTAGCCATGTGCTTTAATTCTATCCTCCTGTGTTCCTTTGCCATCCACTGCCCCATCCCCCTTCCATCACAACTCATACACATCAGCCCCTCTATACTTCCCGCTCCCATGTACAGTTCCCATGTACTTCTCACCTTCCCGAAAAACCTCAACCCATCTTGCCCAAACACATCGCACATAAAAACTACTTACAATTTCAATAACTACTTGCTCTTTATCTTCCTACTCCTACTCATTTCAGGGGACATCTCCCCCAACGCTGGTCCACCATCCCTCTACTCTTACCCTACCTCACATCGAAACCTCACTACCCTTATTAATATTAGTTGCACTCCCTCATCTCCTTTTAATTGAGCCCTCTGGAATCCACAGTATGTATGTAACAAACTTCCTTTCAGGCACAATTACTTTCTGAACAACTCTCTTAATCTGTTGGCCCTGATTGAAACCTGAATTCAGGATTCTGACACTCTCTCCCCCACTGCCATTTCACATGGTGGCTTACAATTCTCCCATTCCTCGAGACCTACAAACAGACTTGGTGGTGGAGTCGGCATATGCCTGTCCCCACAATGCACTTTCCAGGTCATCCCCCCAGTTCCATCACTCTCATTCCCTTCTTTTGAGGTTCACACCATCAGTCTCTTACGTCCCCTCTCCCTCAGAGTAGCGGTCATATACCGGCCCCCAGGCTCACCCACCCACCCACTTCCTTGACCATTTCTCTGGCTGGCTGCCGCACTTCGTGTCCTCAAAACTCCCAACCCTTATCCTGGGAAACTTCAACATCCCCATCTGCATCCCAGCTTCTATCACTAACCACTTCTCTCGGCCTCTCACAGCTCTCAACCTCTCAAACACACAAAGACTAACACCCTTGACCTGATCTTTGTCCTGCTCTGTTCAATCTCCTACCTTGATAACTCACCGCTTCCCCTCTATGACCACAACATTCTCTCCTTCACGCTCACAAATCCTCGCACACCCCGGCACACTTCTACCTACCACACATTCAGAAATCTACAAACCATTAACCCTCATACACTTTCAGACTCCCTACACTCATCACTGTCCCCAATCTCCTCTTTTTGCTGTCCTGATCTGGCTGTACACCTCTACAATGACTCTCAGAAGCAACTTGACCAAATAGCTCTCCTCACCCTCAGACCATCCAAGCACAGAGTAAAACAGCCCTGGCTCACATCGCAAACTATTTCTCCAGCGATGCTCTAGGAGTGCTGAATGCTTATGGAGTAAAACTTGCACACCAGAAGACTTCATCCATTTCAAATTTAATGTTAAGAACCTATAACTCTGCCCTTCACCTCGCCAAACAGACCTACTTCACCACCCTGATCTCCTCACTATCCAACAAACCCAAGAAACACATTTTGACACCTTTCACTCCCTCCTCAGGCTGAAAGCACAAGCCCCTATCACAAACATTTGTGCTGATGACCTGGCCCCCCACTTTATAGAGAAAATTGATCCACTCCCAGCCACCAGGTGCCTTGACTCCCATCCCTCCATGCATTTCCCCGGGCTCACTCTTCACATTTGATCCCATCACAGAAGAAGTCTCCAGGCTCTTCTCTTCTTCTTGTCCGACTACACGCAATACTGACCCCATTCCCTCAAATCTCCTTCAGTCGTCACAACTCACCTAACTACAATTTTTAATCTCTCCCTCTCCTCAGGCATTTTCCCCTTCTCCTTCAAACACTATCATTACTCCATTACTAAAGAAACCCGCTCTCGACCCATCCTGCACAAAAAAAAAACAAACTACAAACCAGTCTCCAATCTCCCCTTCATCTCTAAACTCTTAGAGTTCCTGGTCTACTCCCACCTTACCCGTTACCTCTCCACTCACTACTCCCTCCTAGACCCTTCACAGTCCGGGCTTCTGCCTCCTACATTCGACAGAAACTGCATTCAAAGTGACCAATGACCTTCTGACAGCAAAATGTAATGGTGACCACACTCTGCTCATTCTTCTCCAGCTTTCAACACTGTTGACCACCATCTCCTACTCTCTAGGCTCCAGTCACTAGGCATTAAGGACACTGCTCTCTCCTGGTTCTCTTCCTATCCTTCTGATCACTCCTTCAGTGTTTTGTTCACTGGCTCCACGTCATCTCCGCTTCCTCTCACTGTTGGGGTACCTCAGGGCTCAGTCCTTGGCCCCCTTCTCTTCTCCCTCTACACGACCCAATTGGACAGACCATCAGCAGATTTGGGTTTCAATACCATCTTTATGCTGATGACACACAACTATACATGTCATCCCCTGAACTTATCCCACTGTACTACAGAATGCCAGTGATTGTCTGTCTGCAGTCTCAAACATTATGTCCACTCTCTATCTGAAACTCAACCTTTCCAAAACTTAACTACTTCTGCTCCCGCCGTCTACTAACCTCCCTAAATCTGACATTTCCCTCTCTGTGGGTGGCACCATAATTACACTCTGGCAAAAGGCGCGCTTGTCTGTGTTATGTTTGACACTAATCTCTCCTTCACCTCCCATATACAGTCTCTTGCCGCTTACACCTAAAAGAACATCTCTAGAATTCGCCTTTTTCTTACCATGGTGACAACAAAAACCCTCACTGTCGCCCTGATCCACTCCCACCTGGACTATTGTAACGCTCTAGTAATTGGCCTCCCCCCTCACTCGACTTTCCCCTCTCCAATCCATCCTTAATACAGCAGCCAGGGTCGTCCATCTGGCCAATCGGTACTCGGACGCGTCCGCTCTTCGCCAGTCATTACACTAGCTGCCCATTCATTATAGGATCCAAATCAAACTACTTGTTCTCACCCACAAAGCTCTCCACAGTGCGGCACCCCCTTACATCTCCTCCCTCATTTCTATCGACCTAGCCGATCGCTGCGCTCTGCAAACAACTTTCGACAAACCTCTGCACTAATCCTTACCTCCCACTCCCGACTCCAAGACTTCTCCTGCGTTGCGCCGATCCTTTGGAATGCTCTACCCCAAGAAATTAGGACCAGCCACAACTTACACAGTTTTAGGCGCTCCCGCTGAACAAATGTGTTTTGAGCAGCCTATCACGTTCCCTAATTAAAGTCATTTTATGTGTAAGTATGTGTGTAGCCCACTCACTATCTCTAGCTATCCCCCACTCCCTCAAGATGGCTGGACCATCATTGTAAATACACACCTGTACTTTGTATCTCCCCCACCTCATTGTAGATTGTAAGCTCTCACAAGCAGGGTCGTTTTATTTTGCTTTAATTACTATATTAATGTTAACGTTGTTACTTATGACTGTTGTGGTTGAAACTGTTAAACTGTAAAGCGCTGTGGAATATGTTGGCGCTTTATAAAGAATATTATCATCATCGAGCACGCCGAAGATACACTGTTAGCACACGAGCATGCTCAGATAACACCTTATGAGAGCACGTTCGCTCACCACTAGTGAGGTCATAAGTTATTTTACGAGTTGATCCCACCAATCACAACTGTAGTCTGTCTTGCTTAGTTTTTATACTTAAGGAATAGAATATTTTAGGATTACTTACAGGCCGAGTAAAACACAGTCTTAATACATCAGCAGATGTTCTCCACTGTCCGAAAACAATGACAAGCTGGAAAGAAAGGCATGCAAATAACTGGAATGGAAACAAGAAATCTGCATTTTTCAGTGTACTCGTTTTTATGGTAAAGCTTACATATCTTAAGCATATTCCATCATGCATACAGTTCACAATATACAGAGTCTGGGCCATCAAGATATTCTACAAATACATATATTAAACAAAGTTAAGGGAGTTTAGCCCAGAAAAAAAAAGAAGACCCTGTAGAGCCAAGCTCCCAAAGCCACAGTCTTGGAGAAGTCCCAGGTGTAAGAGAAGTCATCTCCTACCCTATGGCTATAGCTCTAAACTAATGAAAAAACCTTGTCTGGGTACAGTTCAGCAGCCTTACAGTATCTGAGCCAGGGTGCTGGATAGATGCAGAATATCAGTTCTAATCTGACGGCTGCTTAGGAGATGATTACTTCTGCTAACTGTAACTTGCAGATATATCTAGTGTCCCAGGCACATGTTCTAAAGCCCCCGTCACACAAAGCAATCTCGCTAGTGAGATCGCTGCTGAGTCACTAGTTTTGTGACGCAACAGCGATCTCACCAGCGAGATTGCTGTGTGTGACAGCTATCAGTGACCGGCCCCCCTGCCGGTATCGCTGATCGTTGATGGAAAGCCCTGGACATTTTTTGGGTCGCTGGTCTCCGGCTGCTCAGCACGCATCGCTGCGTGTGACAGGCGGGAGACCAGCGAGCTGGAGCTGGTAACTAAGGTAAACATCGGGTTTCTAAGGGGGCGCGTTGTGCCTAGAAACCCAATGTGTACCTTAGTTACCAGCGCTATGATGCAGGTAACTAAGGTACGCACGCCCCTTAGAAACCCGATGTGTTCCTTAGTTACCAGCTCCCTGCATCAGCACGCTGGTAACTAAAGTACACAGCGACGCCGCGTGCTTAGCGTCGCTGTGCTGATCGCTGTGCTGATCGCTGGTGAAGCTGTCTGTGTGACAGCTCACCAGCGATCATGTAGCGACTCACCAGCGATCCTGACACGTTGATATCGTTGTCGGGATCGCTGGTGAGTCGCTATGTGTGACGGGGCCCTAAGTGTGATAAGTAAAAACCATCCGACACCTTTAGAATAGGGAAACACAAAGGAGAAAAAAAAAAAAAAAAAGGCACACGTGTTCTTACTTTTATGATGAGGTAGAGCAAAGCCAACAGAATACCAAAATGCCATTCAGGTCCGCTGGTTTGAGCCCCATAATCAATCAGGTAGTGGAACCAGACAGGTGTAGAGACCAGCGTGCAATAATACTGGGAAACTTCTTCTAAACACATGTACCAAAAGCCCTAAAATAGAAAGGCAGAGCTGGAGCTAAGTCATCCACCCAGTAGGAGCTGGAGTCTACACATTTTGAATTAAGCATGGAGAAAGAAGTTCCCACTTTCTGAGATGACATCTTAGGCTAGTTTCACATTAGCGTTCAAGGCCGCAGCGTCGGGCTGCGCAAGGCCGCCGCTAAGCCCCACCCCTGCCGCGCCTCCGCCGGTAGCTCCACCTACGGACGCATGACGCTGCCTGTGTCCCCTATCTTTAGCACTGGGGACGCAGGCCGTGCGCAGTATGCGTTTGGCAGCGCATGCGTCCTTTTGACGCTGCGCCGACCAGCGCCAAACGCAACAGGTTGCAATTTGGTGCGCTCGGTGCAGCGTCAAAAGAACGCATGCGCCGCCAAACGCATACTGTGCAAGGCCTGCGTCCCCAATGCTAAAGATAGGGACACAGGCAGCGTCATGCGTCCGTAGGCTGAGCTACCGGCGGAGGCGCGGCTTAGCGGCGGCCGTGCGCAGCCCGACGCTGCGGCCGTAAACGCTAATGTGAAACTAGCCTTAGGACCACACTTTTCCCTTGATGCCCTGGGAAATAAAACTGCAGGGGGCTCGCTGAATAGTCTTCTTTATAAGCTTCATAAATATACTGACTAAAAGGAGCCGAAGAACTAAATTCCAATACTAAAAGACTTTTTTTTTTACTTCTAGAACACAACTACGTTGACCAGTCTGGCTTTTCCTATGGACCAATGAATTACCGGTATACTGAATAATACATGCATCTACAAAGTAACACAAGTATGTGATAATTTGATCACAAGCACAGTTAGGTATTCAAACAATATGCCAATCATGTTATGTGCTGTTCTTAGAGGCTCCGATAATGTCAGAAATAAGGAGAAAAGATCTCAAAGCAACAATTGTGACATCACTGCTTACAAGGATCAGATGGAACATACAGCTCTAGCAAAAATTAAGAGACCACTGCAAAATTATCAGTTTGTCTGATTTTTCTCTTTATAGGTATATTTTTGAGTAAAACGTAAATTGCTCTTTTATTCTGTAAACTACTGGCAACATGTCTCAGAATTTGCAAGCAATAAATTTTGTATTTATTTTCAGAAAATGAGAAATGGTAAAAATAAAAAAATGCAGTGCTTGCAGACTTCAAATAATGCTAAAACAAGTTCATAATCATTTAGAAACAACAATACTAATGTTTTAACTCAGGAAGAGTTAGGATATCAATATTTTGTGGAATAACCATGATTTTTGATCACAGCTTTCATGCGTCTTGGCATGCTTTCCATCAGTCTTTCACACTGCTTTTGGGTGACCTTATGCCACTCCTGGTACAAAAATGTAAGCAGTTCTTTGTTTGATGGCTTATGACTATCCATCTTCCTCTTGATTACATTCCAGAGGTTTTCAATGGAGTTCAGGTCTGGAAATTGGGTTGGCCACGACAGGGATTTAATGTAGTGGTCTTTCATCCACACATTGATTGACCTAGCTGTGTGGCATGGCACATTGTCCTGCTGGAAAAAACTAGTCCTCAGAGTTGGGGAACATTGCCTAAGCAGAAGAAATCAACTGTTTTTCCAGGATAACCTTGTATGCAGCTTGATTCATTAGTCCTTCGCATAGATTAACCTGCCCAATTCCAGCCTTGCTTAAGCATCCCCAGATCATCACTGATCCTCCACCAAATTTGACAGTGGGTGCAAGACACTGTGCCTTGTACTCCTCTCCAGGTCTTCGTCTAACCATTAGACGACCAGGTGTTGGGCAAAGCTGAAAATTAGACTCATCAGAGAAAATTACCTTACTCCAGTCCTCTCTGGTCCAATCCTTATGGCCTTTGGAAAACTTCAGCCTGGCTCTCCAATGCTTCTCATTGAAGAAAGGCTTTTTTCTACCTTTACATGACTTGAGTCCTGCCTCTAGGAGCCTGTTATGAACGGTTCTTGCCATGCACTTCACCCCAGCTGCCATTTGCCATTACTTTTGTAGGTCACTTGATGTCATCCTGCGGTTGCTGAGTGACATTCGAATAAGATGACGGTCATCCCGGTCAGTGGAGTGTCGTTTTTGCCCTCTCCCGGTCTGTAACTCTGTTGTCCCCAATGTCTGCTGCTTGACCTTGTTGTAATGGACTGCCATCTTAGAAATTTTAAGGATGCTCACTGTATCCCTCTGCTAATAAAGCCAGAATTGAGCCCTTCTCCTCACTCAAGACTTTTCTTTTCAACTCCTTTGGAATGATTAAAAGTTACTTTTTCATTCCTATTACTTTTGGGATATTACTAGCACTTGTTTTGCCATCCAGCTTGTCCTATTGCAAGAGGATTGTGAACACCACAGCAGGGTTTTTTATACTGTCCTCTGTTAAATAAGATTTGGTTCAGGTGATCACCTAATCAGAAGCACATTAAGTAGAATGAGGTGTACTCTGGTTGGACATCAACTGACACTGGAATGGAATGGCTGTCAGACATGTAGAGAAGCTGATTTTTATAAAACTGTGCAGTGGTCTCTTAATTTTTGCCAGAGCTGTAGTTGTATCAATGTATATGCACAGGTTGCGGATTCGGCTGTGGAATCTTGTGCGGATTTTGCTAAATCTGCAGGTAAAATGACCTGCATTTTACCTGCGGATTTAGTGCAGATTTCCTGTGGATTTTCTGCAGTTTTTGTGCAGATTTCCCCTGCGTTTTGACACCTGTGGATTCCTATAATGGAGCAGGTGTCAAAACGCTGCGGATCTGCGCAAAAGAAGTGACATGCTGCAGATTCAAATCCGTGGAAAAATCCGCAGCATGTGCACACCATTTTTTTTTTTTTACATAGGCTAAAATGGTACTGTACATCACTTGCATTTTTGCTGCGGATCCGCAGCAGAATTCGCAATGTGTACACATACCCTCAGACTAAAGGACCCTCAATGATTCATAGAGAGGGGGTTTTCTATGACCTAGCAGCTGCTCAGGCAACTAGTGCTGAGGTCCTCGGCACTGCTGAGCTCATTTCTACAAATCCATGGGAGCCCCTGCAGCCTAATAAAAATGCCATCCGGTCTTGGTCCGATGGGTCCGGCGCCTGCGCACTGCAGTATTCTGCTCTGCCCTCAACAGGGCAGAGCAGTGCACCTGCGCAGGAGCCACAACAGGCAGCAAAGAAGAGGACGTCACCGTTAGAAGATGGGAGGCGCCGGTCGGCAACACCCATCGGACCAAGACCGGACCGCCCCCCCCCCCGTTGAGTATAATCTAACTCGTTTTTCTTCTCTTTCAGGTTACATCGGGGCTTATCTACAGCATTACAGAATGCTGTAGATAGATCCCTGATGGTGGTGCCGGCTGCCGATACTCGAAAAATGGGGTGACAGATTCCCTTTAATTGAATCTTCCAGAAAACCCACACACACACCCGTACACTTCTTTTTGGCCCTCCCATAGCTGTCCAGAGCCGCCGGTCATCTATTCGGCTTCTCTGTCCACTATCTTTATTCCAGGTGGCCGAGACTTCTAGTCACTAGGTTCGACGACATGACATGTGGGATATGATACATGTGACACCATACGGCCTAGTGAGCAGACGACCTGGATATGAGTGGCTGGAGACCCAGATAAAGATAAAAGACAGAAGAACCAATTGAAGGCCCAGTGGTGATGCTACAGATATGGATATTGCCTAAGAGTACACAAATTTTTTTAACCCCTTCCTGGTCCTCTTTAATTCAGCAAAATGGAATCCCTTTCTCAAATGGAGTGGAGGTGTGCATGCTTGGCCTCCACTCCATTCACTGCCAATGGGACTGCCAGAAATAGTTGAGTACTGCACTCAGCTTTCTTCAGCAGCCAAAGACAATGTCCAAACAATCAAGGGAGTGGAGGTCAAGCATACACTCCATTTAAATGGGGCTGCATGCAGAGCAGTTTTTTGGTCTAGCACAGCCCCATACTCCAAATGAAAGGGGATAACTTGTGATTTTGGGAACTATTTAGAGGGTAAAAGCAGTGCAAAACATTACAAGTTTTCACATGACTTGCAATATTATTAAATATGATCTATAGATCTACTAAGTAGCCTACATCAGAAAATACTTCAACTATGATTAAGGCATATTAAATATTGGAATAGATTACCTTGCTTGTATGTGACATCATAACAGAAGGCACCAGGAGAATCAGGCACTTCAGGCCCATGAAGAAAAATTTCACAACAAAGTCTGTTATACCCACAACCCACAAAGCATCCCAGAACTGCAAAGGTCCAAGAGCAGGATTCATAAAAATCAAGCTATAAAAATAAAGGTAAAAAGATACAAAGTAATGTAACCTGGAAATAATAAAAAGACTTCCTAACACAATCTTGGTATTATAGAATAACATTGGTCAGAAGTCTAAGTTTTCATTATATATGTATATATTAAGACGTACCTATAATAAAGTGCCTGAGATGAGAAGCTGTAATACAAAAGCACTGAGCAGCTGGACAAAAATACCAGGAGCCAGACGCATTGCAATTTGGAATACTTATCCTATGAAACAAGTAAAAAAAGGTTTTTAAATGTACCCAATTCTGCACAAATACAGTTGTGAGTGGTAAATATTAATTATTTTAAGAAAAGGCAAAAAATATTACTAATAAGTAATCTGAGTATGGGTATTAAAGCATAAACTGTGCCTGCCAACCAGAGGACATTAAAGGGAATCTGTCACCCCTTTTTTGAGATATCATATAATGATATCATTCAATTGTGTGTCACATAAGGATTCTCTTAGTACTTTTGCTTCCCCCTGACCCCGCACCTTTCATGCATAAATACCTTTTTTATATCGGTTCAGATGTCTGTAAACTGTCGCTGTCCAGTCCGCTGGGCGGGGCTTATTCAACTGCTCCCCCACTCCCTGTCTTGCTCTACACAAGAAGAAATGCATAGAGCAAGACAGGGAGGGGGGAGCAGTTGAATAAGCCCCGCCCAGCGGACCAGACAGCGGCAGTTTACAGACATCTGAACCGATATAAAAAAAGGTATTTATGCATGAAAGGTGCGGGGTCAGGGGGAAGCAAAAGTACTAAGAGAATCCTTATGTGACACACAATTGAATAATATTATATGATATCTCAAAAAAGGGGTGACAGATTCCCTTTAAAGGGTATTCACACAAAAAAAGCATTTCTCATTCATTAGAAATGCCAGAAAGGGACGATAGATTTGGTTTTCCACTCTGAGACCCACCCACTTGTAGATGTAGCCAGAGGCAAATGCAAGGTCACTTTTCCACTTATTTTCCACCTGAAATGGCAACCACCTTGTAAGGCAGAACTTTCTGAACTTGCCCATTCCCCACATAGGTGCAGGTCCCAGTAGGGCGACCAGCACATACCTAACCATTATGGCATGCCCTGTGTATGTAGATGAAAAAAATGTCTCAATTAGGGTATTTGCGCACTCAGTTCTTGTAGGCGATCGGACCACCCTCCAGAAAGGGTTTGTGCACACAACAGATTTTCGAGTATGAGTGATATCAGCGTTTTTCTTCTCTCTACATCCGAGAAAATCTCATACCACTCTGATCAAAGTATGATCAGAATAATTGGACTGTTTTTCTCAGATCTGTACACATCAATAGTGTGAACCTACCCTAAGGCTATGGTAACATTTTCTCCAGCAAGCAAAAATAATATTTAATGCCAAACACACTTCTGGAATTCCACCTTTTCTCTGCAGTTTTGAAAACCTAAAGTGTGTGCTTTTTTTTTCTTTAGCATTTGTTCATCATTTCTGGAACCCTTTTGCGATGATTTTTTCCGCTGGCTTTTTTTTTTATCCATCTTTTATTTTGTGTGTGTAATTTCAGTGTCTTTTTATGGTCATTTTCCAGATGTTTTTCTATAAATTCTATTAAGCAATGAAGAAGACGCTAGCATTTTCTACACAAAAACGCTGATAAGACACTCAAAAGAGTCGCCGCCGCATCTTCTGGACATCATTTAGTCTGCTCATTGACTTACATGCTAAAGTATGGAGCGTCCTCCCAGCAGAAAATGCCTGAAGAACGTACCTTACTTCTTTAACCCCTTAGCGACAGAGCCAGTTTGCAGCTTAATGACCAGGCCAATTTTTACAATTCTGACCACTGTCCCTTTACGAGGTTATAACTCTGGAACGCTTTAATGGATCCTGCTGATTCTGAGATTGTTTTTTCGTGACATATTGCACTTCATGTTAGTGGTAAAATTTCTTCGATAAGTCTTGTGTTTATTTATGAAAAAAACAGAAATATGGCAAAAAAATTTAAAATTTTGCAATTTTAAAACTTTAAATTTTTATGCCCTTAAATCAGAGAGATGTGTCACAAATTTCTTAATAAATAACATTTCCCACATGTCTACTTTACATCAGCACAATTTTGGATGCAAAATTTTTTTTTGTTAGGAAGTTATAAGGGTTAAAAGTTGACCAGCGATTTCTCATTTTTACAACAAAATTTACAAAGCCATTTTTTTTAGGGACCACATCATATTTAAAGTCATTTTGAGGGGTGTACATGACAGAAAATACCCAAAAGTGGCACCATTCTAAAAACTAGACCCCTCAAGGTGCTCAAAACCACATTCAAGAAGTTTATTAACCCTTTAAGTGCTTCACAGAACCGAAAGCAATGTGGATGGAAAAAATTAACATTTAACTTTTTTTTGGAAAAAAATTACTTCAGAACCAATTTTTTTTATTTTCACAAGTGTTAAAAGAGAAAATCAACCACAAAATTTGTTGTACAATTTCTCCTGAATACGCCGATACCCCATATGTGGGGGTAAACCCCTTTTTCAGCACACGGCAGAGCTCGCAAGGGATGGAGCACCATTTGACTTTTTCAACGCAGAATTGGCTGGAATTAAGATCAGATGCCATGTTGCGTTCAGAGAGCCCTTAATGTGCCTAAACAGTGGAAAACTCCAACAAGTGACCCCATTTTGGAAACTAGACCCATTAAGGAACTTATCTAGATGTGTGGTGAGCACTTTCAACCTTCAAGTGCTTCACAGAAGTTTATAACGTAGAGCCGTGAAAATAAGAAATCCATTTTTTTTTCAACAAAAATGATCTTTTCACCCCCAAATTTTTATTTTTACAAGGGTAACAGGAGAAATCATACCCCCACAGTTATTATGCGATTTGTCCTGAGTACGCTGATACCCCATATGTGGGGAGGAACCACTGTTTGGGTGCATGGGAGAGCTTGGAAGGGAAGGAGTGCCATTTTGGAATGCAGACTTTGATGGAATGGTCTGCGGGCATCATGTCGCGTTTGCAGAGCCCCTGATGGGCCTAAACAGTGGAAACTCCCAACAAGTGACTCCATTTTGGAAACTAGACCCATGAAGGAACTTATCTAGATGTGTGGTGAGCACTTTGAACCTTCAAGTGCTTCACAGAAGTTTATAAACGCAGAGCCGTGAAAATAAGAAATCCATTTTTTTTCCACAAAAATGATCTTTTCGCGCCCAAATTTTTATTTTTACAAGGGTAACAGGAGAAATCATACCCCCACAGTTATTATGCAATTTGTCCTGAGTACACTGATACCCCATATGTGGGGGGGAACCACTGTTTGGGCGCATGGGAGAGCTCGGAAGGGAAGGAGTGCCATTTTGGAATGCAGACTTTGATGGAATGGTCTGCGGGCATCATGTTGCGTTTGCAGAGCCCCTGATGGGCCTAAACAGTGGAAACCCCCCACAAGTGACCCCATTTTGGAAATTAGACCCCCTAAGGAACTTATCTAGATGTGTGGTGAGCACTTTGAACCCCCAAGCGCGTCACAGAAGTTTATAAACGCAGAGCCGTGAAAATAAAAAGTCTTTTATTTCCACAAAAGTGATTTTTTAGACCCCAATTTTTAGACCCCCAAAGTGGGTAAATAGTGGAAACCCCTCAATTCTTGCTCCAACCCTAACCCCAACACACCCCTAACCCTAATCCTAGTTCGCCCTAACCCTAGCCCAACCCTAACCCTTAACCCTAGCCCAACCCTAACCCTAGCCCAACCCTAACCCTTAACCCTAGCCCAACCCTAACCCTAGCCCTAACCTTAGCCTAACCCTAGCCTAACCCTAGCCTAACCTTAGCCTAACCCTAGCCTAACCCTAGCCTAACCCTAACCTAACCCTAGCCTAACCCTAGCCTAACCCTAGCCTAACCCTAGCCTAGCCTAACCCTAGCCCTACCCTAGCCTAACCCTAACCCTAGCCTAACCCTAGCCCTAACCCTAGCCTAACCCTAGCCTAACCCTAGCCTAACCCTAACCCTAGCCTAACCCTAGCCTAACCCTAACCCTAGCCTAACCCTAACCCTAGCCTAACCCTAACCTAACCCTAACCCTACCACCAGCCTAACCCTAGCCTAACCCTAACCCTAGCCCTACCACTAGCCTAACCCTTATGGAAAACTGAAAAAAAAAATATTTTTTTTATTTCATTATGTGTGCCAGAATAAGGGGGTGATAAAAGGGGGGGTTATGTACTATTTTTATTATTTTGATCACTATGATCGTTTATCATAGTGATCAAAATAATGAATGGAATCTGCCAGCCGGAGCTAGCAGATTCCCGGCGGGCGCACTGCGCATGCGCCCGCCATTTTCAAGATGGCGGCGCCCATCGGATGACGCCGGCGGGCGCGGGACCACCGGGAGGGGACGGAGGACAAGGGAGAGGTACCGGGAGGGGACCGGGGACCCTATTTCTCTATCCTCTGATGTGCGATCACATCAGAGGAAAGAGAAATTAAATGTAAAATCGCGGCTTTTTTTTTTTTTGCGGTCGCCGTTATAGGGTTAATAACGGCGATCGCAAAAGCGGGGGTCGGTAAAAACCGACCGATTCATGTTCTCTGGGGTCTCGGCTACCCCTGGCAGCCGAGACCCCGGAGAAAATCCGACACTGGGGGGCGCTATTCACTTAAATCACAGCGCCGTGAATTAACGGCGCTGTGGTTTAAGTACCCTTAATTACCGCCGTTAAAAGGCGTATCGGCGGTCGTTAAGGGGTTAAAACACTTGTGTGTCTTTTCAAAACTCAAAAGCCTGAACATATGAATGGGCACATTCTTTTGAGTGTTTTTGGAGCAGCTATTTATTGCTTTTTCCATTCTGAAGACATTAAAAAAAAAAATGTGCATGTCACTTCTTTAACCCCTTAGCGACAGCCAGTTTGCAGCTTAATGACCGGGCCAATTTTTACAATTCTGACCACTGTCACTTTATGAGGTTATAACTCTGGAACGCTTTAATGGATCCCGCTGATTCGGAGAATGTTTTTTCATGACATATTGTACTTCATGTTAGTGGTAAAATTTCTTCGATAAGTCTTGTGTTTATGAAAAAAACGGAAATATGGCGAAAATTTTGAAAATTTTGCAATTTTAAAACTTTAAATTTTTATGCCCTTAAATCAGAGAGATGTGTCACACAAATTTCTTAATAAATGACATTTCCCACATGTCTACTTTACATCAGCACAATTTTGGAAGCAAAATTGTTTTTTGTTAGGAAGTTATAAGGGTTAAAAGTTGACCAGCAATTTCTCATTTTTACAACAAAATTTACAAAACCATTTTTTTTTTTTAGGGACCACATCATATTTAGGCTGTGTGCCCACGATGCGATTTTTAAGCGTTTTTGCCGCGATTTTCGGCGCGAAAGCGTTTAAAAATCGTGTACAGAACGCTCCCCATGCATTCCTATGGCATTCCGCACATGCTGTGCTTTTTTCCGCGGCAGAATCGCATCGCGGAAAAAAAGTCGCAGCATGGTCATTCTTTTGTGCGGAATCGCAAAGAATTGCTGCGATTCCGCACCCATAGGAATGTATGAGAATCGCTTACTTCCCGCATGTGGCTATGCCCACCATGCGGGAAGTTAAGCGTCTCATGTGCGGATGGTACCCACGGTGTGGAGGAGAGGAGACTGTCCTCCAGGCCCTGGGTACCATACCCCTGTAAAAAAAAAAAAAAGCACATTGTTATGATAGGCAACAATGTGTCATCACTTGAGCTACCACTTTCTAGCTTTGTTTATCCATATCATATTTGCTACACAGGTAACTTAGTGTGGTGCTACTGGCTTTACTATTTGTGACTCTATGTATCATTTTGATATTGAACCGTTTACAGATGGTGTACATGGTGTTAGCAATGAGTGCATTACCATTATAGTGCATACGTATTCTGGGGTGTTATATTGGATACTCATCTCCTTTTTACATTTGTCTATGTCTGTGTGTTTTTGTATTGACTGAATAAAATGGTATATTTTATGGCTATATGCTTCCGTAAGTCCTTTTTGATGATAGTGCTATTGGAAGAGCCACTTTTCTAGGCCTAACTGCTCTGACCATTAAGGAACTTATCTAGATGTGTGGTGAGCACTTTGAACCTTCAAGTGCTTCACAGAAGTTTATAACGTAGAGCCGTGAAAATAAGAAATCCATTTTTTTTTTTCCACAAAAATGAACTTTTCACCCCCAAATTTTTATTTTTACAAGGGTAACAGGAGAAATCATACCCCCACAGTTGTTGTGCGATTTGTCCTGAGTACGCCGATACCCCATATGTGGGGGGGAACCACTGTTGGGCGCATGGGAGAGCTCAGAAGGGAAGGAGTGCCATTTTGGAATGCAGACTTTGATGGAATGGTCTGCGGGCGTCATGTTGCGTTTGCAGAGCCCCTGATGGGCCTAAACAGTGGAAACTCTCCCCCCCCCCCCCCCCCAAGTGACCCCATTTTGGAAATTAGACCCCCTAAGGAACTTATCTAGATGTGTGGTGAGCACTTTGAACCCCCAAGCGCTTCACAGAAGTTTATAAACGCAGAGCCGTGAAAATATAAAGTCTTTCTTATTTCCAAAAAAGTGATTTTTTTAGACCCAATTTTTAGACCCCCAAGGTTGGTAAATTGTGGAAACTCCTCTATTCTTGCTCCAACCCTAACCCCAACACACCCCTAACCCTAATCCTAGTTAGCCCTAACCATAATTCTAACCCTAGCCCAACCCTATCCCTAATGGAAAACTGAAAAAAAATATATTTTCTTTATTTCGTTATGTTGGCCTAACTAAGGGGGTGATAAACGGGGGGATTATGTACCGTTTTGTTTATTTTGATCATGATGATAGTTTATCATCGTGATCAAAATGAATGAATGGAATCTGCCAGCCGGAGCCTGCAGATTCCCGGCGGGCGCACTGCGCATGTGCCCGCCATTTTCTCTGGATCCAAGATGGCGGCGCCCACCGGAGGACGCCGGCGGGACGCGGGACCACCGGGAGGGGGGGAAAATCGGGGACCCTAGTTCTCTCTCCTCTGATGTGCAACGATCACATCAGAGGAAAGAGAAATTTAATGCACAATTGCAGCTTTTTTTTTTGCGGTCGCCGTTATAGGGTTAATAACGGCGATCGCAAAAGCAGGGTTGGTAAAAACCGATCGATTCATGTTCTCTGGGGTCTCGGCTACCCCCGGCAGCCGAGACCTCGGAGAAAATCCGACACTGGGGGGCGCTATTCACTTTCTTCACAGCGCCGTGAATTAGCGGCGCTGTGGTTTATGTACACTTAAATACCGCCGTTAAAAGGCGTATCGGCGGTCGCTAAGGGGTTAAAGCAGCTTCTGATAGAGTCAAGTGCAAACTAGCTACTGTCCAATCAAAACACACCTGAGGAGGGGAAAAAAAAAAAAAAAAAAAAAAAAAAAAAACTTTTCCAAAACTCCTTTAAATCATGATTTCACTCCAGACTCCTAATCTTCATGTGTGTGTCAGTAATCCTTATTCATGGCTACTTAACAAAGAACTTACTTACTCTTAGAAAAACCTGATTTACAATGCTTTTATTTGCATACAGAAAAGTTGTTAGCAGGCCAATTCCAACAGTAATGCCTATTAGAAAACAAAATAAAAAGAAGTTAAAATATAAAACACAACAAAATCTTTCAAAGTAACGGCCCGCTACATGAAATTAAATTTGGAAAGCTGGTTGCATGGTACATCGAAGGTATACCCTAGTGAGGTTTTCTGACAGCTGTCAATCATTACAGAAAGGACATGTGTAAGTAACAGTGCAACTCTTCAGGAGAACAGCACCAAATAGGAATTTCATTGAATCTGGAGATTACGGCTATGTGCACACGCTGTGGATTCTGCTGCGGATTTTGGCAAAATCCGTAGGTCAAAAGACCTGTAGTTTATCCGCGAATTAGCCTGCGGTTTTCCCCTGCGGTTTGACACCTCTACAATGGAGAAGGTGTGAAACCGCTGCGGATTCCGCACAAAGAAGTGACATGCTGCGGTTTTGAAACTGCAGCAAATCCGTGCGGAAAAATCTGCACCGTGTGCACTGCGGTTTTTGTTTTCCATAGAATATAAAGGTACTGTACACTGCAGCAAAAACTGCTGCGGACCCGCAGGGCCAAAACCACTGGGGATCTGCAGCAGAATCCGCAACGTGTGCACACACCCTGTTAATGGGAATTTATCACCAGGTTTTTCCACCTAATCTAAGAGAAGCCCAATGTACAGACAGAGAACCTGATTCCAGCAATTTGTCACATACTGGGCTGCTTGCTGTCGTTTTGATAACCACCTGTTAATAAAACTAATGTCATCACTACAGGACTAGTCCTTAATGCCATGTAGTTCTCCAGCTCTGTATAACCCCATCACCATAAATAAACAAACTGAAGCAGTGGGCAGCAACTAACAGAAAGGTTTTTAACAGGGAAAAATGCAAAGTACTACATCTGGGCAATAAAAATGAAAGAAGCATATACAGAATGGGAGGAATAGGGCTAAGTGGCAGCACATGTGAAAAAGACTTGGGTATACTAATAGATCACAGACTGAATATGAGTCAACAGTGTGATGCAGCAGCAAAAAAGGCAAATGCAATTCTAGGATGTATTAACAGAAGCATACAGTCTAGATCACGTGAAGTCATTATTTCCCTCTACTCCTCTTTGGTCAGACCTCATCAGGAATATTGTGTCCAGTTTTGGGCACCACATTTTAAAAAAAGACATCAACAAACTGGAGCAAGTTCAGAAAAGAGCGACCAGAATGGTGACCGGTCTGCAAACCATGTCTTATGAGGAAAGGTTGCAGGATTTGGGAATGTTTAGTTTGCAAAAGAGAAGACTGAGAGGAGACTTAATAGCGGTCTACAAATATCTAAAGGGCTGTCACATTGTAGAAGGATCATCTTTATTCTCATTTGCACAAGGAAAGACTAGAAGTAATGGGATGAAACTGAATGGGAGGAGACGCAGATTAGATATTAGAAAAAACTTTTTGACAGTTAGAGCGATCAATGAGTGGAACAGGCTGCCACGAGAAGTGGTGAGTTCTCCTTCAATGGAAGTCTTCAAACAGAGGCTGGACAGACATCTGACTGGGATGATTTAGTGAATCCTGCTTTGAGCAGGGGGTTGGACCAGATGGCCCAGGAAGTCCCTTCCAACGCTACGATTCTATGACCACCGATTGAGAGCTTTCTGTGCATACTGTGCATAGATAGGCCGAAAGCTGCCTATCAGTGGGTGGTGCAGACAACATTATCCAGAGCTCAGTATTAGGGTACCGTTACACTTAGCGATGCACCAGCTATCCCGACAACGATATGACCCGGTCAGGATCAGGATTAGAGAATAGGTAGATCCATAGCAGAGAATATAGTCTTAATCAAAGCAACAGCAACCAGTAAAATAAATGATACATCGCTGCAATCGAGGTCTCTGCCCCTACATTATACTGCTCTCAGATGAGGTAGCAAAAACCTTGTGACAGATTCCCTTAAATCCACTTTAAGCCAAACAAAAATAGTTACAATGTGAGTGAAAAGGAGACATACCTGTGAGGTGCTGAACAAGGAGTTTGGCACTAAAGATTAAAATATACGGAAAGCTTTTATCCAACCACTGATAGACATGCAGGACCTCGGAGATGCTGTTGCCATGTTCTCTTGTATCTGTGTTATTTGGATCGTTATGGCCACTCATATCACTGGTATGAGAGTGTGTGTGACCAGGTCGATTCTGAATCCGAATGGTCGGTCGAGCATGTCTTGGGCCGGATCTTGTGCCACTTTCTGAATGTATATTTATTGCTACATCTCCAGAGATGCCGGAACCATCGGCAGGTGAGCGGTTAGTAGGGAGAGAAAGGCAGGGCAAGCCATCACCATTTGCCGTCTGATGGGCATGCCCAGCGCTTGTCTGCATGATGGCAGTCCCCTCTTCTTCCAACTTACAAGCCTCGCTGCCACATTTCCTAAAATGGAAAGAATACATGAGCACACACTGCTCAATCCAAAGGAACCCAAAATAAGAAAATAAAAATTTACTAAAAATAAGGACTCACAACTAGTAAAATAAGTCGTGGAGCCTAATTTTTATGTCACTTTCATAATTTTATATTTTACTTTTTAATATCTTGGGAGAGTGTAAAGATAGCCATTAATAGGCATGAACCACCAACAACTCCCAATTTTAAATATTTTGTATTCCATATGGGGTGTTCATTTGTCCCAGACAGCCGGCTACCTGCTCCTACACATTCTCATGCAGCCAATGACTTTACAAGAACAAATCAAAAACATCTTGCAGTCACACACACACCATCGTGCTGTTTCAAAATGATAGGAATGGCAACCGATCTCTATCCCAGCACATCTTTGCACACTTTTGGGCTTTTAGGGATTATTGCTCATTGCAAGTCATCACAAAAGGCACAAATTTGTGTCAGGACATCAGGGCTGTGGAGTCGGGGTCGGTATAAAATGGACCGACTCCTAAAATATATAATAAATTGGGTACAGTAGTTCAATGCAGAATGTGCTGAATATTTTTTCATAGGAATTTGGGATAGTTATGAAATGTCCTATAAATGGCTGTTCTATTCCTGATCTAAGGCTACATTCACACAGCATTTTTGCTGCGTTTTTTGAGGATACGTTTTTCAGCTGCAAAAGCAGATCAGCTTTTTATAAAACTGAAACACCTGAAATGATTTTGAGCTCATAGATAATGTTTTCAATAGCAAAAGCAGATTAGAAATCTGCTCTATCCATCAATTTATCCATATCTGTCTATCCATATCTTATCTGTACAAAAAAGAATGAAAGCCGGGTAGCACACAGACTAACACTCCTTTTTATTTTTTTAGCACCAGTCAGGTACACCTCATAGCTGCCCAAAACGACGCCCAGGACAGGCATTGCTCGTGTTCAGTAACACATCAACATCAATTGATAGTTGGAATAGACAGACTGCATTCATCACCACATCTTCTTAAGGTGCAGGCTTTATTTTCAAGTGTAGGGGTGTGCAGTATGAGGTTCTGCATCAGCTGAGGTGTGCAGTGAGGTTCTGCGGAACAGTATGAGGTTCTGCCCCCCCTAGGTTTGATCCCGGCTACGCCCATGGTGTGAACGTAGCCTGAGGATCTAGCTTTGTCTTAGCTGAGATAAGTCAGTGCTGCACTTCAGCACCAGTAAAGCTCCTCCTCTACAGACAAGGGTACAAAGTAAACACACTCAGAAAGAAGGAAGGCCTGTACTCATCTCAAAAAAATTGTTAGAGTGAACAGGATAACAAGATTAAGGTAATTATTTCTTAACCCCTTCCCGACCTTTGACACCACATAGGCGTCATGAAAGTCAGTGCCAATCCGACCCATGACGTCCATGCAGCGTCATGAATTCATTACCCCCCTGCGGGTCGGGTGACCGGGGTCACTGAAAGGTCACCCGACCCGCACACAGAGGACCCTTTGAAGTTAACCCCTGGGGGCGTGGCTTAGCCCCCACATGCCTACGATCGCTCTGATTGGCTGCTAAAAGTGAAACTGCCAATCAGAGCGATTGGTAATATTTCACCAATGAAAACAGGTGAAATATTACAATCCAGCCATGGCCATGCTGCAATAGTGGGTGGTGACTGATGACGTGGGACGCCGGACCCTCCGCTTCCTGGGTCTCCGCTCAGCTGATTCAAGCGCCGCATTACCGCGCTCATATAAAAACCGGCACCTTCACTCCTGTCACATACACGTCCCCCTGGAAGAAGCTACAAGCGAAACGCATGTCGGGGCCATCTCCTCGCTCCGTCTACACGGTAATTATGCCTCCCAGTGACAGTTAGCTTCATTAGATGCTTGCATCTATGTTCATATAGCCGGTGTACAGCAATCCTTTTGTGCACTTGCACTACTACATGCATCTTTGGCTTTTGACTTATTTATTGCTGCACCATTGCACCTTCTGGTATACTCTGCCGACTGTCACTATGAATTTACCTCTGCACTATTGCACTTTATATAAAAAATGTTTTGCTTACTGCCATATACTTATGATGCTACATTGGTAGCCTTTGCAGCCATTTTTGGTATTATTTTATGCAAACAGTTCACATGACCTACTAGGTTCTTTCTGGATTCATTTTATCTTTGGCACTTTATACATTCTTTTGAAATCTCCTTTTAATGTGGCTATTCTGCTCTATATTTATCATATGTGAATTCATTAGTATAAGCACTACACTTTTTTTTTGTAGACCCGTGGAGTTCATTCTGTTGTTTCAGTCCCTTAATATCTATGTGATTTTACCTTTCCTTTGTATTCAATAAACTTTCACTTTTTAATTATATTCTTGGTTTCACACTTCTGTTTTTTGGTGTTTATCTTGGCTTGAGGTGTGTCCTTCATTATTTTGGTCTAAATTTAGGATTTGTTAGTTATAACAAATTATCATGATTATATTGCACATAAAAACCGTGCATCTAATCCAATCCTGTGTGATACTGACTGCTGAGCCGTGTATCTAATACTATTATGTGTGATACTGTCTGCTGAGCCATGTATCTAATCCTATCCTGTGTGATACTGACTGCTGAGCTGTGTAATTATATCCTGTGTGATACTGACTGCTAGGCGTGTATCTATTCCTATCCTGTGTGATACTGACTGCTAGGAGTGTATCTATTCCTATCCTGTGTGATGCCGACTGCTGAGCTGTGTATCTAATCCTCTCCTGTGTGATACTGCCTGCTGAGCCATGTGTCTAATCCTCTCCTGTGTGATACTGACTGCTGAGCCGTGCATCTAATCCTATCCTGTGTGATACTGGGCTCCCCCTGCAGTCTGTGTCAGAGGGTGGTCTGTGTTGGCACGGTAATAAATTGTGTTATTTCCAGCTTTACAGAAGGATGATAACACCATAGAAATAAGAATAATAGGCCTCAGTTACCACAATTGTCTACAAAGAAAACTGTGGCAGATAGCAACCACTCACAGCTCATTTTTCATCTTTTAAACAGCTCTGGGACAGTGTGGTGAGTTTTGAGTGGCGACTTTTGTGTTTCGACTTTTATGTGGCGAGGTTGGTGCATGTGCGGTGAAATGTGTGCTGAGGGTGGTATATGTGTTGAAGCACATGGTAGTGTGTGGCACACTGTGTGTGTGTTCATATACCCGTGTGTGATGAGTATCTCATGTCAGGGCCCCACCTTAGCAACTGTACGGTATATACTGTTTGGTGCCATCGCTCTCATTCTTTCAGTCCCCCTTGTTCACATCTGGCAGCTGTCAATTTGCCTCCAACACTTTTCCTTTCACTTTTTCCCCATTATGTAGATAGGGGCAAAATTGTTTGGTGAATTGGAACGCGCAGGGTTAAAATTTCACCTTACAACATAGCCTATGGCGTTCTCGGGGTCCAGATGTGTGACTGTGCCAAATTTTGTGGCTGTAGCTGCGACGGTGCGGATGCCAATCCCGGACATCCACACACACATCCACACTGAGAATATATATCAATATTACATAGTGTATTACATATTTACAATTTATTACAGGTTTTTGTGTTCTAAAGTTGTATTCCAATAAATATATATTATGTTCTATCTAAATATCTTGATTATTGTATCATAAAAATGATTAAATGTCTGATGTTCACATTGTACTACAATAAATTTTTCAACTAAATATAAGCAATATATGTGGCAGTCGGAGATTCGGTGTAGAGTCGGGAGTCACAGGTTTGGCTTACTGACTCCACAGCCCTGCTGGACATGCACGTTTACGGACGAATGACCAAATCTATTCAAGTCCTGAAGGCTTGAGGAGGAGCTATAAGGCTTCCTACAGGAGGACCAACAGGAGAAAAAAAAGCATGTGAAATTATGTAACTACTGAAAAGTAGGGAAGGGGTGTGTGTGTGTGTGTGTTCATGTATGTATCTGCATGTTTCGAGCAATAGCTTGTCTGACTGTCCCTAACATTAGCGACTGTTCCTGACTGTCCTAAGAGAATTAGCGCCCGTCCGCCCATTACTGACCATCCACAAAAGCATTAGCACCTGTCCCTGACTATCAGCGCCCATCCGCCTGTCCCCCAAGAGCATTAACGCCTGTTTAGTGACCGTCCCAAAGAGAATGAGCACCTGTTCCTGACCATTCCTAAGAACATTAGTGCCCATCTGCCCGTCCCCAAGAGCATTAGCGTCTATTCAGTGACAGTCCCCAAGAGCATTAGCACCTGTCCCTGACCATCCCTAAGAGCATTAGCGCCCGAGAGCGCATTCTTGACCGTCCCTAAGAGCATTAGTACTCGTTCGTTCCCGACTGTCCTTAAGAGCAATAGCACCTGTCCCTGACCATCTCTATGAGTATTAGTGCCAGCCTGCTCGCCTGTTCCTCATCATCCCTACGAGTATTTGTGCCGTCCGCTTGTACCTGTTTGTATGAGAATTAGTACCAGGCTGCCTGATCCTAGAGGTATTAGTGCTCACACACCTGTACATTACTTGACTTTTTTTTATTAGTATTTTCATTGTATTATTTAGTATCTATTAGGAAAGATACTAAAATTTCTATTATTCCTTATGATTATTATTTTCTTACTTCTATCCTCCCTGTCTGTTTTCTGGTGTTGTGACAGCCAACAAAATTAAAGAGATTAAGGTGGGATTTTCTCTTATTTTCAATTACTGTTACATTACAGTTGTGGCCAAAAGTATTGACACCCCTGCAATTTTGTCAGATAATACTCAGTTTCTTCCTGAAAATGATTGCAATCACAAATTCTTTGGTATTATTGTCTTAAATGAAAAAACACAAAAATAATTGTCCTAAAGCCAAATTGGATATAATTCCACATCAAACATAAAAAAGAGGGTGGACAAAAGTATTGGCACTGTTCGAAAAATCATGTGATGCTTCTCTAATTTGTGTAATTAACAGCACCTGTAACTTTCTTGTGGCACCTAACAGGTGTTGGCAATAACTAAATCACACTTGCAGCCAGTTGACATGGATTAAAGTTGACTCAACCTCTGTCCTGTGTCCTTGTGTGTACCACATTGAGCATGGAGAAAAGAAAGAAGACCAAAGAACTGTCTGAGGGCTTGAGAAACCAAATTGTGAGGAAGCATGAGCAATCTCAAGGCTACAAGTCCATCTCCAAAGACCTGAATGTTCCTGTGTCTACCGTGCACAGTGTCATCAAGAAGTTTAAAGCCCATGGCACTGTGGCTAACTTCCCTAGATGTGGACGGAAAGAAAAATTGACAAGAGATTTCAACGCAAGATTGTGCGGATGTTGGATAAAGAATCTCGACTAACAACCAAACAAGTTCAAGCTGCCCTGCAGTCCGAGGGTACAACACTGTCAACCCGTAGAATTTGTGTTTGCAATCATTTTCAGGAAGAAACTGAGTATTAGCTGACAGAATTGCAGGGGTGTCAATACTTTTGGCCACAACTGTATGCGTGCATGTCATGCTTCATTTGGCTCATGGTTGGTATTTAGGGTATCTTAACTCCTCCTGATGAACTCCTGTTACGTGATGAATTGTGTCAGAGTATTAATGTCACCAAGTCATGTATATTGTCGACTCACACTATGACACCGGCTGATGGGTTGCACCTCATGCGAAACCGGAACTCCCGCTATCGTAGACCAGCATTGTGGTATATCAACAGAAGGATGTGGAGCAGTAAATCGATATGCAAACTCGATGAGTACCAACTCTCATGCACTGCTATTCTTCTTTGCCTTGAGCACGGATACCACCATCTGCCATTTGATAGATTGATGTAGTACTTTAGTGGGAAATCCAGCCAAACTGGTCTGCCTGCATTGTTATGTGCAGTTACTTTGAAGTTCTTTACTGGCAATTCAAAAGTGCCTTCACCCAGCCTCATAGACACAGTCTACAGCTAATGATCTACCTAGAATTATGGTGGATGAATCCTCAGTAAGTTACCATCTAGGGCGTAGCTCTGTAAATAGTGCTTTATGAATTCTATCATAACACCCTGATGATCTGCTATAGCACTGGTGTAACTTGTTGGCCCCAAGTCAAAATCTCTCAGCCAGGCCTTTAAATACCAACCACTGGTGTTTCACAGTTTTAATCTTCTAATATGTGCAAAAGGAAGTTTTTGCAACTTTAATCCCTGCACCCACTATATTTACACCCTTAGTTATAGGACACTTGCTAATGGGACTAATAAATGTCTATAAATTATGGATTCTATTCCTGAATAATTCTGCTTACCTTACTCTACTAATTGATGTACGGTATACATTTTTAGGAATTGATTTGTAGACACTATATGGGCCCAAATGAGATATGAATTGAATTGTTTTATGGAATCATACTTGACATTTATTGCCATATCAGACTGTTAATATCTTTTACTTATTACCCTGTTTTCATATTTAAAAAGTATTTAATATTTTTTTATAGTATTACACTCGAATTAAGCTTTTATTTTTTCTTATTTTCCCGTTCTTGATTGTCCCCAAGAATAATAGTACCCGTCTGCCTATCCCTGACTGTTCCTATCAGAAATAGTATCCATCTGCTCGGAGGTGGCAAGCGCGGGGAGGACACCACGGAGGGGGCCAGCGCGGGGAGGACACCACAGAGAGACACCAGACCCAACAATGCAGATGAGCTGAAGGCTGCTATCAAAGCAACCTGGGCTTCCAGAACACCTCAGCAGTGCCACAGGCTGATCACCTCCATGCCAGGCCGCATTGATGCAGTAACTGATGCTAAAGGAGCCCCGACCAAGTATTGAGTGCATTTATTGAATATACATTTCAGTAGACCAATATTTCGGATTTTAAAATCATTTTTTAAGCTGGAGTTATAAAGTACCGCATCAAAAAACCCACTCAAAAAAACGAAACTCGGGTGTGGTGCACCACATCAAAAATATAAGAATGTGTATATAGTGTAAACTATGTACATCTATATGTAAAGATTAACCAGGATACAAAAATTCCCTGTATGCACGGGTAATCTAGCCCAATTAGTTGTAATCATCTGGCGAATTATCAATACATCTTATTCCCATAATGGTGAAAGAATTGTTCAGTTATTCTTGGTCTGTATGTTGAAAACATATCCACACTATAGACTATTGCGCAATGCACAGCATACAAAAATCCACAATATATGGGGGTTCCAATAATCCATTCGTTCATGGACTATATAGCCTAAAAATATACAGGAGCACACAAACTGTTCCTCATGATCATGTAGTAGTAAAAGAGGGAGAATAGATGACCCCTCTCTCCAATAACATCATAATCAAATACATAGCAAGTCAATTCAATTTAGCCCTTCATTCATGGACAGTATGATTGAAAAATATAAAGAAATGGGTTCAATCTATCCACATCACCATGCAAAGAAAACTTAGGAAAGGGTTAATTAGCCCATTTATCACCAGATATACAGTGGGGAAAAAAAAGTATTTAGTCAGTCAGCAATAGTGCAAGTTCCACCACTTAAAAAGATGTGAGGCGTCTGTAATTTACATCATAGGTAGACCTCAACTATGGGAGACAAAGTGAGCAAAAAAAATCCAGAAAATCACATTGTTTTTTTTTCATTTTATTTGCATATTATGGTGGAAAATAAGTATTTGGTCAGAAACAAGCAATCAAGATTTCTGGCTCTCACAGACCTGTAACTTCTTCTCCTCTTTCCTCCACTCATTACCTGTAGTAATGGCACCTGTTTAAACTTGTTATCAGTATAAAAAGACACCTGTGCACACCCTCAAACAGTCTGACTCCAAACTCCACTATGGTGAAGACCAAAGAGCTGTCAAAGGACACCAGAAACAAAATTGTAGCCCTGCACCAGGCTGGGAAGACTGAATCTGCAATAGCCAACCAGCTTGGAGTGAAGAAATCAACTGTGGGAGCAATAATTAGAAAATGGAAGACATACAAGACCACTGATAATCTCCCTCGATCTGGTGCTCCACGCAAAATCCCACCCCGTGGGGTCAGAATGATCACAAGAACGGTAAGCAAAAATCCCAGAACCACGCGGGGGGACCTAGTGAATGAACTGCAGAGAGCTGGGACCAATGTAACAAGGCCTACCATAAGTAACACACTATGCCACCATGGACTCAGATCCTGCAGTGCCAGACGTGTCCCACTGCTTAAGCCTGTACATGTCCGGGCCCGTCTGAAGTTTGCTAGAGAGCATTTGGATGATCCAGAGGAGTTTTGGGAGAATGTCCTATGGTCTGATGAAACCAAACTGGAACTGTTTGGTAGAAACACAACTTGTCGTGTTCGGAGGAAAAAGAATACTGAGTTGCATCCATCAAACACCATACCTACTGTAAAGCATGGTGGTGGAAACATCATGCTTTGGGGATGTTTCTCTGCAAAGGGGCCAGGACGACTGATCCGGGTACATGAAAGAATGAATGGGGCCATATATCGTGAGATTTTGAGTGCAAACCTCCTTCCATCAGCAAGGGCATTGAAGATGAAACGTGGCTGGGTCTTTCAACATGACAATGATCCAAAGCACACCGCCAGGGCAACGAAGGAGTGGCTTCGTAAGAAGCATTTCAAGGTCCTGGAGTGGCCTAGCCAGTCTCCAGATCTCAACCCTATAGAAAACCTTTGGAGGGAGTTGAAAGTCCGTGTTGCCAAGCGAAAAGCCAAAAACATCACTGCTCTAGAGGAGATCTGCATGGAGAAATGGGCCAACATACCAACAACAGTGTGTGGCAACCTTGTGAAGACTTACAGAAAACATTTGACCTCTGTCATTGCCAACAAAGGATATATCACAAAGTATTGAGATGAAATTTTGTTTCTGACCAAATACTTATTTTCCACCATAATATGCAAATAAAATGAAAAAAAAAAACAGAATGTGATTTTCTGGATTTTTTTTTCTCAGTTTGTCTCCCATAGTTGAGGTCTACCTATGATGTAAATTACAGACGCCTCTCATCTTTTTAAGTGGTGGAACTTGCACTATTGCTGACTGACTAAATACTTTTTTTCCCCACTGTAACTCCAATGTAAACTCGACGCGTTTCCCCCCTTCCGAGGTTCATCAGGAGTGTGATGGAAAAAGTGGAGCACTTATCTTAAACATAAGATGTGCAGGATGTGCCTAGATGGTCAGGGACAATCCCCTCTCATGGTATGATGCCTGAAGTCTGTAGCCGCTAACTGCCATTATATAGAGCATAGGTATGTGGGGACTCTGCAGGAGCTGTATCAGGGAACAGGAAACAGGTAACTGACACGCAATCAGCTGACACGCACGCCACGGCACCTGTTGGTGTGCTATGCTCTATATAATGGCGTAGCCAGGATCAAACCTAGGGGGGGCAGAACCTCATACTGCACACCTCAGCTGCTGCAGAAGCTCATACTGCACACCCCTACACTTGAAAAGGAGTGTTAAGCCCCCTTTACATCTAGCGATGCACCAGCGATCCCGACAATGATATGACCCGGTCAGGATAGCTGGTACGTCGCTAGTGAGCTGCCAAACAGGCAGATCTCACAGCGACGTAGCAGCGGTCGTTACTTACCTTTCAGATGCGGCGATGATGACGTCCTCCCGCCCGCGTCCACGCGAAATGGACGTGCGCGATCAGCGATAACCAGCGGGGAGCCGGTCGGCGGTAAGTATCACACATAGCAATATCGCTGCTGCGTCACAAAATCGGTGACGCTTTAGCAATATTGCTAGCGATATCGCTATGTGTAAAGCCCCCTTCAGTCTGTGTTACCCGGCTTTCATTCTTTTTGGTACAGATAAGATATGTACAGACAGATATGGATAAATGGATGGATAGAGCAGATTTCTAATCTGCTTTTGCTATTGAAAACATTATCTATGAGCTCAAAAACCTTTCAGGTGATGCGGTTTTTTAAAAAGCTGATCTGCTTTTGCAACTGAAAAACGTAAACTCAAAACGCAGGAAAAACGCTGTGTGTGAATGTAGCCTTAGATCAGGAATAGAACAGCCATTTTTAGGACATTTCATAACTTTCCCAAATTCCTATGAAAAAATATTCAGCACATTCTGCATTGAGCTACTGTACCCAATTTATTATATATTTTAGGAGTCGGTCTATTTTATACCGACTCCACCAAAATGAGCACCGACTCCACAGCCCTGCCGTGCATACAGGGAATTTTTGTATCCTGGTTAATTTTTACATATAGATGTACATAGTTTACACTATATACATATTCTTGCATTTTTGTTTTTTGATGTGGTGCACCACACCCGAGTTTCGTTTTTTTGAGGGGGCTTTTTCAAGGGGTATTTTTTTCATATATGTATCAGTGACCTTTATATGAAATATTGAATTACAAGAGGATGTGTGCTGAGGAGATTATATCTAATGATTTTTGATGTACTTCTAATTGTATAGCGGCTCAATAGTCCTTTTTTTTGGTCTTTTTGGGAGCTCTACTTATATCTAAACATAACCACATTAGATTAGTCTAGATATGAGGGTGCTGGAGAATATAAATCTCTAGATAGAGACCATTTATCATAGTATACATCTCAATTGAGATGAGCACCTGGGAAGAAATCCAAGAAGCCTTCACTCAGACATTTCTCCTCTTTCTCACCTACCTTTTTAACACCTTATCACAACCCTGCCACTACAGGGCCCTATAGGGGTAGCAGGGAGAGCAGTCGAGGAGTGGGGGGGCCAATGCGCAGGTCCTAGGGCTCCAACCTCCGCTGACAGGTAGGGACAGGTCAGCATAGGGACAGGCACTTCCCTATGGTGTTCATTCTTTTGTGTATGATGCATTACTAATTTTAGTGTATTTTTTGCTTAATTGATTATTAAAGGTTTGAAATTTTTAACAGGAATATATGAGATAACTGTGAATTTTTGACTTAATCTCAAAAATATTTTTTGATACTGTGATTCAGTTATAAAGTATTCTAATTTAGTGATGAGATGACGACTTTTGGGTTTTCATTGGCTGTAAGCCATAATCATCAACATTAACAGAAATAAACACTTGAAATAGATCACTGATTGTAATGACTATATAAAATACAAGTTTCACTTTTTGAATTGAAGAACTGAAATAAATTAATTTTTTGATGATATTCTAATTTTGTGAGATGCACCTGTACATATGGGGCTGACCTGACACTACAATTGATCGCTGTACTAAGCTTGGTGCTGTATACATGTACAGACGGTGGCTCTGATGACCCCATACGTGCACCAACTGTGGCAGCCCATTTGTGCATTGACAATGGTTCAGATCTTGCACAATGTAGCAATCCATAACGTGCTACACGGCTATGTTAAAAATTAAAAATCCTGAAAACTTAGAGATTTGGAGGAGGATCTGGTGAATGTCTGCTGCAAACAAAAAAAAAAAACAATTTCATTTAGGGTGTGTTTAAATTAATTTTGGGGGGAGCAGAAACTCCCCAAGTCCTCAAAACTTGGTTCTGGTGATGTATTAATGTACTGATGGTGGTTCTGGTAATGTATTTATGCAAGTACTCCATGGGATTGGTTAAGTATAGGAATGTGGCCCTTGGCCCAAAAAGTGTTGTGCACCCCTGCTTTAGGCTGGTTTCACATTAGCGGTTTTTGTACAGCGCATCCATGAGTCCCTGTTTAACCCCTTCACCCCCAAGGGTGGTTTGCACGTTCATGACCGGGCCAATTTTTACAATTCTGACCACTGTCCCTTTATGAGGTCATAACTCTGGAACGCTTCCATGGATCCCGGTGATTCTGACAATGTTTTCTCGTGACATATTGTACTTCATGTTAGTGGTAGTGGTTAGTGGTAAAATTTTCATTCAAATAACTTGCGTTTGTGAGAAAAACGGAAATTTGGCGAAAATTTTGCAATTTTCCAACTTTGAATTTTTATGCCCTTAAATCACAGAGATACGGCACACAAAAAACTTGATAACTAACATTTCCCACATGTTTACTTTACATCAGAACAATTTTGGAACCAAAATTTTTTGTTGTTAGGAAGTTATAAGGGTTAAAATTTGACCAGCGATTTCTCATTTTTACAACACCATTTTATTTTTAGGACCACATCACATTTGAAGCCACTTTGAGGGGTCTATATAATAGAAAATACCCAAAAGTGACACCATTCTAAAAACTGCACCCCTTAAGGTGCTCAAAACCACATTCAAGAAGTTTATTAACCCTTTAGGTGCGTCACAGGAATTTTTTTGAATATTTAAAAAAAAAATAAAAATGAACATTAACTTTTTTTCACAAAAAAAATACTTCAGGTTCAATTTTTTTTATTTTACCAAGGGTAACAGGAGAAATTGGACTGCAAAAGTTATTGTGCAATTTGTCCTGAGTACGCTGATACCTGATATGTGGGGGGACGACTGTTTTGGCGCATGGCAGAGCTCAGAATGGAAGGAGCGCCGTTTGACTTTTTCAATGCAAAATTGGCTGGAATTCAGATCGGACGCCATGTCACGTTTGGAGAGTCCCTGATGAACCTAAACAGTGGAAACCCCCTACAAGTGACCCCATTTTGGAAACTAGACCCCCCAAGGAACTTATCTAGATATGTGAGAACTTTGAACCCACAAGGGCTTTACAGAAATTTATAACGTACAGCGGTACAATTAAAAAAAATCATATTTTTTCCACAAAAATTATCTTTTCACCCTCAATTCTTATTTTTCCAAGGGTAACAGGACCCTAAAAGTTATTGTGCAATTTGTCCTGAGTACGCTGATACCCCACATGTGGGGGTAAACCACTATTTGGGCGCATGGCAGAGCTCGGAAGGGAAGCAGCGCCATTTGACGTTTTTGGCTGGAATTGAGATCGGACACCATGTCGCGATTTGAAAACCCCTGATGTACCAAAACAGTGGAAACCCCCCCCCCCCACAAATGACACCATTTTGGAAACTAGACCCCCTAAGGAACTTATCTAGATGTGTGGTGAGCACTTTGAACCCCCCAGTGCTTCACAGAAGTTTATAACGCCCGGGCGTGAAAATAAAAAATTCATATTTTTTCCACAAACATGATCAATTAGTCCCCAATTGTTTTATTTTCCCAAGGGTAACAGGAGAAATTGAACCCCAAAAGTTGTTGTCCAATTTGTCCTGAGTACGCTGACGCCCCACATGTGGGAGAAAACTACTGTATGGACACACGTCGGGGCTCGGAAGGGAAGTAGTGACGTTTTGGAATGCAGACTTTGAGGGAATGTTCTGCGGGTGTCATGTTGCCTTTGGAGAGCCCCTGATGTACCTAAACTATTGAAACTCCCCACAAGTGACCCCATTTTGGACACTAGACCCCCCACGGAACTTATCTAGATATGTGGTGAGCACTTTGAACCCCCAAGTGCTTCACAGAAGTTTATAACGCTCAGACGTGAAAATAAAAAAAACATTTTTTTTCCACAAAAATGATATTTTTGCCCCCAATTTTTTATTTTCCTAAGGGTAACAGGAGAAATTGGACCCCAAAAATTGTTTTGCAATTTGACCTGAGTAGGCTGACACCCTATATGTGGGGGTAAAACACTGTTTGGGCGCATGGCTGAGCTTGGAAGGGAAGGAGCACCATTTGACTTTTTCAACTCAGAATTGGCTGGAATTGAGATCAGACGCCATGTTGCATTTGGAGATCCCCTGATGTGCCCAAACAGTGGAAACCCCCAATTCTAACTCCAACCCGAACCCCAACACACCCCTAACCCTAATCTCAGCCCTAACCCTACCCCTAATGGAAAAATGGAAATAAATATACTTTTTTTATTTTATTATTTTTCCCTAACTAAGGGGGTGATAACGGGGGGTTTGATTTACTATTTATGGCGGTTTTTATGTTTGGCAGCTGTCGCACGCTAAAAGACGCTTTTTATTGTAAAAATAGTTTTTGCATCACCACATATTGAGCTATAGTTTTTCCGTATTTTGACCCACCAAGTCATGTGAGGTCTTATTTTTTGTGGGACGAGTTGACGTTTTTATTGGTATCATTTTCGGGCACGTGACATTTTTTGATCGCTTTTTATTCCAATTTTTGGGACGCAGAATGAACAAAAACCAGCGTTTCATGAATTTCTTTTGGGGGGGGGTGCGTTTACACCGTTCCGTGTGCGATAAAATTGATAAAGCGGTTTTATTCTTTGGGTCAGTACGGTTACAGCGATACCTCATTTAGGTCTTTTTTTATGTTTTGTCGGTTTTATGCAATGAAAACTATTTTATATAAAAAATAATTATTTTTGCATCGCTTTATTCTGCGAGCTATAACTTTTTTATTTTTTCTCTGATGATGCTGTGTGGTGGCTCGTTTTTTGCGGGACAAGATGACGTTTTCAGCGGTACCATGGATATTTATATGCGTCTTTTTGATCGCGCGTTATTACACTTTGTTTGGCGGTATGATAATAAATCATTATTTTTTGCTTCGTTTTTAATTTTTTAAGGGGTTCGCTAAAGGGGTTAACTAATGGGACAGTTTTATAGGGCGGGTCGTTACGGACGCGGCGATACCTAATATGTGTACTTTTATTGGTTTTTTTTATTTCCAAAAAATGGATTTATTTGGGGGAATATATATTTTTTTTTTTCTAATTTGGCGATTTTTTTAATTTAATTTTAACACTTTTTTTATTATTTTTTTTTTTTAACTTTATTAAATAGTCCCAGGTGGGACATCACTGTCCTGTGACAGATCGCTGATCTGTCACATCACAGCGATCATCAGCGATCTGTCACAGGCAGTGCAGAAGGCTTCCTCATGCCTGCGCTTTGCAGGCACTGAGGAAGCCAGCTTCCTGCATGCCCCCGAAGGCCCCCGTTGCCATCTTGGATTCGGGGGCCTGCAGGAAAGGAGCACCCCGCAGCAGCGCTGCACATTGCGCTGCCGTGGGGGGCTCAGGGAAGCACGGAGGGAGCCCCCTCCCTGCCGATGCTTCCCTTTAACCCCCCGGTACACCGCGATCATGTTTGATCGCGGTGTGCAAGAGGTTAACGTGTCACATTGTGCCGGGTGTCAGCTGTGATAATCAGCTGACACCCGGCCGCAATCAGCGGCGCTCACCACGTGGGCGCCGCTGATCGCGGTAGACGTACTATCCTATCCATGGGCATAGGGGCCCGGGTCCCATGCACAGGATAGTATGTCGGATGTCAGGAAGGGGTTAACATGACGGGCGCATGGTCTTGTGTTTGCACGCGTTCGTACGCGTTTTCTTGCGCATGCGTTTTTTTAAGGTGTGCGCCTAGGCGCACTAGACGCAACCCGTTGCATTTATGGGTCCGCTGAAAGGCATAAAAAAATGCATGCGCATGGAATGCGACAAAATAATGCATTACAGTCTATGTAAACGCAGGCGTGCGCATGGACATGCGTTCGTCTGCGTTTTCGGTGTAAAAATGTGTAGTCACTGGTTTTAACCCCTAGAGAACGAATGCGCATAAAAAACGCAAACGCATGCAAAAACGCATGATGCGCTTTTTGCATGCATTTCTATTGCTAACGATGTGCTGCGCAAAAAAACGCTGATGTGAAAGTAGCCTTAGACCCAGCTCTCCTGCCAACTGGACTGCAAGCTCTGACCAGCTTCAGTCTCCCTGCACTTATCCCATACTGCAGAGGCAGACTACCTCTGCTAGCAGAATTCCAGATCGAACAATTCGAGTCAATCTTTAGGAACACACAACCCCGGATCAGAACTAGCTGCGGTTTAACCACTTAAATAGCATTATTAATTGAGGACAGTGACCTAGGGCATCCATTGGAATGCCCACTGCGCGCCCCTCTTCTCACTGAGGCGTAATGGTGGGGTACCAATGGGTTTCCAAAGTTACCACAGTCCTGCTGAAGGCCCCACTGCCATCATCTTTTTATATCCTGGGAGTAAACTATTGCAGTATATACTAGAAGTACAATATATAGCACAAGTGATTGCAGCAGGTTCCAAAATTGTACGACAAAAAAAGCAAACAAACAACATCAATAAATGAATGCAGAAGATTCCAATATATAAGGGTTTAACTCAAAAGTTAAACACTATAAAAAAAAAAAAAAAAAAAAAAATCAAATAACAACTGTTGTGTGCACCCCAAAATGGTACCAATAATAATAATAAATTTTATTTCTATAGCGCCGACATATTCCGCAGCACTTTACATTTCAGAGGGGATTTGTACAGACAATAGACATTACAGCATAACAATAATCACATAGATCATAACAGATACCAAGAGGAATGAGGGCCCTGCTCGCAAGCTTACAGTCTATGAGGAAAGAGGTAGACACGAAAGGTGGGTGGTAACAGTTGCCCTGATTGTATGGACCAGCCATAATGTTAAGTGTGTAACAGTACAGACACAGAGGGCTAATGGATGCATAAAGCATGTGGGAACATGATGCGGGAAATCTGGTTATGGTAAAACTTTTGGCTGTGCCACACAGGGATAGATTAGGATAATGTGTTGAGGCAATAGGCCAGTCTGAATAAATGTGTTTTCAGGGCACGCTTAAAATTGTGGGGATTGGGGACTAATCGTATTGACCTGGGAAGTGCATTCCAAAGAATTGGCGCGGCACGTGTAAAGTCTTGGAGACGGGAGTGGGAGGTTCTGACTATTGAGGATACCAACCTCAGGTCATCAGCAGAACGGAGGGCGCGGGTAGGGTGGTATACTGAAACAAGGGAGGAGATGTAGGGTGGTGCTGAGCCATGGAGGGCTTTGTGGGTGAGGGTAATAAGTTTATACTGAATTCTGGAGTGGATGGGTAGCCAGTGTAACGACTGGCACAAGGTAGAGGCATCGGTGTAACGATTGGTGAGGAATATGATCCTGGCTGCAGCATTCAAGACAGATTGGAGAGGGGAGAGTTTGGTAAGAGGGAGACCGATTAGAAGAGAGTTACAATAGTCGAGACGAGAATGAATAAGAGAAACAGTAAGAGTTTTTGCAGAGTCAAAGGTAAGAAAAGGTCGAATTCTAGAAATGTTTTTGAGGTGCAGATGACAAGAGCGAGCCAGTGATCAAATGTGGGGGGCAAAGGAAAGCTCGGAATCAAGTATGACCCCAAGACAGCGGGCCTGTTGCTGGGGAGTAATAGTGGAGCCACCCACAGAAATAGCAATGTCGGGTATAGGTACATTAGTAGAGGGAGGAAACACAAGGAGTTCAGTCTTTGACAGGTTCAGTTTCAGATATAGTGAGGACATGATATTAGACACAGTGTTTAGACAATCGCCGGTGTTTTCTAGAAAGGCTGGCGTGATGTCAGGAGAAGAAGCGTATAATTGGGTGTCATCAGCATAGAGATGGTACTGGAACCCAAATCTACTGATTGTTTGACCAATAGGGGCAGTGTACAAGGAGAAGAGGAGGGGGCCTAAAACCGATCCTTGGGGGACCCCAACAGTAAGGGGAAGGTGAGAGGAGGAGGAACCGGCAAAAGATACAGTAAAGGAGCGGTCAGAGAGATAGGAGGAGAACCAGGAGAGAACGGTGTCCTTGAGGCCAATGGAACGGAGCATAGTGTGGAGGAGCTGATGATCAACAGTGTTGAATGGTGCAGAGAGATCCAAGAGAATTAGCATGGAGTAATGACCATTTGATTTAGCTGTTAGTAGATCATTAGAGACTTTAGTGAGGGCAGTTTCAGTGGAGTGTAAAGAGCGGAAACCGGATTGGAGAGGGTCGAGAACAGAGTTTTCTGAGAGATAGCGGACAAGACGGGAGTGGACCAGGCGTTCCAGGAGTTTAGAGATGAAGGGAAGATTAGAGACAGGTCTATAGTTAGCGGCACAGTTTTGGTCGAGGGATGGTTTTTTAAGTAGTGGATGTATGATGGCATGCTTAAATGAGGAGGGAAAAATACCAGAAGAGAGAGAGAGGTTAAATATTTTAGTTAGGTGAGGGGTGACAGCAGGGGAAAGGGACTGGAGGAGATGTGACGGAAATGGGTCACTGGTGCAAGTAGTTGGGCGAGAAGATGCAAGGAGCCTGCTTACTTCTTCTTCTGTGACTGGTTCAAAATCAGAGAGTGAGCTAGATGCAGTGGGGGAGGGAGGACAGTGCATGGTATGAGGTGATTGGGAGATAATTTCCTGTCGAATCTGGTCAATTTTTTCTTTGAAGTAATTGGCCAGATTGTCAGCTCTGAGCTCTGTGGTTGGGTCCTGTACTCTTGGATTGAGTAGAGAATGAAAAGTGTCAAAGAGACGTTTCGGGTTATTTGACAGTGAGGTGATGAGGGTGTTGAAATAGGTTTGTTTGGAGAGGTGAAGGGCAGTGTTGTATGTTCTAAGCATAAACTTAAATTACCAATAAAAAAAAAACAGCTTGGAATGCAGAAAAAATAAAACATTTCCTTACACAATTGAAAAAAAAAACACTTGGAAATTTGTAACAAACTACAGTTTTGATTTACGGGTATGTGCACACGTAGTTTTCTTGGTGTGCGGATTTTGTAGAGAAAATCGCAGGTAAATCTGCGGTTTTACACCTCATAATGGATGAGGTGTAAGGCTAAGTGCACACGTTGCAGAAAATTTCTGCACAAAAACCTGAATCCCTTCCCAGAAACCGCACCTATTTTTCCGCTGTGTTTTCCGCGCGGTTTTGATGCGTTTTTTACCGCAGCGGTTTCTAAAAGCATGGGAGAAGCCTAAACCGCGGAAAAAAACGCAAAATTAATGTGCATGCTGTTTTTTACCGCGATGCGGTTTTTTCGCGGTAAAAAACGCATCAATGTGCACAAAAAGTGAAAAATGCATAGAAATGACTGTGCAGCTTATTTTTAGCGTTTTTATAGTGAAAAACGCTAAAAAAACGCTGTGTGTGAACACAGCCTGAAACTGCAGCGTTTCTGAACCAAACAATTGACATGCTGCGGTTTGAAAACCGCAACAAAACTGCGCGGAAAAAAACGCAGCATGTGCACAGTGGTTTTGAAACTCCATAGGGTTTCATTGTACTGTACTTGGTCAGCGGAACTGCTGCGTTTCCGCAGGGGAAAAACCGCTGCAGAAACGCAGCAGAATCCGCACCGTGTGCACACAGCCTAAGCCACTAGATTAATATCAGAAGCCCTCAAGCCTGGCGGTATGTACAAACAATGGGGGAGCTGGGGGGGGGTGTCTCACCATCCCGCCATATTTGGAAACATTTACCAAATTTTCCTGTGAGGTAAATGGAGTCTCAGAACTGCAACAAATGGTGCCAACAAATAAGGGAAGAAGAAACAGCACACTGACAACTGATCGCGACCTTAACGGGGCTGTCCGGGGAAACCCGTTATATCTTATACACAGGGCAGGGGACAGGGACTGCGCATTGGGGTCGGCACTGTTATCACCTGTACTACCCCTTTAAGAGGGTATTCCGGGCGCAGAGCACAGTATCTCTGCCCTGCGCCCCCTGTACCTCGCCAGTGGCAGCAGATGACGTCACGGATCACGCTGCTACGTACACCACGTCCTCACCGCTCAGAACTTGCTCGTAGCTTCATGCTGCTCCCGAGAGCCGAGACCGTCCGTGCCCATCTCTGTCAGAGGCGACACTCTAGGAACAGGTGCTGGCGCGGCGGCAGGGCACAGGTAAGCCGCTCTTTCCGGGACTCACAGGTTCCGGCTGCTACCGGTGTGACGCCATGTGGAAGGCGGAGCTATTGCTAACACTCCGGCTCCTGAGCTCTCACCCACGTCACGCGGGGAAGGGGATAGACGCTTACGTCGTTGCCAAGGACAAGGTGGCTGGCGTCTATCGGCCTTAGCAACGGGACTCTGGCGTCAGAATCAGGTGGATATGATCTGTCTTTATCGTGTGGATGTATGTGGGACACGATCGCCAGTGGTTTGTTAGTGGGGTAATGTGCAGTTAGCGTACACAGTCTGTACTGTCTTCAGAGCAGAGGTCTGCACCTCCAGTAGAGTAAGGGGTAAGTTAGTCCCCGGTCTGTGGGGCCCACATGGCGGCTCCTGCTATGTAGTGTCAGGGATCGGGATTGCAGCACTGGTGACTGTCAGTCCCGCCAGGTGTTTCTCATATCCCCATCTCACTCCCACCAGGGGGCGAATTAGAGGGGGTTTCTATACCTATAAGATTAATGGTTACTTTATCCATTCATCAGTGGAGGTCTGTGGTGGTCCAGCTTTCAGGACCCCAACAATCAGATGGTTCCAGTGATTGCTGCAGCGTCTTCATGGCGGCCAGCGCTCTGTACACAAGAGCGTAGCAGCAGCATGGTCGCCTGGGATGGTGACTTTGTCTCATTCCTATGTGGGTGGTATTAGGAGTGGTTTGGGGTCCATGATGGGGGCTTATAGAGGAACCCATATATCAGCCATGATGCGTCTGGTCTGTTTGCATTTCTCTCTGTACTCTTCATGGTGTAAGGCTACGGCCACATGTCCAGTAATCATCCGTTAGAACAGACCCAGGAACAAGCCGTTGACAAGTTGCGCAGACATTACTTTTTTGTCCAACTAAAAAAACTAATTTCAACTGGATCCGTTTTTTTAACATTGAAATCTATGGAAAACAGATCCATTCTATAACCATCAGTCTTCTTCCATATGAAACTGATCTGGTCAGCAAAAAACGGATCCTTTTCAAATGGGAGAAAAACGGGTGGCTGATTACCTGATCCATTCTCCATAGACTTCAATGTTTATAAAACAGATCCAGTCGAAATTAGTTTTTTATAGCCGGACAAAAAAGTTGTGAACATAGCCTAATGCAGTGGTTATTCTGATAGAAGATGTTAGCCCAAGATGTTAGGCCATGTGCACACGGTCAGTTTTTGGTCAGTATTTTACCTCAGTATTTGGTGAGTTTTTTACATCAGTATCTGTAAGCCAAAACCAGGAGAGGAACAATCAGAGGAAAAGTATAATAGAAACCCGTCACCACTTCTGTATTTATCACCCACTCCTGGTTTTGGCTTTCAGATACTGAGGTAAAATACTGACCAAATACTGAGGTAAAATACTGACCAAATACTGAGGTAAAAAACTCAACAAATATTGAATGTGTGAACGTGACCTTAAGAGGGTTAATCTGTAACCTGTGGTCTTTGTTGTTTATGCTTTTCACCCCTCTACATTTAGTATTTGGTCAGTATTTTACCTCAGTATTTATAAGCTAAAACCAGGAGTGGGACAATCAGAGGAAAAGTATAATAGAAACACGTCACCACGTCTGTATTTATCACCCACTCCTGTATTTGACTTTCAGATACTGAGGTAAAATACTAACCAAATACCAAGGTAAAATACTGACCAAATACTGAGGTAAAAAACTCAACAAATATTGAACGTGTGTGCTCTGTCCCCACATGAGGCGAATGGAGGTGTAGTTGAGTGGGGCTGGGAGAGAATCCTACCTTCCGTTTCCTCGATGCAGAGCAGACAGGACCATTGTTGCTGTTTTGCTGTTCATGCGTCCGGAGAGATGATACACACCAGATATTGTGAAGTCCAGACTTGTTTATTGGAAATCTGGACATACAGCGTATGATTGATAATGCAGTACTTCTCCAGAAATGCAGATGTAACAACCAGGTGGTACAGCAAGATGCAGCAAGGTGAGCAACGGATTTGTAAGTGGTCAAAAAACTGATGCCTTCCACAGCCTGGTAAGCGTATCTCTCCCTGGTGAAGATGAAACTAGTAATGGCCACCGGCAGGAAGAGAAGGAGTCATCTGACCTGGAAGTGGGAGGCATGTACTAAAATTACTTAGCTGCAGTCTGCTATACAGAAAAAGGACAGCAGGTGGCAGCAGACCAAAAGCAAAACTGAACACAAAGAAAGGTAACATAACACAACTATATAAGCATAGAATCATAACTTTAGATGGGACAGCACACTCCCCGTCTGAAATTCCATAAGGAATTTCACTATATAGTTTTTTTTGTTTTTCTTTAAAGTTCAATAACCTAGAAAAGAAACATGAATATGCATGCAATAATAACAACTTCAAAACGAGGTAGATGACAGTCAGTTCCTGAGACAATCCAATGGTACCCATCTTCGGATCGGAGAAGCCGTACTAGGCCAAACTGTCTCCGACCCAAACAGTAATCCAATGGACGAAATAGTAGGGCAGTGTTCTGTTCGTGGTTCATCCTACCGGAACGTAGTTGATAGAGAGTGGTTTGTGGCAGACGTGCCAGCCGTGACAGTCTTTGTCTCCACGTGAGCTGAGATAATATCTCGCAGTGTGGACTAACCTTGCGATAGTCTTAAGAAGTTTCCTCCCATTGGAGAAGTATTTGAAGCGCTGGCAACCGAGGCTGGAGGTTGGTTTAGTGTTCGTCGCCAAAGCACTGACCTCGGAGCGGACTTCTGGATCGCCATCCAGATCCTGGATGCTGAAGACTTCCTGGACACGTTCACTTCCCTTCTGTTCCAGCAGAAACTTAGGACCTGACAGCCAAGAAGAGTTAGCAAAGGACCTTATAGACATAGGTCTAGTGGCATGGTCAGCTGGATTAAGTTCAGATGGGATATAGTGCCATTGTTCAGGCTTGGAAGACCTCCTTATTCTCTCGATGCGGTTACTGACGTACACGTAGAAATGCCTTGTTTGGTTGTAGATGTAACCTAAGACAACCTTACTGTCACTGTAGTATTGCACGTCATCTATGTTGGTATCTAGCTCGTGCTGTATAAAGTCTGCGAGTTCCACTGCAAGCACGGTCGCACAGAGTTCAAGCCTGGGAATAGTGTGGTCAGGCTTGGGAGCCAACTTAGCCTTGCCGAAGACGAATCCAACATGATCTTGATTGTCGGGTCCCATCACCTTCAGGTAGGCAACTGCTGCAATGGCCTCCATGGATGCATCCGAGAACACATGGAGTTCCTTCCTAGTGCTAGCAGCAAGTGAGGTTCTGGCGTAGCATCTCGGTATGTGGATCTCATTCAAGGCACACAAAGACTGCTTCCAGGTTTCCCATTTGGTTCCTTCTCAGGAGGGAGTGGGGCATCCCAGTCCTTGACGGTTTCGGAAAGCTGTCTCAGAAGGGATTTACCTTGTATGGTAACTGATGCTACGAACCCCAGCGGGTCGTATAAGCTATTCACCACTGACAGGACACCACGTTTAGCGAATGGTTTGTCTGCACAGTTTATTTGGAAACTGAAGGTGTCGACTGACAGGTTCCACCTCAAGCCTAAGCTTCTCTGCACAGGCGGACAGTCTGGTCCCAGGTCTATGTCCTTGAATCCTGGTGCGTGGTCACTTGAATCAAAGGCTCTCATGACAGCCGCACTGCTTGAAGCAATTTTGTGCAATCTAAGCTTAGCTTGGTACAGCATACCTTGGGACCTCTTGAGTAGATCGATAGCCGCTTCTTCTGTGGGTAGAGATTTTAGTCCATCATCTACATAGACGTCTTTCTCTACAAAGTCTCTGGCGTGTGTTCCATATTCGGTCTCTCCTTCTTGAGCGGTTCTCCGCAGGCCATAGGTTGCCACTGCTGGGGAAGGGCTGTTCCTGAATACGTGCACCCTCATGCGATACTCCACCATCCCTTTGCTGGGGTCATTGTCCTTGAACCTGAGGAAATTCCTATGGTCCTCTCTGACTATGAAACAGTGGAACATCTGTTCAATGTCAGCGGTGATGGCAATGGGCCCTTTCCTGAACCTCATCAACACTCCTACTAGGTTGTTTGTAAGATTAGGACCCGTGAGGAGGACATCGTTGAGAGATACACCTTGATGTTTGGCGCTTGAATCAAAGACAACTCTAATTTGCTTAGGTTTCCGTGGGTGATATACTCCGAATGAGGGTAGGTACCAGCACTCCTCATTTTCCTTTAAGGGAGGCGCTGTCTCAGCATGGTTATTCTGGAATATCTTGCTCATAAAGGTGACAATGTGTTCTTTCATCTCCGGTTTGTTGCTAAGTGTGCGCTGGAGAGAGTTGAATCTGGACAAGGCTTGTTCACGATTGTTCGGGAGTCTTACCCTGGTAGCTCGGAAGGGTAGGGGAAAAACTCAGTGATTTGTCTCGTCCTTAAGGGACTCATTGTCCATTATCCTGACAAATTCCTTGTCTTCCATTGACGGGGCTACTTTGTTGTCATCCTTAGTTGTATGAAACACCGATCTTCCCAAGTCGTCTGCATAGGGAGAAGGAATGACATCAGGCAGCTGTACTGGATCTGGAGGCTTCTCTTTCACCTTAAGGGACTCATTGTCCATTATCCTGACAAATTCCTTGTCTTCCATTGACGGGGCTACTTTGTTGTCATCCTTAGTTGTATGAAACACCGATCTTCCCAAGTCGTCTGCATAGGGAGAAGGAATGACATCAGGCAGCTGTACTGGATCTGGAGGCTTCTCTTTCACCTTGTGGTGATGAGGGCATGGTTTGCAGAGAGTAGCTCGTCCGTCTCTGAGTACATAAGTCTTAAAGGAATCGACTCTTGTTCGGTCCAAGCACACATTTCCTATGATTACCCACCCCAAGTCGAGTCTCTGTGCGTAGGGGGCATAGTCAGGACCATTGCACTGTTGGCGGACCTTATGTATCCTTAAATTGTCTCTGCCGAGCAGAAGTAGGATTCCAGCATCTGAGTCCATAGGTGGGATAACGCTGACTAGGTGCCTTAGGTGTGGTTGGTGGAACGCAGCTTCTGGGGTAGGAATCTCATTCCTTTGGCTGGGTATTTGATCGCATTCGATTAGCGTAGGTAAGGGTATTTCTACGCCTCCGTTGACAGGAGAAGCAATGAAACCTTGTGCCCTCCTGCCGCTAGTCTCTATGCTGCCAGAGCAAGTGTTCAGAGTATAGGGCGTTGCTGGTCCCTTGATTCCAAAGGCTTCAAAGAACTTAGGTCCAGCCAGGGATCGATTGCTCTGATCGTCAATGATGGCATACATTTTTACTGCCTTCTCTGGTTGCCCTTCTGGATAAACTTTGATTAGGCATATCCTGACACAGCATTTGTCACTTTGGCTCTTCCCACATACCTTTGAGCGTGAGCAGGAGACAGCCGTGGTAGACTTGGCGTTATTCTGTGGCTCCCAGCCATGGCTTGTAGCCGGACTAGAGGTAACTGCGACTGCTGAATCGCTGGTGGCTGAGGTTGGATGCAAAGCTGATTGGTGTGTGACGAACGTCAGCTTACGCTGAGTCGTTTTCCTTTTTCGAGTGGACCCTCTGGACCGTGGCGCCCACCCACCTAGGGCGAGCTGACCTAGTGAGAACCCACCCCCTGTACAGGGAGTGTCAGGGGCAAGACCAAGGGGGTGAGCCACCACGGCAGCTGGACCAGACGGCCGGCTCAGAGAGACACTATTGAGTGTCTGGCAACAGGACGGACAGGATACCAAACATAAAACAAAGTCACAGGGTTTCTTCAGCAAAACGTGGTTTTACACTTTATTCAGGTGCAAGGCATAAACAGGGAATCAGGTGCAGGGCACAAACGGTGAAACACGGCAAGGTACGTGCAAGGGCACGCCAAATGTTCCAGACATAACACGTGCACGAAAACATACCAGAGTCCAGGGCAGGGTACGTGTTAGGGATCACACCAGAGTTCCTAGAGGGGATGCGTGCTAGGGCACGCCAGAGTCCAAGACAAGGTGCGCGCCGAGAGACACGCCAGAGTCCAAGGCAGGGTGCATGCAAGGACACGCCAGGATCCAAGACGGGGTGCGATGGCATCGGACTCCGGACTACTGGCAACGACCGACAGGGTCCAGGCATCAGGCTGCGGACATCAGCTCCGGACATCAGGCCGCAGTCATCTGGTTCCGGACCTCTGGCAGCAGTCGGCAGGTTTCAGGAATCCGGCAGGCAAGCCAGGGTTCACGGCAGGGTGCGTGCTTGGAGCCACGCCAGGGTTCAAGGCAGGGTGCGTTCTTGGAGACACGCCAGGATCAGGTTCACAGGACGGAGGCCTGCGCATGCCGAGGGGCATGCCAGGGACAGGCACAAGGACGGAGGCCTGCGCGTGCAGAGAGGCACGCCAGGGACAGGTACAAGGACGGAGGCCTGCGCGTGCAGAGGGCACGCCAGGGACAGGTACAAGGACGGAGGCCTGCACTGTTATGAATGGGTCACCGAGGAGGAAAAAACCTAAACATGCTAAGCCCAGAAATACCAGAGAGGTTGGTAACTATGCAGATTGCAGATCCCTGATCCCTACCACACAACTAGCAGCAGCCGTGGAGCGTGCCTACGATGAACCTAGACGCCTCGTCACGGCCGGAGGACTAAATAAGCCTAAAGCAAGAAAAGGGAAAACTAACTGCCCCAGAGCAGACCCCAAAGGAAAGACAGCCCCCACACATGTATTGACGGTGAAACAAGATGAAAACACAAACACAGGTAGGAAAATAGGCTGAGCAAATGATGGGGCCCAAACTAACTAGAAAGGAGAGGAAAACAAAGACACTGTCTGCAATCTGCCCAAAACCCTACAAAATAATGTCCAACACTTCTGATAACAAAATTAACCCTGAAGTCACTAGACTTCTTCCACTATATCAGCACTCTGAAATATTCTGAGACAGAGCAAAAAGAGGCCAATCTAATAAGGGACAAAAAGCAAATGGCAAATACAGATAAATAAGAGTGGAAATTCAGCACAGCCCAAGCCGGGGCTGGCTGACCACACGAAAAACTGAACAGAACAACAAAATCAAGTGTGAACATTAGCAGAGAACTTAGCTTGAGCTGACTGGAACAGAGCTGAGAACCAAGACCTGACAAGCTGAAGGAATCACCAGCACCAGAGTAGGGCGTTGGCTGTCTTAAATCCAATCTGAGATTCCTGAGGTCCAATTGTCATCCTCATTATCAGGTGGCAGATCTCTACTGATTAAATCAGCCTCACTACCTCCTGTTACCACCAGAGGGAGCCTGACTGGTAGACCAGAAAATGAACTCACAACAGTACCCCCCCCCTTGAGGAGGGGTCACCGAACCCTCATCCACGCCACCAGGCCGATCAGGATGGGCCCAGTGAAAAGCACGAACCAATCTATTGGCATGAATATCAGAGGCAGAGACCCAAGAATTATCCTCCTGGCCATAACCCTTCCATTTGACCAAATACTGGAGTCTCCGTCTAACCAAGCGAGAATCCAATATTTTCTCTACCTCATATTCCACATTGCCTTCAACCAACACAGGGTCAGGAGGTGCTGCCATAGGAACCACTGGCTCAACAAACCTCTTCAACAGAGATTTGTGAAATACGTTATGGATCTTGAACGTAACTGGAAGAGCCAATCGAAAAGAAACAGGATTAAGAATCTCCAAAATCTTATAAGGTCCAATAAATCTTGGCTTAAATTTTGGAGATGCAACCTTCATAGGAATATTCCTAGACGGCAACCAAACCATATCACTCTAAACCGGGGACCAATGGTCCTATGCCGGTTGGAAAATCGCTGGGCCTTTTCCTGAGAGAGTGACAACTTATCCACCACTTGGTCCCATATCTGCTGCATTCTCTCAACCACAGTGTCCACACCTGGGCAGGACGAAGATTCCACTTGCCCTGAAAAGAATCGAGGATGAAACCCAAAATTACAGAAAAAGGGTGATATCAAAGTGGCAGAACTAGCTCTATTGTTCAGCGCGAATTCGGCCAAGGGCAAAAATGAGACCCAATCATCCTGATCAGCAGATATAAAACATCTTAAATAAGACTCCAAGGTCTGGTTTGTTCTCTCAGTCTGTCCATTGGTCTGGGGATGAAACGCGGAGGAGAAGGATAACTGAATTCCCAGACTGGAACAAAAGGCTTTCCAGAATCTGGAAACAAACTGAACTTCTCTGTCGGACACAATGTTCTCAGGAATCCCATGTAACCGAACCACCTGTTGTAAAAACAAGGGCACCAGCTCAGCGGAAGATGGCAACTTTGGGAGTGGTACAAGATGGACCATCTTCGAAAATCTATCACAAATCACCCAGATAACATTCTCTGAGAGACAGGAAGATCAGAAATAAAATCCATTGAGATATGGGTCCGTGGCCTCTTGGGCACCGGCAGGGGCATCAGCAACCCACTAGAACGAGAACAGGGTTTAGACCGAGAACAAGTCCCACAGGACTGTACAAAATTCCTGACATCACGAGATAAGGCGGGCCACCAAAAGGACCGACTCACCAAATCTCTGGTCCCAAAAATACCTGGATTACCAGCCAATGCGGAGCAATGAATTTCAGACATCACTCTCTTTCTCCACTGGTCAGGAACATACAATTTTCCCATAGGGCAACGCTCAGGATTATCCTCCTGAAATTCATCCAGGTCGCGTCTCAAATCGGGCAAAATGGCAGAAAGAACTACCCCCTCACCTAGGATGGTAGTAGGCTCGGTCACATTAAGAGAATCGGCAAAGAAACTCCTAGAAAGGGCGTCTGCCTTAACATTCTTAGTGCCCGGAAGAAAAGAGACCACAAGATTAAAACGCGTGAAAAACAAGGCCCATCTAGCCTGTCTAGGATTCAAGCGTTTGGCTGACTCCAGATAAATCAAATTCTTGTGATCGGTGAGGACCACAACTTGATGTCTAACTCCCTCTAACCAATGTCTCCACTCCTCAAATTCCCATTTCATGGTCAACAATTCCCGATTCCCCACGTCATAGTTGCGTTCAGATGGGGAGAACTTTCGAGAAAAGAAGGCACAGAGTCTTTTTGGGACAAAACAGCTCCTGCACCAATCTCAGAAGCATCTACCTCCACCTGAAATGGAAGTGAGACATCAGGTTGCCGTAAAACCGGAGCTGAAGTAAATCTCCGCTTAAGCTCCTGAAATGCTGAGACAGCCTCAGGAGACCAATTCAGCCACATCAGCGCCCTTCTTGGTCAGATCAGTCAGTGGTTTGACAATACCAGAAAAATTACCTATAAATTTACGATAGAAATTAGCAAAACCCAAAAACTTCTGGAGGGCCTTCAAAGAAGTAGGCTGAACCCAATCATAAATGGCCTGTACCTTGGCCGGGTCCATTTCAATAGTCGATGGAGACAAGATAAATCCCAAAAATGAAATCCTCTGTACACCAAAGAGGCATTGCGATCCCTTAACAAACAGGGAATTCTCCCTCAAAATATGAAACACAGTCCGGACGTGTTCCACATAAGAATCCCAATCACTAGAAAAGATCAAAATATCATCCAGATAGATGATCAAAAACTTATCCACAAAGTCACAGAAAATATCATTCACAAAAGACTGGAAGACAGAAGGGGCATTAGTGAGCACAAAAGGCATCACCAGGTACTCAAAATGTCCCTCCGGAGTATTAGACGCCGTCTTCCATTCATCCCCGTGCTTGATGCGAATAAGATTATACGCCCCCCTGAGGTCAAGCTTAGTAAACCAGCAAGCACTCTTAACTCTGGAGAATAAATCAGACATCAGAGGTAACGGGTACTGATATTTAACCGTTATCTTGTTAAGGGAACGATAATCAATACATGGTCTTAATGAACCATCTTTCTTGGCCACAAAAAAACAATCAGCACCTAAAGGTAACTACGATGGTCTAATATGACCCTTCTCCAACAACTCCTTAATATAGGATCACATAGCATCATGTTCGGGTACTGATAAGTTGAAAAGCCGACCCTTGGGAAATTTACACCCAGGCATCAACTCAATTGCACAGTCATAACTCCTATGAGGAGGCAAAGATGCAGACTTACTCTCACTAAATACATCAGAAAAATCGGCCAGATAATCAGGAATATCATGAGACTGAGGAGAGGTGGAGAAAACGGGAGCGTCCCTAAGAACACACTGACAACCCCAACTTACCACAGACCCAGATTTCCAATCCAAAACTGGATTATGAGTTTGCAACCAGGGAAAACCCAGAACAATAGTATCATGCAATTTGTGCAGCACCAAAAATTTACAATTTTCTTGGTGGTCTGGGGTAACTCGCATTATCACCTGGGTCCAAAACTGAGGTTTATTCTCCGCCAAAGGAGTAGCATCAATACCCCTCAAAGGATAGGCGTCCGCAGAGGTGTCATGGAAAAACCACAATGTTTAGCAAAGTCCAAATCCATCAGCCTAAAGCAAGAAAAGGGAAAACTAACTGCCCCAGATTAGACCCCAAAGGAAAGACAGCCCCCACACATGTATTGACGGTGAAACAAGATGAAAACACAAACACAGGAAGGAAAATAGGCTGAGCAAACGATGGGGCCCAAACTAACTAGAAAGGAGAGGAAAGCAAAGACACTGTCTGCAATCTGCCCAAAACCCTACAAAATAATGTCCAACACTTCTGATAACAAAATTAACCCTGAAGTCACTAGACTTCTCCCACTATATCAGCACTCTGAAATATTCTGAGACAGAGCAAAAAGAGGCCAATCTAATAAGGGACAAAAAGCAAATTGGCAAATACAGATAAATAAGAGTGGAAATTCAGCACAGCCCAAGCCGGGGCTGGCTGACCACACAAAAAACTGAATAGAACAACAAAATCAAGTGTGAACATTAGCAGAGAACTTAGCTTGAACTGACTGTAACAGAGCTTTGAACCAAGACCTGACAAGCTGAAGGAATCACCCGCACCAGAGTAGGGCGTCGTCTGTCTTAAATCCAAACTGAGATTCCTGAGGTCCAATTGTCATCCTCATTATCAGGTGGCAGATCTCTATTGATTAAATCAGCCTCACTACCTCCTGTTACCACCAGAGGGAGCCTGACTGGTAGACCAGAAAATGAGCTCAAAACACTGCGCGTGCAGTGGGCATGCCAGGGAGAGGCACAAGGACGGTGGCCTGCGCATGCAGAGGGCACGCCAGGGACAGGTACAAGGACGGTGGCCTGCGCGTGCGAGGACATGCCAGGGACAGAGTACGAGAACAGGGTTAGGGCCTATGTGTGCAAGAGGACACGACAGGATACATGGCAAAACCTGCACGTACTTTTATAGAAGCACGGGGAGGTATGCCAAGGGCAGGCGAGGACCTGCGCGTGCTATAGAGAGCACACAGCACAGTGCAGAAACAGCGTGAAGTGCAAGGAAGTACAGAGAGCACGGCTGGGGCACTGGCTAGCTGATCGGGCTGCGGCACTGACAGACGGGCAAAACACCAGTGAACCCGACTGAGGCATGGCAGGCGACACTGCTGTCACTGACCGACGGGCATGGCTGAGGCACAAGCAGGAGGCTAGGAAGGCCAGGCACATGCAAAGGGCACACGAAGCAACAGAGCAAGGCAAGACAAGAAACCAGGCAGAGCATAGGCAGAGTACGGAACCAGGAACGGAAGCATAGGCAGAAACACAGAGTCAGATCAGAGCGAGAACGGAGCTAGCAGCGTAGCTTAGGCCGAAGCCCAGAGCCGGGCCAAGGGAGAGCCTTGGAACTAGCCTAGAAACGTGCAGGAGAGCACAATAGGAAAGAGGAGGAATGGTGCGTGTGCCAGAGGGCACTACAGAGCACCATAGAGAATGAGGCAGAGCAAGCAAAGACTGAGACCATAGGGAGGAACAAGGTAGAGCAAGGCAAGGTATGGAAGAAGGCATAGCGAAAACAGGCAAGGCAGGGAACATAGAAAGTACTACAAGGCAAAGCAAGGCACGGACAAACATGGCACGAAGAACAAACACTATACAAGACAAGAGACGGAGTACGAGCACGGAGCGTGTGCAGAGACGCACGACAGAGCAAAGTGCAAGGGCACAGAATAGAGGGAGCGACCCAGCATACCAAGCAGCCATGCAGGGAAGCAACACAATACTCAGGCCCTGAGCATAGGAAGGGGCGGTCTGATATAGGTCATAGCACCTCCACTTCTGGGTCAGGACCAGGGGAGAACTTCCAGTTCAGATCCTCTAGGATCACAGGGAGCAGTCACATGATTAGGATTACAGACATGCAGGGATGATTGCAGAACCAGTGCTGAAACCTAGGCAGGTCACATGATCAGAATTCCAGACATGCAGAGATGATAGCAGAACCAGTGCTGAAACCTAGGCAGGTCACATGATCAGAGTTCCAGACATGCAGAGATGAATGCAGAACCAGCCTCTGTTGGAACATAGGAAGGACACATGATCAGGGGTTCTAGACATGAAGAGACGATCACAGAAGGCAGAGCAGAAACGCAGGCATCCCGCAGCTCAACAGTCATGAGGTGAGTGTGCACACTGCTCTAGGGCACATGCAGGATAGCAGACATGAGATGCGCGTGCACACCGCTCCAGGGGTCATGAGGCAAAACAGACATGGCGGACATGACAGACATGGCGAGCATGACAGGGTGTTTGTCACTATGACACTCTTCACACTTAATGGCAGATTTACAGTCCTTGGCCATGTGTTCTAATGAGGCGCAGCACTTGAAACATACCCCAAGTTCACTGAGGATTTTCTTGCACTCCTGATTGGTTTTGGACCTGAAGCCTCTACATTTATTCAGTGAGTGCGTTTTTTTGTGAATGGGACACTCACGGATGAAAGACTTATCTCTCGATGGAATAGTGTACTGTTTATCGGCAGTTACTGCGGGTGGTGGCAGGTTAGTCTTTCTGACACTTATACTGCTCCTCAAGTCCTTGCGTCTATGTGAGACGCTTTCATACCTTGATGACGGTATTGCTGGAGCTGTAGTGTTAGACTCCAGGAAGTCTAGGCTAGGGTCGTTCCTCATTTGGGCCTGTTCGTCGACAAACTTGTAGAACTGATCGAACAGAGGAAAGGTGACATCATGTGACCTTTTGTACCTGGAAACGCATACTGCCCACTTCTCTTGCAGACTGTGCGGCAGCATTGAGATGATTGGGTTCACCCCATGGGCAGTGTCCAGGTAGCATAATCCAGACAGACGAGGGTCTCTTTTTTGCAAGTTCCAGCTCCATAAGCAGATCAATTAAGTCCAGAAGCTTGTGGGCTTCCTTAAGGTTGATCCTTGGGACGTTCTGCATTCTCTTGAATAGGGATTTTTCTATGGCTTCAGCGCTGCCATAGGTTCTTTCGAGTCTCAGCAAGGCAGCAGCGAGACCTGCTTCAGCTTGCCCCACATAGACGGTCCAAAGACTCTTGATACGGTTTGTGGAGTCAGGACCCAACCATTTTACCATGAGGTCGAGCTCCCGTTCTGCAGATAGGTTGAGGTCAGCAATGGTAGCATTGAAGGTTGCTTTCCAGGCTCTGTAGTTCTCTGCACAGTCGTCAAACCTTGAGAGGCTGGTGCTGATTAGATCTGTGCTCACCATAAACCTGGCTAACTCGGGCATATCCGATCCTTCACTCCTTGTTACCTTGTGTTGCCTCTCGGGCGTATAAGCTGTGTGGCGTGGAAGGGTGAATTGTTCCCGGGTAGAATGATGTTGCTGCAGGGTTGAGCTGTGACACAGAAACAAAACACAGTATGACAAACGTGCATAAATACTCTGTTGTAAAATATATGTAACAGTAAGCAGCAAGTGCTACTAAAAGAGGTTAACAAAACCAGGGTATTTTGTTGATACGTTTTATTTGCAAAAAAATTACGCTAAGCCACTCCGCCACGTCAAGGCATACCCTTCTCGGAGCAGTCCTATCTAATGTATTTAAAACCTGAACATGTGAATAATACCTTCATGAGCAGGATTCAGAAAGGTGCTGCCCGGTATGGACTCGCTGGGCAAAATGGCTTTTTATGTGCATGTCCCAAAAGAGAGAGGCGGGGATCTCCCAAGACTTGCATAAGCAAGAAATCAATGGATTCAGAACACATGACACATGCACAAAAAATGAACAGGTCAATAAGACCCTGTTCACACCACCCAAGAACTAAGACACAGAAACAAAACACAGTATGACAAACGTGCATAAATACTCTGTTGTAAAATATATGTAACAGTAAGCAGCAAGTGCTAGTAAAAGATGTTAACAAAACCAGGGTATTTTGTTGATACGTTTTTTTTGCAAAAAAATGTACACTAAGCCACTCACCTTAGGGTTGAGCTGTGGTTTAACCTCTGGAGGTTTCGATGACTGCGGCTTGAACTGTGGAGATGGACTGGAGTGCATCTTGTGGCCATCTTGTGATGATTGCTGCTCCTGAGGGGACACATTATGGCGTTGGTCTTGGGTTTCTGTAGATGCTGTGGGTAACACTGGCACCGTAAGTTGGGCTGACTTGGACGTTTCCACATTGTTGGGTTGAACGTCGCTGGAGAAGGTGTGTACTGCAGATATCTGTTTCTGCACGTAATCACTGGTACAGACAGCTGGGTCCTCTTCTTCCAGTGGTGGTAGGCAAATCGGGTCGAGGTTTTGCTTTATTGCTTGCTCAAGTATTTTTACTTCAGCTAATGTGATTTTTTTTCCTCCATTTCTGTTTGAAGAATCTTTGCCCGAGCCTCTGCTTCTCTTTGAAGGATCTTTGCTTGGGCCTCTGCTTCTGCTTTCGCTTTCTTGGCTTCTGCCTCTGCTTTCTTGCTTTCTGCCTCTGCTTCTGCTTTCTTGGCTTCTGCCTCTGCTTTCTTGGCTTCTGCTTCTGCCTCTGCTTTCTTTTCTGTGTAGGAGCGTCTTAATTTGGATCGCTCTGCGTTTAAATGGGCCTCTAGGATTCTGTCGCTGAGGGCTGAAGTTCTTGAGCAGGATGATTTGTATCACCGAGCAGAGTGTCTGGATTAGCCTGACCTGTGAGATCCAGCTTCTTGCAGATAAGCGATACGGAGCTCCGCTTTATCTTTGGCGTCTTGCACAGCGGTGTCCCTTTCTCTTTCTGTGGAATTCACTTTGCTTAATTCTGATGAGGCTTCATCAATATTAGAGTTTTTTAGGAAGGCAACGTACCTTGCGGACAGTCTCTTGTATCTTCTGTGGGCCGTGTCTAGCCGTTTTATAGTGTCCTGTAGACTCGCTGCATCATTTTTGTGGCGTTGGATGCTTGACATGAGGGAGGTGACTCATTCCCATAGGTCGTCCAGGTTGTCATTAAACTCATCCTTTGTACTGTGATAGTTTTCGATGACCTTTATGGTTGGTTTGGCAGAGCGTCTTGGTCGCGAGTCTTGGTCTGTTTCTGAAGCTGGCTCTGTTTCCCCCTCTTCATAATGGACATCATCGGGTAGTATTTGCTCTGTTTCAGCAGTGGAAGACTTTGCAGGGTCTTTTTCGGCCATTTTGATTTAAGGTGCACTGTCTCTTTAAGAAACTGAACTTTTGAGTTGGGGGCTGGAAATCGTAGTGCAGCTTAGTTAAGATGTCCTGACGAGATCCCCAATGTCTTTTTAGAGAATTGTGGGGTTTTGCAGTCCGACAATCTGCAGCAATGTTGTATAATATACAGACAGTCTCTATGCACAATGCGGTCTGGGGTGACGCTGCAGAGTTTCTTAGCAGAGCAGGGCTGCAGTATGTGAGTGGGCAGGCGGGTTAAGATCCAAGGGTGATTTTTGCCAGGCTTCAAGGCAGTTTTTTGACTGTTCTGTCCCCACATGAGGCGAATGGAGGTGTAGTTGAGTGGGGCTGGGAGAGATTCCTACCTTCCGTTTCCTCGATGCAGAGCAGACAGGACCATTGTTGCTGTTTTGCTGTTCATGCGTCCGGAGAGATGATACACACCAGATATTGTGAAGTCCAGACTTGTTTATTGGAAATCTGGACATACAGAGTATGATTGGTAATGCAGTACTTCTCCAGAAATGCAGATGTAACAACCAGGTGGTACAGCAAGATGATTCAGCAAGTTGTGTGAGCAACGAAGTGTGTGGTCAAAAAACTGATGCCTTCCACAGCCTGGTAAGTGTGTCTCTCTCTGGTGAAGATGAAACTAGTAATGGCCACCGGCAGGAAGAGAAGGAGTCATCTCTGACCTGGAAGTGGGAGGCATGTACTAAAATTACTTAGCTGCAGTCTGCTATACAGAAAAAGGACAGCAGGTGGCAGCAGACCAAAAGCAAGACTGAACACAAAGAAAGGTAACATAACACAACTATAAAAGCATAGAATCATAACTTTAGATGGGACAGCACAGTGTGAACGTGACCTTAAGAGGGTTAATCTGCAACCTGTGGTCTTTGTTTATGCTTTTCACCCCTCTACATTCAGTATTTGGTGAGTTTTTTACCTCCGTATTTATAAGCTAAAACCAGGAGAGGAACAATCAGTGGAAAAGTATAATAGAAACCCGTCACCACTTCAGTATTTATCACCCACTCCTGGTTTTGGCTTACCGATACCGAGGTAAAATACTGACCAAATATTGATGTAAAAACTCACCAAATACTGAGGTAAAATACTGAAAGTGTGAACGTGGCCTTAAAGGAGTTGTTGCATGGAGCAGGATAGGTGATGAGCTGGAGATCGGGGTGCAGGGGGCCAACCACTGGAAACTGCGGTAATCTTCAGAACTTTTATGCCCGTTATTACCTCTTAGAACGGAGCGGCCGTGCACATGCCTGACCACTGCTCCATTAATTTCCTAGGGTGCTGCACTTTTTCTGGAAGCCCCATTAAAAATGAATGTTGCAGTGGTTGGGCCTGTGCCCCATGCTGTCAGTCAGTGCAGGTTTCAGCAGTCGGACCCCAACCAGTTTCGAAGTTATCATCTATCCCTTGGGTAACTGATAACATAGCTTTACTAGACAACCACGTGAAATCCAACGAAAACCAAATTTGCGCAGTCGTATGCTCCAATACAACATAGAGGCACAATGGAGCATTGGCACTAAAGTGTCTGCCATAAATCCCATTCCTCAGCCACCTGCAAGCATCTGATCGGCTCTGAATGTCCTGCTGCTCCTGAATGTGACAAGGACTTTCCCTCCAGAGATTCCGCTCCATGACGTGTTCACAAGGAACAGAAAGGCTAGGAGGACAGCAGAACTGATTGAGCAGGCATGTACTGCTGGTTATCCCCAGCACTGATTGGTGGAGGTCCAGCTCAGCTCCATGACATCACAGTCATGACTGTTTCCTCATGGGTGGTTCTTGATTCTTCTAGGCAGAGCTCATTTATGATTGGTGGACATGTTTATGACATCACAGCATCTGTAATATCTCATGGACTGTTCTGCTTGTTTCTCCGGAATCATTTATAAGCAAAAAAGCAAATGATCTTTATGAAATCACATTCAGAAAAGAGCTTACATATTGGATATTTGGTTTAGCCGTGCTTCCCTATGAAAGACTTGTTCGCCTGTTACCACATTCAGTTTGTTTTGCCTGACTGACACCAAGTATAATGGCCACCTCACTGTCCTCTCTGCAGGTGCATTGAGGATTATATGCATTTATAAATCAGTACCTCTTGTTACATTGTAAATTTACTAGATCTGGGTCAGTGTTTTCAAGAGCTAGATTTTCATTGGTTGAGGTATATTTTACGACTAGCATGAGTCATTCACAGCAGTCACCACTAGGTGGCGATGTTACTTCACTTATAAGGGTTGCAAGCAGAGAAAAGTCAATGTCAGACATAAGGACCAACCAAAGGAATAGAATGATACTGATGAAGAGATGTCTTGTGTTTTTGGTCTGATGAAGGGGAGCAGGTCCCCAAAACGTGTAATCTTTTAAGACATGAATAAAATAATTATCTTTGAACTGATGCTACTTTCTATTGGAGTGACAGCGCCAAGTGAGGCAGTGTTTCTCAACTCCAGTCCTCAAGACCCACCAACAGATCATGTTTTCAGGATATCCGTAGTATTACCCAGGTGATAATTTCATCACCTGTCCTAACATTAATTCCATCACCTATGCAATACTAAGGAAATCCTGAAAACATGATCTGTTGGTGAGTCTTGAGGACTGGAGTTGAGAAACACTGAAGTATAGCATCTTTTTCTACTATATACCTACTGTTATCTGGTGAACACTCCGGAACTCCTTTGGAGAAGGGAAGGCACGCCAGGAGACACCCGGCATCTGCCTTCACCAATGTTCCCATTACCCTGTAACAGGGTTAGGTACACTTCTAACGATAGAGGAGAGCACCCCCTTGTTAAGTACCTTTGTTTCATATACTAACTAGCTGAAGAGCCCGGTGCTGCCCGGGCATAGTAACAAACTTCGGTTAGTTATAACAAATTATAATGATTATATCTATATATATAAAGCGGAGTGTAGAGCCACATTAACTATAATATCCCACATCATCCCGTCAGCCAGAGCCACCGGACTACTACCCCTAATATCCCACATCATCTCGTCAGCCAGAGCCACCGGACTACTACCCCTAATATCCCACATCATCCCGTCAGCCAGAGCCACCGGACTACACTACCCCTAATATCCCACATCATCCCGTCAGCCAGAGCCACCGGACTACTACCCCTAATATCCCACATCATCCCGTCAGCCAGAGCCACCGGACTACTACCCCTAATATCCCACATCATCTCGTCAGCCAGAGCCACCGGACTACTACCCCTAATATCCCACATCATCTCGTCAGCCAGAGCCACCGGACTACTATCACTAATATCCCACATCATCCTGTCAGCCAGAGCTACCGGACTACTGCCCTTAATATCCCACATCATCCCGTCAGCCAGAGCCACCGGACTACTACCCCTAATATCCCACATCATCCTGTCAGCCAGAGCTACCGGACTACTGCCCTTAATATCCCACATCATCCCGTCAGCCAGAGCCACTGGACTACTACCCCTAATATCCCACATCATCCCGTCAGCCAGAGCCTCCGGACTACTACCCCTAATATCCCACATCATCCCGTCACAGCCGCCGGACTACTACCCCTAATATCCCACATCATCCCATCAGCCAGAGCCACCGGACTACTACCCCTAATATCCCACATCATTCAGTCAGAGCCACCGGACTACTACCCCTAATATCCCACATCATCCCGTCAGCCAGAGCCACCGGACAATTGCCACTAATATCACACATCATCCCGTCACAGCCACCGGACAACTACCCCTAATATCCCACATAATTCAGTCAGAGCTACCGGACTACTAAACATAATATCCCACATCATCCCGTCCACCAGAACCACCGAACTACTACCACTAATATCCCACATCATCCCGTCAGCCAGAGCCACCGGACTACTACCACTAATATCCCACATCATCCCGTCAGCCAGAGCCACCGGACTACTACCCTTAATATCCCACATCATCCCGTCAGCCAGAGCCACCGGACAATTGCCACTAATATCACACATCATCCCGTCACAGCCACCGGACAACTACCCCTAATATCCCACATAATTCAGTCAGAGCTACCGGACTACTAAACATAATATCCCACATCATCCCGTCCACCAGAACCACCGAACTACTACCCCTAATATCCCACATCATCCCGTCAGCCAGAGCCACCGGACTACTACCACTAATATCCCACATCATCCCGTCAGCCAGAGCCACCGGACTACTACCCTTAATATCCCACATCATCCCGTCAGCCAGAGCCACCGGACTACTACCCTTAATATCCCACATCATCCCGTCCACCAGAACCACCGAACTACTACCACTAATATCCCACATCATCCCGTTAGTCAGAGCCACCGGACTACTACCCCTAATATCCCACATCATCCCGTCAGCCAGAGCCACCGGACTACTACCCCTAATATCCCACATCATCCCGTCAGCCAGAGCCACCGGACTACTACCCTTAATATCCCACATCATCCCGTCAGTCTGGGGTCAGAACCAGAGCGCTCAGTGGAACGGTCCTAACTTCCATACCGGGGATCCCTTTAAGAGAGGCCTGGGGTCAGTACCAAAGCGCAGAATGGATTTGCTCTCACTACCATACCGGGGATCCCTTTAAGAGAGCCTGGGATCAGAATCAGAGCGCTGAGTGGATTTGCCCTTACTTGCATACCAATGATCCCTTTAATAGAACTCTGGGGTCAGAATCAGAGCGCTCAGGGATTTGCCCTATCTTCCATACAGGAGATCCCTTTAAGAGAGCCTGGGGTCAGAACTAAAGCCCTGGATGGATTTGCCCTGACTTCCATACCGAAGATCCCTTTAAGAGAGCCTGGGGTCAGTACCAGAGCATTTGAAGGCAATTGCCCTGACTTCTATACCGGGGATCCCTTTAAGAGAGGCCTGGGGTCAAAACCAAAGGGCTGGATGGATTTGCCCTGACTTCCATACCGGAGATCCCTTTAAGAAAGTCCTGGGGTCAGTACCAAAGCGCAGTGTGGATTTTCCCTATCTTCCATACCAATGATCCCTTTAAGAGACCCTGGGGTCTCTCTCCCCATTTCCAGAGTTCTGTTCCTTTAAATTTCATACACTGGCTGCTGCGACGGATCTGTCCAAAAACTGGATCCGGTGCATCAGTTTTTTGCAAATCTGCAACGGATCCATTTTTTCACACTTTGATGGTTTGGTATGGAGGATGTGTGATGGGTATATAGGCACGGGAGGGGGGATTCATTTCTGTCATGTGCTCGCTGCTCCTTCTGAGGGGCAGACAATGACTGGGAGCTTATGTTTCCAGGGATGCTAGATTTCTCCCACCATGTCAGTGTCTGCTGAGGTGTTGTCAAGTGGGAAAACTTGCTCATAGCAACCAATCACAGCTCAGCTTCTTTTAACCAGCTCTGGTGAAATGAGAGATGCTTAGTGATTGGTTGCAAGGAAAACTGTTGCTCATAGCAACCAATCACAGCTCAGCTTCTTTTGAACAGCTCTGGTGAAATGAAAGATGCTTTGTGATTGGTTGGTGATACACAGATACATACATTCAGTTTTATATATATAGATACTAATTTGTTGAAACGTATCACATTAGGCACCGTCCCCTTTCTGTTGTTTCATTTTATGAAGAAATTAACTGATTGTTGTTGTTGTTTTTTTTAATAGATGTAAAAACTGATTCACTTATTATCAGAAAGTTACTGTGAAAATAAAGCTCTACTGTATGCTGTGTATCAACCAAGGTGCGTTCACACAGCCAAATTGTTTTTGGCTAAAGTAGATGTAAAAAGTGAGTGTGCCTGTCTGAAGTCCACGGCTGGACAGCCAAATGCTGCATGCACAAAACTGATCCCTCAGCAAACTATATATTACCGCCCCCGATACTTACCGGACCGGTCCCGCGCCGCAACCTGGTCTCTCCCGGCAGTCGCGGCGTCCTGTGACCGGCCCGCGGCCTGCGGCGTCCTTGCATGCTCTGCGCATGCGCCGTAGGCCGCGGTCGCGTCCCTCTCTCGGTTCTTATGCTCCGGCGGTGGCTTGAACCGGAAGCACCGCCGGACCAATGGGGGCAGCGTTTTGGGTATTTCAGGCCGCCCTCCTGTAATGGAGGCGCCTGATCATGGTTGTTTCATCCGCACATTAGGTCCCTGTGCCTTGCCCCGTGCACTGCGCCGGTTCTCACATTTTTCCTCTGCTTCCATTGCAGTCCTACTCCGGTCCTGTGTGTTCCTGCTCCGTCCTGCCTGCCCGTGCCTTATTCCTACAGTCCTACTCCGGTCCTGTGTGTTCCTGCTCCGTCCTGTCTGCCTGTGTCTTATTCCTGCAGTCCTACTCCCGTCCTGCCTGCCCGTGTCTTATTCCTGCAGTCCTACTCTGGTCCTGCCTGCCCGTGCCTTATTCCTACAGTCCTACTCCGGTCCTGTGTGTTCCTGCTCCATCCTGCCTGCCCGTGTCTTATTCCTGCAGTCCTACTCCCGTCCTGCCTGCCCGTGTCTTACTCCTGCTGTCCTACTCCGGTCCTGTGTGTTCTTGCTCTGTCCTGCCTGTTCCCCTTTGACTCCAGCTGTCTTACTCCAGTCTCTCCACCCGAGCTCTACGCCTACTCTGAGCTCGTGGTACCTGGTTCTCTGTCTCAATCCAGTCTATTCCAAGCCGCCCCTCTTGGTACCGGCTGCCGTGGCTTTCAAACCCCCGGGCCTGCTCCTAACGGTCCCTGTATAGGGGTTGGCCACACCTGGTTGCTCGTCTGGGGCCCCTCGGTGCCACGCTCCAGAGGGTCCACTCCTGGAATCCTGCCTTGCCTAGCGAAACCTTAACACTATATAGGGTTAATCAAAAAGATTTGCACTCCCCTGGTCCGATTTCCAGTTCTGTAGTCCAGATCAAGGCAGTCTTCACTTCTGTGGCTGGCATGTTCCATTGAGGGCGCTTCTGGTGTATATTAGGCCCCTTGACGGATGTCAGGACATCGAATGTGGTCTTGAGACTAGGTGACCTAGTAAGCGCAAGGGCTATCCAGGATGCTGGCTGTGAAGGTGAAAACTGCCCTGGTCCAGCTGCCAAATACTGCATTGTTCATTCAACTCCAGGGCCCCACTTTTCAGCTACATGCAAATGTAACGTTATCGTCAATCACAAATTTATATAACAATTAACTGGGTAGATTGTTAAATGAATTAACCTTTGTCTGTACATAGTGATTCAAGTATATTGTGCCAAGTACTGCTCATGTAAGAGGGTGGTGGCCCACTTGTGCACGAGGGCCCACCTGAGGATTCTCCTGTGGGTCAATCCAAGCCTGCACGGAGGTTGTCCTAGTCTGATGGTTTTGACATCAGACTAGGACAACTTGGATCTTATTAAAGGGATCCTTGTTGATTCACGCTGTCCAAACCATGGGAAGCATGAATCAGAGTCTAGCTGCAATACTGCACCCAGATGTCACAGCACTGTTGTCGGATATCCTGCGGCTAGGTGCTCGTTCCCAATCTCTAAAGCTATGGGAGCCCTAGCTATCCCTGCTCCATCGATTACTTCTAATGGTGAGGATGCCGGGGCCACATATCTTGCTGAGCTCCTAAATCATCCCTTGTTTGTCCCCTCCCTCACCCAGGGAAGTGGGAAGTTGGGATACGCACACAGACAAATCACCGAGCAACAGTCTCCTGAACAACACTCCAATTGCCTCCTCCAACAACCAACACCTCCTACTCCAGAACCTGATTGCCAGAGGCCAGTATATATAGCAGAGGAGAGTGGCGAACACTGAACAACTGAGGCCATCAAATCAGGAAAGCCCCAGAAGCTCTCACCTGAACAGATTAACTCCTGTACTGCTAGCAAAAACCAGCACTGTTTAATACGATGTTGAAGTGCTTCTAATCAGTGCAGGAGTATGTGAAATCAGACACCGTGGTCTACTGGCCCCTCTCATGCTGTAAACCCTTGACACCAGGTATGTTATTCTCTGAAACGCTTCAGTGCTTCAGATAAAATATAGCTAAAAGACCTGGCCAGGGACTATAGAAAGAGATGAGATTAGTCTGGTGCTCTCCATGGCGGGCTTTTTCTCAGATAACTAGTTGATTGACAGTTCTCTACTGATGCACACACATGGATCTGTAAACTATGTTTTCTTTGAGTCGCGGGCATGTCAGAGAAAAATACACCTGGCTTCAATTACATAGCTGGGATGTACGATGGTATAGTTTTCACCAGATTTCCGAGAGAGAGGGGTCAAATCATTCTCATTTAAAAATTCTAGCAGCTCCATAAGCTGGAAATTACAATGCTCAGCACTTTCACCACCATTCAGTGCTGTACGTAACATGGGCCAATCACAGCACTGGGCTCATCTCTGTGCTCCAAAGTAATGAATGAGAGAAGAGATATGACTGTTTGCCAGCTGGTAAGGAAGGTTATGAGCTGGTCCTGTATGGGGCACAGTACAAGGAAATAGGTAGTTATATAGGTAGTGATCAGAGATGCAGCCAAGAGGCCCATGATCACTCTGGATGAACTGCAGAGATCTACAGCTGAGGTGGGACAGTCTGTCCATAGGACAATAATCAGTCGTACACTGCACAAATCTGGCCTTTATGGCAAGAAGAAAGCCATTTCTCAAAGATATCCATAAAAAGTGTTGTTTTAAAGTTTGCAACAAGCCACCTGGGAGACACACCAAACATGTGGAAAAAGGTGCTCTTGTCAGATGAAACCAAAATCGAACTTTTTGGCAACAATGCCAAACGATATGTTTGGCGTAAAGGCAACACAGCTCATCACCCTGAACACACCATCCCCACTGTCAAACATGGTGGTGGCAGCATCATGGTTTGGGCCTGCTTTTCTTCAGCAGGGACAGGGAAGATGGTTAAAATTGATGGGAAGATGGATGGAGCCAAATACAGAACCATTCTGGAAGAAAACCTGTTGGAGTCTGCAAAAGACATGAGACTGGGACAGAGATTTGTCTTCCAACAAGACAATGATCCCAAACATAAAGTAAAATCTACAATGGAATGGTTCACAAATAAACGTATCCAGGTGTTAGAATGGCCAAGTCAAAGTCCAGACCTGAATCCAATCAAGAATCTGTGGAAAGAGCTGAAAACTGCTGTTCACAAACGATCTCCATCAAACCTCACTGAGCTCGAGCTGTTTGCCAAGGAAGAATGGGCAAGAATTTCAGTCTCTCGATGTACAAAACTGATAGAGACATACCCCAAGCGACTTGCAGCTGTAATCGCAGCAAAAGGTGGCGCAACAAAGTATTAAGTTAAAGGGGCCGAATAATATTGCACGCCCCACTTTTCAGTTTTTGAATTTCCACAAAAATTTAAAATAACCAAAACATTTCGTTCAACTTCACAATTGTGTCCCACTTGTTGTTGATTCTTCATCAAAAATTTACATTTGGTATCTTTATGCTTGAAGCATGGTATGTGGGAAAAGGTTGAAAAGTTCCAGGGGGCCGAATACTTTCACAAGGCACTGTAGAATACATATATACTGTAGATGTCAGTGACACACACACACACATATGTGTATATATATATATATATATATATAAATATATATGTATGTATATATATATATATACACAGTGTATATATATATCTATATATCTATATATATATATATATATATATATATATATATATATATATATATGTCTTTATATTTCATAGAGAGATAGGTAGAAGAACAGCTGGTAATTAATTTGTCGGCTTCTGTAAAATTACTGCAGGAACCGACAGGATAGGAGAGATGGATTACATACGGTAAATCCATATAGAATAGGTAGCTATATACATGTCAGTGACAAATACAATTAGCATAATGTGTGTGCAAAATTCTGGACATGTATTTAATGAATTAACCCCTTAATGACCGGCGCTTTTTTTCGGTTTTGTGTTTTCGTTTTTCGCTCCCTTTCTTCCCAGAGCCATGACTTTTTTATTTTATTGTCAATATAGCCATGTGCGGGCTTATTTTTTGTGGGACGAGTTGTACTTTTGAAAGACATCATTGGTTTTAGCATGTCGTGTACTCGAAAATGGGAAACAAAATTCCAAGTGCAGTGAAATTGCAAAAAAAGTGCAATCTCGCACATGTTTTTTGTTTGGCTTTTTTGCTAGGTTCACTAAATGCTAAAACTGACCTGCCATTATGATTCTTCAGGTTATTACGAGTTCATAGACACCAAACATGTCTAGGTTCTTTTTTATCTATGTGGTGAAAAAAAATTCCAACATTTGCTAAAAAAAAAAAAAAAAATTGTGCCACTTTCCAAGACCCGTAGCGTCTCCATTTTTCATGATCTGGGGTTGGTTGAGGGCTTATTTTTTGCGTGCCGAGCTGATGTTTTTATGGATACCATTTATGTGCAGATACGATCTTTTGATCGCCTGGTATTGCATTTTAATGCAATGTCGTGGCGACCAAAAAAATGTTATTCTGGCATTTTGGTTTTTTTTTCCCGCTACGCCATTTAGCGATCGGGTTAATCCTTTTTTTAATTGATAGATCGTGCAATTCTGAACGCGCAGATACCTAAGGCCTCTTTCACACTTCAGTTTTTTGCATCAGTTATAATCCGCCAAAAAGGCGGCCAAGCGGATCCGTTGTCAACTGATGTGAACGGATGGCACAGGATCCGTTTTCAGACGGATCCTGAAAATGAAGAAATTTCAAGGAATCGCTGGCGAGAGAGAGAGAGAGAGTTTTTTTTTTTTGTCCGGCACCCAGAAAGAATTTCGGGTTAAATGAGTGTCTGGAGGATCCGCCAGAGAAAAAAACGTTACAAGCTCCGTTTTGAAATCTTTGAGGATGGTGACGGACAGCAACTTTTGGCGGATCCTCACAAAAAACGGATGCAACGGACAGCAATCCGTCACAATCCGCCATTAATGCAAGTCAATGGGAAAAAACGGATCCTCAAAAAAAATTTGAGGATCCGTTTTTTTTCAAAACCTGGCGGATTGTGACTGATTGTAAAAAACGGAAGTGTGAAAGAGGCCTAATATGTGTATGTGTGATTTTGTTTATTTTGAATGGGGCGAAAGGGGGGTGATTTAAACTTTTATATTTTAAACTTTTATATTTTTTTTATATTTTTTTATTTTTTTCATATTTTTTTAAAACATTTTTTTTAATTTTGGCATGGTTCAATAGCCTCCATAGGAGACAAGAAGCTGCCACAACTTGATCGGCTCTGCCGTGGGTGGATCGCAATTCCACCTGCGCCTATTGCTGGCACATGTCAGCTGTTCAAAACAGCAGACATGTCCCGGCTTTGATATGAGCTCACCGCCGGAGCCCTTATCAAAGCGGGGGTACTGCCATTGGACGTACTATTGCATCCAGTGGCAGTAAGGGGTTAAAGATTATTTTGCGCAAAAAATGGCATGGGGTCCCCCTATAATTAATAGCCAGCAATGGCTATGCAGACAGCTAAGGGCTGATGTTAATAGTCAAAGAAGGGACGATTGATAGTCCCCCCCCCGGCTAATAACATCAGCTTTTAGCCGCCCCAGAAAAGGCGCATCTCTTGCTCTTCCCACTGCTCTGTAGCGGTGGCATATGGGGAACTAGTTGGGGGGTTGAAAGGTGACATCAAGCCCTGAGGTTAGTAATGGAGAGGTGTCAATAAGACGCCCCTATTACTAACCCCATTGTAAAGAAAACACAGCCACCCATTAAAAAATCCTTTACTTGTAATAAAGACACAGACTCCTTTATTATTATAATAATAAATAATAAAAAATAATAATAATTATTCTTAATTAAACCATACTTACAACCACACCTAATCTAAGCGAAGCCCTTGGTCTCCTGTAATAAATATAAAATAAAAAAGCAACAATATACCATACCTGTTCGTCGTTGTGTCCCACGCCATAACCCATATCCGGGGGATATACATTTTTCAACCTGGACGGTGCAAAGATGCGACTGTCCCGGCTGAAAAACCACTGGTCTGTCACGGTCAGCACATGGACGGTACACCGATGCCATACATGTTTTTCACAAACTCGTAGACTTATATCAGCAATTTTCATCTGTGATGCCACTGTTGGTAAAAATACAGACATGTCTCCGTTATTTTTGCACACACGTTGCACCAAAAAACATGAACATGTGAACAACCCCATAGACTATAATGGTTACGCGTTGTATCTGTGAAAACCACAGTTAGAAAACATTTGTGAAGTGAGGTCTTAATAGTATCATCAGTATTCTTCTGTAGTAGAGAAACATTTGGGCCCTCTCAGGCTCCAGTACCCAGAATTCACTGCGTCCTATGAACTCATGATAGTCACACAATGCAAAGTTGGGATTGTTCATAAGTAGAGATGAGCCGACCCATGGAAGTTCGGGTTCTGGTACCCAACTGAACTTTAGTTCAAAGTTTGTTTCGGGTGCCAGAACTGTATCTCAACTTGAACCTGAACCCAATTGAAATCAATGGGCACCCGAACTTTGGAGTTCGAAAATCTCTCTCACTCGCTCCCTGGACTCCCGAAGTGTAATGGACTTCAGGAAAAGTCCATGTTCGGAGTTACGCACTTAGGTATGAACCACGAACGTTGCAGTTCAGGTTCGCTGACCTCTGTTCATAAGTGGGGTACTTACCATGTAGCAATGCTTCATCACCTGGAAGGTCTTACCTTTCTAGCAACACTAAACTAAATTTAAAGAGTAAATGTCATTTATTTTCATATTTACTGAAATAGTATCCCTAAGTGATGTACTACATATATTTAGTGCACTCCATTCCCCTTTTTACTCTTTTCTGCGCCTACCACACTGTCGAAATGTCGCCCCTATAGCTTTCTTCATCCTTACCGGGGTTGTGCTGCTATACATATTCCATACTCCACTGTGTACTGACACTTCTTTATTCTGTACTGACTGAGTACGGATACTTGTTTGGCAGGCGGTCTCTCGGTGACATCCGTGCTGCGTTCACACGTAGCTTCTGTTGTGTGTTTCTTTGCCGCAATCATGGTAAAACTGTAAACATGGTAAAATGTTTTTTGTGCGATTGTGGCAAAACAAAACAACATAACCACAACATGTGGACGCAGCCTCGTAAACCGTTATATAACTATTGTCAAGCTGCTTTATCTTCCATAGTATAGTATAGACTTGTGGCGTGCCAAAGGAATGGCGGTGTCCTGATTGTCTACAGCCAATGCTCACTGCAGAGCGAGCAGCACTGCGTTGCGGCGGTGAGGGCAGACTGTATGATGCAGAGTGGTAGCAAACCGCATAGGAGGAAGATGCCATCCAGCCATCTTCATTCTCAAGCTATTCTGAAGAGTTCAAACACTGTAGCTAGGGAGTAAAAAAAAAGATAATAATAAGGGTCAGTGTATTACATTAAAAGGCTCATTTACAATTAGGTCTTGGCATTTCTCTTTTCTCTAAAAATGACAGTTACATTTTCCAGATTATCTATTGCTTGAAAATAACCTTGTTTGAATAAAAATGTATTCCCATCTCCAAGGTCCTATCCCAGTAGGTGGTGTAATAATAATAAAAATAATATCATCAAATACCGGTATCTCCAATTAGAAATCTAGTATAGTTCTTCTGATTCTCAGTGTCACTTACCCCTTGTGCAGGCATTGCAGTAACTTACGTTTCCATGGTTACGACCACAAAAATTCACTCATATAGTGACAGTTACAGCTAATTACGTGCACTATGTAAAAAGACACATATGCATGTTTTTCTCAATATCTGACATGAAATCAGAATAAACCTTTCCCGTTTTAGGTCAGTTAGGATTACCATAACTATTAATATTTGCCAAATGCCAGAATAATCAGAGAGAGAATGTTTTAAGGCATTTTTATTACTTCCTCAAAGTCAAAAGTTTACATCCATTTCATTAGTATTTGGTACCATTGCACTTAAAATGAATGACTTGCGTCAAACGTTTGGGATATCCTTCCACAAGGTTCTCACAGTAGTTGGCCGGAATTTGGGCCTATTTCTACAAAAATATTTGATGTAACTGATCCAGGTTTGTAGATCGCCTTGCTCATGTCATGATCCAGGCTGGATCTGACAGTTTAAATGCACAAATTGAACTTTTTTTCCTTTGGCTTGGTGCCAAAGTGGGTTGATTGCCCCCGGTGGCCATTAGAATTATTACACGTGGTGTTGTGCATTCTAAGTTGCCCCGGTGGTGGTTAGCGGTAGTGCACTTTAGTTTCTTTGGTTTAATGTGCACTTAATTACAAATCAGGTGTTAGGCTCTATAAAAGGGAGCCAGGTTTGTTCAATCACTGTTGGTGATATTGTGTTCGTCATTTGGGAAGCAAGCCTGGGTGAGGAAGGAGCTGAACATGAGTCCTGCGCAGCCCAGCCAGAGGGGACGAGTGGCAGCTATGTGGTCTGCAAGAAGGGCTGGCATGGCGTGGTGGAGTCACAGTTTATGGTCTCGGCAGGAAGTGCTTGCATGGCTTGGTGAAGTGACGACTATGGAGAGAGTTGCACTCAGCATGCGGGACTTGGTTGCTGAGAGCTGGACTCAAGCATGCTTGACTTTTTGGGCAGGAGCTGAACTCATCTTTGGGACTCTGTTACTGGACTTCTGAAATTAGTGGTGGACTCTGCTCCAAGGCTGCACTATGGTGAATGATCCAGTTATGGTGATGGATCCTGGTGGAGAAGATGCACGCAGGTGGCGGGCTGTTGGTAGGAGCGCACGCAACAGAGCAAAGCTAAGTGGTGTTTCCCCTGTTTTGTCATCTTTCCTCATGTGTGTTTTAGTGCAGTGGTGGGATTAGTTTCCGCACCGACCTATTCCCTAGTGAGGGTTTAGGTCAGGACGAGCTAGGGTTTTTAGGTTCCTGTTGCGCGCCTGGTGCGGAACCGGGATAGGGAACGTTAGGAGTGCAGGGACACTGGCTCAGGGGAGCTCAGGAGGTCTCCACTTCCCTATTCCCTATCGCAGGGCCCACCATTGTTAATGTTTCCCAGGTTTCCCTTATTATTTAAATTCGCCTTACTGGAGGCGGGGTTTCCAGACTTGTATATACGTGTAGTCTAAATTCGCCAGCTGCACGTGTTTATTATTTAAATTCGCCCCACTGGAGGCAGTGTATCCAGGGTCACGTGCGTCACATGGGTTCGCCTTGCGGTAGTCGCTGCGTCCAGACACACGTGACCGTGACAGCTCACACCTGCCTTTTCAGCTTTACCCATAAATTTTCAAAAGGATTGAGATCAGGGCTTTGTGATGGCCACTCCAAACCATTGACTTTGTTATCCTTAAGCCACTTCGTTACCATTTTGGCAGTTTGCTTCGGGTCTTTGTCCATTTGGAAGACCCATTTCCGCCTAAGCTTTATCTTACTGGCCGATGTCTTGAGATGTTGCATCAGTATTGCCACATAATCTTCTTTTCTCATGATGCCATCTATTTTGTGAAGTGCACCAGTCTCTCCTGCAGCAAAACAACCCGACAACGTGATGCTGCCACCCTCGTGTTTCACAGTTGGGATGGTGTTCTTAGGCTTCCAAGCTTCTCCCTTTTTCCTCCAAACGTAACTATGGTCATTATGCCCAAAAAGTTCAATTTAGTTTCATCAGACCACAGGACATGTCTCCAAAGGTCTTTGTTCCTGTGTGTATTTGCAAACTTTTGTCTTGTTTTTTTATGTTTCTTTTGGAGTAATGGCTTCTTCCTGACAGTTGCCTTTCAACCCATGTTGATACAGTACTCGTTTCACTGTGGATATTGACACAATCTTACCAGCTTCCGCCATCATCTTCAAAAGGTTTTCTGCTTTTGTCCTTGGGTTGATATGCACGTGTCGGACCAAAGAACGTTCATCTCTGGGACACAGAACCCCTCTCCTTCCTGAGCGGTATGATGGCTGGACATTCCCATCTTGTTTGTACTTGCGTATAATTGTTTGTTCAGATGAACAAGGCACCTTCAGGTATTGTGAAATTGTACCCAAGGATGAGCGAGACTTGTGCATGTCCGCAATTTTTTTCCTGATATCTTGGCTGATTTTTTTAGACTTTCTCATGATGCTATACAAAGAAGCAGTGTGTTTCAGGTGTGCATTAAAATACATCCACAGCTGTGTCTCTAATTAACTCAGATGTTGCCAAAAAACAGAAGCTTCCAAACACATCATCATATGGGCAGTCCAGAAATTTTTAAAGGCATGGTAATCTTAGTGTATGTAAACTTTTGACTTTGCAGTAAGTAATAAAAATGCCTTAAAACATTCTTTCTCAGATATTGAGAAAAATGTGAATATGTGTCTTTTTATATAGTGTATGTAAACTTCTGGTTTCAACTGTAGTTAGCTGTTAGTGTTTGTAACCATGGATACTGTGATGCAGTGACCCCTGTGACAGCTAGGGGGCGCTGTATGGGCTGCCCGGGACATGCATGCAGGTATTCTCTTTGTTATGATGGGAAAATGGTGAGCGGCAGGATTATAAATGGCCGATATGTATCACAGGGGTGGGTGCCCTGTGATGAAGCTGGGATATGTATTAAGCAGCAGAGATATACTGCTGAGGATTTGTTGCTGTGTATCAGGGAAGCTTCCAGGTGACTTGGTGAGATGGGTGGGACCAGTCACCTACAAACCCACCCAGGGGTGTGTCTGAACGCCCAAAGTAAAGCCTGTAAGTGTGTGGCTGTGTGTAATGTAGTGAGATCATGACCATGTAATCCATACCTTACCTGTGGGTGTGGTTATGAACCATATAATGTGCCTGAGGTCTGGTCACATGGGGAGAGAGTGTATACCTGAATGGTTCAGGGTACAAGGTCCTGGAGGGTCAGATTGGGAGTTTCTGGGAGAAGGATCGGATCCCTGGAGCACGTGCTGCGACCTTGGACCTGGTGAGGCGTGAGTGTTGGACAGTCTCAGGAGGGGACGGACGTCCTGAATAGCACCCACTGAGGCCCTGGACCTGGTGGCCGGTGTGTTGGGAGACCCTGGGAGGAGGGTCGGATCCCTGAATAGCACCCAGTGAGGCCTGTGTGTTGGACGGTTCCAAAGTGGGGACGGACATCCTGAATAGCACACAGACAGGCCACGTGTATTTGCAGAGTCAGTGATGGCACTGCATTGGGGGAGCTACTGTCCGTCTGTGGATCTGGACTGTCAGGTGGCTTGGTGAGCAAGTCGTTGTCCGGGACGGTGATCCCAGTTCGGCAGCTTCCCTGAGAGAGACAACTACCAAAGAGTCGGCATCTGGAGCAGGAGCTCCTGCGAGGTAACCCTGGACATGGGGATATAACTGTTGGTGACCGTGATGTTCTATGGACATTAATGAACTGTACGGCGTGCAGTCACCCACGGTAACTGGACAGTGAGGGGGTCCAGCATGTTTAGGGACTGCAAGGAAAAGCCATATGTTGAAATGTTACGGACTATGTGTAAGCCTGTGAAGTATAACATGGCTTACGGTGCGGTTTATGATGCCATAATAAACCGTATGGACTGTTTTTTTTTAAAAAACCCGTGCCTGACCATATTAATCCGCTGCCAAGCGAGTGTCCCCCAACACTAACAATAAGCGCTACCTTACAATACCAAAGATACTGCAATTCCCTACACATGGGGTAAGCAATATACAGTAATAGATCCAAAGAACTATACTACATTTCTGTTAGAGGTATTTGCTAATATTATTATCATTACACATTGGGATAGGATCTTTGAGATGGGAGTACCATTGTGAAATTGTGAAAAAAAAATGCAATTCTGAAATAGCTTTTTGGGGAGTTATTTTTACAGTGTACATTTCATTGTAAACATGACCTTGAAATATGATTCTGCTCATCAGTATGATTATAACAATACCAAACATGTCCAGTTTTTTTATTATTTTAGTAGTGATAAAAAAAAATCAGAAGTTTGCAAAAAAAAATTTTTGGGGTTGTGTTTCCATTTTCTGAGACCTGTAAAATTTTCATTTTTCAGTCAATGGAGCTGTGTGATCGCTTATTTTTTGCGGGGCAAGACATTGCTTTTATTGATATCATCCTGGAACAGCTGTGACCTTTTGTTCGCTTGTTACAGAATTTTTTGAGGAATTGCAGCCACCAAAAAAACGTAATTTTGTCGTTCTTCCATTTTTTCCATTTACAGTCTTAAACCAATCGGGTTAATTATTTTAAAATTTTGATAGATTGGACTTTTCGGAACACGGCAATTTTTAATATCTTTATTTTCAATGGGGAAAAAAGGAGTGACGTTAACTTTTTTTTTTTTCATATTTTTTAAAAACCTTCATTGACCTTACACTCTTTTTCATAATTTTCTTAGGGAACTTGAATTGGTGATCATCTGATCACTTGTGCTACATGCAATGATGCCACAGCATCTCTGTATATAGCAGAAATTACTTTCTCCTTTGAAGCCCGGCCATAGGCTGGGTTTCAAAGGAGGTCCGTAATGACAAGCATGGAGGTCTTTAACTGACCCTGGGCTGTCATGGCAACCCATTCGTTGTCAGAGATTGACAGCAGCATCTAGCAGGTTAATAATCGCAGGGAGAGTTCCTCTCCACCTGCGATTGTTGCTGGCAGGTCCAGTCTGTAACACACAGTGATCACATGCCAGGTATGGGGTGGGCTTACCCCATGAGCTGGCTTTCGACTTGCACTGTATATGTACAGCCCATGTTGTGAAGGTATTAAGCTTTTATGTTAAAATATTATTTTATCTGAAATTTATCAATTTTCCTGAGTATAGTTTGTGGCCAAATGTTTTGAGACTGACACAAATTTTGCTTTTCAAAAAGTTTGTTGCTTAAATTTTTATAGTGGCAATCTGCACTAACTTTAGATTGCTATTTAAAGTGATATGATAAATTACAGTAATTCCTTGCCATGAAAATTAGTTTAATCTAAAAAAACCAAAAAATTCCAGAATTTCAGCCCTGCCACAAATTAAAAATGCTTACATCACTTCGGAGCTTTTCTTGTAACGTCAGGAGAAAGATCCATTGAGTACAATGTAGTTGATTTCACTTTGCGATCCTGATTGAATTTTAAAAAAGGACTAGTTGCTTTACAACTTGTATGGTGATTGAAGTCAGTAATTTCTGTTAACCAATGGTTGTCTCCAAGTAAATGTGCAGTTAACATAGCTTTGTATCAAAAGGGCTTTACAGTCAAGGACATTGCTGCTTGTAAGATTGCCCCTAATTCAACCATTTATCGGATCATCAAGAATTCCAGAGAGGGTCAATTCCTGTGAAGAAGGCTTAAAGGTGTGCAAGAGAGTCCAGCAAGTGTTACTCAGGGGTCGCAGGGGGGGGGGCCTTTCTTTTGCGACCACAATTGGTTATTTGCCAAGGTGTCGCTGAAGGTGATGGTTCTTCATTTTCCTCCTCATTGTTTTGTGTGGCACTGCCGATGTATACTGGCGATGTGGTGACAACAGTTGGTGATGACATCCCTTCACCTGGGTCCTGCGTTAACAGAAAAAGCATGTTAAAGCAAAAACCATAGGTAATTTTACATCGTACCGCTACACCAAAAGTGAGGGCGGGACTAGTGTAACAGAATATGCAATGTCATTCAACGGAAATAAAAATGAGTAGGCCTAAACAGGTAAAGGAGTATACTTATCTGCACAGGAAGGGATAACATTTGTAATCTGCAAAATTAATCATGTAAAACCGGAGTCTAGGCCATCTACATACAACATTTCAAGGCTATTTAGAGGGAAGCAAATAAGGTACTTACATCTCCGACAGGGGACTCTGGGCGGATCTCTGGCTCCCTAGTCAACATCCCCGTCATAGGCCGTGGTATTTCCTGGTCTCTTGTAAATGCCATCAAATCATAATACCAAAGCTTTGGTACGTAGACTTCATCGCTTCCGGCACCAGACTTTGTAGATTGATTCACCTTATTGAGCTCTTTTTTAAACCCAGTCCGGAGGCCCTGTATTTTCTTCTTGACCACTGTCTCATCGACGGTCTCTCTCGGATTATGGTCTTTGAACAGTGCAACAAGTTTGTCATATGCCTCCTTTTTTTATGTTTGTTGCTGTACTCTGCAAACTTAATTTTCCATAGGCAGGGCAGGGAGCGATAAAGTTCAATGAGTTCACGAATAAAGCCTTGCATCTGAAAAAAATTAAAAGAATCAGTGACAACGCCACAATACATGTTACATTTTTGAAAATTAAAAATACACGTTACAAATGCACTAGTGTTTGTTGTGCGGGGGGGTAAAAGCATAAACAAAATGTATAATAGAGTTCTGATTGCATATAATTTAAAGCTGACCTATAAAATTAAACACGAAAAATATCCTACAATGTAGGGGACGATCGCGGAAGGAAAACTAGAATGGCCGCCCATCCAGTAGTGTTTGTACAGCGGAGCAGGAAAACTAAAATGGCTGCCCATGATCCTACAATAGCGGTGGCGGGCGTGGCTGTCAACCTAAAATGGCTGCCTGTGTCTTTGTAAAAGGCTAAAAAAAAATTTGAATCCAGCGATGATTGCTGACCTAAAAAACGTTACGCTGCAAAGATCGTACAATATCGGGCACGGTAGTCAAACTAAAATGGCCGCCCATCCAGTAGTGTTTGTTGAGCGTAGCAGGAAAACTAAAATGGCTGCCCATGTTCCTACAATAGCAGGGGCGGGCGCGGCAGGCAAACAAAAATGGCTAAGTATGTCTATATAAAAGCCTAAGAAAAAATTTCAATCGAGCGATGATTGCTGACATATAAAACGTAATGCTACAAAGATCGTACAATATTGGCGCGGCAGAAAAAATAACATGGCTGCCCATGATCCTACAATAGCGGTGGCGGGCGCGGCAGGAAGAGAAAAAAAAAAAAAAAATCGCTGCCTATGTCTATGTAAAAGCAAAACAAAAAAATTTTGAATAAAGTTATTAAAAAAAGGAACCAAACTAAAATCCCATTACAAAACCCCAAACATACCTTGCAAGACAGAGCTAAATCCAGAAGTTGTTGGAAATTCCAAGAAAATCCAAGATGCTGTAGCGTCTCTAACAGGGTCACTGAGGCAAGGAAGGTGGTTTAATCCTGGGATAACGCACCAATGATTTGCACGGGACCGCAGCAGGAATACATATAGGTCACTGAGGCTATCAAGCAGGTTGAATCCAGGGAGAACGCACCAATGATTTGCACGGGAGCGCAGCAGGAATACTTATTGTACTAACTACAGCGCTCGGGAGCAATTGTATGGAAGCCCAAATACTATCTTTTCTGAAGAGGTCGCAGTAGTGGCCACCAGTCGGAGTTGCGGGGCGTTCTAAAATCCGTTGCCCAATCCGACAATGAGAGTGCAGCATTGGCCACCAATCGATGAAGAGGGGCTTTGCAAAGGTAACGCTGAAGCACGCCTACTCGAGGTCTGCATCGTCACAATAGATGCTGTGTGCCAGGGTTCCAACGACCGCCGAGGTCGTTATACAGATTGCTGATCTATGCTGCGTCGTTGAAGATATCGTTATGTTTGTCAGCTCACCAGCGATCATGTAACGATGTACCAGCGATCCTGATGAGGTCGTATCGTTGTCGGTATCGCTGCTGCGTCGCTTAGTGTGACGGTACCCTTAGGGACGTCTCCTAAAGAGGATTCAGCTACAGGTTTTCGCAGCGCGCCCACTTAGAAACCCGATGTGTACCTTAGTTACCAGCTCCTGCTCGCTGGTCTCCCGCCTGTCACATGCAGCGATGCGTGCTGGCCAGTGGGAGACCAGTGACCCTAAAAATGTCCAGCCATTTCAACAGCGATCAACGATACCCGGCAACGGGGCCGGTCGCTGATCGCTGTCACACACAGCGATCTCGCTGGTGAGATCGCTGTTGCGTCACAAAACTAGTGACTCAGCAGCGATCTCAATATCGAGATCGCTGTGTGTGACGGGGGCTTTAATAGCTCGGTGAACAAAACATTAACATTTTGGGTCCTTAGTTAGGAAACTCCCTAGATCACAAACATTGAGAGCTAGTGGTAAAGCCTCAATAAGTGAGTGGACAAATAAGAACACAGAAATTGTGACACACTACAAGCACTGATTAGATAAGAATGTCATCAGTCAGGATTTGGCCCAAAAGCTAATAATCAACATGCCAGGGTGAATTGCAGAAGTCTTGATAAATAAGGGTCAACACTGTAGATAATGATTTTTTTTTTTTTAGAAACATTGGACTAAAGGCCCCGTCACACTAAGCGACTTACCAGCGATCCCGACACCGATATGAAGGTGTCAGGATCGCTAGTAAGTCGCTATGTGATGGCTGGTGAGCTGTCACACAGACAGCTTCACCAGCGATCAGCACAGCGATGCCGAACGTGCGGCATCGCTGGCCATCCCTGTAAAAAATAGAATTAAAATAAAAAATATAGTTATTCTCACCTTCCGATGTCCCGCGCAGTCTTCCGGCCTCTCTCCACGCTCCGGTCCCAGTGATCCTTTGCACGAATGACCGCGAGATGTCACGGTCTCGAGGGATAACAAAGTCTCGCGGTCATTCATGCAAAGGATCACTGGGACCGGAGCGTGGAGAGAGGCAGGATGGCTGAACGGGACGTCGGAAGGTAAGAATAACTATATTTTTTATTTTTTTTATTATTTTTTACACCTGATCGCTGGTCTCCCGCCTGTCACACACAGTGATGCGTGCTGGCCAGCGGGAGACCAGCGACCAAAGAAATGTCCAGAGGTTTCTTCCAGCGATCAGCGATACCGGCAGGGGGGGCGGTCGCTGTCACACACAGCGATCTCGCTGGTGAGATCGCTGTTACGTCACAAAAGTTGTGACTCAGCAGCGATCTCGCTACCGAGATCGCTTAGTGAGACGGGGCCTTAAGGCTGGTTTCACACTAGCCTTTGTGTACACAGCATAGGCCAGCGTACTTCTTTCCTTAAGATCCGCATGCATCTTGCATACCTATGTTTAACATTGTGTATGCAGGGACATGCCTTGTATGCGGATGTGTCCCCGTGCATCATTTTGACGTGCCCGCCGAACGCAACATGTTGCGAACACAAACGCTAGTGTGAAACCAGCCTAAGTGATCTAAAACACTGAGGCTGCAAACTTTGTGAAAACCAAAAGTTGTGACTGTCTCAAAACTTTTAACCATGACTGTCCACTCCTGGGAAACACTTGGGAAAGCACATAACAAAGGATTACATCACTGACAAAAGGTGATGGGAGGGCTTCAGATCTACTCCTCCCATAATTCAGGTGCATTCTACTTGTGTAGATCGTGCCCAGAACATTCAACCATAGGAGCCAGAAAGTGGATTTATTTTGTCCTGAAGGCTGTTGTAAAAAAGTAGTTGGATGTCACTAGGACCAATGATATTCTATGGGGCCACTCACATGTCCGAGTTTTGATCCAATATTTGGATGGCACTTGGCCATTCAGGCTACTGAACACGTGGAAACAATTGGACTGCACTCGGATGACATCTGGGTGCAGTCTAATGGAGAAATATTGTTCTCCCTCTTCTCCTTACAGTGTGCTCCGATTCTCTCATCATAGTTTAGCATCGGATCACAGTGTACCAACACTTTGATCAAACTGTGATCATACTTTGAGCAGAGTGTCATTTGTATATTCGGCCCAGTCCTCTCAGATGAGATAATCTACGGCCATCTACACCTTACCTTAAAGTGGTATTCCCATCTCCAAGATCCTACCCCAATGTGTAGTAGGTGTAGTAATAATAATAATAATAATAATAATAATATTAGCAAATACTTCCAATTAGAAGTGTAGTATAGTTTTTCAGATTTGCTTTCTCTTTCCTCATGTTCAGCCATTTCAGGACCTTAGGTATCCATGGTTATGACCACTGATATAGTGACAGTTAGTTAGCTAGTTGCTAGTGGTCGTAAGCATGGATACTTAAGATCCTTCAATGCATGCACATGAGGAAAGCGACATAGCGAATCAGAAAAACAATACTACATTTCTAATTGGAGGTATTTGCTTAATATTATTATTATTACACCTACTACATATTGAGATAGGATCTTGTGGGTCGCCCTCCCAGGGCTGTGGGGTACTTGGTACCGGGCAGGTGTCAGGGGAATGTGTCACAGCAGCGGTGACCCGATCCGTGGCCCTGGGCGCCCAAGTAATGGGGGAATGTAGTTAATGGAATGGAATAGTTCGTGATGCCACCTGTGGTGTTCGGCAAGGGAGATGTTAAGCCGACACTGCAGACAGATCCGCTGGGACTGATGGTATGGTGCAGCAAAGATGTAATAGCTCCCCACAGGTGACGCTATAGTCCCAGGGCAGTGTAGATGTGGTTGGCACGGGGATGTAGCAGTGCCGGAAAGGTAGGAAGCAGACAAGACACAGCGGGGTGCAATTTCTGTACCTTTACTTGATAACTGCAGTCCAGGGTCCTGATTACAGATGGTAACGGAGCAGGCTAGCCTGGAAGCAACTCAGGGATTCTTTCTCAGCAGACGGGCTGTGCAGTCTCCTTCCTAACACTGGTTTGAATGAAGCACTCCAGTACTAAGTTACTCTGAAGTTCCTCCTGTCAGAACCTTACTTGCACGGCAGACAGCTGTAGCCTCTCTCGGGGACTCCTCTCTTGAGTCCTGGCTCTCTATCCAAGCTGCTGTTGTGTCTCAAGTCTTAGATGGGAGTAGGGCATTTACAGCCTCCTACTCCTCTGGTGTCTGCTGTAGGACCGTTAGTATCCATACAGCCGTGGAGACCAGGCTCCAGTTCTTGCGCTCTCAAGCTGAGGGAGCTCTCCTTCCTAGCTCAACCTCCAGCTTCTCCCCACTTCACCCTCCACAGACTAACTGGCCACTCCTTCCTATTGGCCCTCAGAGAGCACTCCTCCCCCTAATCCTGGTTCAGAGTTCCCCCTGCTGACCTGGAGTGGAACTGTGTTGCATGTATGGATTGACTGCGAGAGAGACCCATCATTGCCTGCAAGCCTGGCATTACCCTCCCCTGGAGGAAGGCAAAGCCACTGTGGCGGCCATACTCCTGGGGGCGCCACACTTGGAAATGGGAATACTCTTTTAATGTATGCTGTCTGGGTCACTTTAGAGCTAGTCAGAGCAACATAATTACCATTGTACCTACAGAATACATTGTATTGTTGTAGTATAAGATGTTCATTTACTGTTTTTTAGCAGGAATGGAGATGCCTTCTGCTCAACATAACCATTCTGCTGACAGGCATGAACGTCTCAAGGAGCCTTGGCTGGATGTTTGCTTGCACAGTACATTGCTACCAGGCAGCCCGTGGAATAAGGTATGACTCTTGTAGACGAGAGGGGGTCAGGGAGTCTGCAACGTAGCAGATGGATCCAAATGAGGCTGAGTCCAATGTGTTGCAGATGGGTGTTGGTCCCGCTGGTAATCACAGCCACAAATAAAGCCCCCGTTACACACTGCGATATTGCTAGCAATATCGCTGTAAAGTCACCGATTTTGTGACGTTGTAGCGATATTGCTAGCGATATCGCTATGTCTGATACTTACCTCCGACCGGCTCCCCCGCTGGTTATCGCTGATCGCGCGAGAAGCTCCTGGACCATTCCTCGTCGGTCACTTCCTGCTGCGCTTCCTGTGGCGCCGACGAGTGACGCGTGGACGCGGGTGGGAGGATGTCAGCATCGCCTCGTCTGACAGGTAAGTAGCGATCCCCGTCCCCAGCGATGTCGCTAGTGAGATCTGCCTGTGTGGCAGCTCACTAGCGACCACCTAGCGATGTACCAGCGATCCTGACCGCGTCATATCGCTGGTCGGGATCGCTGGTGCATCGCTAGGTGTAACGGCACCCTAAGGCAAAGAAAAGGGATTTCCTCCAGACCTGTGAGATAAAATCAAAAGCCTCTATTCGGCCTGTCAAACCATAGTTAAAATAGATAAAAGAACCTGACACGTTTTCTGGCGCGGTAGTAGTGCCCTTCCGTCATAGGATACAACAAAGGCAAAGCATGTAATTGTATATAGACAAAACGAAGCAGAGACAGCAAAGCATAATTGCATTAGTATGCACATGGAGTGTGCCACGCCATCTTTATAGAAGCCAAAGGTGCAAAGAAAACACATATGTATGTATAGAATAATAATAATAATAATCTTTATTTATATAGCGCCAACATATTCCGCAGCGCTTTACAGTTTAACAGTTTCAAAACACAAGTCATAAGTAACAACGTTAACAATACAATAATTAAAGCAAAATAAGACGAAATAAGACGACCCTGCTCGTGAGAGCTTACAATCTACAATGAGGTGAGGGAGATACAGAGTACAGGTGTGTATTTACAATGGTGTATTTACAATGAAGGTCCAGCCATCTTGCGGGAGTGAAGGATGGATGGAGATAGTGAATGGGCTACACACGCACACTTACACAGAGAATGACTTTGATTAGTGAATGTGATAGGCCGCTCTGAACAGGTGTGTTTTGAGGGAGCGCCTAAAACTATGCAAATTGTGGATAGTCCTGATTTCTTGGGGTAGAGCATTCCAGAGGATAGGAGCAGCACGGGAGAAGTCTTGGAGTCGGGAGTGGGAGGTACGGATTAGTGCAGAGGTTAGTCGAAAGTCGTTTGCAGAGCGCAGCGAACGGCTAGGCCGATAGACAGAAATGAGAGAAGAGATGTAAGGGGGTGCCGCACTGTGGAGAGCTTTGTGGGTGAGAACAAGTACTTTGAATTGGATCCTATAATGAATGGGCAGCCAATGTAAGGACTGGCGAAGAGCGGACGCGTCCGAGTACCGATTACCCAGATGGACGATCCTGGCTGCTGCATTAAGTATGGACTGGAGAGGGGATAGTCGAGTGACGGGGAGGCCAATTAATAGAGCGTTGCAGTAATCCAGGCGAGAGTGGATCAATGCAACAGTGAGGGTTTTTGTTGTTTCCATAGTGAGAAAAGGGCGGATTCTAGAGATGTTCTTTAGGTGTAAGCGGCAAGAGCGGGCAAGGGATTGTATATGGGATGTGAAGGAGAGATTGGTGTCAAACATAACACCCAGACAGCGCACCTGCTGCCGGGGTGTTATTGTGGTACCACCCACGGAGAGGGAAATGTCAGATTTAGGGAGGTTAGTAGACGGCGGGAGCAGAAGAAGTTCAGTTTTGGAGAGGTTGAGTTTCAGATAGAGAGCGGACATGATATTGGAGACTGCGGACAGACAGTCACTGGCGTTCTGTAGTACAGCGGGGGTAAGGTCGGGGGAAGACGTGTATAGTTGTGTGTCATCAGCATAAAGATGGTACTGAAAGCCAAATCTGGTGATGGTCTGTCCAATTGGGGCTGTGTAGAGAGAGAAAAGAAGGGGGCCAAGGACTGAGCCCTGAGGTACCCCGACAGCAAGAGGAAGAGGAGATGACGTGGAGCCAGAGAACAAAACACTGAAGGAGCGGTCAGAGAGATAGGAAGAGAACCAGGAGAGTGCAGTGTCCTTAATGCCTAGTGACTGGAGCCTAGAGAGTAGGAGATGGTGGTCAACAGTATCGAAAGCTGCAGATAGGTCAAGAAGAATGAGCAGAGAGTGGTCACCGTTACGTTTTGCTGTCAGAAGGTCATTGGTCACTTTGATGAGTGCAGTTTCAGTCAAATGTAGGGGGCGGAAGCCGGACTGTGAAGGGTCTAGAAGGGAGTGAATGGAGAGGTAACGGGTAAGGCGGGAGTAAACTAGGCGTTCCAAAAGTTTAGAGATGAAGGGGAGATTGGAGACTGGTCTGTAGTTGTTTGTGCAGGATGGGTCGAGAGCAGGTTTCTTTAGTAATGGAGTAACGATGGCGTGTTTGAAGGAGGATGGGAAAATGCCCGAGGAGAGGGAGAGATTAAAGATTGTAGTTAGGTGGGTTGTGACGACTGGAGAGAGAGACTGGAGGAGATGTGAGGGAATGGGGTCGGTAGTGCATGTAGTCGGACGAGAAGAAGAGAGGAGTCTGGAGACTTCTTCTTCTGTGATGGGATCAAATGTGGAGAGTGAGCCAGGGGAGATGTAGGAAGGGATGGGAGTCACAGCACTTGGTGGTTGGGAGCAGATTTCTTGACGGATATTATCTATTTTTTCTGTAAAGTGGGAGGCCAGGTCATCAGCACAAATGTCTGTGATAGGGGCTTGTGCTTTTGGCCTGAGGAGGGAGTGAAAAGTGTCAAAAAGTTTCTTGGGGTTGTTGGCTAGTGAGGAGATCAGGGTGGTGAAGTAGGTCTGTTTGGCAAGGTGAAGGGCAGCGTTATAGGTTCTTAACATAAATTTGAAGTGGATGAAGTCTTCTGGTGTGCGGGTTTTTCTCCATAGGCGTTCAGCACTCCTGGAGCATCGCTGGAGAAGTTGAGTTTGCGATGTGAGCCAGGGCTGTTTTACTCTGTGTTTGGAGGTTCTGAGGGTGAGGGGAGCTACTTGGTCAAGGGTGCTTCTAAGAGTGTCATTGTAGTGATGAACAGCCAGATTAGGACAGGAAAGAGAGGAGATTGGGGACAGAGATGAATGTAGGGAATCTGAAAGTGTCTGAGGGTTAATAGCTTGTAGATTTCTGACTGTGTGGTAGGTAGGAATGAGCTGGGGTGGGCGAGGATTTGTGAGCGTGAAGGAGAGAATGTTGTGGTCAGAGAGTGGAAGCGGTGAGTTGTTTAGGTGGGAGATTGAACAGAGTCGGCAGAAGACCAAATCAAGGGTGTTACCGTCCTTATGTGTCTCAGAGGTTGAAAGCTGTGAGAGGCCTAGAGAGGTGGTTAGTGATAGAAGCTGGGATGCAGATGTGGAATTAGGGCTGTTAATGGGGATGTTGAAGTCTCCCAGGATGAGGGTTGGTAGTTCTGAGGACATGAAGTGTGGCAGCCAGGCTGAAAAGTGGTCAAGGAAGTGGGTGGGTGAGCCTGGGGGCCGGTATATGACCGCTACCCTGAGGGAGAGGGGACGAAAGAGCCTGATGGTGTGGACCTCAAAAGAAGGGAATAAGAGTGATGGGACTGGGGGGATGACCTGGAAAGTGCATTGTGGGGACAGGAGTATGCCAACTCCACCACCAGGTCTGTTTGTGGGTCTCGGAGAGTGAGAGAATTGTTAACCACCGTAGGAAATGGCAGCAGGAGAGACAGTGTCAGAATCCTGAATCCAGGTTTCAGTGAGGGCCAACAGATTAAGAGAGTTGTTCAGAAAGTAGTTGTGTAGGAAAGGAAGCTTGTTACAAGCAGACCGTGGATTCCAGAGGGCACAATTAAAAGATGGAGATGAGGGAGTGCAAGTAATGTTAATCAGATTATTATGGTTTCGATATGAGGTAGGGTAGGGGTTGAGGTTGGGGGATGGTGGACCAGGGTTGGGGGAGATGTCCCCTGAAATCAGTAGGAGAAGGAAGATAAAGAGCCAATAGTTGTTGGAATTGTAAGTAGTTTTTTTCTGCGATGTGTTTGGGCAAGATGGGCTGAGGTTTCTCAGGAAGGTGAGGAGTGTGTGGGAGCTGTACATGGGAGAGGGAAGTATAGAGGGGCTGATGTGTATGAGTCGTGATGGAGGGGGGATAGGGTGATGAATGTGGATGGCAAGGGAACACAGGAGGATAAAAATAAAGCACATGGTTAAAGGGGAAGGCAAAGTGTGGGTTACCTGACTCCTGCCCTGACTAACTGCCATGTATAACTGCCGTTTTGCTGGATGCTTATCTTCTGTGATGCTTTGCTTATGGGATGCTTGCGTGCTGTACCCCACACTGCGTGCTTCCCCTTAGCAACTACTACATATATAGGCCACACTACAGGGTCAGGAGAGAGGGATTGTGGGAGATGGTTGGGTATAATTTGGCAGCTGGGGCCAGCACACCAGGGGATGGTTAGATGATCAAAGGCACTAGACCAAGATGTGGCAAAATGCTATAGCACCTTCCACCTGATAAGATCTAGAAAGGCCCCAGTCACAGATCTAAAGCAGTAAGTATTACATACAGTGCAACAAATGAATTATACCAAAGCTTTAGCAAGCACATTTAAATATGCAGCAAAATGGTAAAGCAGCAGAAGTATGGAGTTGTACCATTTGGATATATTACAGCAGAGAATAGAGGCAGCAGAGGTGGGAAGTTGTATCATTCAGGCTGCTTGCTGGCAGTGAATGGAGTAAATACATGCAGGGTGGCTCAGTTGATTACCTGTGTGAAGAGAGAAGATGAATGTTAATTCCATGCCATGTATAACTGCCGTTTTGCTGGATGCTTATCTTCTGTGATGCTTTGCTTATGGGATGCTTGCGTGCTGTACCCCACACTATAGAATAAATCATTTCTGAAATTCATCCCTTTCAGATAGTTAGTATACAATTTTAGGATCCAAAAGGATTCCTTAATAGTAAGTTGTTTATGTCACCTCCACGAACAGGATTGTTCACCTTCTCGAATCCAAAAAACGCAAGGTGAGCAGTGTCACCTTCGTGAACATTAACAAAATGTTTAGAGGCCCCTGAATAGGAAGCATTTTTGTTATTAATATTTGATAGGTGTTCTGCTCTCCTTTTTTTTAACTTGCGAGTGGTGCACCCGATGTATTTTAAATCACAAGTAAGGCAGCAGATGCAATAAACAACGTATTGTGTGTCGCAGTTGATAAAGGATGTAATTTTCTGGACCATGCCAGAAGCCAGCTGGATGGACTTAGTTCTATGCAAAGCTTATACACACACGTTGCATCTGTATTAAAATATATCTTTATTCAAGCAAAAAGTTTCTTTTATATATATTAAAAATAATACAATAAATACAAAAGTTAGCCAATAGATGGCGCTGCAAATAAATATCTAGCACATACAGTATAAATAAAGCTAGTGAATAACATGTGAAAGTGAAACTAATTCAAATACCATGGTAATATAATTAATTGAAGGTAAAAAAAAGTGCTCAGTGCAAATACAACTACACAAACAATGTGAAACACGCAAATAAAATCTATACCTACAAAGTTCAATGTGCAGCAGCGCCAGAGGTCCCAATCCCTACGTATGTTTCGGCATGTATAGCCTTCTTCCAGGGGAGTGTCTATAGTGCTGATGTAGCCACTATTTATATATGAATGTGTCCAATAGCAATACAGGGCCAATTGCCTCACAAGTGCGCCGATAATAAACGGCGCATGCGGACACACAGTATAACCTAATTGCCCCCATCCACCTGCGAATATAGAGCCAAATGGCTCACAAGTACGCCGGTATTGAACGGCGCATGCGGACACCCGCTGTAAATCCATCGCTCCCATCCATCGGAGCGTCATGGAGACACAGCGGTCATGTGACCCGAAACCACGCCCACGTATCACGTGAGCGCGATCCAGGAAACAGACCGCCGCATCACCACAGAGACGCATCGAGGGGTGTGTGAGAGGAGGAAAGCGGGCCCGCATGCGCACACTGGATTACATATAACTTAGGTCATGGACCAGCGAGAACATATTAAAAAAAAAAAACACAAAATATAAATATGTGCCTAAATAATGAATATTAAGTGACAAAAAATGTTATTATAGTGCTGAAAATAACTGCAATATTAATGTAAGGTGATACTAATTTGTGCATATATAAGCAAAAAATGCATTGCATATACAGATACATACTATGCAGTCAATACACATATATAGTTATATCTACATAATAACAAGCAACATATGCATATAAAGATGCAATAGACCACATAAATACACATAAACCATATATTAAATACATTTTATCAAATATTTAGTTAATCAAATGAATATGAATTAAAGTGTGGTGCTACAATAAAATATGAATATATATATATATATAATAAAAGTATGATAAACAGTGTACAATATCAATTATTAATCGCTTAATACATAGTAGTATTACATATATATAATTTAAATTATAAGGAATAATAAATAAGTGATCAAGTGTGATGTGTCCAAAATAAATAGCCAGTCACGAAAGGATGGAAACTGTAGATCAAATATCTTAAAAAGAAAAAATACATATATGGTTAATAGAGGCATATAGATAATGCATATCTTTATTATCATCATATATAAAATAATCATTAAAAAATTATATATATAACTAAAACGGTTCTAAGGATCAGAGAAATGAAGCATAATTTAGGTTCTCATTGAGGCCTAGTGGTTGTAAAGTGTGCAGAGTCCAAATCCACTTGGATTCTTTTTGAGCGAGAATCTTGCTAAGGTTGCCCCCACGATTGTCATGATCTAGGTTGGATATGACAGAGAAAATGCATATGTAACCTTTTTTTTCCTGTGAGCTGTTTGCTCAGGGTTGGTTTTGCCCCGGTGGCCATTAAGGGTTATTACACAGTGGTGTCTTTTTCTTAGTTTCCCCCCGGTGGCCATTAGGGTCATTGCACTTTGGTTACTTTAGTTTTGTGCACTTGGTTATAAAACAGGTGTGATTGCTCTATAAAAGAGTGTCAGGTGTGGTAATCACTGTTGGTGATAGTCCCCAGTTACAAGCAAGCCTGGGTGAAGGATGGAGCTGAAGGAGAGTCCCGGGCAGCTCAGTGAGAGTCCTGGAGGGGCAGCTCAGTGAGAGTCCTGGAGTGGCAGCTATGGTGTCTGCTAGGAGGGCTGGCATGGCTTGGTTGAGTTGCAGCTATGGTGTCAGCAAGGAGTTCTTGCATGGCTTGGTGGAGTGGCAGCTATGGTTTAGAGCTGCACTCATGATGCTGGACTCGGTTGCTGGAAAGCTGGACTCAAGATGCTGGACTCTTTTGCTGGAAATCTGGACTCATACGCTGGACTCTGTTTCGGGACAGCTGCACGCAGGTGGTGGACTCTGTTTGCTCCAAGGCTGCACTATGGTGTTGGATCCGGTCAGAGGAAAAGATGCATGCAGGTGGTGGGCTCTGTTGCTGGGTGCGTAAGCAACAGAGCAAAGCTAAATGGTGTTCCCCTGTTTTGTCTCTTTTCCTTATGTGTGTTTTAGTGCAGTGGTGGGATGAGTTTCTGCACCGTCCACTTCACTAGTGAGGGTTTAGGTGCAGGGCGAGTCAGAGTTTTTAGGTTCCTGATCGTCGCCCGGTGCGGAACCGGCCTAGGGAACGTTAGGCGTGTAGAGACACTGACTCAGGGGAGTGCTGGAGGTCTCCACTTCCCTGTTCCCTATCGCAGGGCCACCATTGTTATTGTTACCCAGGTTTTCCCTTTTATTGTTTAAATTCGCCTTACTGGAGGCGGGGTTTCCAGACATACTTGTATTTCCGAAGGAGGTGGCGTATCCAGCTGCACATTTTATTATTTAAATTCGCCCAACTGGAGGCGGTGTAGCCAGGGTCTCGCGTGTCATCTAAATCCGCCCTGCTGGAGGCGCTGTGTCCAGCCACGCGTGACCGTGACAACGATATTCTGAATGCACACAATCAATACCTATAAAATGTAATCCCGTGGGATCACATGAATGAAAATCTTTAAAATGTCTAGGGATCGGTTTCATATACTCAACATTTTCTTCTCCTACCGCTAAACGGATATCCCTTATGTGTTCCCGTGCTCTAACTTTAAAACAATGGGTTGTAAGACCCACATAAATCTTCCCACACGGACATGTGGCATGGTAAATTACAGCCTTAGTTCGGCACGTAATAGTTTGGGTTATTTGATAAACTTTATCATCTGTTGATTTGAATTGAGTAGCTTGATCAGTACTGCTACAGGCCACACACTTACCGCATGGTGAGCAACCCCACTTCTGGTGTGGTTTACTTGTCGGGAAAATTGTAGATTGATCATTTGCCACATAATGAGATTTCACCAAATGATCCCTTAAATTACGAGACCTTCGAGCAGTAATGCATGGTTTTTCTGGAAGGTATTGTCTCAAAGTTTTGTCTGCAAGGAGAACAGACCATTGTTTTGATAAAACATTCCGCATATATTCCCACTGAGAGTGATATTGGGTTGTATATCTCACCTGATTTGAGGGTTTTACAACTTTTGTAGCATAGATAAGATCATTACTTTTTTTTGCTCTATTATAAGCTTTTTTCACACTTCGACGACTGTACCCTCTATCCAAAAACCTGTCCCGCATTTCAATTGCACGGATTTTAAAATCCTTATAAGAAGAACAAAGTCGTCTTAGTCTAAAGGTACTGTCACACTTAGCGATGCATCAGCGATCCCGACAACGATATGGATCGCGGGTGCATCGCTAAGTGTTCGCTAGTGAGCTGCCACACAGGCAGATCTCACCAGCGACATAGCAGCGGTCGGGGGTCGCTACTTACTTGTCAGACGCGGCGATCCTGACGTTCTCCCACCCGTGTCCACGCGTCGCTCGTCGGCGCCACAGGAAGCCCAGCAGGAAGCTGATGACGAGAAACGGCCCAGGCCGTTCTCGCGCGATCAGCGATAACCAGCGGGGGGAGCGGTCAGATGTAAGTATCAGACATAGCAATATTGCTAGCAATATCGCTATAACGTCACAAAACCAGTGACGTTATAGCGATATTGCTAGCGATATCGCTTAGGCCTGTTTCACACTTCCGTTTTTTCAAATCCGTCAAAATCCGTTGTTTTCCGTTAAACGGATCCGCCATTTTTTGCAGGATCCGTTTTTTTTGGTCCCATAGACTTCCATTACGGTTACCGCGGATCCGTCAAAAAAACGGATCCGTTTTTTTAAAAACGGATCCGTTTGCATCCGTTTCCGTCAAAAAAACGGAAACGGATCCATTTGGCGGACACAAAAACGGAAGTGTGAAACAGGCCTTAGTGTGACAGGCCCTTAAGAAACTGTCCAGTTGGAATAGATTTAATGATGTGATATGGATGAGAGGAAGAAGCGTGGAGAATCGAATTGACAGCTGTATCCCTCCTGTATATATCTGATTGTAGTACTCCCTGATCATCACGTTGAATCTCGATATCCAAAAAGGTCACCCTATAAAAATCATGATTAAAAGTTAAATGGATATTAAGATCATTTACATTCAAATCTGAAATAAATGATTTTAACTCAAATTCGCCACCACGCCAAATAAAAAATATATCGTCTATAAATCTTGTCCAAAAGGGAACATGATTTAAAAAAAATCAGATGAAAATAGATCCCTTTCCCACAGCCCCAGGAACAGATTAGAGTAAGAAGGCGCACAAGCCGCACCCATTGCTGTACCCTGGAGCTGCAGGTAGAAGGATCCTTTAAAAGTAAAAAAATTATGAGTTAAAACAAACTCTAAAAGCTGAAGAATAAAATTGGATTCCACTCTGGAGAGATTGGACATACCTAAAAAAACTTTAGCTGCATTGAGACCATCTGTATGTTTTATATTCGTGTACAATGATTCAACATCACACGTTACTAAAATCATATCATCATCTATATGTAATGAATCAATTTTTTGTAAAAAATCAACAGTATCACGAAGATAAGAAGGAATGGTCTCCACTAATGGCTTTAAGTGAGAATCAATATATTTACAAATATTTTCTATCAGACCTCCTATTCCTGAGATAATAGGCCTACCTGGTGGTGTAATAGCATTTTTGTGAATCTTGGGTAATAAATAAAGGGTTGGTATCGCCGGTTCCTTAATAGCCAAAATATTAAAAAATCTCCTTGGTAATCAAGTTATTATCTCTGCCAGATTGTAGTATCTTGAATATTTCTTGTCTGAAAGATGTCAAAGGATTATAAGTGAGCTTTTTATAACAAGATCTATCATGTAATAATCTAAATGCTTCACTTTCATAGAGTTTTGTAGGCCATATCACAACATTTCCTCCTTTATCAGAAGGTTTATATAAAATATCCTCTCTTTTTTTCAATGATTTTAAAGCTACACGTTCTGCCTTTGGTATATTATCATTATTAATTTTCCAAGAAATTTTTTCAAAATCAGCAGAAACAAGTTATAATAATAATAATAATAAATTTTATTTTTATAGCGCCGACATATTCCGCAGCACTTTACATTTCAGAGGGGATTTGTACAGACAATAGACATTACAGCATAACAATAATCACATACAGTAGATTATAACAAATACCAAGAGGAGTGAGGGCCCTGCTCGCAAGCTTACAGTCTATGAGGAAAGAGGTAGACACGAAAGGTGGGTGGTAACAGTTGCCCTGATTGTATGGACCAGCCATAATGTTAAGTGTGTAACAGTACAGACACAGAGGGCTAATGGATGCATAAAGCATGTGGGAACATGATGCTGGGAACCTGGTTATGGTAAAATTTTTGGCTCTGCCACACAGGGATAGGTTAGGTTAATGTGTTGAGGCGATAGGCCAGTCTGAATAAATGCGTTTTCAGGACACGCTTAAAATTGTGGGGACTGGGGACTAATCGTATTGACCTGGGAAGTGCATTCCAAAGAATTGGCGCGGCACGTGTAAAGTCTTGGAGACGGGAGTGGGAGGTTCTGACTATTGAGGATACTAACCTCAGGTCATCAGCAGAACGGAGGGCGCGGGTAGGGTGGTATACTGAAACAAGGGAGGAGATGTAGGGTGGTGCTGAGCCATGGAGGGCTTTGTGGGTGAGGGTAATAAGTTTATACTGAATTCTGGAGTGGATGGGTAGCCAGTGTAATGACTGGCACAAGGTAGAGGCATCGGTGTAACGATTGGTGAGGAATATGATCCTGGCTGCAGCATTCAAGACAGATTGGAGAGGGGAGAGTTTTGTAAGAGGGAGACCGATTAGAAGAGAGTTACAATAGTCGAGACGAGAATGAATAAGAGAAACAGTAAGAGTTTTTGCAGAGTCAAAAGTAAGAAAAGGTCGAATTCTAGAAATGTTTTTGAGGTGCAGATGACAAGAGCGAGCCAGTGATCGAATGTGGGGGGCAAAGGAAAGCTCGGAATCAAGTATGACCCCAAGACAGCGGGCATGTTGCTGGGGAGTAATAGTGGAACCACAGACGGAAATGGCAATGTCAGGTGTAGGTACATTAGTAGCGGGAGGAAACACAAGGAGTTCAGTCTTTGATAGGTTCAGTTTCAGATATAGTGAGGACATGATATTAGACACAGCGTTTAGACAATCGCCAGTGTTTTCTAGAAAGGCTGGCGTGATGTCAGGAGAAGAAGCGTATAATTGGGTGTCATCAGCATAGAGATGGTACTGGAAACCAAATCTACTGATTGTTTGACCAATAGGGGCAGTGTACAAGGAGAAGAGGAGGGGGCCTAGAACCGATCCTTGAGGAACCCCAACAGTAAGAGGAAGGTGAGAGGAGGAGGAACCGGCAAAAGAAACAGTAAAGGAGCGGTCGGAGAGATAGGAGGAGAACCAGGAGAGAACGGTGTCCTTGAGGCCAATGGAACGGAGCATAGTGAGGAGGAGCTGATGATCCACAGTGTCGAATGCTGCAGAGAGATCCAAGAGAATTAGCATGGAGTAATGACCATTTGATTTAGCTGTTAGCAGATCATTAGAGACTTTAGTGAGGGCAGTTTCAGTGGAGTGTAAAGAGCGGAAACCGGATTGGAGAGGGTCGAGAACAGAGTTTTCTGAGAGATAGCGGATAAGACGGGAGTGGACCAGGCGTTCCAGGAGTTTAGAGATGAAGGGAAGATTAGAGACAGGTCTATAGTTAGCGGCACAATTTTGGTCGAGGGATGGTTTTTTAAGTAGTGGATGTATGATGGCATGCTTAAATGAGGAGGGAAAAATACCAGAAGAGAGAGAGAGGTTAAATATTTTAGTTAGGTGAGGGGTGACAGCAGGGGAAAGGGACTGGAGGAGATGTGACGGAAATGGGTCACTGGTGCAAGTAGTTGGGCGAGAAGATGCAAGGAGCCTGCTTACTTCTTCTGTGACTGGTTCAAAATCAGAGAGTGAGTTAGATGCAGTGGGGGAGGGAGGACAGTGCATGGTATGAGGGGATTTGGAGATAATTTCCTGTCGGATCTGGTCAATTTTTTCTTTGAAGTAATTGGCCAGATCGTCAGCTCGGAGCTCAGTGGTTGGGGCCTGTACTCTTGGATTGAGTAGAGAATGAAAAGTGTCAAAGAGACGTTTCGGGTTATTGGACAGTGAGATGATGAGGGTGTTGAAATAGGTTTGTTTGGAGAGGTGAAGGGCAGTGTTGTATGTTCTAAGCATAAACTTAAAATGGATGAAATCTTCGTGTAGATTGGATTTTCTCCACAGACGTTCGGCGCACCTGGAGCACCGCTGCAGGAAACGTGTTTGCACCGTGTGCCAGGGTTGTCGCCGTCTGCGTTGTGGTGTTCTATTTATAGGGGGTGCAAATTCATCCAGGGCAGTTTGAAGTGTTTCATTGTAATGCTTCAAAGCAGAATCAGGACATGAGAGGGAGGAGATAGGGGCCAATGAAGACTGCAAGTTCTTCAGAAGTTTCTGGGTGTTAATGGCCTGTGTGTTTCTATAAGTCTGGACAGTGGGGGTGACCTGAGCAGCCTGGCAGTTCTTTATAGAGAATGAAAGAAGATTGTGGTCAGAGAGCGGGAGAGGGGAGTTTGCAAAATCATCCACTGCACAAAGCCGAGAGAAGACCAAGTCGAGGGAGTTTCCGTCTTCATGCGTTGGAGAATTAGTAAGCTGCGAAAGGCCAAATGAGGAGGTTAGAGATAAAAGGTGAGTAGCAGATGGGGAGAGGGGAAGAGCAATGGGGATGTTGAAATCTCCCATGATGAGGGTAGGGATGTCACAGGAGAGAAAATGTGGAAGCCAAGTGGCAAAATGATCCAGGAACTGATGGGAGGGGCCGGGAGGACGATATACCACCGCCAGTCGCATGGAGAAGGGGGTGTAGAGTCTGACGGCATGGACCTCAAAAGAAGGGAAGACAAGTGAGGGTAGTTGAGGGATAACCTGAAAGGTACATTTTGGTGATAGGAGCAGACCAACGCCTCCACCAGCTCTATTGTCTGATCTTGGGGTATGAGAGAAGTGTAGCCCCCCGTATGAAAGAGCAGCAGCAGTGGTAGTATCTGACTGCTGGATCCAGGTTTCAGTAAGAGCCAGAAGGTTAAGAGAATTAGAAAGGAAGAAGTCATGAATGAAGGAGAGTTTGTTACACACTGAGCGAGAATTCCAAAGTGCACAATTAAGAGAGACAGATGGCATGCAGGGAATATTAATAAGATTAGAGGGGTTTCTGAGTGTAGCAGTGGGGGGGTTTGACTTTCTATAACATGGGGGACCAGGGTTGGGAGCAATGTCTCCTGCAACTAGGAGAAGGAGGATAGAAAGAGTGAGCAGATGGTTAAGTGATTTGTGAGAGCGTCTCTGGTGTTGAATGGTGGGACTGGCTGGATCTGTGCAATTTAACAATGTGAAAAGAGCATGAGTGCTATACATAGGAGAGGAAAGGAGCGAGGGGCCAATATGGATGGAGTGTGGAGAGTTAATGCCAGGGCGGTGGATGTGTGTGAATGCAGCGGCCAGGATATAAATTACACAAATGCATATGGTATATATTTGTTGCACCCCAAATGTACAGGGAGTAGATATATAAATGTCTTACCTGTCTCCTGCCCTGTCTAACTGCCATGTTATAACTGCCAGAAGTACTTTGATACATGTACTTCGATTACATGTGCATAAATGCCACCCCTGCATAAATGCTCCCCCTAGCTAGGTCTGAATATATAGGAGGTTAAGGCTAAGTTTTTTTTTGTTTTTGTTTTTTGGCTCTCTCTTCTCGTTAATCAATCACACTAAATTGAGACACCAGGACCCAATAAAATGTGGTGGTCAAATAAACACATGTCCAGCACTACATGGATCATAAAGCACTTTGAAAAGTTTCTTGACCTCACAACATAAGGGGACAAGCAGAGTAAGTTGAAATAACTATATACCAGATATAAGCTTGCAGAGTTGAAAACACATAGATAGCATTCAGGATTAACTGCTTGCTGACATTGAATGGAGACACAGGAGTGGATTCAGAGCAGAGATTGGAAAAGCTGGTTACCAGATATAAGCTTGCAGAGTTGAAAACACATAGATAGCATTCAGGATTAACTGCTTGCTGACATTGAATGGAGACACAGGAGTGGATTCAGAGCAGAGATTGGAAAAGCTGGTTACCAGATATAAGCTTGCAGAGTTGAAAACACATAGATAGCATTCAGGATTAACTGCTTGCTGACATTGAATGGAGACACAGGAGTGGATTCAGAGCAAGTTGAGCAAGTATATCTATGTTAGGAAAACTAGACAGAGGGGGGAATTTTTGAGATCTTTGTTTTAAAGAAGATGGAATCTTACCCAATGGAATATCATTTTCCTCATCTAATTTTTCCAGAATTTGTATGGCAGCCTGTTCTTCTGGTAAAGGAAATAGTTTCTGCATTTCTTCATTGTGAAACCATTTTTTGAAAATTAGGTTTCTTGCAAAAATATTCAAGTCCTTGATTGCTAAAAAAGGATTAAAACGCATAGAAGGTGAAAAGGACAATCCCTTAGACAATAAAGCTATTTCAGACTCAGAAAAAGTTTGTTCAGATAAATTAATCACCTTAAAAGATGAATTAGATTTTGAATTAGTTTCACTTTCACATATTATTCACTAGCTTTATTTATGTGTTAGATATTTATTTGCAGCGCCATCTATTGGCTAAAGGGGGTTTTACACTAAGCGATATCGCTAGCATTATCGCTATAACGTCACCGGTTTTGTGACGTTATAGCGATATTGCTAGCGATATCGCTATGTGTGATACTTACCAACGACCGGCTCCCCCGCTGTCCATCGCTGATCACGCGAGATCGGCCGGCTCCATTTCTCGTCGTCTGCTTCCTGCTGGGCTTCCTGCTGTGTGAGACGAGTGACGCTGGACGCGGGCGGGAGGATGTCAGAATCGCTGTGTGTGAAAGGTAAGTATCGTCCGCTGCGTCGCTGCTGAATCGCTGTGAGGTCTTTCTGTGTGAAAGCTCACTAGCGATCATTTAGCGATGCACCAGCGATCCTGACCGGGTCGGATCGCTGGTGCATCGCTAAATGTAAAAGGGCCTTAACTTTTGCATTTATTGTATTATTTTTAATATATATAGAAGAAACTTTTTGCTTGAATAAAGATATATTGTAATGCAAATATTTTTGGTTTTTATTACATCGTATTTTTATGTTGAATCCATTTTATTGAAAAGAATTTAACATATAACATACAAGACATAAGATACAATATACAAGATTATACACGATTATACACCAAGCCATACTAGATCACAGCAACAGTGGTTCGTGTTCAACAATAGTTTGCCCGTAACCTGTGAAGGTGTATTGCAAATACCAAAGAGAGAAAGGAATCAGAAAGAGAAAGAAGACTCACAGGAAGTATAGATAGAAAGAGAAAAGGGAGAGAGGCAAAGGGAAAGGGGGGGAAAGGGGGACGGGTTTCAGACTTCCGAGCCAGCCTCTAAGAAGCATTTTCGATCAATCGAAGTAGACCAGGCGTCTCCCTGAACACGATCCAAGGCTGCCATGTTCGAATCAAACGGGAGTTATCTCCCTCCAATTCAGCCATCAACTCCTCCATACGAAAAATGTCTGTAAACTCTGATAACCACTCTGCTATAGTTGGCTTTGTTGTCGTACGCCAGTGGCGTGGGATCACCATCCGTGCCGCAGTAATACAAAACTGGAGAAGGCTCTCCTTTTGAGTGGATATGGAACCCGGGAGAATTGATAAAATGGCAATTTGTGGGGAGGGAAGGACAAATTTTCCAGATATCTCCTGGTAGGCCCGAAACACCTCTTCCCAGAAGGGTCGTACAGCAGGGCATTGCCACCATATATGGTATAGCGTGCCTCTCTCCATTGGACAGCGCCAGCATGTATCATCCACTGTCGGAAAGATGGACTTCAATCTAACGGGGGACAGATACCACCTAGTCAGTATCTTATAATTTTTCTCCTGTGCGCCCCCGGCCGGAGACATTTTTGTGTAAAAAGAAATGCTTTGTCAAGGTCTTCCGTCGAAAATTTACAACCCATCTCCTCCTCCCATGCACGGATGTAACTTGGAACCACTTCCGAGTCCCATGAATGAAGTTCCTTATTTAAAAAGGAAATCAGATGAGAGGGAGGGTCCTGCAGTTGTAAGAGAGCCTCCAACCGCGTCATGGGAGGGCGAGAAGTACGGTCGACCAAACGTCCCCGTATAAAATATCTCAACTGGTTATATTCCAACCAGGAGAGTGACCTATTGGGAAACTTTTCCCGTAAGGCATCCCATGTCGGAAAATTTCCGTCCACGAGTATCTGTCCCAGTCGTAAGTCAGAACTCCTATGCCAACCTAAAAATTGGTCTCTGTGACATCCTGGAGCAAAGTCCGGGTTACCAAATATCGGCGACAGTGGGTTCAAAGTGCTGATCAGTTTCTTTTTATGTTTAACATGATTCCAGGTCTGTAAAACTTCTCGAGTCAAGAAACCTGTTGGTCCCTTAAAGTCATTTGCGACCTGTTCAGTACCTCTGATCCACGGGAGATGGCGCAATGGGACACCAAAAGACGTCTGTTCCAATTGAACCCATTGTTTAGAACGGTGGCCGAACTGCCAGTCAAACAGATGTGCAAGTAGGGAAGCTCTATGGTAGAGTTCCTGGTCAGGGAGGCCCGCACCACCTCTGGGTTTCGGGGCGGTTAGAATAGAATATTTAAGACGAGTTTTAGATGTCTGCCAGGTAAAGCGGATTAACGCAGATCTAATGGTCTGAAAGAATGTCTTCGGCGGCACAATCGGGACCGCCTGGAATAGGTATAAGAACCTGTCCATTTTAAATGAATTCATCCTGCCAAACCATGAGATATTCTTCCGTCCGTATTCCCTCAACCGTTTCAGAGTCGACTCCAACAGGGGCACATAATTTAATTTATATAGGTCAGTCGTGTCAGTAGGGATTTGAATGCCTAAATATTGAATGGCCCCAGTCTTCCACCGAAAGGGGAAATTTCCCATAAGTCTTGTAAGTTCTGACTGTCCTAGGGATATGTTAAGGGCTTCAGTTTTCTGAAAGTTAATCTTAAAATTACTGACTGCTCCGTATTTTTGGAACTCTTCCATCAATGACGGGAGGGTAATATGTGGCTGGGATATATACAGTAAGAGGTCGTCCGCATAAAGAGAGACCTTATAATGAATATTGTCTACCCATAGACCGTGTACACTAGGGTTCTTCCTGATCTCCACCGCCAAGTGTTCCATAACTATCGCATATAAAAGGGGCGACAAAGGGCACCCTTGCCTGGTCCCGTTCCCAATGGTCATAGAGTTCGACATTGCTCCATTTACCTTGACCATTGCCGACGGGCCAGAGTATAGGGCTGCAACCCTATGCAAAAAGCGGTTTCCCAGGCCCATCTGTTGTAGGGCCGAGAACATGAAGCCCCAGTGTACACGGTCAAAGGCTTTCTCCGCATCCATCGACAGCACAACCAACGGTTTACATTTCGATTTAGCATATGCAGTCAAGTTGAGAGTCTTACTTATGCCGTCTCTCGCCTCCCTTCCCCGCACAAACCCCACCTGGTCTGAATGTATTACTGAGGACAAGAGAGGAGCCAGTCGATTCGCCAGAATTTTTGCGTATAATTTTACGTCAACATTGATGAGAGATATTGGGCGGTAATTTGTTACTAATTTAGGGTCCCTCCCCGGCTTCGGTATCACTGTAATAAAAGCCTCTAAAGACTGTGGAACGAACGGAGACTCAGCTGTGATGGAGTTAAACACCCATGTCATAATAGGGCTAAGTTGCTCTTGAAACATCTTATAAAAATGAGGGGAAAACCCATCCGGTCCCGGGCTTTTACCAGCCGGAGTATTTTGGATGGCTTCAACAATCTCCTCTGTCGTAAAGTCCGAGTCTAACGGGATAGTTAAATCCGTGGCCAGTGTAGGAAGGGCAGTGTCATGAATATAAGATTCTATGCATGGTTGAGGATCCAAGGGTGATTGAGGGGGACAATCTCCACTGATATTATATAATGTTTGACGCCGCATTATATCCAAAATTTCTGTCGGGTTTGACGTCGTTCGACCTCCGTTTTGCTGGAGAGATGAGATGTATGTAGTCTGATTATGTGGGTGCAAAAATCTAGCCAACAGACGTCCACATTTGTTAGCTTGACCGTATAATATACTTTTAAAGCGGTTTCTGTGGTGTCGGTATTTTTCACTTAGTAGGGACTTCAGATCGTCTCTGTATTTAATCAGGTCAGTCAACGTTTCCGCATCCTTGTTCGTCTTATGCTTCGTCTCTAACGTCAATATCTTTTCTGTCAAGTCTATAATCTCTTAACTTTTTATTCGTTTCAAGCGAGATCCATGTTTAATGAGAACCCCTCTAAGGATACATTTAAGGGCCTCCCATTTAACAGGAATGGCAGTAGTATCATGTGCATGGTCTTGTAGAAAGTTTGCTATGGTAGACTTGATGTCGGCCACCCAAATATTATCTTTTAAAAGATTATCGTTCAATCTCCACGTCCACTGCCGCAACCCTGAGTCAGGAGGACTAATGTCCAGAAACACTGGAGCGTGATCCGACCACAGAAAACTCCCGATAGAAGGTCTTGGGTTCCAGGCCAATGCACAGTGACTAAGGAGAAAGAAATCTATCCTACCATATGAGTTATGCGGTGTGGAAAAGAACGTATAGTCTTTTTCATTGGGGTTGCAAAGTCTCCAGACGTCGGTGAGTCGTAAATCCTGGAGGTCCCTTTTCAATGAGGACAGCTGACGAAGTGATAAGTAAGACTTTGCTGCCGTGGAGTCTAGAGTCGGGTTAAGAGTCATGTTGAAGTCACCTCCCAGTATGACCACCCCCTCAGCAAACTCAGCCACGATCTTCAAGAAAGATCTAGCAGCTCGTATTTGGTCTTAGCCGGGGGCGTACCAACCCGCTATAGTATATGTGGTTGAAAAAATTTGAATTTTCAAGAGCACGTATCTGTCCTCCGCATCAACCAAAGTGTCCAATATGTTATGCTGGAGAGATTTATGGAGCGCTATAGATACCCCACGGGATCGTGAATTCGGGTTAGCATTATGGAACCAGGTTGTGTAGTATCGGTCATGAATATTAGGGATGTGTCCAACTTTAAAATGTGTCTCTTGTAAGATTACTACATTTACTCTTTTCTTGTGCATGCCATATAAAATATGTGACCGCTTCTGCGGGGTATTAAAGCCTCTAGTATTCAAAGAGCCCAGTGTTATCTTTTGTGCAGTGGTCTTACCCGACATTGTATCTGTAGCGTGAGGTCGAGGATGCAAGTTACGGCTACCAAGATGGATCGGCTTCGGAGTCCAACGCCCGCTGTTGAAGAGGGAGGGGAAGCTAACAAGGGGAGTGGGTATTGACAAGGAAAGTAGATGAAAAGTTAGAAAAAAAAAGACAAAGATATAGGAAATTTTAACAATACGAGTGTAAGTAAGCACACTCCAGTAGAACCTGTTGGAGGTAAACTATAACAGCTGCGTGCCTCAATGGCAGAACAGCACCTCCAGGGGTTAAGTGTACAGCAAAAAGAGGAGTTGGAGACACCGTCTCCCCCCGGTTCCCAACCCCGTAATGACCTAACCATCGTATTCCCTTTATATCGAGAACTTAACAGACAGAGAATAGACATATTTTATCTAATCATAAGCTAGTGAAACGTTTTTTGTTTTTAAACTCAGAACCAGTATAATCTTTTAAACAGCAAGTTATCCCTCAAAACATGACACCACAGGACAATCTGCAAATTCAGGACAAGGCATCGTCAGCCTCGTCCTCCACCGGATGCATGTGCCCCGGACCATTGGGCCGACCCCTGCGACGACATTGCTGCTGAGGGTTCTGGCCTCTTTGGAGACCCTCAAGTCTATAGAATGATGGTAGGGATGGCCAGTCAGGTATATCCACTTCTGTTAGATCCAAGGCAGCCGAGAATGCAGGAACTCCACCAGGATGGCTCAAACAATGCACTCTACCTCCCCTCCGAACCCAAAGACAAAATGGAAATCCCCAAGTATAAGGAAGGCCGTGTCGTTGTAGTTCGTCCAAGAGGGGGCGGAGAGCTCTGCGTCTCTGTAGGGTCCATCTGGACAGGTCTGCGAAGAGCTGTATACGAGATCCCGAATGGTTTATGGTTTTTACTCTCCTTTGCTGCTCCCATGACCGCATCTTTAAGTTGGTACTTGTGAACCCGGCATATCACATCTCTCGGCTGGTCTTGCTCGCCGGGACGTGGGCCCAGGGACCTATGGGCACGATCCAGTTCCAGTGGAGCGTCCTGAGGCCTATATAGTACCGAGTTAAAAATGGCTCTCAAAGTGGTGTTCAACTCCTGGGGGGGTATAGATTCGGGCAGTCCTCTTAGGCTAAGTGCACACGTACCGGAACTCTCGCGGAAATTACCGCGAGAATTCCGGAATTCCAGTCCGCGGGAAAATCGTATTTTAAATTCCCGCGGAAAAACTAGCATTTTGCAAGCGTATTTAGCTTTAGCTATATTTAGCTTTAGCTTCGCGATCCCGCGAGATCGGACGCCATCGCGGGCATTTTCGCAAAGGACTACTGGGAACGGGAGCGTGAAGAGAAGCAGGAAGGCTGCGCGGGACGTCGGAGGGTAAGAATAACAATATTTTTTATTTTAAATTCTATTTTTTACAGGGATATGGTACCCAAAGCCCGGAGGACAGTCTCCTCTCCTCCGAACCGTGGGTACCATCCGCAAATGTTCTGCTTACTTTCCGCATGGTGTGCACAGCCACATGCAGGAAATAAGCGGAACAATGCATTCCTATGGGTGCGGGATCGCTGCGATTCCGCAAATTAATGAGCATGCTGCGGTTTTTACCGCAAAGCGATTCCGCCGCGGTAAAAACCGCAGCATTAGCACAGCATTGCGGAATCCCATAGGAATGCATGGGATGCTTATTTTTCGCGTTTTCGCGGCAAAATCGCGCGGTTAAAACTGCCGCGGAAACGCGAAAAAAACGCCACGTGTGAACTCAGCCTTACTCTAATATTATTTCTGCGTCCCCTGTTCTCAGAATCATCCAGCATTTCCGCTAGAGTATGCAGCTGTCTAGCTTGTGCGGCTGTGGCGGATTCCTGAGCCTACATTCTCTCGGTCAGAGAGGCTATAAGCTGGTCATGAGATTCCACTTTCTCACCACATTGTTGAATATCATCTCTTAGTATGGAAAGTTCAGCCTTGTAGGAGGATTCCAAACGGGCAATGTACTGCTCCATATCCTGCTTCGTTGGGATATCTTTTATCTTATTGTATAATAGATTGAAATCAGCTCCCATGGGTGCTGCGGAGTGCCCTGTCAAGAAAGAGGGTGATTTCCCGTGTTGCGGTGTCAGGGGTGCATCTGGTCGGTAAGCTGTATTATATGGCAGACCTGATTGAGAAGCAGGGGATACTGTGGTGTCTGTCATCATGGGGTCTGCTGCCCCTATTGCTGCAGAGACATCTGCAGTGGTTATGTCGGCATCTGGGGGGACACTGCCGCCTCTCTGTGGTGTGGGGGGTTCTGCATTCATCTCCCTGGGGCTCCGGCCTGACCCACCGACCTGCGGCTGCGCGGGTCCGTCCGCGGGGCTCCCCTGTGAACGACGGGTCTCCCGGGCCCCGGTGGATTTATTCGGAGGAGAGCGTCTCACTGTCTGCGGGGCCCCTGCAGACATGCCACCATTTCTCCCAGAGGGTCCCCTACGGTCTGCTGTCTCTCCAGATCGTTCTCCCCCCGCCTGCACCTTACTTCCTGGTGGCGGCGGGGCCTGCTGCGCTCCGGTCTCCGCTCCTGTCATGGCCCCCCCGGCCTTCCCTCTTCCCGCTCCTGTAAAGTAGCGGGAAATGCCTTTGGGAGCGCTATCGGGTGCTGAAGGGCCCGCGGATGTGTTCCCCCTGGTCCTCCTAGCCGACATCGGTAAATGGGGTATGTATGTCGGGCTCTGTTCGGGTCGGTCACCGGTGTGGGAGCGGGAGCTCTCTCAAGTGCGTCCTCGCTCGCCATACCACGCCCCCCATCGTATTTTTGTATGCTCATTTATATTGTGGTGTAAAACCATATTCTGTCCATCATTATTCATTTTATTATTTTTTAACATTTTATTTATTTTTATAATTTTTTTTTAAAAAAAATATTTTTATTATTTATTATTTTGCTTTATCTTTGGATTTACACACGTTGCATCTGCTGCCAGCGCATTTGTGGAATCCTATAACAGACAGCAATGTTCTGGTACAGTGCGGTTGTCTGATGAGGTTGGAGGACAACGAATTGCCTAAAGTAAAGCCCCACTGGGCCACATATCTATACCCATGATTAATGATTTCACGTATTATATCATCCTGATTAGTGACCGGTAAGTATTTTTTTTTTATTATTGATTTGATTTTGTTAAACTGTGGGCTGTACGATGTTGAAAAAGTAACCATGGGCTTCTCCTCTCACTCCGATATCGAGTCATCCTAAATTTGTCCCTAGCTGCTCGGACTCCATTTTTTGTCTGTGAATAGATTCGGGGATGGATAGAGTAGAAAACTGGGGAGAGGGAGCCTCTTGGCCTGATCTGGGTGACCTTACCGCCAAAATAGATCAAATACCCTTGGGCAGTTTGAGGTGTTTGCAACTTACCCACTTTTTCAGCAGCCTTCCCCCCAAAAGTTCATTTTGACGACCCAAAACGCAATTTGAGCTTTTATGTAATAGCCAGGGCCCAATCAGACACACCTTAGCTAAAACCTACTCTATGTTGATGGACCCCCGGAGCCGGTCGCCCCCTTCTTTCCTTGCGCATTGGAAGAGAGATTTAAATATTTCTTTTACGGAAGATCAGAGAACTCAAATTTTTACCCTTGTACACTGTGCCTCGATTAGCTCTAGGTTCCAGGAGGCTGGCTATAAGATTTTGTCCAGATGGTACAGAGTGCCCTCGAGGTTGCACACCATATTTCCGGAAATTCACCCCAACTTCTGGAGGTGTGGCGGGGCAGAGGGCACGATTTTTCATATTTTCTGGCAATGTGACGTTTTGCAATTATTTTGGACAGGGGTGTGGGAAATTATTTGTCGGGTTACGGGCTGTTCCGAAAAGTTGACTCCGGCTCTGATACTACTCCAACATAATAAAATCCCACTCCGGATCTATAAGGCTATGTGCACACGGTGCGGATTCTGCTGCGTTTCCGCAGCGGTTTTGGCCCTGCGGAAACGTAGCAGTTCCGCAGACCAAGTACAGTACAATGAAACCCTATGGATTTTCAAAAACGCTGTGCTGACGGTGCGTTTTTTTCCGCGCGGTTTTGCTGCGGTTTACAAACCGCAGCATGTCAATTGTTTGGGTGGTTTCCACAGTGGTTTCACACCTTTAACATAGTAGAGGTGTGAAACCGCAGGGCAAAACCGCAGACCAAACCGCAGGTCACTTTACCTGCGGTTTTACCTGCGGTTCCGCGCTGAAAAAAACGCAGGTGAATCTGCAACGTGTGCACATAGCCTTAATCCTCTTTGTTGAAATTTTTGATCATGGCTGCGAGGGCTTGCATCCCAGAGATATGGATGAGTCCCGCTCCTCCCTCCATGACTCAGTGGATCGCAAAAGTCAATGAAATTATGTATATGGAGGACCTCACCTCATCCATACATGAATCATACCCAAAGTTTTGGGCTACTTGGCTTGGATGGATGGATTTTTGAAGCTCTAGTTAGTATTGTAATCTAATGCTGGAGGTAAACCCCCCTGAGGTTAACTGAAAACATCAGGCTGAGAGGTGGACTTGGTCGGGTGGGGACTCCTTCCCTTACCCCCTCGTTTTTTCCTTCCCTCCCCTTTTTTTTTTGCCTCTCTTGGCTCCGTTACTTATTTCCCCCCACTCTCTTTTTTCGCTTCAACTGCTCTCCTTCTTCCTCTGCTCTGTCTTTTCTTTCCTATACTGTTTGTTAAAGGTTAAATAAATGAAAGACCCTCCGAATTGACCTCTACTACCGTGTCCCCGGATGTTAAGGACTCGTGGACGATTGTCTTGGTCGAGAGTTAAGTTGTATTGCTTGTATTCGTCTACTTGTTTGGTTTCAATTATTATGTTAACCTGGATTTCGTTGTGAGTCTTTAAATAAAGAATTATTAAAAAAAAGAAAAAATAACTATGGAATGTGAATCTTGAGACGAAAGAGGAAATGTATTACAAGGAAGTATGGATCTTGTTTTTTTTTTATTACCTTATTAAAGGCATATTTTTTATATCATGGTTCTTATAACCCCTTTCACTCAGACGTTTCTTTATAATTTGTCTTTCATAAAGAAAGGATTTATTATTAGAACAAATGTGTCTAGTGCAGACGTGGACAAAGTGCGGCCTGCGGGCCACATCCAGCCCTCTGGCTATCCCAGTCCGTCCCGTGGACCGAGACAACCGAGGGGCTGAAAACAGTGGCCCTCGCACCGCTCCGTGCCCACCTGCTATCTCCGCCCACCCGCATGCCTGCCCGCTGTCTCCGCACACCTGCCCGCTGTCTCCGCAATCAGTCTCCATCGACACTGACTGCGTTGGTGGAGGAGGGGCCTCCGACCACTTCCTCCACCAATCAGTGTGTGAAACAGCTGACGCGATGACGTCATGTGTACTATATACTGCAGAGAGACAGCGCATCGGAGACAGAAGCAGAGCAGAGTGCCATGGGACCGGAAGAAAGGTGAGTATGTTATTTTTTTTATTTATGTGCATGGGATGTTTGGCTGCACAAATGGGGAGGCTATATGGGTCTTATCATAGGCATGGGGAGACTATATGGGTCTTATAATGAACATGGGGAGGCTGTATGGGTCTTATGGAGATGGGAAGGCTATATGGGTCTTATGGACATAGGGAGGCTATGGGGATCTTGACATGGGGATGCTATGGGTGTCTTAACGTGGACATGTGTAGGTTATGAGGTCTTAACATGAACATGGGTAGGCTGTGTGTGCCTCATATGGTGAACATTGGGATGGTTGTGTGGGCCTCATATGGTGACAATTGGGAGGCTGTGTGGGCCTCATATGGTGACCATGGGGAGGCTGTGTGGGCCTCATATGCTGTCCATTCGGAGGTTGTGTTGGCCTCATATGCTGACATAAGGAGGCTGTGTGGGCATCATATGCTGGCCATGGGGAGGCTGTGTGGGGCTCAAATTTTGGACATGGGGAGGCTGTGTTGGCCTCATGCTGGACATGGGGAGGCTGTGTGGGGCTCATGCTGGACATGGGAAGGCTGTGTGGGCATCAGATGCTGGACATGGGGACACTGTGTGGGCCTCATATGCTGGACATGGGGAGGCTGTGTGGGCCTCATACGATATATTAAAGGGGCTGTATTCAGGTTCATATGGTGCATATGGGGATGTTAGCATACTTAATTATGCTCAATATTGAGTGATATAATTAATCTTAATATAATTTTAATTAATATGTGTATATTAATATTGAGTATAATTAATTTTAGCCTATTGGTTCGGCCCTCCATAGCAGTCATTGTCTCTCATGTGACCCCTCTAGAAAATTAATTGCTCACCCCTGGTCTACTGCGATTAAATTCACCATACAGTATGGCTCGTATGGTGTGACATCTATAGGAAGTAGCAATCCTAAAAGTCAGTATAGACTCTCTAATGAGCCTTTTCACATGAATTAGGATGAAAGTCAAAACCAAAATCTCAATTTGCAGACACTGTGTTTCAGTGTACTGCCCCTTTGTCAGTGCAAAGTGTAAGACCTTGTTTGCTGGGTGAGAGGCGTCTGATTTGGATTCAAGGGGTAACGTATCTCCTTGCGGAGAGTGACATGTCAAGCCTGACATGCCAAGGTGAGGAGACTTTTAAGCCACAATACTCCTTTGGGAAATATGCAAATTATCTGTCACGACTCAGCTGTCTGGTGACCCCGGGACCAGGGGTTCCTTCCCTGTCCCTAACACTAGGGTGTGCCCTAGCTCGCCCTAATCCCAGGATACTTCTGGAGATGAAGATTCTGGGGCCTCCATCATTGCCTTATCTCCTGAATCAGTCCTCTGTCTGTTCTCTTCCCCCTCCCAGGGAAGAGGAGAGCTGCCATGCACCGCAGTACACCAACCCGACGAACAAGGCACAGGAACAAGGTAAATGGAAATACCAGGCTGTGACAGAGTCACTGGCATAGTATGTGAATGGAGATACGTGCCACTGCGCATTCTGTGGTCAGTATAAAACCAGAGTGTTTTTGCCTCCAGCACGCTAAGTGCTGAGAGGGTTAATAGGAACCTATGTTTGAGCTGGTTTTAGTGTTCCTCCATAGAGTGGGTGGGTGGGGGTCCACTGTATCTCCACCTGCAGAGTCCTGACAGGACCTGTGTCCTGTGTGATAACCCCTTCATGACCGGAGGTATTTTCTTTTTTGTTCTTTGCTCCCCTTTTTCCCAGAGCCATAACTTTTTTTATTTTTCCATCAATATGGCCATATGAGGGCTTGTTTCTTGTGGGACAAGTTGTACTTTTGAACAACACCATTGCTTTTAACATATTGTGTACTGAAAAACGGGAAAAAAAAATCCAAGTGCGGTGAAATTGCATAAAAAGTGCAATCCCACAGTTGTTTTTTGTTTAGCTTTTTTACTAGGTTCACTAAATGCTAAAACTGATCAGCCATTATGATTCTCCGGGACATTATAAATTCATAGACACCAAACATGTCTAGGTTCTTTTTTATCTAAGTGGTGAAAAAAATTCCAAACTTTGTTTAAAAAAAAAAAAAAAAATTGCACCATATTTCAAGACCTGTAGCGTCTCTATTTTTCGTGATCTCGGGTTCAGTGAGGGCTTATTTTTTGCGTGCCGAACTGATGTTTTTAATTATACCATTTTTGTGTAGATACGATTTGTTGGTCGCCCGTTATTGCATTTTAATGCAATGTCGCGACGACCAAAAAAACGTAATTCTGGCGTTTTGACTTTTTTTCTTGCTACACCGATTAGCGATCAGGTTCATCCTTTTTTTTATTGATAGACCGGGCGATTCTGAATGCGGCGATACCAAATATGTCTATGTTTGATTTTGTTTTTGTTGTTTTATTTTGAATGGGGTGAAAGTGGGGTGATTTGAACTTTTATATATTTTTTATTTTTTTATATTTTTAAAACTTTTTTTTTTACTTTTTACATGCTTCATAACATAGTAACATAGTTAGTAAGGCCGAAAAAAGACATTAGTCCATCCAGTTCAGCCTATAAAAGTCTGTCAGAATAAATCCCCAGATCTACGTCCTTCTAAAGAACCTAACAATAACTGTAAGATACAATATTGTTACGCTCCAGGAAGACATCCAGGCCTCTCTTGAACCCTTCGACTGAGTTCACCATCACCACCTCCTTAGGCAGGTAATTCCAGATTCTCACTGCCCTAACAGTAAAGAATCCTCTTCTATGTTGGTGGAAAAACCTTCTCTCCTCCAGACGCAGAGAATGCCCCCTTGTGACGTCACCTTCCTTGGTATAAACAGATCCTCGGAGAGATATTTGTATTGTCCCCTTATATACTTATACATGGTTATTAGATCGCCCCTCAGTCGTCTTTTTTCTAGACTAAATAATCCTAGTTTTGCTAATCTCTCTGGGTATTGTAGTTCCCCCATCCCCTTTATTAATTTTGTTGCCCTCCTTTGTACCTGCTCTAGTTCCATTATATCCTTCCTGAGCACCGGTGCCCAAAACTGTACACAGTCCTCCAGTCCATACTTAATGCAGCGGCCAGGATCGTCCATCTGGCTAATCGGTACTCGGACGCATCCGCTCTTCGCCAGTCCTTACATTGGCTGCCCATTCATTATAGGATCCAATTCAAAGTACTTATTCTCACCCACAAAGCTCTCCACAGTGCAGCACCCCCTTACATTTCTTCCCTCATTTCTGTCTATCGGCCTAGCCGATCGCTGCGCTCTGCAAACGACTTTCGACTAACCTCTGCACTAATCCGTACCTCCCACTCCCGACTCCAAGACTTCTCCCGTGCTGCTCCTATCCTCTGGAATGCTCTACCCCAAGAAATCAGGACTATCCACAATTTGCATAGTTTTAGGCGCTCCCTCAAAACACACTTGTTCAGAGCGGCCTATCACGTTCACTGATCAAAGTAATTCTCTGTGTAAGTGTGCTTGTGTAGCCCATTCACTATCTCCATCCATCCTTCACTCCCTCAAGATGGCTGGACCTTCATTGTAAATACACAATTGTAAATACACACCTGTACTTTGTATCTCCCCCACCTCATTATAGATTGTAAGCTCTCACGAGCAGGGACATCTCATTTCGTCTTATTTTGCTTCAATTATTGTATTGTTAACGTTGTTACTTATGACTTGTGTTTTGAAACTGTTAAACTGTAAAGCGCTGCGGAATATGTTGGCGCTATATAAATAAAGATTATTATTAATATTATTATGTGCGGTCTAACCAGAGATTTGTACAGAGGCAGTATAATGCTCTCATCATGTGTATCCAGACCTCTTTTAATGCACCCCATGATCCTGTTTGCCTTGGCAGCCGCTGCCTGGCACTGGCTGCTCCAGGTATGTTTATCATTAACTAGGATCCCCAAGTCCTTCTCCATGTCAGATTTACCCAGTGTTTTACCGTTCAGTGTGTAATGGTGATATTGATTCCTTCTTCCCATGTGTTTAACCTTACATTTATCATTGTTAAACTGCATCTGCCACCTTCCAGCCCAAGTTCCCAACTTATCCAGATCCATCTGTAGCAGAATACTATCTTCTCTTGTATTGACTGCTTTACATAGTTTTGTATCATCTGCAAATATCAATATTTTACTGTGCAAACCTTCTACCAGATCGTTAATAAATATGTTGAAGAGAATAGGTCCCAACACAGACCCCTGCGGTACCCCACTGGTCACAGCGACCCAGTTAGAGAATATACCATTTATAACCACCCTCTGCTTTCTATCACTAAGCCAGTTACTTACCCATTTACACACATTTTCCCCCAGACCCAGCATTCTCATTTTGTGTACCAACCTCTTGTGTGGCACGGTATCAAACGCTTTGGAAAAATCAAGATATACCACATCCAATGACTCACCTTGGTCCAGTCTATAGCTTACCTCTTCATAAAAACTAATTAGATTGGTTTGACAGGAGCGATTCCTCATAAACCCATGCTGATATGGCGTTAAACAGTTATTCTCATTGAGATAATCCAGAATAACATCCCTCAGAAACCCTTCAAATATTTTACCAACAATAGAGGTTAGACTTACTGGCCTATAATTTCCAGGTTCACTTTTAGAGCCCTTTTTGAATATTGGTACCACATTTGCAATGCGCCAGTCCTGTGGAACAGACCCCGTCGCTATAGAGTCTCTAAATATAAGAAATAATGGTTTGTCTATTACATTACTTAGTTCTCTTAGTACTCGTGGATGTATGCCATCCGGACCCGGAGATTTATCTATTTTAATCTTATTTAGCCGGTTTTGCACCTCTTCTTGGTGTCATGTCCGCCATGTTTGTCATGTCTGCCATGTCTGTTTTGTCTCAAGAACTCCTGGAGCGATGTGCATGTGCATATCTTGTCTGCTGTCCTGCATGTTCGCTAGAGCAGTGTGCACACTCACCTCATGTCTGAGCTGCAGGATGCCTGCGTTTCTGCTCTGCCTTCTGTGATCTTCTCGTCTTGTCTAGAGTCCCTGATCATGTGTCCCTGCCTGGATCCTGCACTGTCTGGTTCTGCAATCATCTCGTCATGTCTGGAACGCTGATCATGTGATGTTTCCTAAAGATCCTGCACTGTCTGGTTCGGTAATCATCTCGTCATGTCTGGAACTCTGATCATGTGACCTGTCTAGGTTTCAGCACTGGATCTGCAGTCGTCTCGTCATGTCTGGAACTCTGATCATGTGACTGTGCTCTGTTATCCTGTGGATCTGAACCCGGAAGTGCTCCCCTGGCCCTGACCTGGAAGAGGAGGTGCTATGCCCTATATCAGGCTGCCCCTTCCTTTGCTCAGGGCCTGAGTATTGTGTGGTGTCCCTGCATGGCTGCTTGGTCTGTGGGGCGCTCCCTCTATTCTGTGCCCTTGCACTCTGCTCTGTCGTGCATCTCTGCACACGCTCCGTGCTCGTATTCCGTCTCTTGTCTTGTGTCATGTCTTGTGTTGTCCTTCGTGCCATGTTCTGTCCCTGCTCTGCTTTGCCTTGTAGTCCTTGTCTGCTTCTGTTCCGTGTCTCTGTCCCTGGCGTGACTCTCTGCACGCGCAGGACTCTGCCTCGCCTGTCCCTGGCGTGCCTCTCTGCACACGCAGGACTCTGCCTCGCCTGTCCCTGGCGTGCCTCTCTGCACGCGCAGGACTCTGCCTCGCCTGTGTACCCTGTCTAGTCCCAAGGTCCTTCCTTGGCCCGGCTCTGGGCTTCGCCCTACGCTCCGCTGCTAGACTGTCCCTGTCCCTGGCATGCTCTTTGCATGCGCAGGTCTCTGCCTTGTTCTTTGTATTGTCCCTGATGTTTCGTGCGCCCTTGCACTTTTCGCACTAGGCTCTGCCGTACTGTCTGTACGTGTCACTGTCCTGTGTCTTTGCCTAGCCCTGCCTTGTGGCTCTGTGCCTCCGTGCACGTGCCTGGTCGTCTGTGCCTGCCTGGTGTGCCTCAGCCGTGCCGCCTCTAGCCATGCTCGCCTGTGTGCCTCAGCCGTGCCCCGTCCAGTGCTATAGTGGTCTGGCTGCGTGGCCCCGCGGCGGTGCCGCCTCTAGTCGTGCCTGCCTGCAACTGCCATCATCAGTACCACCTGCCAGCGCTCCCAGCCGTGGTCTCCGTGCTCCCTTGCACTCACGCTGGTTCTCGCACTGTGCCTTTTCGTGCTACTCTTGCACAACACTTTGTTAACTTTGCTCTGCTCTGATCCCTGTCTTGCCTGGTCCTTGAACCCTGTTCCTGGCGTGCCTCTCTGCACGCGCAGGACTCTGCCTCGCCTGACCCTGGCGTGCCCTTTGCACGCTCAGGACTCTGTCTTGTGCCTTGGCGTGTGTCTACACTCTTACTCTGTCTCATGCCTTGGCGTGTCTCCACACACGCACCCTGTCTCGTCTGTGAACCCTGGCGTGTCCCCTACACGCGCACCTAGCCTTGAACCCTGGCGTGTCCCCTACACACGCACCTAGCCTTGAACCCTGGCGTGTCCCCTACACACGCACCTAGCCTTGGACCTCGGCGTGTTCGCTATCACGCACCATGCCTGGATATCTGTCGTGCCTCCCTGCCTGAAACCTGGTTTGCCTGCCGGATGCCCGGAACCTGCCGATCGCTACCAGAGATCATGAGCTGGATGACTGCGGCCTGACGTCCGGAGCTGATGTCCGCAGCCTGATGCCTTGATGATGTCGATCGTTGCCAGCAGTACGGAGTCCGATGCCATCATGCCGTTACCCGTACCTAGGCGTGCCACCTGGCACGTACCATGCTATGGACCTTGGCGTGCAAAAGCGCGCACCTTGCACGTTTTGCTTGTTTACACTGTATGTGATCCTGAGTTATCCTAATGAAGTTACCTTGCACCTACGTCTTGTCTCGTCTTGCTTCCTGCTCGTCCTTGTCGTCAGACACTCGTCTAGTGTCCCTTGAGCCGGCCGTCTGGTTCCAGCAGTCGTGGTGGCTCACCCCCTTGGTCTTGCCCCTGACACTCCCTGTATTGGGGGTGGATTCTCACAAGGTAAGCTCGCCCTCGGTTGGTGGGTGCCATGACCCAGAGGGTGAACTAAAAAAATGGGCTCAGCAGGAGCTGAGTCCGTCACACTTGGGTTAGATTGGTCACCCTTAATATAGGGTTTTCTTTGTCTCTCTGCATTTCACCTAGCATTTCATTTTCCACCGTGAATAATGTGGAGAAGAAGGTGTTTAATATATTAGCTTTTTCCTCATCATCTACAACCATACTTTCCTCACAATTTTTTAATGGGCCTAATCTTTCACTTTTGATTCTTTTACTATTGATACAGTTGAAGAACAGCTTGGGATTAGTGCTACTCTCCTTAGCAATGTGCTTCTCTATTTCTTTTTTGGCAGCTTTAATTATTTTTTTAGATAAAGAATTTTTCTCCTTATAGTTTTTTAGAGCTTCAACGGTGCCATCCTGCTTTAGTAGTTTAAATGCTTTCTTTTTACTGTTAATTCCCCCTCTTACATTTTTGTTTAGCCACATTGGGTTTTTCCTATTTCTTGTCCTTTTATTCCCACAAGGTATAAACCGCCTACAGTGCCTATTAAGGATGTTCTTAAACATTTCCCATTTATTTTCTGTATTCTTATTTCTGAGGACATTGTCCCAGTCAACCAGATTAAGGGCATCTCTAAGCTGGTGAAACTTTGCCTTCCTAAAGTTCAGTGTTTTGTGACGCCCTGACATGTCCCCCTAGTGAAAGACAAGTGAAACTGTACAATGTTGTGGTCGCTATTTCCTATATGCCCAACAACCTGCAGATTTGTTATTCTGTCAGGTCTGTTAGATAGTATTAGGTCTAAAAGTGCTCCTCCTCTGGTTGGATTCTGCACCAATTGTGAAAGATAATTATTCTTGGCTATTAGCAGAAACCTGTTGCCTTTATGGGTTTCGCAGGTCTCTGTTTCCCAGTTAATATACGGGTAGTTAAAGTCCCCCATAACAAGGACCTCGTTATGGGTTGCAGCTTCATCTATCTGCCTTAGTAGTAAACTTTCCATGATTTCTGTTATATTTGGGGGTTTGTAACAGACCCCAAAGAGAATTTTGTTACTATTTTTCTCTCCATGTATTTCGATCCATATGGACTCAATATCCTCATTCCTTTTGCTAATATCTTCCCTTTAAATGGACTTTAGACAAGACTTTACATAAAGACAAACCCCTCCTCCTCTCCGATTTTTACGATCCTTTCTAAACAGACTGTAACCCTTTAAGTTAACTTCCCAGTCATAGCTTTCATCTAACCATGTCTCGGTTATTCCCACTATATCATAGTTACCTGTAGATATTTCTGCTTCTAGTTCTTCCATCTTGTTTGTCAGGCTTCTGGCGTTTGCGAGCATGCATTTTAGAGAATTTTGCTTTGTTCCAATCTCCTCCCTGTTGATTGTTTTAGAAATTTTCTTACCTCCCTTCTGAGTATGTTGTCTTGGATCTTCTTTGCCACACCTCATATCATTCATCAGTTATAATATCTGGTTTCATGTTCGTGTCTAACGTTTTTCTTCCCATCCCCTCTTCTTCTAGTTTAACGCTCTCCTGATGAGTGTATCAAGTCTTCTGGTGAATGTGTGTTTCCCAGGTTTGTTGAGGTGTAGTCCGTCTCTGGAGAGGAGTCCATCGTGCAGGTAATTCACATCGTGGTCCAGGAATCCGAATCCTTGTTGTCTGCACCATCGTCTTAGCCAGTTGTTCTCATCAAGGATCCTGTTCCATCTCCTGGTGCCATGCCCGTCTACTGGAAGGATAGAAGAAAAAACTACCTGGGCATCCAGTTCCTTTACTTTCTTCCCCAACTCTTCAAAGTCTTTGCAGATTGTCGGTAGGTCCTTCCTTGCCGTGTCATTGGTGCCAACATGTATCAGAAGAAATGGGTGGACGTCCTTGGAACTGATGAGCTTTGGTATCCTATTGGTCACATCCTTGATCTTCGCACCTGGGAGTCAGCATACTCTTGCGGTTATATCCGGTCTGCAGATGGCTGCTTGTGTGCCTCTCAGTAGTGAGTCTCCCACCACTACCACTCTTCTTTGCTTCTTGGCTATACTTTTTGTTGTCGCTTCTGGGTGTTGCTGTGTACCCTTTTCTTCTTTGCTTGCTGGTTGTGCCTCATCCTTAGGTATACCATCATCATCCTCCGCAAGGCCTTGGTATCGGTTTGTGAGTTGTGTGGTTGGTGATGTTTCTATGGTCTTCTTGCTTCTTTTGGTCACATGCTTCCACTCGTCTGCTTTTGGAGGTTCTCTGACACTTTCTTCACCTTCTGTGACCAGTAGAGATGCTTCTGTCCTGCCTAGGAAGTCTTCATTTTCTTTGATGAGTTTCAAAGTTGCAAATCTTTGTTCCAGACCACGCATCTTTTCTTCTAAAAGGGCCACTAATCTACACTTCTGGCAGGTGAAGTTGGATTCTTCTTCTGGTCGATCTGTGAACATGTAGCACATGTTGCAGCTCACCATATAGGTTATCACATCTGCCATGTTGCTCCTAGATCCTGCTGACTTGCTGCGTGTCTTCCTTCTTGTGTAATCTACTCAATCAGGCAAGCTTTCTTGCAATAATATCCTAGAGGCAAAAATTATGGCGCGCGGTTTGGCGATGCTTTCCAAGCAGCTGGTCCCGGCTGTATCCAACGATCCTCTTGCTTAGGGAGACTCTTCGCTTTTCCCAGAAGGCAGCTGGAATATGCAAATTATCTTCCTCAAGCTTCAATCCCTGGTTCGGCGATGCTTTCCAAGCAGCTGGTCCCGGCTGTATCCAACGATCCTCTTGCTTAGGGAGACTCTTCGCTTTTCCCAGAAGGCACCTGGAATATGCAAATGATCTTCCTCAAGCTTCAATCCCTGGTTTGGCGATGCTTTCCAAGCAGCTGGTCCCGGCTGTATCCATCGATCCTCTTGCTTAGGGAGACTCTTCGTTTTTCCCAGAAGGCACCTGGAATATGCAAATTATCTTCCTCAAGCTTCAATCCCTGGAGTCTCCATGGGAGACTAGAAGCTGCACTTGTCGGATCGGCTCTCCTACATACAGGCGATGATCAGATCACCTTCATGTAGCAGAATACCTCACTTGTCCTCTGGTTGTCATGCAGACCCATTGTGTAACAATTATATGGGTACTACGGAAAATGTTATGCGTGGGATAATATGAAACTGAGACCAAAGTTGATGCAAATGAGTATATTAACAAGAGAAACAAAACTAACAGAGCACTTCCTGCAATAGTAATGAAAACACAACACAATGTAGAATGATGCAAGTAAAGCAAAACTAAAAGAGCACTTCCTGCAATAGTAATGAATGCACAGCACAATATGGAAATGTCCAGTGTAACTGAAGAGCGGGATGCGACCGCTAATGTGAACCAGTCCAACAGTAATATGATGCAGGTGTGCACAAGGCACTAAACGTGGGAGACCAGCAGAAAGTATGAGAGTAAGCACACCGCGTTTAATAAGGAAGACCAGCTATATTATAAATGAGCACGCACACAGCACTAAAGTGTAGGAGTCCAGCAATCATATGGGTGGAAATGCACACGGCACTTAAACGTAGAAGACCAGCATTATACAAGAGTGGCATTAACAGGAGAAGGTCACTATATGTATCTTTTTGGGCTGAAAGTCCCACACAAGTCCAGCAAAGCACAGACAGCATCAGGGAGACGTGCAGAGGACTGTAGGCAGCATAACATGGAATTGCAGAGCACCGAGTAATGAGCATCAGCAACAGTGAGTCCACCAGTAGACAGGCAGGAGCTCAGAACAGACTGGAAATAATCAGGACAGGAAGTTCCATGGCAAGGCGAGATACAAGACTCCATCTTGCATAAGGGCGAACAGGCACAAAGGAAAGTCCGGAATCCTTACACATTAGTGACCCCCGATCACTCGAAAAGGTTCCCCGATGGGCGGATTTCCAGCGCTATTGCTGGAATCGAATGTTAAATGCCATTCTATTCAGAGCTTTGGGCAGAAAGTTGTGGGACATTCACGGTTCTGGACTGGCACTGATACTTTCAGAGATGGGAGTAGATAGGCTGCACAAGCCCATGGGTGGGCGCAGAGTGTTGGAGGAGCAGCCAAGGAGATAAATGTCAGCTCCTCACTTGGAGCTAGTTTTTTCTTCTGACTGGAGGACCCGTTATCAGGCAGAGCCAGGAAAGCCTGTAACTAAGATTTGGACCTGCAATCTATCAGCGTCTTCCTGTGGGCACATGCTACATAACACGGTAATTGCAACCTATCTATACCCTATCCTTGTACTACACCCCTGACGGCATACTTGTATATTGTTCTGTAAATATATGCTTGTATATTTCTAGTGCGCCTTTTAGGCGATTAAATACAGTATAAAATTAATCTTGGGCTGCTCTTTTATCTCGATCCACAAATCCCCACGTCCACACACTCGACTGGTTATATGATACGCTACCGAGTTGGTTCCTGACCCGATATAAGCCTGTTGTCGGACGGGGCTTATTTCAAATGAGGAACTGGTGGCAGAATACCATATTGTTTTAGTGAGGAACTCTGGCAGTGACGGCTGGGAGGTTTGTATATATATTCCCAGCCTGGATTGGTGATATATACAGTAGCTCCCCTCACTGGGAGCACCTCACTAACTCGTACCTATAAGGGAAGCCTTTCAAGCGACTATATGCCCTCGGTGCAGTTCCCTGACTGACCTGGGGCAAGTGGTGGTGCCAGAGAGCCGACCCCTGCTAGGTCCTTCTCTCCTCTCCCACCGAGGTGAGCGGTCAACCCCTCTTCCCCTGTGAGACCCCTCTCAGCTGGTATTCTCAGGCTGGTAAGAGGCCATGGATATTGGCCCCCCAGCCTAAAAAACAGCAGCCCACAGCCACCCAGAAAAGGCGCCACTTTGCCCAGCTCTTCCCACTTGCCCTGTAGCCGTGGCAAGTTGGGTAGTATTTGTGGGGTTGATGTCACCTTTGTATTATCAGGTAACATCAAGCCCACGGCTTAGTAATGGAGATGTGTCTCTAAGACTCCTATCCATTACTAATCCTATAGTTGTATGGTAAATAAAGACACGGCCATAATAAAGGCCTTTAATTGAAAAAATAACAGACTCCTTTAATATTCTCAATTAAACCTTACTTATGACCTCACCTAATTTCACCGAAGCCCTTGTTCTCCTGTAATAAAAATAAAATAGAAGAACAGCAATATACCATACCTGTCAGTCGTTCTGTCCCATACCGTAATCCATTTTTTGGGGGCTAAATAATTTTCAACCTGGACGGTGCCAAGATGCGACCGTTCCGGCTGAGAACCACTGATGAATGAGCTACTGTGAGCGCAGCATCATTGACCTGTGGTGACATCATCAAGGTTCCCAGCCGGCCTGAACTGCAGTGACCTCAGGACCGTGGGAAAAAGTCAGTGATGAGGTCACCGCAGTTCAAGGTCAGTGTCTTCACAGCAGATCACCGTGAGATTTTTTAAGCTGGAATGTTTAAGAAAATGAGTATGATTTCCCAGAAAGATTCGACAGAGATTGTTCAAGGTCAGGAACTGAACTTAATCCCAAGACTGTTGAGCACTGCCCAGAGATAGAAAGAATGAGGAATAAACTGCTCACACCCAACTAAGTCCCTGATCCGAGCTAGGTTTAGGCAGGGATGGAAATAGAAATTGTGGGGCCCCTTTAGCAGAACTACTAATCAGGCCCCCCTCCCCCCAAAAAATAAAAAAATAAAGAAAAATTATGTTCTGTGGGGGCACAGAACATATCCCACAACTTTGCAGCTTTTACAGAGTAACGTTCTTCCTTTTCAGGCCGTAGATTCTCTTTCATTGCCCCCATAAAGTATGATGCCAACAAAAGTGCCCTCAAACACAGTATACCCACACAATGAATTCCTACACAACACCCTATAGATGCACAGTATGATGACCCTACTGTACCCACCTGGCAAAGTATGTTGACCCCAACACAGTATGATGCCCCAACTGTGACCCCCTAAACAACTTTCCACACAATATAATAGCCCCCACACAGTATGATGGCCCCCACACATACCTCCACACTGTATAATGGCCCACCCCCACATAGCCCTCCAAACATTATAATGGCCCTACATAGCCCTCCAAATAGTATAATGGCCCCCACATAGCCTCAAAACAGTATAATGGTTACATAGTCCTCCAAACAGTATAAGAGCCATCACACAGCCTTCCAAACTTTATAAAAGCTTCCACATAGCCCTCCAAACAATATAGTGACCCTCACATAGGCCTAAAAAACATATAATGCCCCTACATAGCCCTCCAAACAATATACGGTAATGGCCCTGCACAGCTTTCCATATAGTAAAATTGGCCCCACATAGCCTTCTATATAATATAAGGTCCCCACAGCCTTTCATATCATATAATTGGCCCCACACTGCCTTCCATACAATATAATGAGACCACATAGCTTTTCATGTAATGTAATGGGCTCCACATAGCCTTCCATATAATGTAATGTGCCCCACATAGCCTTCCATATAATATAATAGCCTCCACATAGTCTTTCATATAAAATAATGGGCCCTACATAGCCTTCCATATAATATACTAGGCCCTTCATAGCCTTGCATGTAATATAATGTGCCCCACATTGCTTTCCATATAGTATAATGGACCCCACATTGCATTCCATATTATATAGTGGCCCCGCAGAGCCTTCCATATTATCTAATGGCCCCACGCAGCCTACCATATAATATATTAGTCTCCCCACAGTGTTCTAATTGATTAAAGAAAAACAAAAGCAAAATACTCACCTCTTCCCATTTTCCGCTGCTTTGCTCTCTTCAACGTCTCTTCTGCAGCTTTGCACTGCTTGGCACAGTGGGCACGTTTTAGACGCTGCGCTGAGGCGTCAGATGCAGAGGGAGAATGATGGGGGAGAGAGCGTCAGCTGATGCTCCCTCCTCCATTATTGCTTTAAATTGTATTGGCATCCAGGATGCCGATACAGTTGAAAGTGCGATGCCAGGCAGGGCACAGGTTCCCCCCAGACTTGCGTGCCCCATAGCGGCCACATGTCCTTTCGCCATTGACAGTATGCCACTTAGTTTAGGGAGTATACATTGCTTTTAATATAGCACTGATTGTTTAAAAAAAGAGCTTTACTCAATCTCCACTAATTCCCAGCAGCTCACATTCTGATGGTTAACTTGTTCTTGCTGATATCTAGTTCCTGGGGGCAATCCCGATGCCAGGAACATCCGGATACCTGCTCAGCCTAGCATTGGCTGAGAGAGGTCTCTTCTCTGGCCTTTGACTGCTCATTTCCATAGACTCCTATGGGATTTATTACTGTCAAGATTTTAACCTACTGTATTTTGAAATAATATATGCAGTCAGGGGTTGGTGGTGATGTAATAATATTTATGGCATTTGTAATAACCACTTGATGGCAACATAAATCTTTAGACAAAGAAAACAGTTGTATTATATTCCACATGGTGGCAGCCTAATCATACTAAGAAATAATGAATACCAACTCTCATCAGATTGGTATTCGTCTTTATAAATAAACTGGTCCATATTCTTTCATATTGCAAATATTTTTTCAATGGAATTACAATTTCTCCTGCATTTGAAGAGATTCTGTCAGCAGGTTTTTGCTACCTCATCTGAGAGTAGCATCATTTAGGAGCAAAGATCCTGATTCCAGTGATGTGTATCAATTACTGAGCTGCTTTTAGCAGTTTTGATACAATCACTATTTTATTTGCCACAGATCTGCCAGTACTGTAAATGCTGAATTCTGTACTACCCTGCCCACACCACTGATTGACAGCTTTCTGCTTACAAGTACACTGAGCATAGTTAGAAATCTACAAATTGGGGGTGGGAAAATATGGAGGACTACATGTCAGCAGATTTACTAGTCCTCTAGTGATAATCTCCTGTTTATAAACTAGTTATTTTTTTATCAAAACTACAGCAAGTAGCCTAATAAATGACACATGACTCAATTCAGGGTCTCTGTCCCTACATTATGCTGCTCTGTGATTATGCTGCATAAAACCTAGTGATAGATTCTCTTCAAAGAGAATCTGCTGTTTATTTGGGCATGTAGGTGATAGAAAGGTAAACAAAATATCTTGATACCTGCGATCCTATGTCCTGTTCCAGAGAAATCCATGTTTTTGAATATGTAAATGAGCTATTAAGATCTCCTAGCTGGCGCTGTTCTGCCTGAGAATCTGCCTCCAGAGTTTTTTAAATGAAAGGGGGCATTACCAGTGTGAGTCATGTAATGACTAAGAGTTTGCTCACGTTACCTCACTGCAGAGCTGTGTGTGATTACAGAGTGCCCAGAGTAGAACAGACATAAGATTGATTACATACACTTCATTAGCTTTCATCTCACACACCCAGTGTTTAGGTTTTAATTTCCATGGTTAGCCTGAACACCTCTGCGAGATTGTTACAGTTTCATCTTTATTAATTTTTTTATGACTCTTGCTAAAGTATTCTTCTTGTAGTCATCACCTTTCTGTAAAGAAATTATTCTTTTCTTTCATGTTTTGTGACATTTCTCTTCCATGTGGTACCATTGCTGACAGTTTGAAATGGGAAGGGGTTTTCTTAGTTAAGTAATGCCCTTTTATAGTGAACTGGGTACTGGACACCTGTTGTAGAATAAGTAGTCTTACCTGTGGTTGAGTTTTGCTATTAGGAAATGAAAGAACAGGTTGTAATTTGTAGCATACAGGAAGAAAAAGGAAAAAGATTTCTCCACCATCAGGAACACATTAGTAACAATTCAGTGCTGCAAGTCAAATTTAGGTATGAGGTAGCCAAGATGATTGCCCATGAAATAATGGTAGTCTCACACTTGAAGCCATAGTGGATGTTGAGATATGGAGCCTGAAAGTCAAAGTTCAAAACATTGTTACCCTTTTACTCGTTTGTGTACGTTCCCACAATTAGTTTTTGGTGATTTTTTTTTTACTCTGCATACTTTCAAAAAATGCAAGTAAACTATTGTACTCAATGGATGTAGAAATGGTGCAGAAAATCTGTGACATTAAAAACTCACCAACAGCTTATCGTTGAAACTGTTGTGAACGCTTTTGACCTGGCTTCATAGTTTGGGCTCCCTCTGGTGGTTGCTGCTGATAATGGAGCTGGTCTGGCTGACAGAAGTCAATCACCTGAAGAGGATGATTGGAGGTCAGGTGTTACAGACTGGAGAGATTTAAGTGAGCAACCTTCCCTCAGTTGTTGCCGGTGATTTGGTTTTCTTCCTGAGCATTTTGGAAGTCTGCTTGCCTCTTGCTTTGTCCTGCATCTTTCAGATAAGTTATTTGTCTGCTTGAATCTTTTTGCATTTGATCCATTTTTTGCTTTTCTCTGATTTTTGCTCTGCTGGTGTTAGTTCAGCCTTGTTCCCTGCTGGGACCTGTTCTTGACTCTGTTCCATATGCCACAGCTCATGTCAGTCCCTGTTATATCAGTATCTTTTGTTTTGCGTCCAGTTCACACCAGAATTCTGTTTTAGTGGGGCAGAGGTCGTGTGGCCTCAGTATTTTTGCATATCAGACATGTTGGACTTTTTCTTAGGGTTTTTTGCGTGATTGCAGAAAGTATCCTTTCCTGTCCTGTTCTATTTAGACAGTTTGGGCCCAATCATTTGTTTAATCTATTTTCTGCCTGTGTTTTGTGCCTCATCTTGTCTCACCAGCAATATATGTTTATTTGGGGTTCTACTCTGGGGCAGTTTAGCTTTCCCCTTTCTCTCTTTAGGCTTAGTAAATTCTTTGGCTGTGCCGGGGCGTCTGGAGCATCGTAGGTACGTCCCACGGATAATTCTAGTTGTGTTGTCAGTTTAGGGGTCTGCTAAGTTACCAACCTCTCTGGTTATCTGGTTGCCTAGCCTATTCCCCTGCTCTCCTCCTCGGCTACCTAATCATAACAGGAAACATAACCTTATACTTTAATTGGGGGTGTACTCATTTTTTCAATATGGTCCTGAATTAATTTGTTAGGAAAATAACAAATCTTGTTTGCTATCAATGGCTAACATTTGTGGGAGTATTTTGTAATATTGTATCCTGTTATGATTGGGTCACCGAGGAGGAAAGCAAGACCAAGCTAAGCCACAGAAAACCAGAGAGGTTGGTAACTAAGCGGATTGCAGACCCCTGATCCTATCCACACAACTAGCAGTAGCCGTGGAGCGTACCTACGATGATTCTAGATGCCTCGACACAGCCGGAGTACTAAATAAGCCTAAAGCAAGAAAGGGGAAATCTAAACTGCTCCAGAGCAGACCCCCAAAGGAATAGATAGCCCCCAAACATATATTGTCGGTGAGACAAAATGAAAACACAAGCGCAGGTAGGAAAATAGGCTGAGCAAATGATGGAGCCCAAACTAACTAGACAGGACAGGAAAGGAAAGACACTGTCTGCAATCACGCAAAAAACCCTGCAAAAAAAGCCCAACACGTCTGATAGAAAAAACACTGAAGTCACTAGACTTTGCCCACTATATCAGCACTCTGGTATATTCTGAAAGCAGAGCAAAGAGAGGCCAATCTAATAAGGGACAAAAACAAACTGGCACAAACAGTAACATAAGGATGGAAATTCAGCACAGCCCCAGCCGGGGCTGGCTGACCACACAAAACTAAAGTAGACAAAACCAAATCAAATGTGAACAATAGCAAAAGAACACTTAGCTTGAGCATGCAGGGACTGAGCTGGAATCTAAGACCTCAGGAGGCAGGAAAAAATCACCAGCAGGGATAGAGGGAGTTGGCTGTCTTAAATCCAATCAGAAACTCCAGATGTCCAATCATCCTCCTCATTATCATGTGGCAGACATCTGTTAATTAGATCAGCTCCATTACCTCCTGTAACCACCAGAGGGAGCCCGGAAAGAGAACTCACGACCCCACTATCAATACAACCAGCTCCACTACCTTCACTAGTAACCAGAGGTAGGCCAGAAAGTGAATTCACAACAGTATCCCATAGGAAATGTTGATTCTGAAACTTTAGGTTTTCTGAAAAATCTGTTGGGGAGTGCTCATTTATGCTGAGCACTGTATGTACAGTCATGGCCGAAAGTGTTGACACCCTTGAAGTTGTTCCAAAAAATGAAGTATTTCTCCCAAACAATTATTGCAATTACACATGTTTTATCATACATATGCTAAATTCATTTGTGCGTATTGAAACAATACAAAAAAACTGAGAACGCAAATTGGACATAATTTCTCACAAAACCCCAATACTGGGCCGGACAAAATTGTTGGCACCCTCAAATTAATGTTTGGTTGCACACCCTTTGGAATAAATAACTGCAATCAATAATTCCTATAACTATCAACAAACTTCTTGCACCTCTAAATTGATATCTGAAGGGTGCCTTTTCCTAGCAGTAATTTTAAGCTCTCTCCATATATGTTCAGTAGGATTTAGATCCGGACTCGTTGCTGACCATTACAAAACTCTCCAGTGCTTTGTTTCCATCCATTTCAGGGTGCTTCTTGAAGTATCTCTATTGTCATTGTTCTACTGTGGAAAAGCCATGTCCTAGGATGCAAATGCAGCTTTCTTACACTGGGCACAACATTGCGGCCCAAAATACTTTGGTAATCTTCATATTTCACTCAGTGCCAGAGGCAGCAAAACAACCTCAAAACATCTTTGAACCTCCACCATATTTGACTGTAGGTACTGTGTTATTTTCTTTTTAGGCCTCATTCCATTATAGGTAAACAGTAGAATGATGTGCTTTACCATAAAGCTCTATCTTGGTCTCATCTGTCCACAACACACTTTGCCAGAAGTAGTTTGGTTTTCTCACTTACATATTGGCAAATTGCAGCCTAGCTTTTTTATGTCTGTGTCAGTAGTGGGGTCATCCTTGGTCTCATGCCATAGCATTTTATGTAATTTAAATATTTGGGCTGCTAATCCACAATTCGGACTGTCCTTCGTTGCAACCTTTCATCAATTTTTCTCTGCCATCCACATCCAGGGAGATTGGCTACAGTGCCATGGGTTGTAAACTTTTTGATTATGTTGCACAACGTGGACAAATCAACATCAAGATCTCTTGAGATGGACTTGTAGCCTTGAGATGGTAGAAATTGTTTAATAATTTTAGTTCTCAAGTCCTCAGACAGTTCTCTTTCTGCTGTCCATGCTTAGTGTGGCACACACACAATACAAAGTCTGAATCAAATTCTCCCCTTTTCATGTGGTTTCAAGTGTGATTTTCATATTGCCCACACCTGTTACTTGCCACAGGTAAGATGTTTACCCACAATTTTGGAAAGATGACAACAATTTTGTCCAGCCTATTTATGGAGCTTTGTGTGGGACATTATATCCAATTTGCTTTTGTTCTCAGTTTTTTTGTGTTGTTTCAATACACAGAAAGGAAATAAACATGTGTATGACAAAACGTGTAATTGCAGTAATTTTATTGGAGAAATGCTTTATTTTCTGAGACAATTTCAAGGGTGCCAATACTTTCAGCCATGACATATATATTTAAAATATGTATGTAATGTGGGGTTTTGTAATGTGAGAAAGGAATGACTTATATAGATGCTAGCAGTTGTGCCGAGACATCCAAGCAACAACAAGCTGGGAAGGGAAGCCAGATTCAGAAGCTGCCCTGGTTGCTATAGGAATCTAGTTACACCCCTGCCATAAAGTACTAAATTCAGTAGTAATGGTATTTTATTGTAGCTGTTCTATAAATGAAGATTATTATTATTTATAGTAATTTCTGTTTCCTGCTCCTTTCATGTTTCTAACTGACTTTTAGTAGAACATTTATTAATTTTAAGTACTGTCTGCCCGATAGTTCATAGCTGACAAAAGCCGCAGTGCCTCCATCTTGAGAACATTATAAAATCTAGGTGAATATTATGCCGAGACTATCATCTGGCACAAATTGAAAAGAAACATTCACAGATTATTCACTTTTGATTCTTGATTGAGTTTTTGATTCATTATGCAGGCATTGCTGAAGTGCATTAGTAAGGTAGTCAATAGCTGATAATAAGGAAATGTCAGCACAGAAGGAAAGTGATGGCAATGATACTTATTGTACTTTTGTTCTTCCCTGCAGATCAACATTAAATATTAATTCAATACATTAGCAGGCGATGCATGATCTCTCACGGTTCTAGCTGGTAGGATTTCCGCTAGAGTCACACTTTTGTTTGCCATGTACCGATGCATTAGAGATTAATTATAGCATAGAACATGGTGAAATCTAGACATGTTCTTCATTTCTAAATGTAGAAAATAAAACTGAATGCTTTTCACAATAAACTGAGATGCCAAGAATGTTCAATTATATATAGTGGGGAAAAAAAGTATTTAGTCAGTCAGCAATAGTGCAAGTTCCACCACTTAAAAAGATGAGAGGCGTCTGTAATTTACATCATAGGTAGACCTCAACTATGGGAGAGAAACTGAGAAAAAAAAATCCAGAAAATCACATTGTCTGTTTTTTTTCATTTTATTTGCATATTATGGTGGAAAATAAGTATTTGGTCAGAAACAAGCAATCAAGATTTCTGGCTCCCACAGACCTGTAACTTCTTCTTTAAGAGTCTCCTCTTTCCTCCACTCATTACCTGTAGTAATGGCACCTGTTTAAACTTGTTATCAGTATAAAAAGACACCTGTGCACACCCTCAAACAGTCTGACTCCAAACTCCACTATGGTGAAGACCAAAGAGCTGTCAAAGGACACCAGAAACAAAATTGTAGCCCTGCACCAGGCTGGGAAGACTGAATCTGCAATAGCCAACCAGCTTGGAGTGAAGAAATCAACTGTGGGAGCAATAATTAGAAAATGGAAGACATACAAGACCACTGATAATCTCCCTCGATCTGGTGCTCCACGCAAAATCCCACCCCGTGGGGTCAGAATGATCACATGAACGGTGAGCAAAAATCCCAGAACCACGCGGGGGGACCTAGTGAATGAACTGCAGAGAGCTGGGACCAATGTAACAAGGCCTACCATAAGTAACACACTATGCCACCATGGACTCAGATCCTGCAATGCCAGACGTGTCCCACTGCTTAAGCCTGTACATGTCAGGGCCCATCTGAAGTTTGCTAGAGAGCATTTGGATGATCCAGAGGAGTTTTGGGAGAATGTCCTATGGTCTGATGAAACCAAACTGGAACTGTTTGGTAGAAACACAACTTGTCGTGTTTGGAGGAAAAAGAATACTGAGTTGCATCCATCAAACACCATACCTACTGTAAAGCATGGTGGTGGAAACATCATGCTTTGGGGCTGTTTCTCTGCAAAGGGGCCAGGACGACTGATCCGGGTACATGAAAGAATGAATGGGGCCATGTATCGTGAGATTTTGAGTGCAAACCTCCTTCCATCAGCAAGGGCATTGAAGATGAAACGTGGCTGGGTCTTTCAACATGACAATGATCCAAAGCACACCGCCAGGGCAACGAAGGAGTGGCTTCGTAAGAAGCATTTCAAGGTCCTGGAGTGGCCTAGCCAGTCTCCAGATCTCAACCCTATAGAAAACCTTTGGAGGGAGTTGAAAGTCCGTGTTGCCAAGCGAAAAGCCAAAAACATCACTGCTCTAGAGGAGATCTGCATGGAGGAATGGGCCAACATACCAACAACAGTGTGTGGCAACCTTGTGAAGACTTACAGAAAACGTTTGACCTCTGTCATTGCCAACAAAGGATATATCACAAAGTATTGAGATGAAATTTTGTTTCTGACCAAATACTTATTTTCCACCATAATATGCAAATAAAATGAAAAAAAAACAGACAATGTGATTTTCTGGATTTTTTTTTCTCAGTTTGTCTCCCATAGTTGAGGTCTACCTATGATGTAAATTACAGACGCCTCTCATCTTTTTAAGTGGTGGAACTTGCACTATTGCTGACTGACTAAATACTTTTTTTCCCCACTGTATGTTGTTTAAGCTAATTGGGAAAATTAAAACCTAGACCGTTCTTCAATTGACTTATGTGGGACAGGGTCAAATAGACAATTATTATTGTCTGTGGCTGTGCACATTCAATTGAAATATGTTCTAATTGGCTTCAGTTGTTTGCTTTATGTTATGCGGGCTTATAGTGTCCATACACCTTAGATAGCGGTCTCTCTCCCATCTCCCACCCTTATACACATTCATGCACAGCTGAGTGTGCATGTGTTTTGAATGGGGAGAAGGGTGTAAGCCGCTACCTCTGGCAGCAGCTGGCCTCTTGAGTGAACAAAAGGATTGGTCGTTGAATTTCTACTGATCCCAAGCTGATCCTTCTTTTCCCTGACTTCATCTGTCAGGATAAAGTTTACAGACCCCTGTAGAATTTATGTTTGGCCTATTCCACCAATTTTTTTCTCTATGCCTAAAGGGGATTTCAGACAATGTAAACATGTTTTCTTTTTAATAAATATAAGTCACATTAGGAAAGATAAGATTCACTAAAATTGATTTACAGTGAAGAGCAAAACGGTCACAATGTTTTGAACTTTTGACTTTCAGGCTCCAAATCTCATTATTCACTTCTACTTTGAACCTGGGACTGCCATCATTTTATAGACAAACATCTTGGCTATCTCATTCTTAAATTTGACTTGCAACTATTTGGCATGTGATTAATTATGCAGATTCCTTGTCATGTCAATTCATTCTTACTGTTTTGCTCCGAAAGATCTAAATTTTAATTTTGTTAGTATTTTGTAAATCTACCTTTTGTTTTTCAACAACAATGTCTGACTCCTTCTGGGCATGCTCTCAGTCAGATTCAAAGGTGTCAACCGAAGTTTGAACTCGGGTCTCTTCTACACATTCCCAACGTTGGTGCATACTAGTCGACTCACTTGGGTATCTATACAGTTTTTCTTCAATTCTACCCACAAGTGTTTGATTGGGTTAAGGTATGGAGACTGTGGGGGCCAATCCAGCACCTCTACTTCATTGTCGCTGAACCATCTCTCGCCAATCTTGACCTATGTTTCGTGCTGTTGTCCTGTTGGAACACTATGTCGTCCTTCTCATATCCATAGTACGCAAGTGTATGAAGTAACTCATCTTGTAGGATACTACTCACATATAAATCAGCTTTGAGATCACCGTCAATCCTGGTCAAGTATCCAACACCATATCATCAAGTTACCGAACTTGACATTTCCATCAATTTCTCAATCTGTTAGCACCTTTTTTCCCTTGTTTCTTTCAGACCCATTTGCACGTATCAGAGACTAGTCAATGTGTGTCTCACAGTGCTGGCATCGACGACTGTGATCTCACTATTATGAAGTATACGAGTCACCTCAACTGCCGTGTTTGTCGCACCAGAACTTATAGACCTTGGGATGAACAGACTTGTTGACTTCAATATTTCACCTGGACGTCCACCTCTTGGCTTCTGAATTAATGGGCGGACTTCATTTCATGTTCTTCTAACTGTCATGACACTCACATGATGCAATTTGGTAATTTTTTTGTCCAAAAGAAAGTTATTGATGAGCTGGATGATGTTGTTTCTCTTTTCTTGGGAAATCTTCATGGCTGCTCCTCAATTCGAACCAATGATCTTTCACTTGGGAATTAACCTAATAACACACTGAGCTATTAGGAAATGTGAAAACAGATTGTATTTTGTAGTATTCAGGAAGAAAAATATTTTTCCATCACCAGGAGCAAAATAGTAAATGCAGTGACATGAAAAGATTCTGCAAAACTAATCATATGCTAAATAGTTAAATTTATTTACGAGATAGCCAAGATGATTGTCTATAAAATGATGGTAGTCTCACATTTTCAGCAGAAGTAGATGGTGAATGAAAGTCAAAAATTCAAAACATTGTAACCCTTTTGCTCATCAGTGTAAATATGTATAAGTTTTTGAATTATACTTAGACTCTTTACCATGTGTTTTTTAAAACTGTGCTTTGGAGTTCATTGTCTGTCTAAGAAACATTAATTTTACTCTGGAAAACTAAAGTAAAAAAAAATATATGGTACTGATCTAAGATGCTCACCATTAAGGTAAGTATCCAATGTTACACCTTGCTCTACATTTGCATCCAAATTCTTGTTTTCCAGGGCAATAATAACAACCTAAAGAACATGAATTAAAAAAACAAACCAGAAAAAACAGCCTTACCAACACCAAGTCAGATCACAAATGCATAAGCAGGATGCAGCAGACCCCTATTATAAAGGCAGCACAGGTGCAAAATACTGATGAAAGCAGCCACGCACAAACCTAATTCATGGAGGGGGTGGCTGCCTAGTAAAAAATGCACACAAATGAAGCTTGAATAGTACGCCAGTCACACGGGTACATGTGATGCACAATGTCCGACTTACAGCCTATTAATGATGCCCATAATATTATATCAGGCGGGCTGTCCAGCACTTTATGAGTGCACCCCACAAGGACAGACACCCCAGTTCAACCAACAAAAAAGGGCTCGTCAGCATCATGCAAAAAATGAATAAATTTGCAATAAAAATTTGAAAAAATGAAAAATAATGTATATGATAAATACATTACATTAGGTATTGGTTGATATTTTGGCCAAAATAGACAAGTTCGCAACCCATGTCAAGGGTCCACACGCATCACACACACCTGTGTGATTAGCGTTCTATTCAAGCCTCATCTGTGTTAATTTTCTACAAGGCAGCCACCCCCTCCATGAATCGGTAGGTTTGTGGATGTCTGCTGCATCCTGCACGTGCATTTGTGATCTACCTTGGTGTAGGTAAGGCTGTTTTTTTTTCTGTACTGCAATAATAGCCTTCTTCTCCAAGAAACAACTTGCTTCCCATTGAAATAGGGTGCCTCTGCTTCATAGCCTATCTCTTCACATTATCCTTGGATATCTAGAATGAAATGTGGGCAAGTGAGTTCTCCAATGATAAGAAGAAACTATGACCTTGATTCATGATTTGCTGTTACTCCAGTTTTTCAGAGTAATTTGCTTCTTTGTCATGGCTTTAGCAAATGCTCCTTATTCTCTATACATTTAAGAAAGACAATGTAGACAGCGCGAATGGCTGAGCGTGACAGCATGGAAGTCAGATAGCTCAGTGGCTCTGAGCAAGTTGTGCCGTCTACATCAGCATAACCGCTCAGCTCAATTGTCTGCAGCGCTGTCAACGTGACGTTAGTGCTGCATACACCAGGAGCAGCCTTTGTGACCAGTACTGGACTCAGGCAGGGTAAGTAAAACGCAATTTGTGTTTGCTACTAAGGAAACTTATTGGAAACACTTTTCTTAAATGGGGCCAATCCCTTTTAGTAATACAAAAATTGGAAGCCCCTGTAATGACTACACTGCTACATAGAAATATGAAATAGAGTTTTTATTTATTTGTTTTTTAATGTATCCTTTGTGCACTTTGTTGAAATCCGTATGGTACATCAATAAGGGTTTTTATATCAGTGGATTGGTGAAATTAGATTAAAATGTAATTTCACTTTTAAAAAGTAAAAACTATTACATTTTTAACTCCAATTCTTCTGCAGGTATTGAACAGGATTACTGTTGCCTTTGTCAAAAATATACAATTTCTACTTGATGATCCGAAGGAAAGGCAAATGATATTCAAACTCATAGGAAATAACTTCGTACAAAACCATTTTAGTAAATATCCAAATGACCCTGATCTTTTGGTAAGTAATACAAACACTATCATTTATGACAAATGACCTGATATAGATATTATTAAGACGCACATATTTACTGTGGCTTAATTAAGAGCTTATGTTGTTGTGGCCAAGGCCTCTTTCACACTTCAGTTTTTTGACGTCAGTCAAAATCTGTCACTTTTAGAAAAAAACGGATCCACCCATTTTTGGGCGGATCTGTTTTTTCCCCCATTGATTTGCATTAGTGGTGAATTTTGACTGATGGTCGTCTGTTGAGTCCGTTTTTTAACGGATCCGTGAGAATTTTAGCGGCTCCCGGGGCGGACCAGACGGACACTGCAAAGTTTTTTTTGGTTGACGGTCCGCTATTTTTAACTGCGCATGCCTGAAAGGTGAAAGCCGGGAGCAGTTTTAACCCTGAAATGCTGTCCCGGGAGCCGCTAAAATTCTCTTTCTCTCCCGATCTCACCTGAGCTCCCTCGATTCCAATCACGTCCTCAAGATTGCTGGGAGATCGCGGCCATGAAGATTGCAGCGATGATTGCTGCGAGATCGCGGCCAAGAAGATTGCCGCGATGATTGCCGGGAGATCACGGCCTTGAAGATTGTCACAATGATTGCTGCGAGATCGCGGCCATGAAGATTGCCGCGATGATCGCCGCGAGATCGCGGCCATGAGGATTGCCGCGAGATCGTGGCCATGAGGATCGCCGCGCAATCGCGGCCGGCCATGAGATATCGCGGCGATGGGCAATGCCGCGAGATCGCTGCGAACTTCCAACCCGCGGTCCCTTTAAATCACGCCGCTTTACATCTTCCACGGATCCGTACTGCAACGTGGTCCGCTGTCATCCGTACGTCACGAAAGGAGACGGATCAGTTGTTTGGAACCTTTGGCGGATTTCAATTGACCGCCGACGACGGAGGTATGAAACAGGCCTAGCTACTTGAAATCAAGAAGAACGCATTACTCATAAATTTGCTCCCAAGATAATGTCTGATATTCACTATTGCATTATGTACTTGTAAATATCTGATAGCAATTCAGACCTTGGCTTATGTTATGCTGCAAACAACCGGGACTCTCTCATAACGACAGTGTCATTCTGTACCCATTGTCAGTGTTTTACATATTGACAATAAATATTACTACATGCATCCATTGTGGTCCCTTTCTTTAGAATTAGCCAAATGTGTGCGCGTGTGTACATATATATATATACACAGTGTATATATATATATATATATATATACAGTGTATATATATATATATATATATATATATATATATATTGTGGTACAGTAAAGGGTGTTTTACTGGATGGGAGATACATTTCTCCCAGCAGGTTAATATTTGGCCGGGTTTTTCCCTAAAGACAGGACCTGTGATGATGTCATGGTCACGTGATCAGCCCATATGATGTTTACCTCACTTATAGGAGGGGTTATGGGCTATGTAATGGAGGTTGGTGTTTGGCACATGGTGAGTGTGTCTGGAAGTTACAGTCACTAGCAAAGTGCTGGAGGGGAGATATGTTTTGCTGGGACTTCTGGCTTCAGTGATTTGAAACCCAAACATTTTGCTCCAGCACACTAAGTGTTGAGAGAGGTTAATCAACCATCTTGTTTAAAGGCTGAGTTTTTGTGGACAACCATAAGGTTGTCCACCTTATCTCCACCAAAGGGTTTGGTCTGGGGCTTAAATAGTCGGCCTCCAGACGTATTCAGTGCTCAGTGTGTTTGGAAAGAGTAGCTCCAGGAAAGTGCTTGTGTTAGTGCTAAACTGAACCATGTGTTTTTGTTAATCTTGAGCGGGCTGATCCCCGCAAAAGTATGGACTGTGAGATACCATTTTGCTTTGTTTTCCTGTTTTTGCCCTAAGGGCGGTGTTTATTTTACTTCACCATGGCCTATGCTGCATGTACCAAATAAACCAGTGAAGGACTTAAAGAGACGGTCTTCCTATTTCTACCTCCGTGTACCGCTGAGTGAGGTGATCTATCACAATATATGCAGGTGCTTCTCAAAATTAGAATGTCATCAAAAAGTTAATTTATTTCGGTTCTTCAATACAAAAAGTGAAACTTATATAGAGTCATTACAAACAGAGTGATCTATTTCAAGTGTTTATTTCTGTTAATGTTGATGATTAGGTCTTACAGCCAATGAAGACCCAAAAGTCATTATCTCAGTAAATTAGAATACTTTATAACACCAGCTTGAAAAATTATTTTAAAATCTAAAATGTTGGCCTACTGAAATGTATGTTCAGTAAATGTACTCAATACTTGGTTTGGGCTCCTTTGGCATTAATTACTGCATCAATGCGGCGTGGCATGGAGGCGATCAGCCAGTGGCACTGCTGAGGTGTTATAGAAGCCCAGGTTGCTTTGATTGTAGCCTTCAACTTGTCTGCATTGTTGGGTTTGGTGTCTCTCATCTTCCTCTTGACAATACCCCATGGGTTCTCTGTGGGGTTGTAAGGGGAGTTTGCTGGCCAATGAAGCACAGTGATACTGTTGTTTTTAAACCAGGTATTGGTACTTTTGGCAGTGTGGACAGGTGCCAAGTCCTGTTGGAGAATTAAATTTCCATCTCCCAAAAGCTTGTCGGCAGAGGGGAAGCATGAAGTGCTCTAAAATTTCCTTTTAGACGACTGTGCTGATTTTGGCCTTGATAAAACACAGTGGAACTACACCAGCAGATGACATGGCTCCCCAAACCATCACTGATTGTGGAAACTTCACACTAGACCTCAAGCAGCATTTACAAACTCTGGGACCTTGATTTCCAAATGAAATGCAAAATTTCCTTTCATCTGAAAACACCTTGGACCACTGATCAACAGTCCAGTTCTTTTTCTCCTTAACCCAGGTAAGATGCTTCTGGCATTGTCTATGAGTGGCTTGACACAAGGAATGCAACACTTGTAGCCCATGTCATGGATACGTCTGTGTGTGGTGGTTCTTGAAGCAATGACTCCAGCAGCAGTCCACTCCTTGTGAATCTTCCCCAAATTTTTGAATGGCATTTTATTAACAATGCTTTAAATGCTGAGGTTATCCCACTTGCTTGTGCACCATTTTCTACCACACTTTTTCCTTCCATTCAACTTTCCATTAATATGCTTGGGTACGGCACTCTGAACAGCCAGCTTCTTTTGCAATGACTTTTTGTGGCTTACCCTCTCTTGTGGAGTGTGTCAATGACTGCCTTCTGGACATCGCTCAAGTCAGCAGTCTTCCCCATGATTGTGGAGCCTACTGATACCGACTAAGGGACCTTTTTAAATGCTTAGGAAGCCTTTGCAGGTGTTTTTTGTTAATTATTCTAATGTACTGAGATAATGTCTTTTGTGTTTTCATTGGGTGTAAGCCATAATCATCAACATTAACAGAAATAAACACTTGAAATAAATCACTCTGTTTGAAATGACTCTATATATGAGTTTCACATTTTGTATTGAAGAACTGAAATAAATTAACTTTTTGTTGATGTTCTAATTTAGTGCGAAGCACCTGTATGTGGAAGCATTCAGGTATGTTGCAACAGACTGGTGATTTGCAAGTATTAAATGTGAATTCAATATTTCTAGTCATTGTAAAAGATATGTTAAATGTGGCAGAATTTTTGCTTAATTATCACAAAAACTCATATGTCTTTAAAACTTAAGATTTTAAGCACTTTTTGCATTTTGCACTTCAATCTTAATGCGGATGCGTGTATACAAAAATATCCAAAGATATGCCAAGTTCAGTCCAACATGAGACACTGTGTACAGGCATTAACATCCCTGTCCCCACTGGGGCTTACAATCGAAATTCCCTATCAGAAAGTCTTTGGAGTGTGGGAGGAAACCTACTCAAACATAGGAAGAACATATTTGAAACCAGGACCCCAGTTCTGCAAGGGTATAGTGCTAATCAGAAGTGCTTTTAGGTTTTCCAGGACCCGGGGCAAGAATTCAGTTTGGCTTCCCCCTTACCCCAGGCACATTTGCGATTTGCACACTTAATCATGCGCCAACGAGCTGCTCTCCCTATTTCACTTGTTCAGTGAAAAACTGAGCAAAGCAGCAAGAGAGAAGTTAATTGTCACGTGACCATAAGTATGAAATTCACATATGATTGAAGTGACCATGTAATGAGTGCTGGAACCTGCATTCAGAGCTGAATCCTGACAGTGAGTATATTACACACTGTTAGGATTGGCTACAGAGCTTAATTTTATAACTAAAGGGCTTGTCCGGGTTTGAGAGGAAGGTCTGCAGTCACTCTATATTATTGCAGGCTGCTGAATTCTCACAGCGCATGCACCGCACACTTTTAGGATTCTCTCTTGCAAGAGTGTACTGTCATGTCAGCACAACTATGCAATTTGCATACTCCTGGCCACATTCCAACTAGACCTGTCTGGCTTGCTCAATTCATTTTCATTGAGTGGGGCCACACATGTCTAGTTGGCACGTGACTGCATAAATGCAAATCGCCGACACCAGAGAATCCTGACAGCATTCAGTGCCTACTGTGAGAATTAAGATGCCTGTAGTCACAAAGAATGACTGCAGACTCATCACAAACTTGTACAACATCTTTAGTGCTCCTAACATAAATAAAAATATGAGAATTAGTCAGTATCACAAAAAAACAATTATATCCAGGCACCCTATAGATTATGTTTTCTCTGATTGGAGTTATTCTCTTTCTTTTCTTCATCTTGTCCAGACACCATGATTTATTTATTTTTTATTTATTTTACTCATTTATATATCACCATTAATTCCACAGTGCTGAAGTACCAGGATGCAAACAAAGGGAGAACAAACAAACTCCTTGCATTTGTTGTCCTTGGTTGGATTTGAACCCAGGACCCCAGCGCTGCAAAGCTGTAGTGCTAACCACTGAGTCACTGTGCTGCCATGATGGTTTTTCTCATACCCAGCTCATCTCTACAGACTTACATCTTCTCCGGTCTTCTGCAGTACATCCCCACACGATATCTTTACAAACAGCAGTGTTATTATAATGCTTCTGAATACAAATATCTGCCCTCTTCTGAGCACCTGAATAAATAATTGCCCCTCACTATATTCCCTAGACAAAATATGACCCCATATTGTCCCTCTTATGGTACATGCTCTCCACACTGCCCTCTCCTTTCCATACTGGGCCCTCTCTTCACACTGTCCTCTCACACTGTGTCCCCTCTATAGGGTCCAGTCTCTGTACTGTGCCCCCTCACCACACTCCCCTTCCTTGGCATACTATCCCTCCTGGTTGTGCCCTTACTTTGTCCCCCATGCTACCCACCACATGCACTACCCAGTCTTTATTTTGTGCCCACTTACGCTTTTCTTCCTCCATACTGTCTTCTCACATTATTCCCCTTAAAAATCTCCTCACACATTTCCCCATCCCTCCTCATACTGTCTCCTCTCACATCCCCCTTGCTAACCATACTATCTCCTCATATATTTACCCTCTCACTCTCCATACTGCCCTCTCACTCATCCCCCCGACTCCTCATACTGTGTCTGCACCTATCCCATCACCCTCGTTCCCCAAACTGTGTCCACATACGTTTTCCCCTCTCTACTCATATTGTGTCTGAACCCATTCCCCCACTCACCATACTTTGACTACGCTCATTCCCTCCCTGTCTCCACATGCTGTATTCACATACATTCCCTCCCCTTTATCCATACTGCATTCACCCCCATTCTTCCCATTCTGTGTCCACACCAATCCCCTCACAAACTGTATCTGCACCCATCCTTCTCATACATTCCCCTCCTCGCTCCTCATACTGTGTCCATACCCACTTCCCACTCATCATACTGCATCTGCACCCATCCTCCCAATCACTATGCTGTGTCCACACCCTTTCCCCCACTCACCATATTGTGTCTGCACCCATCCCCTATACTGTTTTCTCATACATGCCCCCCATCTCATCCATTGGTCCTCATACTGTGTCTTCAAATTTCTCCCGCTCCCCATATTTTGTCTGCACTCATCCCATCCTTGCTCCCCACACCTGTGTCCTCAAATCTTCTCCCTTTACACTAAATTTCACCGACCCTAACCCCGTTACAATAAATCTCCCCCAACCCTCTTCCAAATGTCCCCCCCCGGTTACACTGATCATGCTGCTGACGTCGCTCTGACCCGGTGGTCAGAGCTTCAATTCTACTCATGATTGAAAGACGCAACTACAATTGTTCACTGGGAACCGTTGGCTGCAGCTTCTGTGAGCCGGCTGTCAGCTTGACAGCCGGTTCAGAGACTGTCCGACTCCCACTCTGGGTGGTGGCAAAATGCAGCCGCCGGGGGGGACACACCTTGGACCGCCGCGTTAGACTAATCGCTGAGCCAAAGTTTCAAGACTGAGTTTATGCTGACCAAATATTATAGAGGAATAGTAAATTTGCCCCATTTCTTTTTACTTATTACTGTCCTTTTCTTTCACATTCAGCACCCTCCAAACATGAGTAAGGTGGAGCATGCAAGAATGGAAAAAAAAGTGAAGCTGAGCCTGTGGGAACAGTGGACAAAATCAGCCCAACAATCTGGATGCACTACAGGTTTCAGTGATATATTCATTATGCAGTAGTATCTTCGCCTAATGTACAAAATAATGGAATATTAGCTTATGTGAAACATTTCTATTATTTCTTTAGATGATGACACAACAGAGGTCTCAGCAGAAATGACAAGTTTTATAAATCACACTTTCCAGCTAGTTGAGAATGCAATGGATTTATTTTTAGCCCAATGTGAAACCAAAGAGAAGGTAAACAAATTAATTGTTTATTTAAAGGTTACATACATCTTTTTCATTGTACCAACTGAATCTGTCCCTTTTCATGGCCAATCTGTTCCTCTTTTTTTGAGTCTACAGAGGGGGATACTCTAGACTTAAAGTGTTTCAAAAAACCCGAGGATGTTTGCACTAATTCCCCGTCTCTTTCCTTCATCTCTTTCATAAAACACATCTCCTTCTGAGCTTTCGATATGATTACCAGTAAATGACCAGCCTTCTCCCCCTCTTCAAAATATTTTTTATTTTTGGAAAAAATTGTTTATTGCCCACTTTGGTTAACAAATGTTTTGCTTGCTGGTGTTCAGCTTTTTTTTTAAGCTAGTTTGGTAGTCATCAATTAAATATAAATTTTCAGCTTTTTGTACCTCCATCTTAAGTGTTTTTTCAAATGATCTGAAGGCATTCTTAAGCCCGCTTAGTTATTTAACCCCTTCACTCCGAGCCATTTTCATTGTTTTTGTTTTTTGCTCCCTTTCTTCCAAAAGCCATCATTTTTTATTTTTCCTTCAATATGGCCGTGTAAAGGGCTTGTTTTTTGCGGGACGAGTTGTACTTTTGAACAACATTATTGATTTTACCATATAATGTACTGGAAAACGGAAAAAAATCCCAAGTGCGGTGAAATTGCAGAAAATGGCACAATTGTTATTTTTTTTTAACCATGTTCACTAAATGCTAAAACTGACCTGCCATTATGATTCTCCAGGTCATTATGAGTTCACAGACACCAAACATGTCTAGGTTCTTTTTTTGTATTTAAGTGGTGAAAAATATATCAAACTTTGTAAAAAAAAAAAAGCTCCATTTTCCAAGACCCGTAGCGCCTCCATTTTTACTGATCTTGGGTTGAGCGAGGGCTTGTTTTTTGCACGCCAAGCTGACGTTTTTATCGATGCCATAGATACAATGTTTTGGTGACCAAAAAAATTAATTCTGACGTCTTCATTTTTTTTCTTGTTATGCTGTTTACTGATTGGATTAATTATTTTATATTTTGATAGATTGATAGTTTCTGAACACAGCATATCAAATATGTGTATTTTTCATATTTTTATTGTTTTATTTTGAATGGGGCAAAAGTAGGTTTATTGAACTTTTATATTTTTAAAACCTTTTTTTCTATTTTTAACTTGCTTCAATAGTCTCCTTAGACTTGAAGCTGCAACATTCTGATCTCTTGTGCTACACATAGAAGGGCTTCAGCCCTGCTATGTGTAGCAGAAATGCTCATCCGCTATGAGCGCCGGCCATGGGGCGGCGCTTATAGCAGATCGGCAATGACAACCACAGGGAACTCCTGCAGACTCCTGTTGTCATGCCAACACATCGCTACACCCCGCGATCATGTGCCAGGCACCGATGGGTGGGGTTAGTGATGCGCTCCCGGCGTGGCCATGTTAAATGCCGCTGTCAGAGATTGACAGCGGTTTTTAACATGTTAACAACTGTTAGGGGCACATGACATCTGATCAAGTCAGCTGTCATGTGCCGGAAAAGATGTGGGCTCAGCGTCGAAGCCTACATCAAAGGGGGATACACAACATATGACGTATACCAAAAGAGGTTTACAGTATGCACTCATCTGTCATATATCAAGTAGGTGTTGTCTGTCTTGCCCAAGTATCTCAAAGGCATCATTCATTCTGCTCCAGCCATGCAAGGGCATCTTTTAACGTTACAAAGAAATAAGTGGAGTTTATTTCTACCACCCTAAGCCTTGTAGGGTATAACATTGAGTAAGGCACATTTATTTGGTGAAGCTTCCATTTAATGTCCAGGAATTACCTCTTTTTTACTGGACCTCGACTGAATAATCAGGAAATAAGGAGATCTTGTGTCCATCCAGTGATAAGTCAGGAATATTTCTCGCCATACGGAGTATTATATCCATGTCTCTAGTGTAGGATCTTCATGAACACTGTACGTGGAGGGCTACCTGGGGAAAGTGGCCTAGTTGGACCATGATGGGCACGTTTGATAGCAAATAAGGGGGTCAGGTTGTCTTTCCCAAATGTTTTTAGTATCCAGTCTTCAAAAAATTCAGTGGGCCTATTTCCTTCTGCTTTCTCAGGTGCCCCCACAAAATCTATGTTATTCCAGTTTAACCGGTTTTACAAATCATCCTGGAACATTTTAAGCCTCTCCCATGCTGTTGTATGACTTCCTTTTTAGGCCGGAGCGCATCATCCATTTCACTTATGCTCTCCTCTATTTCAGTGGTCTTTCAGTCTGTTTATATCATGTCTCACAATGGTCACCTCCTCTTTAATGCACCTCTCTTGAAATACATTATTATTTAGGGATTTATAGCATAGTCCTATTGCTGACATCATATCAGTGAGAAAAAACACAAAAATTGAGCTTGGTTTGAGTTGGTACACATGCAGCATATAAATGCATGTTCACATGGCCAAAAAGCATACAAAACCTACAAAAGACAAAATGAAAAAAACCCTGCTATAATTAAATAAGTAAAAAGCAAAAGTGCATTTAAATCATACAGAGTTCTTAGTAATACTGTATTTGATCAAACATGGCATAAAAGCCGTCCCACCATCGACAAGGTGACTCTGTGGTCAGGACGGTCCTACACTGCCTAGTATTAATAACCTTATCATGTGTCAAAGTTGACGTCTGTGTGAATAAGGGCAGACAAGGACCGGGTCCCAACCACTGGACACTGCTTTTTACTCATTTAATTATAGCAGGGTTTTTTTCATTTTGTCTTTTGTAGGTTTTGTATGCTTTTTGGCCATGTGAACATGCATTTATATGCTGCATGTGTACCAACTCAAACCAAGCTCAATTTTTGTGTTTTTTCTTTGTATTTTTGCATTCTGTGCAAGCTGACGTGTGGCCTCCCTCTCCTGAGCTGGAAATTGTATTTTAAGGCTTCTCCTGACTGGTGTCCAGGGGTTGGGACCCGGTCCTTGACTGCCCTTATTCACACAGACGTCAACTTTGACACATGATAAGGTTATTAATACTAGACAGTATAGGACCGCCCCGACCACAGAGTCACCTTGTCGATGGTGGGATGGCTTTTATGCTATGTTTGATCAAATACAGTATTACTAAGAACTCTGTATGATTTAAATGCACTTTTGCTTTTTACTTATTTAATTATAGCAGGGTTTTTTTTCATTTTGTCTTTTGTAGGTTTTGTATCATATCAGTGAGAGTAGACTCTATAGTGGTAGGGTCAGACTTCTGTCCAGGTTCATCCTGTGAGGATCCCTGCACCTTCAGACCTGCAGCCTGGCTTATGTCAGAGTCCTCATTGACAGTATGTAGGGTGATCATCATATCTTTCTGTGCTGATTGTGCAGGCCATTTTACTGGCTGTGCCTGTGGCTGTGATCACTGCGTAGGCTCTCCTCTGGAGCTCCTTCCCTCATCCAGGGAAGTGGACCTGGCAAAACTCTCAAGCCTCGTTGTGGCTTCTTTTTGATGTATGGCCGTCTGTCCTGCTTTTACTTCAGGTGCAGACGCCGCGTCGCTATCTTGGATCTCCTGCTCAGCTTCCTTAGACATCCCTCCTTCTTGTCATTTTTGCATCTCCCCACCACAAAAAGTTACTGGAACGTACTGCTCTCACCAGTGAGTGATTACGGTGCGGGCGCTGCTGATTAGCATGGCTGAGCTGCGCGTAGCACATCATAACAGGATGATAGTCTCGGAGAGCTCAGGGATCACCCCCTCTCACATTGAGCGCCAGCCACGCCCCCCATTCCTCCTTTAGGCCACGTGCACACGTTCAGTATTTGGTCAGTATTTTACATCATTATTTGTAAGCCAAAATCAGGAGTGGAACAATCAAAGGAAAAGTATAATAGAAACACATGCACCGCTTCTGCATTTTTCACCCACACCTGGTTTTGGCTTACTAATACTGATGTAAAATACTGATCAAATATTGCACATTTGAATGTGGCCTAACTGAGAAATCAGCGTTTGAATTTATATGAAAATCAGCCTGTAAATCTGAAGCTTCTGTCACTCCAGCTCTATTTCCCACACTGCATTGTCTCCTCCTGCTTAACTGACCGTTTCTTTGACTGAAGTTACAACATAGAAGAGGCTGTCAGTCAAGCAGAAGGAGGTGGTGCTGGGTGGGAACAGAGCTAGAGTGACGGAATCTTTACCTTAGTCCTACAGCCTAATTTGCATATCAATTTAAATTCTGCTTTCTTAATGAAAGGTTAATAACAGGAACAGAATGGCCATTTAAAGATATTTGTGGACTTGTTTTTGAAAGAACACTACAAAGAGTTTTGATAGTAAAATCCTGCTGACAGATTCCCTTTAAGCAAATTTTAAATAAAACTGGATTAAAAATGATCTATAATTCTGAGTCTACAGTTCATATGCAAATCTATGTCTCTCCGAGGTTACAGACAACAAACAAACTGTGTAGTTTGATTCTATTTCTTGGTAGCCTATACTCAGAAAGTTGGCATGAAGTAGAGGAAGGATGGAAGGGAGTACAAATGCAAAAACAGACTTTATACAGTCCCTAGACACAACATACATAGGTCTACATTTATGCTGTAGACACAAAGCTACCGTATTTTGCGGATTATAAGATGCACCAGATTATAAAATGCTCACCAAATTTTGGGGAGTAATTTTTTTTTTTTTAAATAAAATGGTGGTGCGTCTTATAATCCATTTTTACGGTAGCTTACCTGGGTGTGGGGGACCGCACTTTTCATGTTTTTCAATACTGTGGACTCCAAGAATATAGTCACTGGAGGTGGTGCATTCACAATTGATATCTCGGTGCCAAGATCTCAATCTGCGCATGCGCCACCTCCTGCAGCCATTTTCCCAGATTCCACCGCATTGAAAAGCATGGAAAGTTCGGGGTCTCTGGGCTTTGTCAAATTGTCGGCGAAGCCCCCGAACTGCAGTACACAACCTTCTACCAGTCTGGGGCCCGTAGCATCACCCCACTCTTGCCGCCGCCACCACCAGAAGTTTCCTGCAGCAGCAACCCCGAGACACAGCTCCACCGCAGCTGGTAAGCTACATTTGGTTTATAAGACGCACCCCCATTTGCCCCCCACATTTGGGGAAAAAGTGTGTCTTGTAGTCCAAAAAATAAGGTATATTTCAAAGTTGCTTTATTTTTTACTGTAGATGTACTGGCAGCATAAAATATACTCTAACTAGATTATCTGGCTCATGAAAAAATTTACAAAATGCTCAGAATGGGTTAAAAAAAAATTAGTGAAGCAATACTAAACTCACCATCCACTGCTGCTCCTACCCTGATCTAAACATATCATCTTATGCAACCAATATTTATTGTAGTTTCAGAGCCATAGAATGGATGAAGACTTTGTATCTTGGAGATTATTCTCAAGGAAACGGCCAACATCGGTTGAAAGTAAAGATCTGCATTTAGCCATAAGCAGAACGGAAACATTTCCATCTAACAGTAATAAAGATATTCTATTTACTTATTCTAGTGCATTATTTAAATGCGGTGTTGGTCTTATGTTGGTAAAAGAGTTGTCCCATAAAGTACTGGAGGTACACAAATGTTTATGAAGTGACAGATCTTTGTTTTACTGTTATTAGTTGTCACTCTAAAGAGAACCTGACAACACCATTTTGCAAGTTAAAGTAAGGACATAGCCATAATGGGGGCTGTAATACAGTTTAAATCGATACCTTTGGTGAAGAAATCTGCTTTGTGGTCCTTCTTTATCAGCATTTTATGTTTTCGGGTAATGAGATTTTGGTGCACAGGGGCCGGACTGTGCATTATGTCTTCTCCTTCTTCCCCGGGTACTCCACCTGCCTCTGGTCTTTGAATAACAAGTCACTTCCTCCTGTTTGAAATTTCGTACCAGCCCCATCATTGTGCCATTTGCGGTCTCAAATGAACGATATCTTTTAGAGATGTCATTGAACCAAGATCTCAATCTGCGGGAATGAAGAACAGCCAAGAAATCAATGTACGACAATGACGGCGTTGGTTCGAAATTTTAAACTGGAAGCATGTCACTGAAAAACCAGAGAGAATCCAAACAACCCTGAGGATAGGGAAAAAAGGAAACAACGCCGCACATGATCTAAGTGCAGTAGAAACTAGGTGTAAATTGCACACTTATATAATTGCACTCACCTAGTCAAAAGTGAAAATGAAGCATTGAAAGGGGATCCGACAGGAATCCAAGGGGAACGGTCTGCAGCTCAGCCGACTGGGCACACGGAAAAGGCCCTCAGACATTTGTGGTAAAACAATAGATAGCAAATACAGCAAAAAATGCCAATATCAGTCCGAAATGACAAATATTTCTCATCCAAATTTACAGTATATAGCAGCAAATGAGATAAAATATAGCTTTTAACCCCTTCACCCCCAAGGGTGGTTTGCACGTTCATGACCGGGCCAATTTTTACAATTCTGACCACTGTACCTTTATGAGGTCATAACTCTGGAACGCTTCCATGGATCCCGGTGATTCTGACATTGTTTTCTCGTGACATATTGTACTTCATGTTAGTGGTAAAATTTCATTCAAATAACTTGCGTTTATTTGTGAAAAAAACGGAAATTTGGCAAAAATTTTGAAAATTTCGCAATTTTCCAACTTTGAATTTTTATGCCCTTAAATCACAGAGATACGGCACACAAAAACTTGATAACTAACATTTCCCACATGTTTACTTTACATCAGCACAATTTTGGAACCAAAATTTTTTTTTGTTAGGAAGTTATAAGGGTTAAAAGTTGACCAGCGATTTCTGATTTTTCAACACCATTTTATTTTTAGGACCACATCACATTTGAAGCCACTTTGAGGGGTCTATATGATAGAAAATACCCAAAAGTGACACCATTCTAAAAACTGCACCCCTTAAGGTGCTCAAAACCACATTCAAGAAGTTTATTAACCCTTTAGGTGCGTCACAGGAATTTTTTTGAATATTTAAAAAAAAATGAACATCTACCTTTTTTTTAACAAAAAAATACTTCAGATTCAATTTTTTTTATTTTACCAAGGGTAACAGGAGAAATTGGACTGCAAAAGTTATTGTGCAGTTTGTCCTGAGTACGCTGATACCTGATTTGTGGGGGGGAACGACCGTTTCGGCGCATGGCAGAGCTCAGAATGGAAGGAGCGCCGTTTGACTTTTTCAATGCAAAATTGGCTGGAATTCAGATCGGACACCGTGTCACGTTTGGAGAGTCCCTGATGTACCTAAACAGTGGAAACCCCCTACAAGTGACCCCATTTTGGAAACTAGACCCCCCAAGGAACTTATCTAGATATGTGGTGAGAAGTTTGAACCCACAAGGGCTTTACAGAAGTTTATAACGTACAGCGGTACAATTAAAAAATCATATTTTTTCCACAATAATGATCTTTTCACCCCAATTTTTATTTTCCCAAGGGTAACAGGACCCTAAAAGTTATTGTGCAATTTGTCCTGAGTACGCTGATACCCCACATGTGGGGGTAAACCACTATTTGGGCGCATGGCAGAGCTTGGAAGGGAAGCAGCGCCATTTGACGTTTTTGGCTGGAATTGAGATCGGACACCATGTCGCGATTGGAAAACCCCTGATGTACCAAAACAGTGGAAACCCCCCACAAATGACACCATTTTGGAAACTAGACCCCCTAAGGAACTTATCTAGATGTGTGGTGAGAACTTTGAACCCCCAAGGGCTTCACAGAAGTTTATAACATACAGCCGTACAATTAAAAAATCATATTTTTTCCACAAAAATGATCTTTTCACCCTCAATTCTTATTTTTCCAAGGGTAACAGGACCTAAAAGTTATTGTGCAATTTGTCCTGAGTACGCTGATACCCCACATGTGGGGGTAAACCACTATTTGGGAGCATGGCAGAGCTCGGAAGGGAAGCAGCGCCATTTGACGTTTTTGGCTGGAATTGAGATCGGACACCATGTCGCGATTGGAAAACCCCTGATGTACCAAAACAGTGGAAACCCCCCACAAATGACACCATTTTGGAAACTAGACCCCCTAAGGAACTTATCTAGATGTGTGGTGAGAACTTTGAACCCCCAAGGGCTTCACAGAAGTTTATAACATACAGCCGTACAATTAAAAAATCATATTTTTTCCACAAAAATGATCTTTTCACCCTCAATTCTTATTTTTCCAAGGGTAACAGCACCCTAAACGTTATTGTGCAATTTGTCCTGAGTACGCTGATACCCCACATGTGGGGGTAAACCACTATTTGGGCACATGGCAGAGCTCGGAAGGGAAGCAGCGCCATTTGACGTTTTTGGCTGGAATTGAGATCGGACACCATGTCGCGATTGGAAAACCCCTGATGTACCTAAACAGTGGAAACCCCCCACAAATGACACCATTTTGTAAACTAGACCCCCCAAGGAACTTATCTAGATGTGTGGTGAGCACTTTGAACCCCCCAGTGCTTCACAGAAGTTTATAACGCCCGGGCGTGAAAATAAAAAATTCGTATTTTTTCCACAAACATGATCTTTTAGTCACTATTTTTTTATTTTCCCAAGGGTAACAGGAGAAATTGGACCCCAAAAGTTGTTGTCCAATTTGTCCTGAGTACGCTGACACCCCATATGTGGGAGAAAACTACTGTATGGACACACGTCAGGGATCGGAAGGGAAGTAGTGACGTTTTGAAATGCAGACTTTGATGGAATGGTCTGCGGGTGTCATGTTGCCTTTGGAGAGCCCCTAATGTACCTAAACAGTGGAAACACCCACAAATGACCCCATTTTGGAAACAAGACCCCCTAAGGAACTTATCTAGATGTGTGGTGAGCACTTTGAACCCCCAAGGGCTTCACAGAAGTTTATAACGCTCGGACGTGAAAAGAAAAAAATCATTTTTTTCTACAAAAATGATATTTTTGCCCCCAATTTTTATTTTCCTAAGGGTAACAGGAGAAATTGGACCCCAAAAATTGTTTTGCAATTTGTCCTGAGTAGGCTGATACCCTACATGTGGGGGTAAAATACTGTTTGGGCGCATGGCAGAGCTTGGAAGGGAAGGAGCACCATTTGACTTTTTCAACTCAGAATTGGCTGGAATTGAGATCAGACGCAATGTTGCATTTGGAGAGCCCCTGATGTGCCCAAACAGTGGAAACCCCCCAATTCTAACTCCAACCCGAACCCCAACACACCCCTAACCCTAATCTCAGCCCTAACCCTAGCCCTAACCCTAGCCCTAACCCTAATGGAAAAATGGAAATAAATACATTTTTTTTATTTTATTATTTTTCCCTAACTAAGGGGGTGATAACGGGGGGTTTGATTTACTATTTATGGCGGTTTTTATGTTTGGCAGCTGTCGCACGCTAAAAGACGCTTTTTATTGTAAAAATAGTTTTTGCATCACCACATATTGAGAGCTATAATTTTTCCGTATTTTGACCCACCGAGTCATGTGAGGTCTTATATTTTGCGGGACGAGTTGACGTTTTTATTGGTACCATTTTCGGGCACGTGACATTTTTTGATCGCTTTTTATTCCGATTTTTGGGACGCAGAATGAACAAAAACCAGCGTTTCATGAATTTCTTTTGGGGGGGGTGCGTTTACACCGTTCCACGTGCGGTAAAATTGATAAAGCGGTTTTATTCTTCGGGTCAGTACGGTTACAGCGATACCTCATTTATGTCTTTTTTTATGTTTTGTCGGTTTTATGCAATGAAAACTATTTTATATAAAAAATAATTATTTTTGCATCGCTTTATTCTGCGAGCTATAACTTTTTTATTTTTTCGCTGATGATGCTGTGTGGCAGCTCGTTTTTTGCGGGACAAGATGACGTTTTCAGCGGTACCATGCATATTTATATGCGTCTTTTTGATCGCGCGTTATTACACTTTTGTTTGGCGGTATGATAATAACTCATTATTTTTTGCTTCGTTTTTTATTTTTATTTTTTAAGGGGTTCGCTAAAGGGGTTAACTAATGGAACAGTTTTATAGGGCGGGTCGTTACGGACGCGGCGATACCTAATATGTGTACTTTTATTGTTTGTTTTTTTTTTTATTTCCAAAAAATGGATTTATTTGGGGGAATATTTTTTTTTTTTCTAATTTATTTGGCGATTTTTTTTAAAAATTATTTTAACAGTTTTTTTTATTTTTTTTTAACTTTATTAAATAGTCCCAGGTGGAACATCACTGTCCTGTGACAGATCGCTGATCTGTCACATCACAGATCACTGTGACAGATCAGCAATCTGTCACAGGCATTGAAGAAGACTTCCTCTTGCCTGCGCTTTGCAGGCACTGAGGAAGCCAGCTTCCTGCAGGCCCCCGAAGGCCCCCGTCGCCATCTTGGATTCGGGGGCCTGCAGAAAAGGAGCCCCCCGCAGCAGCGCTGCACATTGCGCTGCCGTGGGGGGCTCAGGGAAGCACGTAGGGAGCCCCCTCCCTGCCGATGCTTCCCTTTAACCCCCGGTACACCGCGATCGTGTTTGATCGCGGTGTGCAAGGGGTTAACGTGTCGGGGCCCCTGACACATTGTGCCGGGTGTCAGCTGTGATAATCAGCTGACACCCGGCCGCGATTAGCGGCGCTCACCACGTGGGCGCCGCTTATCGCTGAGATGTACTATCCCGTCCATGGGCATAGGGGCCCGGGTCCCATGGACGGGATAGTACGTCTGATGTCAGGAAGGGGTTAATACAAAAAATTAAAAAGTACCAAAAAATAATGTCACCCACAAGTGAATTTAAAATGAGATGCAAAATAAATGGGTGATCCTCAAAGGATAATTTGCAAGCACCCAAACGCTTCACATAGGGATATAGAATGTAACTGATAAATCAGAAAACAATCTATATAATGGATACAGCATAAATAAAAAATTAGCACAATGCTATAGCCAATTGCACATGTATGCACATATATATTTCATAGGCCAGACCAACAGGTTCATAGCCTTCCATAAACAAGATTTCAAAATAAAGGAACAATCTCACCGGTTTATGCAGACGGTCAGGAGTCACCAGGGATACTCTGTATACCTACAGGAAGGTAGCGATGGGAAGACAATACCCTGTCAATTCCCTTACATGCTAACCATTAACTGACCCCCAGACTCCTGCCCTTACAAGGGCAGTCCACAGCTAGCCCTATATTCCACATGCCCTGCACTTTCCCTATAAGGAGCGTCCCAACGCGTTTCATCCAAGTAATTCTTCAGGGGACTAACTTGTTTAAAGTGCCATAGTGCTATAGCTAAGAGACATACATCCTCCCGCTCTCTATGCTATCTGCTGTCTGCAGGGAGCGGAAGGAAAAGGGCATATCATTATGTTAATCCACACATATTGCCGCAATTAATTAATTAACGCATATATGTTCAATCATACCTGGCATACCAGTCATCCCCCATTATTTGGTTTAACTCTCCCAGGGCGCGCGCCATGATTCGCGCAAAAAACGCCCCACAATGACATCACTGGAAAGGAAAGTCCCATGTATAATGAGCGGATGAAGCCCCATTTCCGGTGGAATCAAAAAATGGTGAATGCCCCACTTCCGGTAACAAGCCTCATACACAGACGGCACACTTCCGATTCACAAGACACACTCGTACTTGGCGTGTCAAACACACCATGCAAGGCGACCTAACCCAAACAGGGAGCGCGCGTCATAATTCGCGCTAGACACCGCCTCAATAAACTCCCTGAAACTGATGTCGCCCCACTTCCGGTGAAAGCAAGATGGTGGTTGCCCCACTTCCAGTGACGTCCATCAGCCAAACGGCGCCACACTTCCGGTTAGTGGGGGACACATCTTGCCACACTTCCGTGGATGCGGCGCCCCCCCCCCCAGCATCACCATCAAGGAAAAACATTTCAAAATAGCGAAAAAGGGACATATATAGATAATGTAAGATAATTAGAAAATTTGTCAATAATAACCAATCATAAATAAAAACACCGGAGAGGAACAATAATTCACCCCATATATTTATATGAAGGCGCAGCATTGGAGCATATCCAAGTATCAAGAATGCAAATGGCGTCCGATTAGATACTAGCATATAACGGACGCTACCGATTGAAATGCGCATAAAACAAAATAAGCGGCAACATGAAATGCATATATAGGCATATAATACACATGTATACACATGCCAATCCCCAATATTAGGTGACAAAAAGGTGATTCAGGCTTAGAAAACAATCCAAACTGTAGATCAAAGTGTCCCTCTTTTGCGTTACATCTCCCACATGTTCACCAATTCTCCTATTAAATTCTCAAATCGTTTTTCCAACGTACTCCAATCCGCATTTACAGGGACACTCCAATCTCAAGGCATATTCATGGTATGCATTAGGGGCAGATTTCATATCTTTCTTTTACTGCCATTGACGGGGTCCTTAATCCACAAAGAGGAGGCAACTGGGATCAGTTGCTGTTGCAGCATGAGGCTAAGTGGATATTCTACTTGGACACTGTAACACCTAAAGGCCTCAATGAACAGATTAATTTTAATTGTTTTATTTGAATTCCTTCCTTTTCTTTCCAATTTTTGATCTACAGTTTGGATTGTTTTCTAAGCCTGAAATCACCTTTTTGTCACCTAGTATTGGGGATTGGCATATGTGTATACATGTGTATTATATGCCTATATATGCATTTCATGTTGCCGCTTATTTTGTTTTATGCGCATTTCAATCGGTAGCGTCCGTTATATGCTAGTATCTAATTGGACGCCATTTGCATTCTTGATACTTGGATATGCTCCAATGTTGCGCCTTCATATAAATATATGGGGTGAATTATTTTTCCTCTCCGGTGTTTATATTTATGATTGGTTATTATTGACAAATTTTCTAATTATCTTACATTATCTATATATGTCCCTCTTTCGCTATTTTGAAATGTTTTTCCTTGATGGTGATGCTGGGGGGGGGGCGCTGCATCCTCGGAAGTGTGGCAGGATGTGTCCCCCACTAACCGGAAGTGTGGTGCCGTTTGGCTGATGGACGTCACCGGAAGTGGGGCAACCACCATCTTGCTTTCACCGGAAGTGGGGCGACATCGGTTTCAGGGAGTTTATTGAGGCGGTGTCTAGCGCGAATTATGACGCGCGCTCCCTGTTTGGGTTAGGTCGCCTTGCATGGTGTGTTTGACGCGCCAAGTATGAGTGTGTCTTGTGAATCGGAAGTGTGCCGTCCGTGTATGAGGCTTGTCACCGGAAGTGGGGCATTCACCATTTTTTTTGATTCCACCGGAAATGGGGCTTCATCCGCTCATTATACTTGGGACTTTCCTTTCCAGTGATGTCATTGTGGGGCATTTTTTGTGCAAATCATGGCGCGCGCCCTGGGAGAGTTAAACTATATAATGGGGGATGACTGGTATGCCAGGTATGATTGAACATATATGCGTTAATTAATTAATTGCGGAAATATGTGTGGATTAACATAATGATATATATATGCCCTTTTCCTTCCGCTCCCTGCAGACAGCAGATAGCATAGAGAGCAGGAGGATGTATGTCTCTTAGCTATAGCACTATGGCACTTTAAACAAGTTAGTCCCCTGAAGAGTTACTTGGATGAAACGCGTTGGGACGCTCCTTATAGGGAAAGTGCAGGGCATGTGCAATATAGGGCAAGCTGTGGACTGCCCTTGTAAGGGCAGGAGCCTGGGGATCAGTTAATGGTTAGCATGTAAAGGAATTGACAGGGTATTGTCTTCCCATCGCTACCTTCCTGTAGGTATACAAAGTATCCCTGGTGACTCCTGACCGTCTGCATAAACCGGTGAGATTGTTCCTTTCTTTTGAAATCTCGTTATAGAAGGCTATGAACCTGTTGGTCTGGCCTACGAAATATATATGTGCGAGGGGCGTGGCTATGCCGTGAGAGGGAGAGGACGCTGGTGAGGAGAGCTCTGCATAATCCTGACTGATCCTGGTCTCTAGACCCTTTCCTAATAACCCACTTGCTGCTGACTGGATCCTCCTTGGACGCTGGGACCCCCTGGACACTCCGTGGCAGTTCGGGAGACGGCTTCTGGGAGCGGGCGACGGGGGGAGATAGGAGCGGGCGGCTGGTTCCCCCACGAGGCGGTGGCCATCTTGGGCGCGCAGCTCAACTGCTGAGAGCTGCAGCGCCGGCTTCCCACTGCTGCACCGCCGCCGGGGAGAGAAGTAATCTGATTGATAACCCGGGGGAGCGTGAGGTGAGTGCCCTGGGAAACGGGCCCCTGCGCGGTATCCCTCTCTGCCCATCCACTCACTACCGGCTGGCGCCATCAGAAAGGGAGGCTTTGTGCACCCTCCCTCACTGCAGCTGCCTCTGCGGGACCCCCTCCCTCCCCGGGCCACAAAGATTATCTGGACTGTGCCTAGCTGCTGCCCTGATACTCCATCAAACGTCCCTCTGCAGTTTGATTCATAATTAACTGTTACCAGCCCGCTGTGATACCCATCTGTAGTGGGCAATACCTGGATTGCACACCTTAATTTGTTTTATCAGCTGCACTGCAGACAATCATGAGCCGACTTAAGGGGCCGAGAGCGGCGGAAAAATTAAAGGAATTTGCTAGACCTGACCCCGCTGAAAGTGCGCGGCACAGTAGGAGCACATCCTCTCAAGTTCAGCGCAAAAATCGCCAGTCTGGCGGAGAGGAGGAGACGGATCAGGAAGAATTGACCCTTAAACAAGCGTCTGCGCAGTTGATGCAGGCTATCTCATTGACCAGGACATCCCTGACAGAGAAAATTGAGGATGTTTATACGGAGGTGGGGAGACTCCGTCAGGATATGCAGGCCATGAAGGGACGCATTACGGAAGTGGAGACGAGGGTGTCCAAGGTGGAGGACACCATTACACCCATGGAGGCTAAATTAACGAAGGTGGCGGGCTCCATGAATGCCTGGAAGCAAAAGGCGGATGATTTAGAAAACAGAATGCGCAGGAATAATATACGTATTGTTGGACTGCCTGAGCGCTCGGAAGGTCAGCATCCTGAGCAGTTTCTAGAGGTTTGGCTTAAGACCTCCTTAGGGGACGAATTCTCCTCAATGTTCGCCGTTGAAAGAGCTCACAGGGTCCCTACCAGACCCCTACCTCCGGGGGGCCCCACCTCGACCATTCCTGGCACGCCTGCTCAACTGCAAGGACGAGAGACACCATCTTACGCCTGGCGCGCCTGAAAAGTCCTATTAAATTCAATAATGTTGTCATTTCCATCTTTCCGGACTTCTCCGTGGAGCTGCAGAAACAGCGGGCGCAGTTTTTCGAGGTCAAGAAGCGACTCAGAGACAGGAATATTGTATATTCTATGATATATCCGGCCCGGCTCCGAGTTGTCCATGAGGGTTCTTCTGTATTTTTTACGAATCCGGCGGAGGCGACTGAATGGCTGCGATCCCTTGGGGGATCCCCGGCGAGGGAGTCCTAATGCGGCGACTGTTATTTCTGATCCTTTCAACCAAAGGTCTAATTGGAGCTCTCCCGGCTAGTTCCCAGATACCAGCTATACCGGACACTGTGCTCAGTGATGGTATCCCCTTGTTCAATTTCTGTTGGGGGCGTAAGACTGTACGCCTATGTTACTAGGTTCCTGCTTTGCTTTTGCGTTTTCTTTTTTAAAAGTTTTTTTTATGTTTGTTGTTGTTTAGATAGAGGCTGCAACCGACGTCAAATTCTGCTATCTGTGTGGACTCTCTGCACCTGGCTCGGGCACCATTATACACCATATTTGAATGGATGGTAATGGATTCTGAGCTGATTTGTATGACCTGGAATGTGAGGGGCATAAAAACCCCTCGCAAGAAAATTAAGGTATTCTCACAGGTCAGACATTGCCGTCCTCACATATTGGCCCTAGTGGAGACGCACCTGACCAGGGATACAGTTCGGTGGGTGCAGAAGCCGTGGGTGCAATGGTTTATGCATTCTTTTCACACCAGCTACTCAAGGGGAGTTTCTCTGTTAATTCATAAGGATGTTAGGTGGGAGGTCAGGGAAGCCCGGAGAGACCCCGAGGGACGATTTGTGTTTGTTCATGCGCTGATTGACTCTCGGAAATATGTCATCCTTTGTATTTACAATCGCCCTCCGGCCAATATATCAATTCTCCAGAGGGCATTGAGCTTCGCTTTAAGTTACCCAGACGCACATGTCATCTGTATGGGAGATTTTAATCTGGTCATGCATAGCCATCTTGATAAATTGAGACTGGGCGATGGAATACAGGGTGGGGTCCCCCCCCCCGGGCTCATCCCAACTGTCACAATTCATGGCGGGTAGTGGGTGGCTAGATCTATGGAGAGTGCACCATCCAGAGACGAGGGAATACACTTGCCATTCCTCCACTAAACGCTCTCTGTCTCGCATAGACTACATTTTTGGATCCAGCGGTTTGGCGGCGTGGGTGGAGGACATTAAACACGGGAACAGGGGAGTTTCGGATCATAGTCCAGTCATTCTCAAACTTAAATATGGGCCATTGACTAACAGAATGGCATGGAAGCTGAACCCTTTTTGACTGAAGTTGATAACACCCCCTGATAGAACGATTGATCAGCTACGTTGCTTCGTCTCCTCCCACCCCGAACCCCGAAATATTAATGTATTTTGGGATGCTCTTAGGCTAGTTTCACACTTGCTTTTTTTTGCAGCGCGTTTTTCCCGCAAAAAAACGCATTGAAAAAACGCATACATAAGCATACAACTGCTGCGTTTTTTTCAAGCATTTTTATGAGCATGCATGAAAAAAACGCAGCGTTTTTATGCGTTTGTATGCGTTTTTAGCGCGTTTTTACCGCGTTTGCGTTTTTTTCCAACATTTTTAGGTGGCCCCTCACACTACCCAAACCATGACTTTACTAACCCTAACCCTGACCCTAACCCTAACCCTAACCCTGACCCTAACCCTAACCCTAACCCTGACCCTAACCCTTAACCAAATCATACTTAACCCTAACCCAAACCCTAAACCCTAACTAACCCTAACCCTAACCCTAACCCTGACCCTAACCCTAACCCTGACCCTAACCCTGACCCTAACCCTAACCCTGACCCTAACCCTAACCCTAACCCTGACCCTAACCCTTAACAAAACCATACTTAACCCTAACCCTGACCCTGACCCTAACCCTAACCCTAACCCTAACCCTAACCCTGACCCTAACCCTAACCCTGACCCTAACCCTTAACAAAACCATACTTAACCCTAATCCTGACCCTAACCCTGACCCTAATCCTTAACAAAACCATACTTAACCCTAACCCTGACCCTAACCCTAACCCTGACCCTAACCCTAACCCTGACCCTAACCCTAACCCTGACCCTAACCCTTAACAAAACCATACTTAACCCTAATCCTGACCCTAACCCTGACCCTAATCCTTAACAAAACCATACTTAACCCTAACCCTGACCCTAACCCTAACCCTGACCCTAACCCTAACCCTGACCCTAACCCTAACCCTAACCCTAACCCTGACCCTAACCCTTAACAAAACCATACTTAACCCTAATCCTGACCCTAACCCTGACCCTAACCCTTAACCAAACCATACTAAACCCTAACCCTGACCCAAAACCCAACCCTAACCCTGACCCTGACCCTAACCCTAACCCTAAACCCCCTTAACTAACCCTAACTCTAACTCAAACCCCTAAATTCCATGGTTAAAAAAAAAAAACGCATATGCAAAAAAACGCTTACATGAGCATGCCAGTGCGCACATATGCGCATCCATAGGCTATAATGGCCCTTTTTAGCGCAAAACGTGCGCATATGTGCGCATGCGCTTTTTTGCAGGGCCAAAAAATGCAACATGATGCGTCTGGAAAATCCAATCGCACACCCCAAAAAAACGCAGCGCATGAAAATCGCATACATGCGCTTACAAGCGCGCAAGTATGCGCACCCATGTTAAAGATAGGGGAAAAAACGCATGCGCAGGTTAGCGTTTTTTTCCAGCGCTAAAAAACGCAAATGTGAAACCAGCCTTAAAGCCTATTTACGGGGTTGTTTATCCTCTATAATTTCTCACATTAAGCGAGTGACATCGGAGGAGGATGGCGAGATGGAGCGACGTCTGAAAGACTCGGAAGCAGCCTATATATCGGATCAATCTAACAGTAATAGGATAGAATGGCTGACCGCTCAAAGGTTATATGCTCAATACATGGACACCAATACGAAACGTAAATTATTTTTTGCCCGGCAGTCTTATTTTGAGATGGGGAATCAGGCGAGTAAGTTTCTGGCCTACTTAGTACGACAGCACAATGCAACCAACACAATTCTACAGATCCGTGATTCGGATGGTACATTGGTCTCCTCAACTGAGGAGATACTAAGGTGCTTTTCTGACTATTATGGCTCATTGTACAATTCTAAGACAGATGTGGATGGCCCAGAGTGTTTGGACTATTTGTTAGATATAGAGTTTCCCACGCTAATTCCTTCCCAACAGGCCTATATGGATGCTGAGTTTACTCTAGAGGCGGTAGAGGATGCCATACAAGGCATGGCCTCCGGGAAGGCCCCTGGGCCGGATGGATTTCCTGTGGAGTTATATAGAAAATATCAGGATATACTGGCGCCTCTTTTGTTGACAGTGTTTCGTGGGATTTGGGAGGGGGGATGCATGCCGGAGTCTTTTTATGAGGCCAATATAATAGTTCTAAAAATGGAGGGGAAGGACCCTTTGGATTGTGGATCGTATAGGCCTATATCACTAGTAAATGTGGATTATAAAATTTTTACAAAAATTTTAGCCAAAAGAGTAAATACCGTTATATTGGATCTTGTACACCCTGATCAGATGGGTTTTATGCCGGGTAAGAGCACTTCCACAAATATCAGACGTGTCCAGTCAGTGGCCCAATATAGTTCTCTGGTACAGGATAATGAATGGGCATTGGCATCACTAGATGCGGCCAAGGCCTTTGGCTCACTTGAATGGCCTTTTCTCCGTGCATGTTTGCAGAGATATGGATTTGGCGAAAGATTCCAAAACTGGGTCAATGTCTTATACATGAAGCCCAAGGCCCGGGTCATCGTAAATAGCTCCATATCTGAATCATTTTCATTGCATAGGGGAACCCGTCAGGGGTGTCCTCTCTCCCCGGCCCTTTTTGCTCTCGCTATTGAGGCGCTGGCAATTCGTATAAGATTATCCCCTGATATCGCTGGTATAGAGATAGCGGGTCGGACGGATACCATAGGCTTATACGCTGATGATATGGTGATATTTATGGACAAAGCAGAGGAAACCCTGACAAGAGTGATTACTACCATAAATAAATTTAGTAAATATTCTGGCCTTTACATAAATTGGGATAAATCTGCTTTGATGCCTCTTTCCCATGCTCCAATGCCACGACTTGAGACTCTCTCCCTGCTGCCCATCCATCGTGACCAGTTTCAAATATTTGGGGGTTCATATCTCTAAGGGCAGTAAATTTGATCTACAACTCAATATACAACCACTGCTGGAGACGGTTAGGGGTAAGTTTGCGATCTGGGGTAAGCTTCCATTGTATGTAGCCGGACGTATTAATTTAATTAAAATGATATTACTCCCCAAGCTTAACTACTTTCTTCAACATAGTGCGGTGGTGGTGCCCAAATCCATTTTTGCTCATTTAAATTCCCAAACCACATCCTTTATTTGGGGGAAAGCCAGGCCCAAACTAAAGTTGACCACTCTACAGAGGCCCAAGAGGGGAGGGGGAGCAGCATTACCCAATTTCTTTTTAGATTATCTAGCTGGACAGGCCAAGGCCTTAAGTGCATGGATGCCTGGAAGCCACCTCCCGAATTCTGAGAGTCATTTTCTTCATGCTGCAGGGACTGGTTGCCCACTAGGTATTTTAGAAATGAGGAAAATAAATGTCCCGAGACTGCTGCCTCTGCTCCGTCTGGCACGATCAATATGGAGACAGATTAAGGGGGTGGTTGGATTTGGCGATGTTATAGCTGAAATGCCCCTGTGGAATAATGACTACCTCCCGGTGCTGCGTGAACATCCGTCTGCCGAGTTCTGGGTTCAGTACGGTGTCTCTACGATAGGTGATCTATACGATCATGGTACTTTAATATCCTTTGCGCAATTACAAGTCAATCGCGGTGTCCCGAGATCCCAGTTTTTCCATTATCTACAACTAAGGTCAGCTTTTCAATCGCATATGAGAAATTTAGATATGAGTGATGCCATTTCGTCTCTGCCCTTGATAGAGATCCTCAAGTCACAGGGCCCTCAAGGTCTCATCTCCTCTCTATATACATATATGTTGTCAGTGGGGACAGAATGTGCCATAGACTCCGTTAAGAAGAAATGGGAGAGGCTCATTCCTGATACACGGGATGAGGAATGGGAAGAAATTCTGGAGTCACCAATCTGGGTGTCTCCGTCTGCCAACAACAGGATGATACAATTGTACATTATTAATCAATCATATTTGACTCCAACTCGACTCTTTAAGATGGGCCGATATCCGTCATCGGAATGTTTGAGATGTCATTCAATGGATGCAGACTTTATTCATATGATTTGGTGCTGTCCTGTTGTTGTGCAATTCTGGAGAGGGGTGACGTCGTTATTAACATCCTTGGTACAAACGCCTGTTCCCCTCGAACCGCTGATATGTCTGTTTGGAGTGTGGAAAGAGGAGACGTGGGGTCATTATGTTGGGATTTTTTTACGGGAGACACTGGTCATGGCACGAAAGATACTGGCACTACGATGGATGGGGAATTCACCTCCTTCTCTTGGGTCCTGGATCACTCTCGTAAATTCGATTATCCCATATGAAAGGACACTGTATCAGAATAGAGGGTGCTCAGGTAAATTTAAAAAGATTTGGGAGAGATGGAACTCCTCTCACTTTACCTTGCAGAGCGGAGATGTCGCACAATAAACTGCTTGCTATATAGAAGTAGGCTGCAGAATAGTTAATGTTTTAGTAGATGTCGGTTGAGTTTAGAAGCCAGGCAGGTTTTATTACTGGTACAATAACTTAACACCATTGTGATTCAATTGATATTATGTCTGCTTTATTTACATACAGTTGATGCACATATTATGCCTCATGTCTTCATGCTAATTGTACATATCTATTTTGTACTAGGCTTAACATTTTGCACTGAATGTATGTATTGTAAAACTGCTTATGGTTTAATAAACGAATTAAAAAATATATATATATATGTGCATACATGTGCAATTGGCTATAGCATTGTGCTAATTTTTTATTTATGCTGTATCCATTATATAGATTGTTTTCTGATTTATCAGTTACATTCTACAGTATATCCCTATGTGATGCGTTTGGGTGCTTGCAAATTATCCTTTGAGGATCACCCATTTATTTTCCATCTCATTTTAAATTCACTTGTGGGTGACATTATTATTTTTTGGTACTTTTTAATTTGTTGTATTAAAAGTTATATTTTATCTCATTTGCTGCTATATAAAACAATAGATAGCTAGGAAAATCCCAGCATGTAGCCAGCGCTCCCATATAGAGATTCTCATAGATGTTATATGTAAATATCTGCTTTATTGAGGTGATAAAATATTACAGGGCAACGCGTTTCGAAAGTCGAATTGATGTTAATTTAATTATCTATCATTAATATATGTAAGTGTAATAATTCTTACTGATCTTCCATGGCCTAGCTGTAATTCACTTGTGTTATGACGCTAGTATGTCTGAAGTTCCATGAAGAAGCATAGAACTACATGGGAATATGAATGGGAAAGGTTCTTAAGTGGCATTTTATTCACACCATAAATCACAGACAAGTCACCCAGCGAGAGTGAGTCAGAGAAGAATTGGATACTAACTGAGCAACTGTTCTCCTCCTACTCCTTATGTGTCATGAGATGCCGTCTGTCTTTGATGTGTCTGCTGTTCTCTTTTGTAGGCCCATAAATATCAAGTGCTCTTCTGTAGACTGACTGCTGTTTCTCACTGAGCCAAGCCATTGTCGGCCTATTTCAGCAGATGCTCTTTGTACTACTGTGATTTAGTCTACTTTGGTATGAAAGATAAGACACCCGAAACATCTCAATTACTTATTTACCCACTTTTAGAAATGATCCAATTTCCTTATTATACATTCATATTACTTTATACAAGCCACTATCACTGTTTATTGCGAGGGAAACAGATAACAGTTTACAAATGTTTATTATTTAGATGCGCAAATGAAAATGACTAGTCCTTAAAAATATACAGTGTGTACGTAAAGTATTCAGACCCCTTTAATTTTTCACTCTTTGTTTCAATGCATTCATTTGGTAAATTCAAAAAAGCTCATTTTTTTCTCATTAAAAGTACACTCTGCATCTTGACTGAAAAAAACAGAAATGTAGAAACTTTTGCAAATTTATTAAAAAAGAAAAACTGAAATATCACATAGTCATAAGTATTCAGACCCTTTGCTCAGACACTTGTAAGAGGGGCCAGGACGGTAGTCGCAGCCGAGGACATCGGGGCTCTGGTGTCCTGACCTCCTCCCGCAGAAATACCGTCAGCTTCTACCGGCATACCTGTTTGGGGTGCTGGTCCACGGACAGGGATTCCACTACGGTGCGACCCTGCTCCTGTACACTTTGATCCAGTGCTCAGGGTTCAAATAACGGACACAGATACCAGTTCTGATGCCAAATCAACGACTTTACTTCTTCAATGGTCCCGGACACATCAGTTACATTACAGTCCACACAGCATTCCTCCTGCACTTTCCCTTGCTTACCTTCTGTATCCCCACACACATTACGGGGTAGTAGCGCCCTGTAGGACCTCAGAACATAGGGGAACCCGTTCATCCACTTCGCCTCAGACTTGCAGGCTGCAGCCCTATTTAAGATGTGCCACATGGTGAATACTCTGCGCCCTGCACTACTTTTGGACCACTTCCTCCATTCCGTTCCTGCTGCTGCCATAAACTGTAATTTCCCTGGGTGCTCCGGTCTTATCCAGCACCCATCTGACTGTGCCAGTGCTTTTCTTCTTTTCAACAATGTTGCGTAGCTGCTATTGTGTCCTGGGCTTAGAGCCCTTGTAGACACTTCGGGCCTGCTCGCCCTTCTCCCTTATTCCTATAACCTACACTTGCTTAACCCATAGCAGCTCCTCCTACCGTTAACTCTTATGTGAACTACCTATCAACTATACCTAACAAGGCCAACTAGTATACCCAGTCTATGGAGCTATATACTAACGGTGCCCTCCGCTATTGAACCCGAAGGATGCACTGGCTTACCCTAATCTAAGCATTAACATACGGCATATAATACAATATACTAAAACTTGGTAACACATATAATGTGGCAGTACCAATAAACAGGAGGTAATACACCATAGTGTTGCAGTAACAAAGATCATAATATCTGTACATCATTTACAATATATGTTAATATTAGAACTCCTTAAAGGGGAGGCGGCATTAAAGGGATACTCTTTCAATCCCCTACACACTCATATTTAAGTCACATGCTGTCCATTTGCTTGTGATCCTCCTTGAGATGATTCTACTCCTTTGGACTTGGAGTCCAGCTGTGTTTAATTAAACTGATAGGACTTGATTTGTAAAGGCACACACCTGTCTATATAAGACCTTACAGCTCACAGTGCATGTCAGATCAAATGAGAATCATGAGGTCAAAGGAACTTGCCAAGGAGCTCAGAGACAGAATTTTGGTATGTCACATATCTGGCCAAGGTGTGATGTCACGTGTGACTGGATACACCACCTCCAGCAGGGCGAATTTCTATTACACTCATGAACATGGATGCACCGCCTCCAGCAGCGCGAATTTAAACAGAGTTAAGGGAAACACTGGGGAAACCGATACAATGGAGGGCCCTGCAATAGGGAACGGGGACGTGGAGACCTTCTGCACTCTCCCGAGTCAGTGTCCCTACACTCCTGACGATCCCTAGGCAGGTTCCACACCTGGCGACGAGCTGGATACCTCAAATCCCTAGCTCGCCCTGCACCTATCCCTTTCTAGTGAATTGGACGGTGCAGAAACTAATCCTACCACTGCACTAATACACACACAAGGAAAGTAACAAACAGGGAAAAGCACTTAGCTTTGCTCTGTTGCTATTGCTCCCAGCAACAGAGTACAACACCAAAGTTCAGCTTCACCCCTGAAGCTCGACACCTGAATTCAGCCTCCGCCTGAAGCTATTACACCAGTGCTCCCCTGAGCTGCAAGCAACTCCTTTCTGAAGTTCCTTCCTTCACCAGACTTGGTTAGAAATGAGCAATACACACCAAACCTCAGTGATACCACCTGCTACTCCTTTATAGATAAGAGCCAGGGTATCACACCTGCTTCATAATCACGTGCACTCACACTAGCGGCCACCTTCCTTCACCAGATTTGGTTGGAAATAAGCAATAAACACCAACCCTCAGTGAGACCACCTGCTACTCCTTTATAGATAGGAGCCAGGGTATCACACCTGCTTCATAATCACGTGCACTCACACTAGCGGCCACCGGGGGGCAACTGAACTAAATTCACCAGAGTGCAATGACCCTAACGGCCACCGGGGGCAAAACTAGAACTAAAACAACCACAGTGTAATGACCTTAATGGCCACCGGGGGCAAAACTAACTTTAAGCAAACAGATTAAAGGAAAAAAATGGTTACTTGTGCAAAATCTGTCATAATCCAACCTGGATCATGACATAAGGTTACAAAAGAATTTCTGCAGTACTCAAGGTTCCGAAAAGCATACTGGCCTCTATAATCCTTACAAGTTTGGGACCATCATAAATCTTCCTAGACCTGGCCTTCTAGCCAAACTGAGCAATTGTGGGAGAAGAGCCTTGGTGAGAGTGGTAAAGAAGAACCCCAAGATCACTGTGGCTGAGCTCCACAGATGCAGTAGGGAGATGGGAGAAAGTTCTACAAAGTCAGCTATCACAGTAACGCTTCACCAGTTGGGCCTTTATGGCAGAGTGACCTGACGGAATCCTCTCCTCAGTGCAAGACATATGAAAGTCCGCATAGAGTTTGCTAAAAAACACATGAAGGACTCCCAGACTATGAGAAATAACATTCTGTGATCTGATGAGACAAAGATAGAACTTTTTGGTGATAATTCTAAGCGATATGTGTGGAGAAAAACAGGCACTGCTCATCACCTGCCCAATACAATCCCAACAGTGAAACATGGTGGTGGCAGCATCATGCTATGGGGTTGTTTTTCAGCTACAGTGACAGGATAACTGGTTGCAATTGAAGGAAACATGAATGCGGCCAAATACAGAAATATCCTGGATTTAAACCTCTTCCAGATTGCTCTAGACCTCAGACTTGGCCAAAGGTTCACCTTCCAACAAGACAATGATCCTAAGCACACAGCTACAATAACAAAGGAGTGGCTTCAGAACAATTCTGTGACCATTCTTGACTGGCGCAGCCAGAGCCCTGACTCTAAACCCAATTGAGCATCTCTTGAGAGACCTGAAAATGGCTGTCCTCCAACATTCACCATCCAACCTGACGGAACTGGAGAGGATCTGCCAGGAGAATGGCAGAGGATCCCCAAATCCAGATGTGAAAACTTGTTGCATCATTCCCAAGAATGGTGGTACTAGCTCAAAAGGGTGCTTTTCAATACTGAGCAAAGGCTCTGAATACTTATGACCATGTGATATTTCAGTTTTTCTTTTTTAATACATTTGCAAAAATTTCTACATTTCTGTTTTTTTTTCAGTCAAGATGGGGTGCAGAGTGTACGTTAATGAGAAAAAAAAAAATGAACTTATTTGAATTTACCAAATGGCTGCAATGAAACAAAGAGTGAAAAAATGTAAAGGGGTCTGAATACTTTCCGTACCCACTGCAGTATTTTACCAGTTGAAAAGCACACAATTATTTTTTCTGTATTCTTGGGCCTCCATATTTTCATTTTAGTGTTATGTAATCTTGTTGTTTTTTATTTTTTTTATTTTTCTATAATAGTTACTCTTTTCGAATTCTCCATAATGCCCACACAATGCCATCAGCAAAGTGTGATGCCTCCAACACAGTATGATGTCCCCACAATGCCCCAACACAGTATGACGTCCCCATAGTTCCCCCACTCAAGATGATGCCCCCACCCCAGTTTCCATACAGACAGTATTATGACCCTACAGCCCCTCCCCAATAGTTTGATGCTCCCATGGTTTCCACAAACATACATTAAGTCCTCAGATTGCCCTCCACAAGTGCTGACTAACAATGTACATCAAAAACTACTCACCTAGCCACCTCAATCCCTCTATGTGCTGCTCTAGTTTGTGCTGATTGTGATTTGAAGTTTCATGTAGCAGGCGCACACACACTATTGATGTCACTGTACCTGTTACACTGAGACTAAAGGCCCCGTCTCACTAAGCGATCTCGGTAGCGAGATCGCTGCTGAGTCACAACTTTTGTGACGTAACAGCGATCTCACCAGCGAGATCGCTGTGTGTGACAGCTATCAGCGAGCGGCCCCCCTGCCGGTATCGCTGATCGCTGGAAGAAACCTCTGGACATTTCTTTGGTCGCTGGTCTCCCGCTGGCCGACACGCATCGCTGTGTGTGACAGGCTGGAGACCAGCGATCAGGTGTAAAAAATAATAAAAAAAATTAAAAATATAGTTATTCTCACCTTCCGACGTCCCGTTCAGCCATCCTGCCTCTCTCCACGCTCCGGTCCCAGTGATCCTTTGCACGAATGACCGCAAGACTTTGTTATCCCTCGAGACTGTGACATCTCGCGGTCATTCGTGCAAAGGATTACTGGGACCGGAGCGTGGAGAGAGGCAGGATGGCTGAACGGGACGTCGGAAGGTGAGAATTATATTTTTTATTTTGATTCTATTTTTTACAGGGGTGGCCAGCGATGCCGCACGTTCGGCATCGCTGTGCTGATCGCTGGTGAAGCTGTCTGTGTGACAGCTCACCAGCGATCACATAGCGACTTACTAGCGATCCTGACACCTTGATATCGGTGTCGGGATCGCTGGTAAGTCGCTTAGTGTGACGGGGCCTTTACATGCTGAATGGGGGATCAGACATCTGATGGTTCCCTGTTCCACCACTATCTTCATCTTTATTAGCATCCTGATTATTCAGATAAGGGCTAATACCGATCAGCGTGAATAAAATCTGTACGATGTTGTTCATGAAAAGTTGGACAAGTGTCATGCGAGTACAATGACATTTTTCTCACCTAGCATCCATATGACATGCGTATGCAATCCATATGCAATGCGATTTTAACATTAGCTTTTACATACTCTAATTTTCTGTCATTTAAAGATAGTTTTCAAGGTAAATATTCTTCAATACATAGATAGCTACAAATATGTGAGTGACAGATATAATTACTACAGTGTGCAGTTTACTGAACATGTATTTAATTAAATTAATAGATTACAGCAAAAAATTACATGGAATCTCTCGAAATTGTGTCAATTTTCAGAGGGAAAGCGGACAGCTGGGGGCAGATGTTTATAGCCTGGGAAGAGGGTAATAAACATGGAGCGTCCCAGGCTATTAATAATAGGCTCACAGCTCGTGGACGATTGTCTTGGTCGGGAGTTAAGTTGTATTGCTTGTATTCGTCTACTTGTCTGGTTTCAATTATTATGTTAACCTGGATTTCGTTGTGAGTCTTTAAATAAAGAATTATAAAAAAAATACATGTACAGTAAGCTAAACAAGCACTGTATTAATTATATATGTGACTCACATATTTGTAGCTATCTATTCTATGTATATATTTATTTATCTATTCTATTCTGATGGGTTACACTGTGATTTTACTGTACTCGGCTGATGAATGAATTTTCTGGGAGATGGGTGCATAAAAATCAGTTGGCACACCCATGGGCTGTGTGATTTATTTTTTTTTCTCGCACCCTTTGACTTGCTTTTCCGAGTCTCATCCGATGTACGAGGCACATCGCAGCAGGCTGGAATTTTTTTTCTCAGTTCGATCTGAGCTGAGATAAAAATTGTAATTCTTTATCGGATTGAACTCGTACATTTTTCTCGCAAATGAGTATGAGCCCTAAGGTTGAAATCAGGATGCCGGGCGGGGTGTAGGCGATGTCAGGCTTCCTCAACTCATTAGCGGTATGCCACTGCTCCTTAGCAACAGAAGCACTGTTGTTTTATAGTGGTAAGGTAACTCCCTCTATAATACTTTCGGTACCCTGCCACATGATTGTGAGGTGTTAGTGGGTTGCTATGAAAGCCGTGAGCCTAAATCCCCAACCCCCCATTCACATTGTAAGGTAGCGCTGTCATTCAGGTAGGGGATACTCGCTTGGCAGCCAGATAATCAGATCCGGCATGGATTTTCCATAAAACCATAACAATCCATGCGGTTTATTCAGGCATCATAAACCCACAGCAGCAACATAAAGTTCATATCCATAGCATAACGTTCATGACAGAGCTTCCCTCTGTTATCCCTGTGGTCACACAGGTTACGCAATGTCCAGCACTCAGGCTTTTCAGCCTCACAGTTATTTCACCCCGTCAGGGTTACCTCATGGTTGCTTCAGACTCCAGACGTTCATTCCCTCCCCTGGGAACTCTCAGATACTGGCAGCCATTACACACAGCCACTCCATGTGCTGTCAGGCTGGAAGCTCCATCTCCCAGTGGGACCTTCCACAACAGACCAACCGGGTCCAAGCATTCACTCTATGTGACCTACCCTGGCCACCTCATATGGTCCGTAGCCACGCCCACCGGGTCACATGGCTACGACCTCATCACAGGTCCTTCACACTCACATATTCTTTTACTACCAGCGTTTCCAGACACACCCCTGGGTGGATTTGTAGGTAGCTGGTCCGCCCGTCTCTCCAGCTACCTGAAGACTTCCCTAAGACATTGACACGGAACCTCAGCAGTATCACTGCTGATCAACACATACACAAGTCTTCGTCTCAAGGCCACCCACCTTGAGATACATTACGATCATTCAGCATCCTACTCCTATCAGGACACTGGAATTGCTTATACGCCTGTCCTGGACCACCCACACAACGCCCCCTAGTGGACACAGTGGTCACTACACCACAACATAGATAGTTGTTGGCCGACAGCTATCTCTCCTGAGTCCCTCATAGACAAGAACAACTTTCCTGGAAAGCATAAAGATCGCAATCTGAAATCCAGTGTGCAGCATCCTTCTCTCTATGGTGGCCACCATACACATTAGACAGTGTTTGGCCAAGTGTAGTCTAAAGTACATGGGGGCCATAATAGAGTCTAAGGCTTTGCTCACACTAACATATAGCATCTGATGGCTCGCTTATGCAAGAGAATTGGTTGCTGTATTCAAATGACAAGCACTGCTGCGAGCGTGATTCAAGTGTAATTTTACTGTGATCTGATTCTCTCTCATGCTTTAAATGGGTCTGAGTTGCAATACCAGAAAAGGCTATGAAGAAGAGTGGTGCTTTTCTCATTTAATTTCAGGCAAAATCTTCAATGAAAACCTCTCACATTGAAAATGATGCCCAATCTGCAGGTACCATGAAATGGATCACATGAAGCTGAGCAGATTTATTGTTACAGTATGTGTGAAAAATACACGTAACTTGTATTTTATTCATTTGTGTATCTAATTATTCAGGCTTTTCAGACAAGTGGGTGGTCCTACTTGGTGACTGACATTTATGTTTGTATACTGTAAGGTGGCTATTATATGCATAGTGGAAGGAAGATAAACCTAGAGTAATCCTAGGGCAAAAAGGGATTAATTGACCATGACTGATTGATTATGAGCAGCTGAACTGCTGCTCACCATATCTTCAACCTTGGGTGTGGTTCACTTGGTAAAATGACACCTGTTTGTCTCACACATGTCTGTGTGTATAGAGGTGTGCAGATCTCCTGGATTGTGTGCCTTTGCTAAAGGACTAAGAAGCTGGACTCTAATGGTCCCGTTACACTAAACGATGCACCAGCGATCCCGACAACGATACGACCTGGTCAGGATCGCTGGTGCGTCGCTACATGATCGCTGGTGAGCTGTCAAACAGGCAGACTCACCAGCGATCAGGACCAGTGAGGGCACTGGTATCCACGGTAAATAGCGGGTAACTAAGCGCGCGCGTCGCTTAGTTACCCTCTGTTTACCCTGGATACCAGCGTGCTCGCGCTGGGAGCTGGTATCCAGGGTAAACAGCGGGTAACTAAATGCACGCGGCGCTTAGTTACCCGCTGTTTACCTTGGATACCAGCTCCCAGCACAAGCACGCTGGTATTCAGAGTACACAGCGGGTAACTAAGCGACGTGCGCGTTTAGTTACCCACTATTTACCCTGGATACCAGCTCCCAGCATCTGCTTACAACGCTGGGAGCTCGCTGATCATTGGTCTCCCGCTGCCACACATAGCGATGCGTGCTGGCCAACGGGAGACCAACGATCAAAAAATGGCCCAGGACATTCCTGCATGATCAGCGATACTCGGCGGGGGGGGGGGCGGTCGCTGATGCGTGCCACACACAGCGAGATCGCTGACGCGTCACAAAATCGGTGACGCATCAGCGATCACGCTAGTGATCTCGCTTACTGTGAAGTACCCCTAAGCCTGGGGGGCTCACCAACACTATTGTATGGATTTGTTACTTTATGTTTCACTTCGTGCCTGGCAAAGGCTGTGTTTAAGTTTTCCTATGATGTTGTATATGAGGACTGAACTTTAAATAGAAATGGTTCCTGTGATACCTCAGATTGCTCCCAGATGAGTGGCATTGTTACAATAGTTCAAAAAGAAAAGGCTTTCAGTCACCGATTAGGACCGTCCACTTGACTGGAAAGCCCAGAATGTGCAGAGATTTCAATAAATATAACACCGGTTATACTGAATCTACTGTATCTGCTCAGCTTCTCATGCTCCATATCATGCTGCCTGCAGATTGAACTGTAATTTCAGACTCCCTTGCTTCTCAATGCAAATATAGCATTCTGGTCTTCTGCAATCTTTCTCCAGTACTAGATAAGACACATTGCTGCAATTCAATAATGTATTGTCCTTATTAATTTAGAAGAGCAATCTGTGGATTAAAGAGGATCAAATAATAAACTAACTGATAATTCAGTCGCATTAGGTAGAATTGGCAAGTACTGTAATTTCAGGATTACCATTTTAGGATTATATGAATAATATGCAACTTTTGTTTCTTCAATTTTAATATAATCAGGGCTGAAACAAAGTGTAGGCACCACTGAAGGGGATGCCGGAAGGGGTGCAATTTGAAAGAAATAGCAGCTGAGTAAACCCTGATTGCCAGAGACAGACCAGTAAGGGCTCATGCAGACGAGCGTATGAATCGGACATGTGCTTTCTAATTTTTAATTGCATAGTACACGGAAAGCACACTGACCCATAATATTCTGTTGGTCTTTTCAAATGAGCAATTGTTTTAATAATAATAATAATAATAATAATAATCTTTATTTTTATATAGCGCTAACATATTCCGCAGCGCCTTTACAGTTTGCACACATTTTGAACACTGTCCCCGATGGGGCTCACAATCTATATTCCCTATCATACAGTCTTTGGAGTGTGGGAGGAAACCGGAGTGCCCGGGGGAAACCCACGCAAACACTGGGAGAACATACAAACTCCTTGCAGATGTTGTCCTTGGTGGGATTCGAACCCAGGACTCCAGCGCTGCAGCTAACCACTGAGCCACCGTGCTGCCCTAATTGTTTTGGTGGGGTACGACTGTCCATGAGAAAATAATTGCAGCATGCACTATTTTCTTTCAAATCTCGGACGAGACTCACCTATTCAAGTCTATGGGTGCCTGAAAATACGGATCCCACACAGAACATCCGGGTGGCATTGTCACGGTCACGTGTGTCTGGACGCAGCGAGTACCGCAAGGCGAACCCATGACACGCGTGATCCTGGATACACCGCCTCCAGTAGGGCGAATTTAAACAATAAAACGTGCAGCTGGATACACCGCCTCCAACTGGCGAATTTAGGTAATACGTTATATATACAGTAGCCTGGAAACCCCGCCTCCAGTAAGGCGAATTTAAATAATAAAGGGGAAACCTTGGTAACAATAACAATGGTGGGCCCTGCGATAGGGAATAGGGATGTGGAGATCTCCTGTACTCCCCTGAGCCAGTGTCCCTGCACTCCTAACCTTCCCTATGCCGGTTCCGCACCGGGCGACGCACGCGTACCTCAAACCCTGACTTGCCCTGCACCTAAACCCTCACTAGGGAATTGGTCGGTGCGGAAACTATTCCCACCACTGCACTAAACACACATAAGGGAAAATGACAATACAGGGGGAACACCACTTAGCTTTGATCTGTTGCTTTCGCTCCTAGCAATAGAGCCCACCACCTGCATGCATCTTCTCCTCCAACCGGATCCATCACCATAACCGGATCCATCACCCTAGTGCAGCCTTGGAGCAGAGTCCACCACCAGTTGCAGCTGCCCAGTAAACAGAGTCCCGAAGATGAGTCCAGCTTCTGCCAAAAAGTCCAGCATGCTCGAGTCCAACTTTTCTGCCAAGAAGTCAAGCATGCTTTAGTCCAGCTTTCAGCAACCAAGTCCAGCATACTGAGTGCAACTCTCACCATAGTCGCCACTCCACCAAGCCATGCAAGCACCTCCTGCAGACACCATAAACTGCGACTCCACCACGCCATGCTAGCCTGTTATGAGCTAATTTTCTGCTCCACCAGTTGAGAGTTCCCCTTCCATTCTCCCTCTGGTGGTGACAGGAGGTAGTGAGGTTGGTTTAATTGGTAGTGATCTGCCACCTGGTGAGGAAGATAACGATTGGATCTCTGGAGTATCAGACTGGATATAAGATAGCTGACATCCTATCCTGGTGCTGGTGACTCAGTCTGCTTCTCAGGTCTTGGACTCAGCTCTGTTCCAGTCTTCTCAAGTTAAGTTTGTTTTTGCTAATGTTCACACTTGCTCTTGTTGGTCAATTCAGTTTTTTGTTTGGTCAGCCAGCCCGGCTGGGCTGTGCTGAATTTCCACTCTTATTTATCTGTATTTGCCAGATTGTCTTTTTTTTTGTCCCTTATTAGATTGGCCTCTTTTTGCTCTGTCTCAGAATATTTCAGAGTGCTGATATAGTGGGAGAAGTCTAGTGACTTCAGGGTTAATTTTGCTATCAGTTGTGTTGGACATTTTTGTATGGTTTTAGGCAGATTGCAGACAGTGTCTTTCCTTTCCTGTCCTTTCTAGTTAGTTTGGCCCCATCGTTTGCTCAGCCTATTTTCCTGCATTTGTTTGTGTTTTCATCTCGTTTCACCGTCAATACATGTGGGGGGCTGTCTTTCCTTTGGGGTCTGCTCTGGGGCAGTTAGTTTTCCTCTTTTCCTGCTTTAGGCTTATTTAGTTCTCCGGTTGTGACGAGGCGTCTAGGACCACCGTAGGAACACTCCACGACTGCTGCTAGTTGCGTGTTAGGATCAGGGGTCTGCAGTCTGCATAGTTACCAACCTCTTTGGTTTTCTGAGACTTAGCTTGTGTTGTTTTTTTATTTCCTCTTTTATTTCCTCCTCGGCGACCCATTCATAACAGAATCACCAGCCATACCGCAGATTCTAGGGTACTCAAAAGCAGGAGGAAAAAATATGCATTTTTTCCTCTTTTTCTCTGGGGCCGTAGGAGGATTTTTTCCTTAATGGAAATTAAGCATTGTCTGATCGTGTGGAGCAGCTCGCTGCTGAAGTGCAGGGAATTTCCGCCTATCTTGCTCAATCACATGCTGTTGAACCCAAAATCCCTACTCCTGATGTGTTTTCTGGGGATTGGTCTAAATTTTTGAATTTTAAGCATAATTGTAAATTATTTCTTGCCTTGAAGCCTAACTCATCGGGAAGCTCTGCGCAGCAGGTTAAAATTGTTATCTCCTTGCTGCGTGGCAATCTCCAGGATTGAGCGTTTTCTCTGACACCTGAAAATCCTATTCTGACTAATGTGGATGCATTTTTTCAGGCCTTGGGGTTGTTGTATGATGAACCTAATTCCATTGATCAAGCTGAGAGAACCCTGTTGGCATTGAACCAGGTTCAGGATCCTTCAGAGTTATATTGTCAAAAATTCCGAAAGTGGGCGGTCCTTACTACATGGAATGATAGTGCATTGGCAGCCCTCTTTTGGAAAGGTTTATCAGAGACCGTAAAAGATGTTATGGTGGGATCTCCTATTCCCTCTGGTCTGGATGGCTCTATGCCATTAGCCATTCAAGTTGATCGGCGTTTACGTGAACGTAAAAATACACGGGAGGCACTGCCACCTTTTGAACAAATGTCTGAACCTATGCAATGTGATGGGGTTTTGTCTAGGGCGCAACGTCGGGAGTTTAGAAGGCGTAATAAGCTGTGTTTTTTCTGTGGAGACGCCTCTCATACTATTTCTGTCTGCCCTAAATGAGAGAAACGTTTTGCACACACATTTGCTGTGGGCAGTATACAACCTAAGTTCCTTTTGGCAATTACTCTGATCTGCTCCTTGTCCACATTTTCCACTAAGGCTTTTGTGGATTCAGGAGCAGCTCTGAATCTGATTGGATTTGGACTTTGCTAAACATTGTGGTTTGTCCATGACGCCTCTGCAGACGCCTATTCCTTTGAAGGGTATTGATGCCACTCCTTTGGCGGAGAATAAACCTCAGTTTTGGACCCAGGTGATAATGCGAGTTGCCCCAGACCACCAGGAAAACTGTAAATTTTTGGTGCTGCATAATTTGCATGATACTATTGTTCTGGGGTTCACCTGGTTGCAAACTCATAACCCAGTTTTGGATTGGAAATCTGTGTCTGTGGTGAGTTGGGGTTGTCAGTGTGTTCTTAGGGACGCTCCTGTTTTCTCCACCTCTCAGTGTCATGATATTCCTGATTATCTGGCTGAATTCTCTGATGTATTTAGTGAGAGTAAGTCTGCGTCTTTGCCCCCTCATAGGAGTTATGACTGTGCAATTGAGTTGATGCCTGGGTGAAAATTTCCCAAGGGTCGGCTTTTTAACTTATCTGTACCCGAACATGATGCTATGCGATCATATATTAAGGAGTCGTTGGAGAAGGGTCATATTAGACCATCCTCGACACCTTTTGGTGCTGGCGTTTTTTTTGTGGCTAAGAAAGATGGTTCATTAAGACCGTGTATTATCGTTCCCTTAACAAGATGACGGTTAAATATCAGTACCCGTTACCTCTGAAGTCTGATTTATTCTCCAGAGTTAAGAGTGCCTGCTGGTTTACTAAGTTTGACCTCAGGGGGACGTATAATCTTGTTCGCATCAAGCACAGGGATGAATGGAAGACGGCGTTTAATACTCCGGAGGGACATTTTGAGTACCTGGTGATGCCTTTTGGGCTTTCCAATGCCCCTTCTGTCTTCCAGTCCTTTATGAATGATATTTTCCGAGACTTTGTGGATAAGTTTTTGATCATCTATGTGGATGATATTTTGATCTTTTCTAGTGATTGGGATTCCCATGTGGAACATGTCGGACTGTATTCCGGATTTTGAGGGAGAATTCCCTGTTTGTTAAGGGATCGAAATGTCTCTTTGGTGTACAGAGGATTTCATTTTTGGGATTTATCTTATCTCCATCGACTATTGAAATGGACCCGGCAAAGGTACAGGCCATTTATGATTGGATTCAGCCTACTTCTTTGATGGCTCTTCAGAAGTTTTTGGGTTTTGCTAATTTCTATCGTAAATTTATAGGTAATTTTTCTAGTATTGTCAAACCACTGACTGATCTGACCAAGAAGGGAGCTGATGTGCTGAATTAGTCTCCTGAGACTGTCTCAGCATTTCAGGAGCTTAAGTGGAGGTTTACTTCAGCTCCAGCTTTACGGCAACCTGATGTCTCACTTCCTTTTCAAGTGGAGGTAGACGCTTCTGAGATTGGTGCAGGAGCTGTTCTGTCCCAAAAAGACCCTGTGACTTCTAAGATGAATCCCTGTGCCTTCTTTTCTCGAAAGTTCTCCCCATCTGAACTCTGCTATGACGTGGGGAATCGGGAATTGTTGGCCATAAAATGGGCATTTGAGGAGTGGAGACATTGGTTGGAGGGAGCCAGACATCAATTTGTGGTCCTCACCGATCACAAGAATCTGACTTATCTGGAGTCGGCCAAACGCTTGAATCTTAGACAGGCTAGATGGGCCTTGTTTTTCATGCGTTTTAATTTTGTGCTCTCTTTTCTTCCGGGCACTAAGAATGTTAAAGCAGACGCCCTTTCTAGGAGTTTCTTTGCTGATTCTCTTAATGTGACCGAGCCTACTAAAATCCTAGGTGAGGGGGTAGTTCTTTATGCCATTTCGCCCGATTTGAGACATGCCCTGGAGGAATTTCAGGAGGATAAACCTGAGCGTTGCCCTATGGGAAGATTGTATGTTCCGGACCAGTGGAGAAAGAGAGTGATGTCTGAAGTTCATTGCTCCGCATTGGCTGGTCATCCAGGTATTTTTGGTACCAGAGATTTGGTGAGTCGGTCGTTTTGGTGGCCTGGCTTATCTCGTAATGTCAGGAATTTTGTACAGTCCTGTGGGACTTGTTCTCGGTCTAAACCCTGTTCTCATTCTAGTGGGTTGCTGATGCCCCTGCTGGTGCCCAAGATGCCATGGACCCATATCTCAATGGATTTTATTTCTGATCTTCCTGTCTCTCAGAGAATGACTGTTATCTGGGTAATTTGTGATAGATTTTCGAAGATGGTCCATCTTGTACCACTCCCAAAGTTGCCATCTTCCGCTGAGTTGGTACCCTTGTTTTTACAACAGGTGGTTCGGTTACATGGGATTCCTGAGAACATTGTGTCCGATAGAGGGGTCCAGTTTGTTTCCAGATTTTGGAAAGCCTTTTGTTCCAATCTGGGAATTCAGTTATCCTTCTCCTCCGCATTTCATCCCCAGACCAATGGGCAGACTGAGAGAACAAACCAGACCCTGGAGTCTTATTTAAGATGTTTTATATCTGCTGATCAAGATGATTGGGTCTCATTTTTGCTGTTGGCCGAGTTTGCGCTGAACAATAGAGCTAGTTCCGCCACCTTGATGTCACCCTTTTTCTGTAATTTTGGGTTTCATCCTCGATTCTCTTCAGGGCAAGTGGAATCTTGTCCTGCCCAGGTGTGGACACTGTGGTTGTGAGAATGCAGCAGATATGGGACCAAGTGGTGGATAAATTGTCACTCTCTCAGGAAAAGGCCCAGCGTTTTTCCAACCGGCATAGGACCATTGGTCCCCGGTTTAAAGTGGGTGATATGGTTTGGTTGTCGTCTAAGAATATTCCTATGAAGGTTGCATCTCCAAAATTTAAGCCAAGATTTATTGGACCTTATAGGATTTTGGAGATTCTTAATCCTGTTTCTTTTCGATTGACTCTTCCAGTTACGTTCAAAATCCATAACGTATTTCACAAATCACTGTTGAAGAGGTTTGTTGAGCCAGTAGTTCCTGTGGCGACACCTCCTGACCCTGTGTTGGTTAAAGGCAATATGGAATATGAGGTAGAGAAAATATTGGATTCTCGTTTGGTTAGACGGAGACTCCAGTATTTGGTCAAATGGAAGGGTTATGGCCAGGAGGATAATTCTTGGGTCTCTGCCTCTGATATTCATGCCAATAAATTGGTTCGTGCTTTTCACCGGACCCATCCTGTTCGGCCTGGTGGCATGGATGAGGGTTCGGTGACCCCTCCTCAAGGGGGGGTACTGTTATGAGCTCATTTTCTACTCCACCAGTTGAGAGTTCCCCTTCCGTTCTCCCTCTGGTGGTGACAGGAGGTAGTGAGGTTGGTTTAATTGGTAGTGATCTGCCACCTGGTGAGGAAGATAACGATTGGATCTCTGGAGTATCAGACTGGATATAAGACAGCCGACGCCCTATCCTGGTGCTGGTGACTCAGTCTGCTTCTCAGGTCTTGGACTCAGCTCTGTTCCAGTCTTCTCAAGTTAAGTTTGTTTTTGCTAATATTCACACTTGCTCTTGTTGGTCAATTCAGTTTTTTGCGTGGTCAGCCAGCCCGGCTGGGCTGTGCTGAATTTCCACTCTTATTTATCTGTATTTGCCAAATTGCCTTTTTTTGTCCCTTATTAGATTGGCCTCTTTTTGCGCTGTCTCAGAATATTTCAGAGTACTGATATAGTGGGAGAAGTCTAGTGGCTTCAGGGTTAATTTTGCTATCAGTTGTGTTGGACATTGTTGTAGGGTTTTTGGCAGATTGCAGACAGTGTCTTTCCTTTCCTGTCCTTTCTAGTTAGTTTGGCCCCATCGTTTGCTCAACCTATGTTCCTGCATTTGTTTGTGTTTTCATCTTGTTTCACCGTCAATACATGTGGGTTGCTGTCTTTCCTCTGGGGTCTGCTCTGGGGCAGTTAGTTTTCCTCTTTTCCTGCTTTAGGCTTATTTAGTTCTCCGGTTGTGACGAGGCGTCTAGGACCACCGTAGGAATGCTCCACGACTGCTGCTAGTTGCGTGTTAGGATCAGGGGTCTGCAGTCTGCATAGTTACCAACCTCTTTGGTTTTCTGAGACTTAGCTTGTTTTTTTATTTCCTCCTCGGCAACCCGTTCATAACACCAGCCCTTCTTCCAGACACCAACATTGAACTCCACCAATCCATGCCAGCACTCCTTGCAGACTCCATAGCTGACTCAACCCCTCTGGCTGGGCTGGCCAGGACTCTCATTCAGCTCCTTCATCACCCATGCTTACTTCCCAAATGACGAACTATCAATATCACCAACGATCATCAAACACACCTGAAACTCTTTTATAGAGCCTCACACCTGATTTGTAATACCTGCACATTAAAACTAAAGTGTAATACCACTCACCACCACCGGGGCAACTTAGAACAAACGACACCACGTGTAATAATTCTAATGGCCACCGGGGGCAATCAACCCACTTTGGCACCAAGCCAAAGGGAAAAAAGTTCACTTTGTCCATTTACTTGTCAGATCCACCTTGGATCATGACAGGCATCCTATTTTTACTGATGCATTTCTATTATAAACCTAGGAAACTGGTTTTGATCATGTACATTTTTAAGTGTAGATGTATCAAAATGGATCAGACATGGACATCAAACAGCTGTAAAAACACAGACATTCGGATGGCACATGTATGAGACTCAGATGAAAATTAGTTGAAAATCGTCTGAGTTTTCTAGATGAAGCTCAGACGATTTCTCATATGCTCTTCTACAGCCAGCCTGACTGTCCTACCTACCAGCACTCCTAGTTAGTGCAGTTGTCTGTAGTAGTAGTTTAGAGCTGACAAATGGCGCAGCTGCTTGCTTGTTAATCTGCGTCTGAGCCTGCATTCTCTCCATACTGGTGGAGGAATCTACCTACGGGTCCCACAGTGCAGCAATCAGCCTGCGTCCCATGCTGGCACTATACTACTACTGACTACTGTACTGATTGTGAATACTGGGTCACTGAATAGTTAATGGTCTCACCCTGGTAATATGGAAGCACGTCGTGGGCTGCGTCAGAACTCAGTCAGCGCTGCCTAGTGCAATAAATAGGTAGCAACAGCTGCCACTTACCTTTAGCATTATTTAATGCTGACTCTTGTCTGGCAAGGGTACCCTGTCTGTACCTGACTGGTAGAGATAAGTGGCAGTGTGACAGGAGTCTGTCTAGTGCAAGGAGTAAGCAGCATTGTGTGTCTCTTCATTAAAGAGGACTGACTCCTGACAGGTAGGAGTAGGCAGCAGGCAGTGGCAGGACTCAGCACTACCTAGTGCGAGGGAAGCGACAGCACTCGTCATTTATGTCTATACAGTATACAGTGTCTATATCTGTGACAGCTCTGTCAGCACAAAATACTCCTGAGCCAAATACCCAGTGCCAAACCCGACTATACTAGTAAATTTATGAAAGGTTACTCTTTTTTTTTTAAATTCATCTGTGTCACGGGTTTACCACAACAGAGGAGAGCCAGAAGACCACAGCGTCTGATTTCTCCCACTCCTGCACTTAATAGAAGCACTTCACCCTCATAGTAAATGGTGCAGGTTTATTTTAGCAGTGCAGAGGTTAATCTGCTCAGTTGAGAGCTGCTGGATGCTTTCCTGCATTAAGGCTCAGCTGTTCACTTTTAGTAACTCCCATCTCCTATATGATCTGGGCCCTAGCTAGCACTCATTGTCAAAGATAGCTTATGCTGCATGGCTGGAGGTTGTTGGTGGTTATTATTGGAGAAGGCGTTTGGTGGATTTATCTGTGACTGTTGCTTGGTTTTGAGTGTGTGATAATTCCCTATCTTCTCCTACTTTGGTTTAACCCAGTCCTCTATTCCATGATGCATCCCTCTGTTATTTGTGTGTGTATAATTTGAATGTTTGGTACTTTCCTTTATCCCTGTTTGTATTACCTTGTTAGTCTGGTTGGTATATTGTGGTACACTACTGCTCCCGTCTTTCCTGTGTGGGGGAAGGTTACAGACTGAGGGCAGATTTAGGAGCTAAGGCAAGGAAGGTGGCCCCAGCATCTTCATCAGAAGTGATCAGGGGAACAGGGTGAGCTAGGGAGGCCTTAGTGTTGGGGACAAGGAAAGAGCCCCTGGTCCTAGGACACCCGACAACAGAGTCGTGACAGTCGGGTACTAAGATTACTCTAATAGATGTTTTTTAGCAGATGGGGTAGTGGACATAGAGCTGTGGCTTTGCTCTAGTGGCATTGCTGAATGGAGCAGCAATGACTTAGGCGGCGTCATTCAGACATCTGTTTTCCACATGTTTTCTGTCCTTGTTTTTCATGTAGCCATTATAGTTGATAACACACTGATTAAACGGTGATGAAAGTCTGATCCAGTACACTGATTAAATTCGGTCTGATATTTTTCACATAGGATAAAATAAAAAATGGTTGTCTGATTGAGGACTAACAGGGTGCTTCTCCTCTGTACATGTTTTGCACAGACAGTGAAAGTAGCAAACATCACAGAGTTTATTTGCCATGTCATTAGCATCAGCAGCACAGGATTGATATGTAAATCTGTAATTACTGGAGCTACAGTTTTTGCATAGTAGTTCAAAAGTGCAACTGCATTGAAGACCTTCAACATGCAAATATTAGCATGTGGGAAGAAAGCCTATACACTGCTCAAAAAAATAAAGGGAACACTTAAACAACAGAATATAACTCCAAGTAAATCAAACTTCTGTGAAATCAAACTGTCCACTTAGGAAGCAACACTGATAGCCAATCAATTTCACATGCTGTTGTGCAAATGGAAGAGACAACAGATGGAAATTATTGGCAATTATCAAGACCAAATCAAGGAATGGTTCTGAAGGTGGGGACCACAGACCACATCTCAGTACCAATGCTTTCTGGCTCATGTTTTGGTCACTTTTGAATGTTGGTTGTGCTTTCACACTCGTGGTAGCATGAGACGGACTCTACAACCCATACACGTGGCTCAGGTAGTGCAGCTCATCCAGGATGGCACATCAATGCGAGCTGTGGCAAGAAGGTTTGCTGTGTCTGTCAGCATAGTGTCCAGAGGCTGGTGGCGCTACCAGGAGACAGGCCAGTACACCAGGAGACGTGGAGTGGGCCATAGGAGGGCAACAACCCAGCAGCAGGACCGCTACCTCAGCCTTTATGCAAGGAGGAACAGGAGGAGCACTGCCGGAGCCCTGCAAAATGACTTCCAGCAGACCACAAATGTGCATGTGTCTGCAGAAATGGTTAGAAACTGACTCCATGAGGATGGTCTGAGTGCCCAAAGTCCACAGATGGGGGTTGTGCTCACAGCCCAACACCGCGCAGGACTCTTGACATTTGCCACAGAACACCAGGACTGGAAAATTCGCCACTGGCGCCCTGTGCTCTTCAAGATGAAAACAAAAAGCAAAAAACACAAATTTCCTGAACTAAAAAGTAAAAAATGAACTGCAAATAATGCATAAAGGTAATAATAATAATAAGGATATTTATTAAACATAATTTTGATCAAAATAATGTACCAGCCATCCCGCCACGTCACGGCAACCCTTGTGGGACAGTCCCGACTCTAGTATTTTAAACCTTTTCACTTGCCAAGTGACGTGAATGTGAATAAGGATCGAGCGACTGAACCACTAGTAAAAGCTTAGGCCAGACAGGATGGTTTTCCCAGCTCAGAAAGAGGGCAGTCACACCCATATATGCACAGAATGCACAATAAAATGAATAAAAAACTGGAGTCTGAACTGAGAAAGTAAGTTAATGTGTATGCACAATGTAAGTGCATATTAACACATGACCATTAACCAGAGAAAACAAAAAGCAAAAAACACAAATATCCTGAACTAAAAAGTATAAAATAAACTGCAAATAATGCATAAAGGTAATAATAATAATAATAATAAGGGTATTTAGCAAACATAATTTTGATCAAAATAATGTACAAGCTATCCCGCCACGGCAACCCTTGTGGGACAGACAGAGATGAGATCCTCAGACCCCTTGTGAGACCATATGTTGGTGCGGTTGGCCCTGGGTTCCTCCTAATACAGGACAATGCCAGACCTCATATGGCTGGAGTGTGTCAGCAGTTCCTGCAAGATGATGGCATTGAGGCTATGGAATGGCCTGCCCGTTTCCCAGACCTGAATCCGATTGAGCACATCTGGGACATCATGTCTTGCTCCATCCACCAACGTCACGTTGCACCACAGACTGTCCAGGAGTTGGCAGATGCTTTATTTCAGGTCTGGGAGGAGATCCCTCAGGAGACCATCTGCCGCCTCATTAGGAGCATGCCCAGGCGTTGTACAGTAGGGAGGTCATACAGGCACGTGGAGGCCACACACAATACTGAGCATCTTTTACTTGTCATGAGGCATTTCCACTGAAGTTGGATCAGCCTGTAATTTGATTTCTCACTTTGATTTTGAGTATCATTCCAAATCCAGACCTCCACGGGATATTAATTTTGATTTACATTGATCATTTTTATGTTTTATTGTTCTCAAGACATTCCTCTATGTAATTAAGATTTGCAACTGGAATACTTCATTCAGTGATATCTAGGATGTGGTATTTTAGTGTTCCCTTTATTTTTTTGAGCAGTGTATATTCTCAATAACCTTTTGTTGATTTACAGTACTGTTTGAACTGAAACCTCAGCCATGTATGCACACACTGACCATGCAGGAACGTGGCGCACACATTGTTAGTGCAGGAGTCGAGCAGATGCACACACATCTGTGTTTCCTATGTGTGCATCTGCTCGGCTCCTGCCCTGAGAGTTTTGGTCTTGCCAAGGATGAACATAGCAGCAATACTTGGATAAGAATTAAAGATAATTTTCTGGATAATCTAAGCTAAAAGAACTAAATAACAAGCGTGATTTTTGAAGAGTCTAAGTGCCTTATTTGACCATCTCATTAATTTAATCTCTTCACAACGTGGCCAATTTCCATTTTTGCATTTTTATTTTTTCCTCCCTTCTTCCCAGAGCCATAACGCTTTTATTTTTCTGTCCACATAGACATGTAAGGGTTTGCTTTTTGCGGGACGAGTTGCGCTTTTGAATGACACCATTGATTTTACCACAGTGTAATGGAAAACGGGAAAGAAAATGTGAAAAAAAAACCCACAATTCAAACTGTTATTTGGGAATTGTTTTTACAGTACATTTTTTGGTAAAAATGAACTCTCAATATGAATCTGCTCATCAGTATTGTTATGGCGATACCCAGCATGTCCTTTATTTTAGTGATGAAAAAGAAATCAGACGTTTCCAAAAAACACAAATTGGAGGTTGTGTCACCATTTTCCGAGACCCATGACTGGTTTATTTTTCGGTCGATGGAGATGTTTGATGGTTTATTTTTTTGCAGGGTAAGACAATGATTTTTTAATATAATTTTGGGATAGATGTAACATTTTGATCACTTGTTACAACATTTTTTTGTGGAATTGCAGCCACCAAAAAAACATAATTTAGGCGTTATTGAATTTTTGTTTACTGATCTAATTAATTTTTTTTATTTTGATTGATTGAATTTTTCTGAATGCGTTGCTACACCACATGTGTGTTTTTTTTTAAAACATTTATTTAAAAATGACTTTAAATGGCGTGGCCAATAATTTATATACACCTTCCCACCTGCTTGTTTTCCTCTTCTTTTGCTACCCCTTCATTTTTGACTGACAGCTCTGGCTTCATATAGAGCCAGGAAGGGAGGAGATAGATGGAAAAAAAGCATATGGGAAGCTGTATATAAATGCCTCACCATGATTCACTGAGCGCCTGGACTTTGTCATTCTGTGCTGACAGAGTGCCTTGAATACCTTTAATTTTGATGGGGGAAAAGAGGGGTGATTGAACTTTTATGTGTTTTTTTTAGTTTTGTCATTTTCTTGAAAACATTTTTTTTTTACTTTTCACAGTCCTTAGTAGTGTAGACTTGAAGCTGCAATCTCCTTATTGCTTGTGCTGTATACAGCAATGCCACAGTATAGCTGTGTATTCTGTAGTAGAAATCACGGTCTCCTTTGACGTTTGGCTATAGGCAGGGTTTCAAAGGAGCTCTGTAATGACAAGCACGGAGATCATTACTAGACTCCCAGCTGTCATAGCAACCCATCGGCGACCCGCGATCATGTCACAGATGTGACTACAGAGGCATTGAATGCAATGCTCCCCCATTTCAGTGAGTGTTAAATGCCAATGTTAGATTGACAGCGGCATTTAGCGGGTTAGCAATCGCAGGTGAATCTCTGCTCAACCTGATTTTGTTAGAGGCAGGTCCTGGCTGTAACACACAGCCATTCAAGGTCGGACTGTCCGGTTCTGTAGGCCCAGGCACTGACACCTGCTGGCATACAGGCCAGCAACTGCCTAGGGTCCCCTAGCTAGTGATGGGCGAGTAGCATTGTTGCTCGGGTCTCCCCGAGCATGCTTGGGTGGTCTCCGAGTATTTTGGCGTGCTCGGAGATTTAGTTTTCGTCGTCTTAGCTGTATGATTTTCAACTGCTAGACAAGCTGAATACATGTGGGAATTCCCTAGCAAACAGGCATTCCACACATGTATTCAAGCTGTCTAGCAGTCGCAAATCATGCAGCTAAGATGCCGAAAACTAAATCTCTGAGCACGCAAAAATACTCGGAGACCACCCGAGCATGCTCGAGGAGACCCGAGCAACAATGCTACTCGCTCATCATTACCCCTAGCTAGTAGCATGTCGCTAATAGTGGCACATCACGCAGCTGCTATGGGCGGCTCCCGGTGCCAGCGGAGCAGCAGCAGGTCATATTCATTTCACTCCAATAGCTTGTACTGTTAGCTGCAAGCTGCGGTTAACACTGACCACGATCAGGGCCGGCAGACCAGGGCCCCCATTGCCCCAGTGGCCCCCAGCCCATGCGGCCGCTATGGAGCAGTGTTACGATCGCGGACGCAGCGTGGCTTACCAAGCCCACGCTCCCATGTCGTCGAACCATAATGACCACGTGGTGTGCGTCCTAGGTGATCGTGGAATGTGGACCCACTGGACCACAGGGGGGACCCGGGCCTACCCGGACTAGGGAAGGGTAGCGACCGGGGTCTGTGGCAGCTGAGCTTGTGGACAAGATGGCCATATGCAGGATAAAAAGACACCACACAACTTCAGGTATGAAGAAACAAAGTTTACTAAAAGCAAAAGACACCAAAACACCAGGTTCCTGATTGCGCACATCACGAAGGAAACATCTCAGGTTGACAGGCGAAGCAAGAGGTCATCATGGGCTGATGCAGTCCAGGGTCATCTGGCACGGGCATCCTAAGAGGACTTCACACTTAGGCCTCAGGAGTGGCACAGGCACAACAGGAGAACATCAGACACCGACCTCGGACTAGCTTCAGACGATGGCAAGAGGTCATCACGGGTTGACGCAGTCCAGGGACGTCTGGCACGGGCATCCTAGGAGGACCACTCTCGCGGCCCACAGGAGAGGCACAGGCACATCAGAACATCAGACACCGACCTCAGGCAGACTTCAGATGATGGCTAGGGTCATCACAGGTTGTTGCAGTCGAAGGTTATCTGGCACCGGCATACTCGGATGGCCTCTCTCTCAGGCCTCAGGCGTAGCACAGGCACAGCAGGAGAACATCAGACACCGACCTTGGACAGCCTTCAGACAATAGCAGGAGCCAACACGGGTAAGACCCCAGGGAATCAGCAGGACATCAGAACATAAACAAGACACGGATAGCACAGGTACAGGAATTTTGGCTCTACAGCACCGGGCATCGGCTGTTTGGGTCCAGGGCTCACTGGCAGGGCCGTCACCGGTGAACAGAGCTGGTGACTCCCGTGAACCACAGAGGAGGAATCCATCCAGGAACATGAGCGGGACCGACTCAAGAGCACAAGTTCGACCACCAAGGCCATGGACTGGACATCGGAACACAGACTGGACATCGGAACACGGATGGGACATTGGAACACGGACAGACATCTGGACACAGGCGGGACCTCTGGACACAGGTGGGACCTCAGGACACAGGCGGGATATCAGAACACAGGTAGGACATCAGAACACAGGTAGGACATCAGGACTCGAGCCGGACATCAGGTCTCAGGCAGGACATCTGGACATCAGGACATCAGGGAGCAAGCCGGGCATCAGAACATCAGGTCTCAGGCAGGACATCTGGACATCAGGTCTCAGGCAGGACATCAGGGCACAAGGCGGACATCAGGTCTCAGGAGGAACATCAGAACTCGGATCGGCAGTGATAGGCTGCGGACATCTGGCTGCGGACATCTGACAGCGATCGGCAGGCTCCGGGCATCAGGCAGCAAAAGATAGGATCCGGACATCTGGCGGAGGACGTCAATCAATGGACATCTAGGAGCGGTCATCAGACACCGAACATCAGTCCGTGGTCATCAGGCTCCGGCTAAGAGACCATGGTCGCCAGGCTCGGGACATCTGGCAGCGACCTAAAAAGGAACTCAAGCGGTCTGGTGCAAGCACCGCGTACTGGACTAGAGCTGGCAGGGGATTGCACTGAATAAGAAGCTGAGCACAGAGTAGCAGAAACGCAGCGGACACACGAGACTCCTTCCAAGATGAACCCAGGTTAGGTCACAGAAAGTCAGTGTCACGATCCATTTTTTGGATCTGTGGCAGATCCGGGCTCTTATATTAAAACTTTTTTCCTTTAAGGCCATCGGGGGTTAATATTAGTTTTTCCCCCCGGTGTTACTGCATTGTGATTAATTATCTATGCAGGTGGAAACCTCTCCCACCTTCCTACATAAGCTCACCAGGTGCACCAACTAACTGTTGGTGATATTGTTTCTCTTTGGAGACCAACCAAGCTGGAGTTCAGGAGCTGACAAGAGTTCTGTGGATCTTCAGTTGTCTGCTGTTTTCAAGTGGCAAGCTAAGTCTTGTCTTTCAGTTTATTTAACCCTGAGGTGTCTGTGTTACCCTTTCCCTGGTTTTTCAAGCAGTTTACTTTATTCCCTGTCTCACCTCCTGGGGAGGGGGTTGGGTGTTTAACTCAGGGCTAAACAGGAGATAGGGACAGGTCGGAGACTTGGGCCTCACTACCATTAAGTGTACCCCCAAGTTGAGGAGAGTCAGGACCCCCCTTTAGTCTTAGGGGCAGTTCAGGGGCCCTGGTTCCACATCCCCTGTTTTCCCCTTACTGCCCCGTGATATTAGGGGCAGTACAGGGGCCCTGGTTCACATTGCCTGTTTTCCCCTTACTGCCCCGTGACAGTCAGCAAAGAGTCACAGTCACTGGGTGCAGGGTTCAAGACACAGAAAGACTTCAGGTAGATAACAGCAGGAATCAGGACTAGGACTTTGGTACCAACACATACAGTGCCTTGCGAAAGTATTCGACTGCCTGGAACTTTTCAACCTTTTCCCACATATCATGCTTCAAACATAAAGATACCAAATGTAAATTTTTGGTGAAGAATCAACAACAAGTGGAACACAGATGTGAAGTTGAACGAAATGTATTGGTTATTTTAAATTTTTGTGGAAATTCAAAAACTGAAAAGTGGGGCGTGCAATATTAATCGATCGGCTCCTTTAACTTAATACTTTGCTGCGCCACCTTTTGCTGCGATTACAGCTGCAAGTCACTTGGGGTATGTCTCTATCAGTTTTATACATAGAGAGACTGAAATTCTTGCTCATTCTTCCTTGGCAAACAGCTTGAGCTCAGTGTGGTTTGATGGAGATAGTTTTGTCAGGAACACCACACTGCACTTGCTCACTGAGCCAGTGCGCGGGTCCTGAGTACAAAAACAGTGCTCAAAGATACCTGTGGAGTGGGGCGGCAGCGGTGACGATGCGTGCTTCAGACTATCAGGACCTGAAGCACGTGACTGCTGGGGGAGTGGCCTAAGCTCCACGGAGCTAGGAGCTGCAGGGAAACTCCTAGAAAGGTAACTACGGGACAAATTACCAAGAGGCATAGACAGGGACGTAAACCAGATCAAACCGGGTCAAAGCACGAGATAGCAGGACAGTGCCAAAGGGTTAGACAGAGCGAATAGTCAGGACGTAGCAATAGATCAGAAAACCAGAACAGGCAATGGACAGTACAATAGGGAGGACAAACTGTAACGGAGTAACAATAGCCAAGCCAGGAGGTCAGAACCGGAGAAGACAATAATACCAAAGCGTGAGACAGAGAACTGAGTGAGGGGACAGACCGGGTCATACACGGGAATCAAACAAGCAATGCAGTATCCACGCACACCAGGGGGGTCAGACACACAGCCAGAATAACAGTATAGCTGACAGGGAATCCTAATCTGGAGTGAGTATAAATACCCCTCCCAGATCCAAAGAGAGGCTGGCAAAAGTAAACCTTGTGAGAACAGGACATTAACCATGTCCTAACCATGACAAGTTTGTAAACAGCAGTTTTCAGCTCTTTCCACAGATTCTCGATTGGATTCAGGTCTGGACTTTGACTTGGCCATTCTAACACCTGGATACGTTTATTTGTGAACCATTCCACTGTAGATTTTGCTTTATGTTTGGGATCATTGTCTTGTTGGAAGACAAATCTCCGTCCCAGTCTCAGGTCTTTTGCAGACTCCAACAGGTTTCCTTCAAGAATGGTCCTGTATTTGGCTCCATCCATCTTCCCATCTATTTTAACCATCTTCCCTGTCCCTGCTGAAGAAAAGCAGCCCCAAACCATGATGCTGCCACCACCATCTTTGACGGTGGGGATGGTGTGTTCAGGGTGATGAGCTTTGTTGCCATTATGCCAAACATATCGTTTGGCATTGTTGCCAAAAAGTTTGATTTTGGTTTCATCTGAACAGAGCACCTTCCACATGTTTGGTTTGTCTCCCAGGTGGCTTGTTGCAAACTTTAAGCTACACTTTTTATGGATATCTTTGAGAAATTGCTTTCTTCTTGCCACTCTTCCATAAAGACCAGATTTGTGCAGTGTACGACTGATTGTTGTCCTATGTACAAACTGTCCCACCTCAGCTGTAGATCTCTGCAGTTCATCGAGAGTGATCATGGGCCTCATGGCTGCATCTCTGATCAGTCTTCTCCTTGTTTGAGATGAAAGTTTATAGGGACGGCCGGGTCTTGGTAGATTTGCAGTCGTATGATACTCCTTCCATTTCAATATGATCGCTTGCACAGTGCTCCTTGGGATGTTTAACATTTTGGAAATCATTTTGTATCCAAATCTGGCTTTAAACTTGAACACAACAGTATCATGGACCTACCTGTTGTGTTCCTTGGTCTTCATGATGCTCTCTGTGCTTCAAGCAAAACCCTGAGACTATCACAGAGCAGGTGCATTTATATGGAGACTTGATTACACACAGGTGGATTATATTTATCATCATTAGTCATTTAGGACAACATTGGATCATTCAGAGATCCACAATGAACTTCTGGAGTGAGTTTGCTGCACTGAAAGTAAAGGGGCTGAATAATATTGCACGCCCCACTTTTCAGTTTTTGCATTTCCACACAAACTTAAAATAACCAATAAATTTCACTCAACTTCACAATTGTGTCCCACTTGTTGATTCTTCACCAAAAATTTACATTTGGTATCTTTATGTTTGAAGCATGATATGTGGGAAAAGGTTGAAAAGTTCCAGGGGGCCGAATACTTTCGCAAGGCACTGTAAACAGGGCAAGTCCGGGAACTCAGACATCGGCTGTCTTTATGGTACATTTAGACACTGAAACACTGACTCCCTAACATTTCTGTTATCTCTTTGATGGATTTCTTCTTTTTTTTTTTTTTCAACCTAATGATGGTCTGTTTTTGTTCCATTGTACACTCTCAGCAACATATTGTATGTTCTCAGCAACAGTTTTCAAATGCAAGTGCCATGTCTGGAATCAGCTCCAGACCTTTTACTACCTGCTTAATTGATGATTGATTAACGAGGGAATAGCCCATGCAGCCCATTAAAGAGTTTTTGCTATAATTGTTCAATTACTTTTTGTCACTTTTAAAAAGCTACGTATCGAAAAGCTGTAATTACTAAACCCTTACTCCAGTTAGGATTTGAATACCCCCAAATTAAAGAAGAGAGTCTACACTTTAATCCCATATTGATTATATAACAGTATCTTGAATATGTTTTGGTCAACGGCTAGAATGACCAAACTTGTGTCACTGTCCAAATATTTCTGGACCCTACTGTAGGTGTAGAGTTTTCAGAGACAGATTGCACAACACATACTGCTACCCCTTGTATTTTCTTATTACGTAAAGATAAATATGTCTCAGTCTCCACCTTATTTATATACCCCTACGGCTATGTTCACACCACTGTTGGAATCTCCGCTGAAGAACATATGCAGCACAGCATCCAGATTTACGCTATGAATGGAAGCCACAACGTACAATGTAATTAGAATGTTCGGGGGGAAAAATAAAAATAAAAGCCAGTACCAACTCTTTGTTTTATAACTAAATTATGTATCGGCAAGATCAGGAAATGGGAATAGTTTTATAATTGTTCAGGTTATTTTTTTTTACTGAAGAATAAAAGTTTACCAAAAACAATTGCATAAATAGATTGCATAACTGTTCTTTTTAACAAAGGCTGCGCACACCGGCCCGGCTGGTGTTGGAAACTGATAAGTACGAAGATGTTTAAAATTAGCAACTCCTAGTGATAAATCTGACCCAGTTTTAGTATATATCCTTTCAAATCTAATCTGTAAATCCTTCCTCTCTGCAGGCGAGCATTAGCATGTCACACAGTTCATTTAGTCGTTCTAAAAATGGCTCTTTGGCTGAGCATGACGTTACATATGTCATTGGTTGTTATTGTGGACATGCTTACGTAAGACTATTGATTGCAGCGAGATAATGGACATTGACAGTGGATGCAGGACTATACATTATGTGATTCTTTTAGGTCTTAATCAATTTAAGGAGCGTCATAAAGCATTTCAGATGCATGTAAAGGACATATAATTGAAATGTGCAGTGTATATCCATATCGATTAAAATGCGGCACGCACCTTGGATTGTCTTTAGCAGTTTATATACATTTTCTTTTTTGCTTTTATTTCTTACTATAACACTTTTGGTTCATTATTTTTTTAAATTTTCTTTTTACTTCTAGTATTAAGTGATGTCCATAGTCGTGGGTGTGACGCTGTAAAAAAATGGAAAACATTACACGTCTAAACTAAATATTTCTTGTTCTTTATATAAGGCTTCATTCAAATGTCCGTGATTTTTCTCCTACATCAAAACTCGGACAATTGTTCATCAATGTTTTGGATTAGAGTTTCATCAGCCGTTGATCATTGTCAATTTTTGCTTTTCCGTATGAGAAAATCACTGATCAAACACTGATGGTAGAAAGTAATAGGAGGAGATTTGCAATTTAATGATCTATTGCAATGTTAATCACGGATTGTACAAAGATGGCGGTGTGCACTGTCAGTGATTTCATGGGTCCATAGACTTGTATGGGTAATTTTCATCCATGATTTGGATAAAAAATGGACATCTTCATGATTTTCTGAGAACTACATGGTCCACAAACAATCAAGGACATGTGAACAGCCCCATAAACTATGGATACATGTCCTATCCGTGTAAAACTTGAATAGAACATGAATAGAACACATACGTGACTCACGGACGTCTGAATGATGCCTAAATCTCACATCAAGCAGCCAAATACAAGGACATTTGCTTTGCAGAAAGTTTCCAGTCACTTCTCCGCCATGCTTTTCCTCTACGTCTCACGTGTGTTCTCTCTTATCTGATGGCTTTGCCTTACTGTTGCAAATGACAGCAGTATTTAGCATGTAATAATTAGGAAACAGTGAACCATGCACCTCTATGGTCTCTGTTTGTCAAAGTGCACCAGTGTATACCATGGACTAGATATTTATTATGACCTATTGTCAATTAAGATCATGCTTCAAGTTACCATCAGGTATCTGTATGGTACAGTAATTGTCATCCTAACACCTATGGCCTGTATAGTCAATGTTCCACTGGAATCTGATTGCTGTTCAAGGACTACCTTGTTTCTTTTTTTGAATCAGATATTTTTTTTTTTGTCACCAGGTTTTGCTGTGTAATCTGTGAGCATGATGTAGGGGAAAAGAGCATGATTCCAGAGACTAATTGCCTACTAGGCTGGGTGTTTTTCTGTTTCATTACAATCAGTGTTTTATCAGCAGGAAATTATCACTACAGGACTATCTCCTAGTCCAACCACTCCCCCAGCACTGATTAACACTATACTAGGTATACAGAAAGCTCTATACACAGCTCAACATCTGAGCTCTGCTAGATCTGCAGCACAGAAAACCGTGATTCTATCAAAACTGCTGCACCGAGTAAACTAAGTGATACCTCGCTGGAATCAGGGTCTCTGTCCATACCAGATGCTGCTATCCAATTATATAGCAGAAGCCTGTTGGAAAATTGGAAAATTCCATTTAAATTTTGGGAATAAAATACAACAGTAAATGCCACAAACCCAACTACATCACCCCCAGCATCCTCTCCAGTACACACACACATATATATATATATATATATATATATATATATACTAGCTGAAGAGCCCAGCATTGCCTGGGCATAGTAACCAACTGTGGTTAGTTATAACAAATTATAATGATTATATTGCACATAAAAACATTTCACATCATATATTAAACACTACAGATTTGCAACACAAATTAACTAAATGATTACCCAAGTATTGATAGTATTTTATTTTCAACTCATTCAAGATTTTTAGTTTTTCCTTTCGATGCAAAGATGAACAGATTTTTGGCAGTTCCAACTCTTGAACAGACCACATAAAGTTGACTATGAGAAAAGCATGGAGATTGCAAATCGATCCCTACTGCTTTCAAGGACTGTCCTGAGCATTGTTAATGGACATTGCAAATAGCAGTTGAACTGGAAACTGGAGGCGTCTAAAATAAAAAAAAAAAGAAATCGGATGGAATGAGTGGAATTCTTGGAATGAAAATGTCCTCTCCTTTAGCACATCCTGTTCCTGAGCTGTGTATCTAACCCTATCCTGTGTGATAATGTCTGCTGAGCTGTGGACCTAATCCTCTCCTGTGTGATACCTTTTGCTGAGCTGTGTATCTAATCCTATCGTGTGTTACTGACTGCTCAGCCGTGTATCTAATCCTACTCTATGTGATACTGACTGCTGATCAGTGTATCTAATCCTATCCTGTGTGATACCATCTGCTGAGCCGTGTATCTAATACTATTATGTGTGTTACTGACTTCTCAGCCGTGTATCTAATCCTATCCTGTGTGATACTGACTGCTGAGCTGTGTATCTAATCCTATCCTGTGTGATACTGACTGCTGAGCAGTGTATCTAATCCTATTCTGTGTGATACTGTCTGCTGAGCCATGTATCTAATACTATTCTGTGTGATACTGTGTGCTGAGCTGTGTATCTAATCCTATCCTGTGTGATACTGTCTGCTGAGCCGTGTATCTATTCCTATCCTGTGTGATACTGACTGCTCAGCCGTGTATCTAATCCTATCCTGTGTGATACTGACTGCTGAGCTGTGTATCTAATCCTATCCTGTGTGATACTGACTGCTGAGCAGTGTATCTAATCCTGTTCTGTGTGATACTGTCTGCTGAGCCGTGTATCTAATACTATTCTGTGTGATACTGTGTGCTGAGCTGTGTATCTAATCCTATCCTGTGTGATACTGTCTGCTGAGAAGTGTATCTAATCCTATCCTGTGTGATACTGACTGCTGAGCTGTGTATCTAATCTTATCCTGTGGGATACTGACTGCTGAGCCATGTGTCTAATCCTCTCCTGTGTGATACTGACTGCTGAGCCGTGTATCTAATCCTATCCTGTATGATACTGGGCTCCCCCTGCAGTCTGTGTCAGAGGGTGGTCTGTGTTGGCACGGTAATAAATTGTGTTATTTCCAGCATTACAGAAGGACCTTAACACCATAGAAATGATACGAATAATAGGCCAAATTGTTTGGTGAATTGGAACGCGCAGGGTTAAAATTTCGCCTCACAACATAGCCTATGACGCTCTCGGGGTCCAGACGTGTGACTGTGCAAAATTTTGTGGCTGTAGCTGCGACGGTGCAGATGCCAATCCCGGACATACACACACACATACATGCAAACATACACACACATTCAGCTTAATATATTGGATATACAGAGTACATTATTTTCATTAAGAAGACAGCAAGGACCCACAGAGTTTGCAGTTAACAAACATTGAAGTGCTAGATCCAGACAAAGTTAATGTCTATCAAAAGGGAAGACCACAGGCAAGGCTCAACATAGAAAACTGGAGTCTGAACTGAGAAAGTAAGTTAATGTGAATGCTCAATGTAAGTGCATATTAACACATGACCATTAACCAGAGAAAACAAAAAGCAAAAAACACATATCCTGAACTAAAAAGTAAAAAATAAACTGCAAATAATGCATAAAGGTAATAATAATAATAAGGGTATTTAGTAAACATAATTTTGATCAAAATAATGTACAAGCCATCCCGCCACGTCATGGCAACCCTTGTGGGACAGTGCCTACTCTAGCCTACTCTAGTATTTAAAACCTTTTAACTTGCCAAGAGACGTGAATGTGAACAAGGATCGAGCGATTGAACCACTAGTAAAAGCTTAGGCCAGACAGGATGGTTTTCCCAGCTCAGAAAGAGGGCGGTCACACCCCTATATGCACTGAATGCACAATGAAATGAATAAAACACAAATCTGAACTGAGAAAAGTAAGTTAATGTGTATGCACAATGTAAGTGCATATTAACACATGACCATTAACCAGAGAAAACAAAAAGCAAAAAACACAAATATCTTGAACGAAAAAGTAAAAAATAAACTGCAAATTGTTATTGTAGTTTATTTTTTATTTTTTACTTTTTAGTTCAGGATATTTGTGTTTTTTTTTTTTTTTTCTTCTAAGGTTCAACATAGGAATTAAAGTTTGACCATGATGCGATCTCCATTTAGACCACTTTTTATGTTCTGACATTGCCTTCCTGACAACTTTTGTTTCTGATTCTGAACACCATAGTGGACCATGACCACATTAAGGCCGGGGTCACACTAACCAACGCAAAATACGGTCAGTATTTTACATGCATAATACGGATGAATGGCCCCTAAACAGTGCTCCGTATGTCATCCGTAATCAAGGTGTGGTCGCGTATTTTGCGCATCTAAGCATCCGTATGTAATCCGTATGGCATCCGTATGGCGAGATTTTCTCGCAGGCTTGCAAAATGGACATATAATGGAGCCCTATGACAGGGTTTCTAACAGAAGCCAAAGAATAGATATAGACACATAGAATGCATAAATAAATATATATATATATATATATATATATATATATATATGTATTCTATGTGTCTATATCTATTCTTTCGTTTCTTTATTAAACCTGTCAGTGTGAGTTTACTGTATAGCGCACTGAATTGCCGGCTTTGCTAAAAGACACCGGGTGCGTATTTCTCGCAAGTCACATGTGTGGTCCGTGTGTAATCCGTATTTTTTGCGCACCCATAGACTTGCATTGGCGTACTACGGCTGTAGAACGCTGACAATCTCAGCATGCTGCGATTGGCACGGAGCGTAGAATACGGATGAGAAATATACGGCTGGTGCGAGGGACCCCATAGAGAATCATTTGTCCGTGTCTAGTGCGTGCTTTTAACGCCTCTCACTCGGCCGTATTCCTCGCCAGTGTGACCCCGGCCTTACTCTTTCTATGGGACCCATAAAGGGTTCTCTGTAATATCAATTTGGGTTTTTGTGCAACTAACTTACAAATAGTCTGCCGAAACTGACACTAACAAGTTTTCCAATTGTCTTCAAAGAGGCCTTCTTGGAACTTCTGTTTTAGGCTAAGTTCATCAGAAAGAGTTGTCCTTAATCACTGTCGTGCTCTCCATGATTACGCAATGGATATGATAGAACTAATGTCTCATTTTGTTAGAGATTGAATATTGGTATGTTGCTAATATAATAATAAGAATGGGAAAAAAAAGTCAAAACATTCAGTTTGGCTCTTAGCAAAACTGTCATAGATGGGAATTATTCTCTACGTCAGTAGTGTATGGCATATTAAAGCTTCTATAGTTATGGAATTTCTCTATATTTTACATGTAGGGATATTGATTTATTGGAAAACAATATATCAGCTGTATTGCTGAGCTGTAGCCTTCAATTTATTTGATGTATTTGATATGATTGTTTCTCCCATAGGAATTCCAGGGTATCAGATAAAACCTCCACCTTTCTGCTGTCCTGGGGCTGAAGTGCTGGGTAATTCAATCTGTGCAATCATTTCATTAGACTCAAGTACCATGGCTTCAGTATGCGATAGGCTTAATGGACACCTTCTTCCAAGAACTCTCAGACGGTTTCTATGGATGGATAAACTTCTAAGGTCCGAAAAGAATTTCACAGAAGGAAATATAAAGTAAGTTTCGTACAATCAGATTGTATGGTATTCATTTCAGCGCATACTGTCAGAGTAATTCCAGCATTGTCAATGGTGAAGCTGCACAAAGGTGAGCTGTTAATTGTATAAGCGTGACACTAAGAAATTATTATAATTTACATATTCAGTCTGATCATGTGCTTCAGATAGGAAATCAATTCCTTAAAAACCCAAACAGTAATTTCGGTGAAGCGGATCAAGATCCTTGCCAGATATTGTATGGAATAGTCCCTTGGTAAGGCAAAAAGAGGCATCTGTCATAAAAATAGACGCTTTTAAGTTTTCCCAAGTGGTTACTTGTAAAAACAATAAGACCCATTCAGAGATCAATTTCCCTATAACTTTTTGAAACAAAAGTCAGAAGCAACTGACTGTATAAATGAATGTGTGAGCCCTCATTCTTAGGCTGCCCATGCCTATAACTGTTATTTTGCAGAGAAGAGTGATAGGCAATATCATCACCGACCCAAACTAATCAATCACCCCTGAAACTAATACTGTGCCCATGTACTATACCTTATATGACCATTCCGTTCCTCCATTACTGAGAAATCAGTGTTTGAATTGATATGGAAAAAGAGTCAGGAGAGCCATTTGTAAATCTGAAGCCTCTGTCACTCCAGTTCTATTCCCCACCCAGTGCCACAGTCTCCTCCTGATTGACTGACTGATTACACTTTTGCATGAAATCAAGCAGAATATAGGATAGTCATGTAGGAGGAGGCAACACTTTGAAGGGAATAGAGCTGGTGTGACAGAGGTTTCAATTTTACAAATAGTTCTTCAGCCTGATTTGCATATCAGTTAAAATGCTGATTTATTAGTAATGTTTCTGATCCACCTCTATGGGTCAGAAATGCTTGCTTACCCAGGTTCTATGTTTGTAATTTTTTTTAATGGTTGCATGTAATATTATGCTTACAAATTTGAGTTGACATATTTACTTTTTAAAGGGACTAGTCTGACATGGCAAACTTGGGGCAAGTGGGATCCTGTTATATTCTACTCTAATTAAAATCAGCTTTGGACAGGTGGGAGGAGTCCACAGCTAAGATGGCACCAGTCACCACGCCAATATGTAACTATGCGATAAGTGAAATAGATCAGCACAGGTGATGAAATATTTGTACAGGTGAAAGTTGCTTGTACTGTGATGTATTAGCACAGCATACAATAGTATATAACAATACTTGAAGTGTGCTGATGTATCTGCTTACAATAAATAATTTTGCAATATTCCTTTATAGAGTATGCTTATTCATTTGAAATTATTATAGCGCATTTTGATCAAATTGTGTGAGCCCATCTGCCAAAAATGAAAAAAATTAAACCCTACATTACCTCTCTTTTGCCTATGCATATAAAATTAACTCAGGGCATGTACAATCCAGACATACTTTCATTTTGTTAGGACCTGCTGATTTATCTCTTTGGTCGCCCTGTACTTACAGGGGTGGTGACTGCCTTCATCATTACAATTCACTCTTTCAAATGTCCATAGCTGTTTTTAATTAAAAAAAGAAAGAGTATAGCTAAATCTTACTTTCCTCTAGTTAAAAAGGTGGTCTGAAACTAAAATTTATTTTAATCTTAAATCTCCATCAATTTAATATCAAATCTTTTTTCTAAGGCCTCTTTCACACATCCGTTTGTCTCCATCAGTCAAAATCCGCCGTTTTGCAGAAAGAAAACGGATCCGCCATTTTTCTTGGCGGATCCATTTTTTTTCCCATTGACTTGCATTATCGGCGGATCTTGACGGATGATCATCCGTTGGATCCGTTTTTTTACGGATCCGCCAAAATTTTGGCGTCCGCTGACATAACTGGACGGACCATGAAATGTTTTTTTGCCTGGCCGGATCCGCATTTTTCACTGCGCATGCCCGGAAGAATTACGTTTGGCAGAAATTTAACCCTAAACCCAGTTCTGGTGGCTGAAAAAATTCTCTCTCTGCATCTCTCTCTCTCCTTATTCCAGACACGGTTCCTTTAAAATTCTACCTTAGGCCTCTTTCACACATCAGTATTTTTGAGCAGTATTTCATCAGTATTTGTATGCCAAAACCAGGAATGTCTCCAAAATAAGGAACAGGAGTCAGTCTTTCAATTATATTTTTTTCTTGGTAAGTTCCATTCCTGGCTTTGGCATACAAACACTGATGCAAAATACTGACCAAATACTGACGTGTGAATGAGCCTTTACGCAGATCCGTCAAAACAACGGTCCGGTGACACCCGCTTTTTTCAATCCGCCTACGGATCCGTTTTCCGCCATTTTGGCGGATTTTGACTGAGCAGAAAAACGGATGGGTGAATCAGGCCTAATATGCGTTAATTAAAAAAATGTTTTCTTTTTTTTTTATTTGTTTAGCACAGCATATATAATATATTTCTTTATTTTACTCATTATATAGCGCCACTATTTCCACAGCGCTTTACAGACATCATCACTGTCCCCGATGGGGCTCACATTCTAAATTCCCTATCAGTATGTCTTTGGAGTGTGGGAGGAAACTGGAGAACCTGGAGGCTAAAGTTAAAGATGACACATTTACTTTGTATTTTAGGCAGAAATATTATATATTTTAATCTTTTACAGTTTAAAAATTACAAAAAATAAAACTGGTCAATGCAAAGTTTGGACACCCTTGGAGATTCGTGTGTTCAGATAATTTTGCCCAAGGTTTCAGACCTTAATAAGCCTTTTAGGGTATGTGCACACGTTGCGGATTCAATTGCAGATTTTTCCACGCGGAATCTGCAGGTAAAATGTCCTGCGGATTACCTGCGGGTTTTCTACGGATTTTGTGCTAATTTCGCCTGCGTTTTTACACCTGCGGATTCCTATAATGGAAGAGGTGTAAAAATGCTGCACAGAATTTTCCACAGCATGTGCACAGCGGTTTTTGTTTTCCATAGGTTTACATGGTACTGTACACTGCATGGAAAACTGCTGCAGATCCGCCGGGCCAAATCCTCTGCAGATCCGCAGCAGAATCCGCAACGTGTGCACACACCCGTAGGGCAGTTTCACACGTCCAGATAATTCCGGTACCGGAAAAACCGGTACCGGAGCTGTCCGTGTGTCTGTGTGCATACGTATGCCATCCGTGTGACATCCGTAAGTCCGTGTGTACCATCCGTGTGCGGTCCGTGTGCTGTCTGTATGCTGTCCGTGTGTCTGTGTCCGTGTTTTTGAAAAATTATTTTCAATGTTAACCCTTTGACTTTCAAAAACACACACGGATCGCACACGGACAGCACACGGACAACACGCAGACAGCATCCGTGTGCGGTACGTGTTTACACTGACCCATTGACTTGTATGGGTCCGTGTGATCCGTGCTGTTGCACAAAAACGGACATGTCAGCGTGTTTTGCACACGGACACACGGTCCGTGAAAACACGCTGACATCTGCATAGACACATTCATTCGAATGTGTCAGTGTCTCCGGTACGTGAGAAAACTGTCACTACACGTACCGGAGATACTGATGTGTGAATCTGCCCTTAGGGTTATTGCTTGTTCACTATCATCATTGGGAAAGGCCAGGTGATGCAAATTTCCTATCTTTTTAAAAACCCAGCCTCCTTTAACCTTGTGCAAAAAACCAGCAGCCATGGGCAGGGCTGCCACTAGGAATTTCGGGGCCCCATACTGGCAAAATTTTCGGGGCCCCTTTAGACTCCGCCCAGGCTCCACCCCAGCCCCGCCTCCACTTCTCAAACTGTCCACAGTCCCACCGCTCTCTTGGAAAAACTCCACTTCTCACCAATCACACATTAACAGTTCCCATCACCAGATCACACATATACCCGGCAGCTTTTGCTTTGGACAAAAGATTTTTTAAGCCACCATCACAACACTGTAGACTCTTTTGGCCGAGCCCTACTCTACTGTAACCTATTAAATATTTGTTAAAAATATGCAATACAATTTAGGTACAGTATTTTTATTTATTTTTCAATTTTTAAAATGACCAATAATATCACATACAAGGGACAAATACCATCGCCCCAAGTCCAGACCACATATTACCACCACATAGTGACCTATAATACCACATACAAGGAACAAATACCACCACACCATGACCAGACCACATATTACTACCATATTGACCGAATAATATCACATACAAGGAACAAATACCACCGCATCATGACCAGACCACATATTACCACCACAAAGTGACCAAATAATAGCACATACAAGGGACAACTACCACAACACCATGTCCAGACCACATATTACCACCACATAGTGACTGAATACTACAATGCTGATCAGTAATAAAAAACACAATACCATCACCATAAGTGCCATTATACACAGGAGATCTGTACTTAGTATACAGTGTCTGTGTACAGGTAATACATTGATCAATGACATTATACACAGGAGCTCTGTATATAATGTACAGGTAGCACAGTGATCACTGGTGACATTATACACAGGACCTCTATATATAGTATACAGTATATAGTGTCAGTGTATAGGTAACACACTAACTCACCAGTGATGTATCTAGGTGAAGTCCTTCATCTTTGCTTTTCATCTTTCATCCAGCACAGACCGCCATCACGTCTTCCAGCCAGGACTCGTCTCTGCTGGAAATAACACAGTTATCTTGAGCTCTGCTTGCAGAACACATTACTTATTTTTTTCCTAACTTCTACAGTACATCACATGAAGAAAAAAAGGCAACATAGTGTCACTCTACACAGTAACAGGACCATCCCCCCATTTAAAACAGTATACTCAAAAAATAAAATAAAGACATCACTGCAGTAATAATATCCCTTAATTAGCCCCTATGGTAATAATATTCCCCATCCTGGCTCCCGTGTGTCTCATTCCTGGCCTGCCATATGTTCTCCCATCCCGCCCTCATGAGTATCCATTGTGCCCCATATGATCTCCCCATCTGTCTCCATCGTATCCATCCTGCCCCATGATCCTGCACCCTTTCTGTGTCTTCCTGCCACATTCTGCCACCTCCTGTGTCTTACTGCCACATTCTGCCACCTCTTGTGTCTCACTGTCACATTCTGCCCAGTGTCCATTCTGCCCCCTCCTGTGTCTCACTGTCACATTCTGCCCCCATCATGTCTTGCATTCTGCCCCATCATGTCCAGCATTCTGCCCCCATCATGTCCAGCATTCTGCCCCCATCATGTCCAGCAATCTGCCCCCATCATGTCCAGCATTCTGCCCCATCATGTCCAGCATTCTGCCCCATCATGTCCAGCAATCTGCCATCATGTCCAGCAATCTGCCCCATCATGTCTAGCATTCTGCCCTGGGCCCCCCGGATCGCCGCTTTCAATTAAAAAAAGTTCTTACTTACCTGGCCACGCTTCAGCGGCGACGCTCGCGCTCCCTCCACGCTGCTGCAGCGCGCACTCGCCAGCGACTGAGCGAGACGTCAGACGCCGGCGACAGCCGCGCTGCGGCTGACGTCAGCTGCCAGCCTCTGATTGGCTGGCGGCTGTTAACTATTGACGTGCGGGCCGACAGGCCCGCATGTCAATAACGTTCAGCTGCCGCAGCGCAGCTCCGCTAAGGGCCCGGTTTAGCATGCCGGTAGGGGCCCGGTGAGCAGATGAGACGGGGCCTGATGCGGGCCCCCTCTGCCCACCGGGCCCCATACGACAGTCAGGACAGTAATGCCCTGATGGCGGCCCTGGCCATGGGTTCTTCTAAGCAGCTGCCTAGTACTCTGAAAATGGTGAAATTATTTATATATTTAATGTTTGCATATATTTTAGTGCTCTGAGTGCTGTTGCATATTTTTGGTTGTTGTTTATTTGCTTTGTATTGTAGTTATTGCAATTTGCACCTGTATATTTAAATTTGTTTGGATGTGATGTGTTTTTTTTCTTGTTCTTGCATGTAATGCAACGTCTCATCTACAGGGGGAATTGCAGGGAAGATGAGAAATTTTCCTGGCATTTTTTTTTTAAATAATCGATGTTTATAGCTCTCATATTAAAGGGGCTGTGATGAGACAACCCCTTTAAATGAAAATGTGCTTCAAATGGAAAGAGAATAACATTGCAGTGTGTTTCCTTACATTTTTCTGATCCCTTATGTCTCGTTCTATGTGTATAGTAGATGAAACAGAAGAATTGAGATAAATGGATCCTAAATCAAGTATAACCTATTTACTCTACCCTTTATAAATCCAATGACGGTAATATCAATGTCACTCAGCTCAGCATCTCTGATGGATAGACTGATGCAACAAAATACATGTAAAGCAGACATTTTGCAGTCACAAATTAAATTACCGACAGGATGACAAGAGTGATTCTGACCTTTTGATAAAAGAAGCAGCAGTATTCTGGAAAATGCAGTGAGAGTTGTGCAAATTGCAGAAGATATTCTCCACTTTTTCTGCTGTGCCGAAGTGCTGCCAACGAGGCTTTTGTTATTCCCTAAGGAACCTTATTTCCAGGAATACAAATTCAACAACTGCTGAATATGATTAGCTGCTTCTCTAATCTATACATAGGGTTTTCCAAGAATGACTGCATTTTCAAGGTATGGCGATTGGCTAAATTACACCGGTAAGGAAAAATCATAAATTACATCTGAAGAAAGCACAAGATGCCATCCATAGTATCAGGCAGCGATAACATCTGAAAGCTCGAGCTGGTTAACACTATCACTTTTCATTGTGCTGCAGCAGATTTCAGAGTCAGCACCGTCTGTCTCATCCTGGGGAAGAACAGAACCTTTTGTCTTGCGTAGAAGAAAAATACATTGTGATGTTTTATCCAGTGAAAAATTTTGCCTTTTAGTCATTATCAATACCTACTGATTGTTTGATTTCTGATATGTTTAGAGCGTTTTTTTATTTTCAATTTGAGACAAAATTGGAATAATTGATGAAAGGCGAGTTTTGGCAAAATAAGGAAAAGCAAAAGCTGCACCATATCAATAGGCCTTGTACTTGAAGCCACCCTTTGCCATAGACTAGAAGCAAGTTTGGGGTCTGTTTCAGGCAGGTACGCTCCATAGCCTGTCTTGAAAAATTGCTAAATCTTTAAAAAGAATGAATATTTGGACTGTAATGTAAAATTGACTTGCTGTTCATATATTCATTATTTGGAGTTTCTTTTAACCGCTTTTACCTTTTCAAAGATGACTGACCCATTCTTCAGGTGGCTCAGCTTGGAAGCCACTCAGCAGTTTATACCGTAGGCGTTAAAAAGAAAAAACGGTGATGGTAAAGATGTTGCAAAGAAACAACTTAAAGGGAACCTGACATGACAAAGAATTCTATTACCTGTAGATATGAGATTATTAGCATTCTAAGGCCATGTGGCCACTGAATTGCTAGCCCGGCTACTGGGAGGAAAATAATGTTGTTCTTCTCAGCAGCATCTGGCTTTCATTCATAGAGGCACGGTCAGTGCAGCTTTAGTCAAGACATATTTTGCTTAAAGAAGCACTCGTAACAACATTTTTATCCCCTTAATACATTGCAATCATATTATATAGCACCGTGTACTTACAATTGCTCATTTTGCCCTTCTACCCAGTTAATGCTTTTGTTTTCCATTAGGGCTATGACATCACATAATTAAAAACTAACTAGCTGAATTCTTATAAGCTTGATGTAGAAATGGGAGGTCAATTTTCCCTGTATGAGTCATAAGTCACTCCAAAAGTTCCTTGCAGGGGGGAATCAGGAGTTGAAGTGGGGATTGATAAATGAAGGGCCAAGAGATGTCCTGTTTCTACATACAGGAGAGAAAAGAGAAGAATTAGATGGATAGAAAAGCAAAATGAGCAATTGTAAGTACACAGTGCCATATAATGTGATGACTGCAATTTATTAGCCTGTTCCTGACATGTGCCAAACTTGTACAGCACATGTTGTGTCTCTCCCTTTGATGTGGGCTCCGGCGATGAGCCCACATCTTTCCCGTCACATGTCAGCTGATTTGAACAGCTGACATGTGCATCTAACAGCCGCGGGTGGAATCGTGATCCACCCGCGGTTGTTAACCTGTTAAATGCCGCTGTCAATCTCTACAGTGGCATTTAATGTGATCGTGCCAGAAGTGCGTCATTAATCACATCCATCGGCGCCCTTGTCACATGATCACAGGATGCCGATGGGTTGTCATTGCCGGATTGCTATGAGCGCCGCCCAACGGTCGGCATTCATAGAAAGTGAGCATTTCTGCTACATAGAGCAGTGCTCAGAATCGCGCGATCTATCATGATATAAAAATAATTATTCCGACGGCATAGCCAAAAAAACTCACCAGAATTTAGTTTTTTTGGTCGCTGCAACATTGTATTAACATGCAATAATGGGCAATCAAAAGATCATACCTACATCAAAATGGTATCAATAAAAACATCAGCTTGACGCGCATAATAAATAAATAAATAAGCCCTCACCCAACCCGAGATCTCGAAAAATGGAGACACTATGGGTCTCAGAAAATGTCTCTTTTTTTTTAGCAAACTTTGGTTTTTTTTTCTCACCACAAATAATAATAATAAATAAAAAATAACCTAGACATGTTTGGTATCTACAAACTCTTAATGACCTGGAGAATCATAACAGCAGGTCAGTTTTAGCATTTGGTGAACATCGTAAAAAATAAATCAAAGCAAAAAAACCGTTGTGGAATTGCACTTTTTTACAATTTCACCGCACTTGGAATTTTTTCCCATTTTCAGGTACACGACATGGTAAAACCAAGGGTGTCATTCAAAAGTACCACTCATTCCGCAAAAAACAAGCCCTCACACGGCCATATTGATGGAAAAATAAAAAAGTTATGTCTCTGGGAAACAGGGGAGCAAGCAACAAACGCAAAAACAAAAATGGGCTGCAGCGTGAAAGGGTTGAGAGGATAAACTTTGATGGAAGTGCTTCTTTAAGTGGCAAATGTCTAGCATAATGATGTTCTTTTTACATACCTTTTGGCTCTACAATTGAATCCCATAAGTTAGACTATACCTTTTCAATACAACTGAGCTGGGGTCCTGGGTTCAAATCCCACCAATGACAACATCTACAAGGAGTTAGTATGTTCTCCCTGTATTTTTGTGGGTTTCTTCTGGGTTCTTCGGTTTCCTCCCACACTCCAAAGACATACTGATAGGGAATGTACAGGGTGGGCCATTTATATGGCTACACCTAAATAAAATGGGAATGGTTGGTGATATCAACTACCTGTTTGTGGTACATTAGTATATGGGAGGGGAAACCTTTTCAAGATGGGTGGTGACCATGATGGCCATTTTGAAGTCGGACATTTTTGATCCAACTTTATTTTTTCCAATGGGAAGAGGGTCATGTGACACATCAAACTTATTGAGAATTTCACAAGAAAAACAATGGTGTGCTTGATTTTAACATAACTTTATTCTTTCATGAGTTATTTACAAGTTTCTCTTTGCTTATATCCATTGACATATCGCAGAGGTTAACACGTGAGGAGCAGATAGAAATTGTGTTGATGTCTGGTGAACGCAGTACCCAGGTCATTGCAGCATATTTCAATGCAAGAAACCCTACGCAAGAAAATGGTCACCATTCCATTTTATTTAGGTGTATCCATATAAATGGCCCACCCAAAAATGTTTGCCTCATCACTGAACATAATGTTCTGTGTAAACTGAGGGTCCTGTTCCAATTTTTGTTTTGCCCATTCTGCAAATTCAGCACGCCGATCTGTATCACCCAACCATTCCCATTTTATTTAGGTGTTTCCATATAAATGGCCCGCCCTGTAGATTGTGAGTCCTAATAGGGAAAGTGATGATGATGCCTATAATGCGCTGTGTAATTAATGGCGCTATATAAGTGAGTAAAATAAATAACAATCTAGCTACAATAGAATCTATTTTTTGGCAGTCTGAAATGTTGTACTCAAATTGTATAGGAATACAGGTGCATGCGTCTACATTTTTGACTGGAGCATCTCAAATGGTACCACTTGACGTGATATTTAGCCATAACCTGCAAAATTCTAACAGTAGAATATCGCCCATAATCTTTTATAGAATGTTTTTTCAAAGTAACTTTTTGACCCCTGGACAAAGCCTTTCAATGCGAAATGCTCGTCAGGTGTGGTGGTTCCTCAGTCGTTACTTCTGAGCTACCTTTCATTATGTACTTTTTCATTTTCTGACACCTACAATACACATATGGCCTCTATGCATGTACCTGTTTATTGCACATTAAACCCATAGCTCTTCATCTGGCTTGAAGTCTTTTTCTACCTGTGACAACTTTGTCTATATTACTTTGTTCTAAAAAACCTAGATGCGCTGCTGTTGGCTTTATATGAATATATGCTACCTTACCGTCTATTGCTTTTATACTTTGTATTAGATGTATTTGATTCTCTTACGTGTGCAATATAGCAATGACTATGGAAGGAACCATTTTTGGTCCTGCTTTTGGTAGTGCAATATATGCACAAGGGTCCATAGTTTTTAAAAAAAAAAATCTTTTTGTGTGTTCTTATGCATGGTTTTTACTTTACGGCTATCTAGACAGGATAACTAGTTGGGGTGTTTAAAGTAACTTTATGGTTATATAAACTTTACAGTTGTATAATTTTTGCAGCATAATAGAAAAAGAAGCAAGGGAACGCTACGGTAGAACACTAGAGCACAGATGTGATGAATTAAAGTTGAGAAGTCCAACGCGCTCTCCAATTTCTGGCCTTATTGAGAATGCTGTTGTGGAGGTAAGTGTTAAAAGACCATGTATCTCACAGTCTGTGTTCACACTGCATCAGATAAATACTGTAGAAAACGTGTGCATCTGAATACTGTAAATAGAGTAAAGCGCTGCGGAATATGTTGGCGCTATATAAATAAAGATTATTATTATTATTACTGTACATAGGTAGCATGTAGAGAGGAGCAACTTTATTAGACTGGAATTGAATTCTCTAATTTGCCAAAAATCAGTATCGAATGTGGAAAATACAGATTTTTTTGCAATTCACCTGGCATGAATTCAGCAAAATAGCGACTAACTGACCACCACTTCGCAAATGGAGAGGTGAGCGGCAGATGAGTGTTTTTTTTTTTTGTTTTTTTTTTAATATATCAGGTCTATTATACTCTGGGATATGGAGAGACCTAAGAGCATAATGAAGAACATTCAATATCAATAACTTAACAATACAAATCGAATTTCCGTGATAAATTTTGTGATTTGCCGAATTTGAGTCTCTGCAGATTCGCTCCTCTCCAGTAGCATATTTTTATTTAAGTCCTTTTGCACACCACTGTATCACACATACAGTATATATAATCTCATTATTCTGTATATGAGCTAAGGTTTTCTTTTTTGGCATGTGATATTGTAGCAAATATGATATATATATATATATATATATATATTTTTTTTAGGAAACGCAAAAGTGTATAATTTTTTCTTACTGAGAATATTTTCCTTATAGTGCACTTGTCAGCCAAGGCACCACTTTTATATAATTCTCCATACTTCAATCTATGCATACCTACATATGGCATATATCATGAAATCTATGTGATACGTGTTTACTTTCTAAGCAAATATTGTTTTTATTATTTCTGAGGCATGTGCGTAGTGCGCTAATTAGTGAATCCTTGTGTGTCTTAACAGAAATTTGGAAACACTCCTTCCATGTATCCATTTGCATCAGATGAAGAAATGATTAATGAGTCCAGCAAAACATTCAATGTTCTCTACGTTTACAATGGTTTATATGAGCCCTATCTTATCCATTGGCTGTTTCCTCTCCAAATGGCATTCAGGCAAACTCCAACTACAGGTAACTAATGCAGATTCATGCTTTACAGATTTTTTTTATTTCCTTTTTTTTCACCAGTTAGTTTCTCATATTATCTTTCACCAGAGTTGTTATTGCCTTCAGATCCTTATGTTTAACCCCTTAGTGACAGAGCCAATTTGGTACTTAAATGACCAAGTCAATTTTTACAATTCTGACCACTGTCATTTTATGAGTATATATATCTGGAACACTTCAACGTATCCCACTGATTCTGAGATTCTTTTTTTGTGACATATTGTACTTTATGTTAGTGGTAAAATTTATTCAATATAACTTGTATTTATTTATGAAAAAAAAAAATGGAAATTTGGCAAAAATTTAGAAAATTTTGCAATTTTCAAACTTTAAAATTTTTGTACCCTTAACTCAGAGTGTTGTCACCCAAAATAGTTAATAAATAACATTTTCCACATGTCTACTTTACATCAGCACAATTTTGGAAACGTAATTTTTATTTGTTAGGACGTTATAAGGGGTAAAAGTTGACCAGTGATTTCTCATTTTTCCAACAACATTTACAAAACCATTTTTTTAGGGACCACCTCACATTTGAAGTGAGTTTGGGGGTCAGTATAACAGAAAATACCCAAAAGTGACACCATTCTAAAAACTACACCCCTCAAGGTGCGCAAAACCACATTCAAGAACTTTATTAACCCTTCAGGTTCTTCACGAGTACTAAAACAATGTGGAAGGGAAAAAAATGAACACTTTACTTTTTTCACAAAAAATGTACTTTGGAACCAAATTTTTTCATAAAGAAAATGGACCACAACGTTTCTCGTGCAATTGTGCCTGAGTACACCAATACCCCATATGTAGGGTAAAGCCATTGTTTGGGCGCATGGCAGGGTTCAGAAGGAAGGGAGCACCGTTTAATTTTTTTTTAATGCAAAATTGGCTGGAATCAATGGTGGCACTATATTGTGTTTGGAGACCCTGTGATGTACCTAAACAGTGGAACCCCCCAATTCTAACTCCAACCTTAACCCCAACACACCCCTAACCCTAACCATAACCCTAACCACACCCTGTATGTGACAGCTGACATCCCGCAACAACGCCCACGATCGGTGCTAGCACTGATCGTGCGCACTTAACCCGTCTGGTGCCGCTGTCAGTAGTGACAGAGGCATAAAGAAGCATCCATCAGGACATCGCTATGCGATAGCGATGTCCTGATGGTCTCAATGGAGGCACCCGGCACTAAGATCGCCACGGGGCCCTCCAGTACCTTCAGGGAAGGTAATTTGTGAGCACCTGATGAGAGCAGGGGCCGGCATACCTTCTTCCCTGCCTGTCAGATTCTGATCTGATACTCTGTGCAGAGTGTCAGATCAGTGATCTGATGTAAAATAGTAATGTCCCATACTGGGAAAATGTAATAAAGTTTAAAAAAATATAAAGTGTAAAAATATTATTTAAAAAATCCCTAAATAAAGAAAAAAAAAAAGGAAAAAAAATGTTTTTCCAATAAATACATTTATTTATGTAAATAAAAATAACAATAAAAGTACACATTTGGTATCGCCGCGTGATCCGCTCTATAAAACTGTCCCACTAGTTAACCCCTTCAGTGAACACTGTAAAAAAAAAAATAAAAAACGTGGCAAAAAACAATGCTTTATCATCATACCGCCGAACAAAAAGTGCAATAAAACGCGATCAAAAAGAGATATAAAAAAATGGTACCGCTGAAAATGCCATCTTGTCACACAAAAAACAAGCCGCAATACAGCTCAATCAGCAGAAAAATAAAAAAGTTATAGCTCTCAGAATAAAGCGATGCAAAAATAATTTTTTTCTATAAAATAGTTTTTGTGTAAAAGCGCCAAAACATAAAAAAAGATATAAATGAGGTATCGCTGTAATCGTACTGACCCGAAGAATAAAGCTGTCTTGCCAATTTTACTACATGCGGTACGGTATAAAAAAAGCAATTCCTTAATTGCTGTTTTTTGTACATTCTGTCTCCCAAAAATCAGAATAGAAAGCGATAAAATTGTCATATGACCGAAAATGGTACCAATAAAAACGTCAGCTCGTCCGGCAAAAACAAGCCCTCACATGACTCTGTGGGCCAAAATATGAAAAAAATATAGCTATCAAAATATGGTAATGCAAAAACTAGTTTTCGCAATAAAAAGCGTCTTTTAGTGTGTGACAGCTGCCAAACATAAAAATCCAATATAAATCTGGTATCTCTGTAATCGCACCGACCCGAAAAATAAAGTCACCTAATCACTTATAAAGCATGAGGAATGGCGTAAAAAATAAATCCAATTCTTCACCCACTGTTCATTTTTCCTTTCTGCCTCCTAAAGATCGCAGTAAGGCTCGGCGCACATTTATCCTGGGCCGTGCGCTGAGAACTTACATCGGGGTTTCCGTGTAAATCTCTGAAATACGTGATTCAGACAGAACCCCGGCGGAAAATTCCCTATAATGAGGCAGATGGAGGTACTGTGGATGCCGTCTGACCTATGATCCAGCAGTGTCCATCTTTTTAGGATTGCATAAAAGTGCTGTTGGCCACAGTTTTGTGCACTTTTGAAAAGAAGGACACCGTGGAACAGAGGCTAGATGGAGTCCAGAGTAACTCTGCTGCCTCACTACAATGAATGGGTCCATCCAGGGGCGGACACAGACTGTAGTGGGCCCCTGTGCAAGAAATTTTTCGGGCCCCCCCGCCCTTCATAGGGCAACAAAGTTATTTGTTGCTATCTAATATTGAGGCTATGCAGGGCTGGATATAATATCTGTAGGGTGCTGCTGGGCTGTATTTATTATTTGCCAGTTGCAGCCTCCAAATTATATATACAGGCCAGCACAGCCTCCAAATAACATATATAGCCCACTAGCCGAGCATTGCCTCTAGTTGTTAATATATACAGCCCAGCACAGCCTCCAAATAAAATATGGTATACAGCCCAGCATAGCCTTCAGTTAATATATACAGCCCAGCACAGCATCCAAATAACATACAGACCAGCATAGCCTCCAATTAATATATACATTCCAGCAACAGCCTTCAGGTAATATACACAGCGCCCAGCACAGCCTCCAGTTAATATATCAGTAGAGGGCAATAATGACTTCACGTGATCTAGACTGTATGCTTCTGTTAATACATCCTAGAATTGCATTTGCCATTTTTGCTGCTGCATCACACTGGTGACTCATATTCAGTCTGTGATCTATTAGTATACCCAAGTCTTTTTCACATGTACTGCTTAGCCTTATTCTTCCCATTCTTTATATGTTTTTTTTCATTTTTATTGCCCAGATGTAGTACTTTGCATTTTTCCCTGTTAAAAACCACTCTGTTAGTTGCTGCCACTGCTCCAGTTTGCTTATATCTTTTTGAATCCTCTCTCTTCTCTAGTATTAGCTATCCCTCCTAGCTTTGTGTCATCAGCAAATTTAATCAGTTTATCCTCAATTCCTTCATCTAAATTGTTGATAAAGATGTTGAACAATAAAGGGCCCAGGACAGAGCCCTGTGGTACCCCACTTGAGACATTCTTCCAACTGGATGTGCAGCCATTTACGACCACTCTTTGGGTCCGATCACTAAACCAATTATGAATCCACCTAACAGTTGCCTTGTCCATTCCATACCTAGTCATTTTTTCAATAAGGATTGTGTGAGATACTTTGTCAAATGCTTTGCTGAAGTCAAGATATACTATATCTACAGCATTTCCCTGATCCACCAATCAGTGATTCCGTCATAGAAGGAAATTAAGTTAGTCTGACATGACTTTTTAGTTACAAACCCATGCTGACTCTGGTTAATCACTTCATTCTTATCCAGATACTAACATACATGTTGTTTAATAAATATAATATACAGCCCAGCACAGCCTCCAGTTAATATATACAGCCCAGCACAGCCTCCAATTAATATATACAGCCCAGCACAGCCTTCAGGTAATATATACAGCCCAGCACAGCCTTCAGGTAATATATACAGTCCACCACAGCCTCCAGGTGATATATACAGCCCAGCATAGCCTCCACTCCAGGTAATATATACAGTCCAGCATAGCTTTAAGGTAATAGATACAGTCCAGCATAGCCTTCAGGCAATATAAACAGCCTCCAGGTAATATATACAGCTCAGCATAGCCTGTAAATAACATATAGCCCAAGACAGCCTCCAGGTAATATATATAGGCACCCCCGTTTCCCTTTGTTTCATAATGCTCTCCCCCATATACGGTCTACTTTTGGCATAGTGCTTCTCGCCCTATGTGGCCCCCAGTTTATGCTGCTCCTCCCCATGTGGCCACCCCAGTTTATGCTGCTTCTCCCGCTATGTGGGCCGCCCGATTCATGTTTCTTCTCCCCCCATGAGCCGCCCCATTCATGAGCAGCAATGCTTCTCCCCCAGGGGCCCACCAATTATGAGCAGCCAAGGCCATGCTCCCCCCCCCCATTCTTCAGCAACCAGGCCATGCTTCTCCCCAAGCCAGGGGCCCCCCCATTCATGAGCAGCCAGGCCATGCTTCTCCCCAGGCTAGGGCCCCCCCCATTCATAAGCAGCCAGGCCATGCTTCAAGTTCTCACCAGGCCAGGACCCCCCCATTCATGAGCAGCCAGGCCATGCTTATCCCCAGGCCAGGGGGCCCCCCATTCATGAGCAGCCAGGCCATGCTTCAGTTCTCCTCCAGGACGGAGCCCCCCAAAAATCATGCCTGCCAAGCTTCAGTTCTCCCCCAGGAGCCCCCCAAAATCATGCCTGCCTCGGTCCCAGTCCCCCAGTCCTGCTCAGCTCTGGTACTCTTACCTGGAGCAGGCAGGGCAGGCCAGACCAAGAGGATCCATCCACACTGTCCAGTGTCTGCACATTCCTGAGCTGCTGCAGCATTTAGTTATGGGCAGGGGCATGGCACACAGTGACTCACAGACAGACACACACTGACCTGCGGCTGCAGCCACCGCCTGGCCGGCGCCACAAGCACAGTGAGTGACAGTCAGACTGAGGTGATCTCACCTCAGGGCTGGCTCCTCTGCACCGGCGCTGCTCTCCTCCTTGCGCCTCGGGTCCGTAGCGCTCCACATGGCTAAATTGAAAATTGAAATAATTAGCCATGCGGTGCTGGAGGCAGGGCCGGTTTTAGACAAAGTGGGGCCCTAAGCAAAAGTTTAAAATGGGGCCCCAAATGCTAAAATATTGCACATCACACAGAAGCATTTCTGTTGGATTAACGTGCGCTGTGTTCAGGCTGCTAAACGAGTGTGATCGACAATATTGAAGTTATTTGCTTGTTTCCCAGCCGCTTTACACCAACTGAGAAAGAATGATGGGAACCGAACAATCACTATTAGATGCCCATACAGTATCATGTTATCAGCAGCACATCTACAGTTTACACCGGCGATGTACTGCTGAGAACAATGATTTTTGTTCCGGCATAAACAATCCAATCACTCAATGAATATGCAGCATTTTGCTTGTTTAGTGTAATACACCCCATAGTCCTCCATATAATATAATGTGCCCCGTGGTCCTCCATATAATATAATACACTCCCCATAGTCCTCCGTATAGTATAATACACTCCCTATAGTCCTCATAAATTAAAATACACTCCGCAGTACTCCATATAGTATAATACACTCCTCAGTCCTCCATATATTAAAATACACTGCTCAGTCCTCCATATAGTAAAATACACTCCTCAGCCCTCCATATAGTATAATACCCTCCTCAGTCCTCCATATAATAAAATACACTGCTCAGTCCTCCATACAGTATAATACACTCCTCATAGTGTTCAATATAGTATAATGCACCGCCAGTCATCCATGTAGTACAATTCACTTCCCATAGTATAATGCACCCCATAATTCTTCATACAGTATGATGTATTCCCCATAGTCCCCGATACAGTATAATGCAGCCTCCATATAGTATAATGCAACCACTCCATAGAGCATAATGCAGCCACCCCACAGACTATAATGCATCTCTGCCATACAATAAAATGTAAACCCCATAGAATATAATGCAGCCCCTCCATAGAATATATGGTAGCCCCACAGAACAAAATGCAGCCCCCCATAGAACACAATGTTGCCCCCTAGTATATAGAATATAATGCAGCCCCCTCAGAGTATGATGCAATCACCCCTCATAGATTATAAATATATTACAGCCCCCATAAAATATAATGTAGCCCCCATAGAATATAATACAGCCCACCTCCTCATAGAATAGAATGTAGCCCCATCAAAGAGTATGATGCAATCCTCCCTCATAATATAATACAGCCCCCCACAGAATATAATGTACTTCCTATAGAATATAATACAGCCCACCTCCGCATAGTATATAATGTACCCCTCCATAGAATATAGCCCACCTCCATATAGAATATGATGTACCCCCCATAGAATATAATACAGCCCACCTCCCCATAGAATGATGTACCTTCCATAGAATATAATGTACCCCCCATAGAATATATGGTAATAACCCTCTTCCAAGAAAGAATGTTTTTACACTTTTTTCCAGAAAAAAGTTACCGTAGGTTTCCTATTCTAACAAAGTGATTGGGATTTCTTAAATCTGATGCAAGATCTGCTTATTTTTTCCTGGAAGATTTGAAGCAGTTTCATATCTGTCGTGTCTCAATTCTTTCAGCTTTTTTCCTGCATGTTTTTTTGGTGCAGAAACAACTGCTGTAAATTCCTAACGTGTGCACACAGCCTTAGGTTTCTCACCTCCTGTTACCGGTTTCTACGTTTTTGTGATGCAGCGTGGTGTAGTCCGCACTAGTTATATCAGATAATACTATACACATTATACAAGTGCAGAGCAAACAAAAAAAACCTGCATCCTGGTGTTTATGCATTTGTGAAAGTGGAAATCAATGATAAGAAAAAAAAAAAAATTCACAACCAAGTGACATTATATTAGCACAGGAGGTGGTGCGAACATGAGACCCTTGTAAGGTGGAGGGCCACACAGGGGCAGTGAGAAAGACAAGGGCAAACGGTGACTAGGGGGACAGAGGAGAAGGACATAAGGGGGCTAGGGGACACAGGCACAAGGGTGACTCGGGGGGCTAGGAGGCAGGGGAGAAGGGCACAAGGGGACACACGGGGACTAGTGGGAAAGGGAGACTGACACAAGGGGACAAGGGACACAAGCACAAAGGGACAAGGAAGACAGGCACATGGGGACACATTGGGACTAGGAGGAAGGGAATAAGGGCACAAGGGGACACACAGGGACTAGGTGGCAAGGGAGACAGGCACAAGGGGATGCCGAGGGCAGAGTAGGTAGGGACGCACGGGGAGACGGGGCTGCAAGTGGACATGGGAAGACGGGGGGAAACTTGGGAGCAGAGAAGAAGGGAGCACAGGGATTACGAGGACAGGGTAGATGGAGGACATACGGTGAGAAAGTGTCGCAAGGGGACAAGAGAGACGGGGGAACAAGGGGATGCAGGGGAGACTGACGTGAACCTGGGGACCTACTAGGACATGGGGAACGGGAGAGCATGGAGCAAGGGCAGAGCATGGAGGAAACGGGGCTTGTGTCACAGGAGCCAATTCGCAAGACGTGGAACATATAGAGACACATGCAGGGCCCGGGTATCAGAAAGCATGTATACACCGTGTGTACAAAATTACATGTATCATCCAATATACATACACACACACACACACTAAATATATAAATATTTGTACATACACACAGTGTATATATTCATTACATACACACATACATGTATAATATATACATACAGTACACAGATATAACATACACATATATATATATACACACACTCACTGATATGTACAGTTGTAGCCAAAAGTATTGACACCCCTGCAATTCTGTCAGATAATACTCAGTTTCTTCCTGAAAATGATTGCGAACACAAATTCTTTGGTATTATTTTCATTTAATTTGTCTTAAATGAAAAAACACAAAAAGAATTGTCCTAAAGCCAAACTGGATATAATTCCACACCAAACATAAAAAAGAGGGTGGACAAAAGTATTGGCACTGTTCGAAAAATCATGTGATGCTTCTCTAATTCGTTGTATGAAATTACGGGTTCTCCCTGCTGCCTCAGTGACGTCAGCAGGAGTCCCTGCAATTTAATACAACGAACTAACCCCTTAAATTAACCCCTACAAGTCCAAAATTTTAACCACAATCCCTCATCTAATTAATACTGATAGACATAACGAAAAAAACATGAAATGAAATGGTTAACTATATGTAAACCATGTGTCATTTCATGTCGGGCAGGAGAATAATTATACAAAAGCCGGCAAATGTTTCTGCGGCTATTCTGCTATGATGAACTGTATGAATTTGTAATATATATATTAATGTGTCTCTATGACATGAATAAAATATATATATATAATGTGTCTAGAACTATTCATTCTTTGTGTGGGGAAACCTGTCATTGGGCTCCATTATATGTCCATTTAGCTACCCTGCGAGAAAATCTCGCCAGACGGATGTCAAACGGATCCTTACATGCGATTAAAATCACATCAATTAAGAAAAATCGCATAAAAAATGGATCAATGGTTAAGATACCTTTGTGCGATTTCGGACCGTTAAAATGGGACCGTTTTTTTAATGGTTGTGTGTGACTCCAGCCTTCAACTCAGAATTGGCTGGAATTGAGATCAGACGCCATGTTGCATTTGGAGAGCCCCTGATGTGCCCAAACAGTGGAAACCCCCCAATTCTAACTCCAACCCTAACCCCAACATACCCCTAGCCCTAATCTCAGCCCTAACCCTAACCCTAATGGGAAAATGGAAATAAATACATTTTCTTTTAATTTTATTTTTCCCTAACTAAGGGGGTGATAACGGGGGGTTTGATTTACTATTTATAGCGTTTTTTTATGTTTGGCAGCTGTCATACGCTAAAAGACGCTTTTTATTGTAGAAATAGTTTTTGCATCACCACATATTGAGAGCTATAATTTTTCCATATTTTGACCCACCGAGTCATGTGAGGTCTTATTTTTTGCGGGACGAGTTGACGGTTTTTATTGGTACCATTTTCGGGCACGTGACATTTTTTGCTCGCTTTTTATTCCAATTTTTGGGACGCAGAATGAACAAAAACCAGCATTTCAAGAATTTCTTTTGGTGGGGTGCGTTTACACCGTTCCGCGTGCGATAAAATTGATAAAACAGCTTTATTCTTCGGGTCAGTACGGTTACAGCGATACCTCATTTAGGTCTTTTTTTTGTTTTGTCGGTTTTATGCAATGAAAACTATTATATAAAAAATAATTATTTTGCATCGCTTTGTTCTGTGAGCTATAACTTTATTTTTTCGCTGATGATTCTGTATGGCGGCTCGTTTTTTGCGGGACAAGATGACGTTTTCAGCGGTACCATGCATATTTATATGCGTCTTTTTGTTCGGCGGTATGGTAATAAATCATTATTTTTGCTTCATTTTTTATTTTTTAAGGGGTTCTAGGGGTTAAATAATGGGATAGTTTTATAGGGCAGGTCGTTACGGACGCGGCGATACCAAATGTGTACTTTTATTTATTTTTTTCCATTTCCAAAAAATGAATTTATTGGGAGAATATTTTTTTATTGTTTTAACACTTTTTTTTTTTTTATTTTTTACTTTATTACATTGTCCCAGGTGGGACATCACTGTCCTGTGACAGATCGCTGATCTGTCACATCACAGATCACTGTGACAGATCAGCGATCTGTCACAGGCAGTGCAGCAGGCTTCCTCGTGCCTGCGCTTTGCAGGCACTGAGGAAGCCGGCTCCCTGCAGGCCCCCGAAGGTCCCCGTCGCCATCTTGGATTCGGAGGCCTGCAGGGAAGGAGCCCTCCGCAGCAGCGCTGCACAATGCGCTGCCGTGGGGGGCTCAGGGAAGCACGGAGTGAGCCCCCTCCCTGCCGATGCTTCCCTTTAACCCCCGGTACACCGCGATCGTGTTTGATCGCAGTGTGCAAGGGGTTAACGTGTCGGGGGCGGTCCGTGACCGCCCCTGACACATTGTGCTGGGTGTCAACTGTGATAATCAGCTGACACCCGGCCGCGATTAGCGGCGCTCACCATGTGGGCGCCGCTGATCGCTATGACGTACTATCCCGTCCCTGGGAATTAAGTCTCAGGGCACATGGACGGGATAGTACGTCATATGGGATTAAGGGGTTAAAGTGGATTGGCGCTCCTTCCCTTCCAAGCCCTGCCTTGCGCCCAAACAGTAGATTTCCCCCACACATGGGGGATCGGCAAGCTCAGGAGAAATTGCACAACAAAATGTATGGTCCAGTTTCTCCTGTTACTCTTGCGAAAGTAAAAAAAAAAAAAAGGTCTAAAGGCAAATTTTTGTGAAAGAATAATAAATGTTTATTTTTTTTTCCTTCCACATTCCAAAAATTCCTGTGAAGCACCTGAAGGGTTAATGAACTTTTTGACTGTGGTTTTGAGTACCTTGAGGGGTGCAGTTTTTAGAATGGTGTCACTTTTGGTATTTTCTGTCATATAGGCCCCTCAAAGACACTTCAAGTGTGAGGTGGTTCTTTAAAATAAATAAATGGTTTTGAAAATTTTGTTGTAAAAATGAGAATTTGCTGGTCAAATTTTAATCCTTATAACTTCCTAACAAAACAAAAAAAAATGTTTCCAAGATTGTTCTGATGTAAAGTAGACACGTGGGAAATGTTATTTATCAACTATTTTATGCTATGACTCTGTGATTTAAGAGCATAAAAATTAAAAGTTTGAAAATTGCAAAACTTTCAAAATTTTCACCAAATTTCCATTTTTTTTCACAAATAAAGGCAAGGCATATCAAAGACTTTTTACCACTATCATAAAGTACAATATGTCACGAGAAAACGCTCAAAATCACCAGGGTCCGTTGAAGCATTCCAGAGTTATTACCTCATAAAATGACAGTGGTCAGAATTGTAAAAATTGGCCTGGTAATGTAGGTGAAAACAGGCTTCATCTCAAAGGGGTTAAAGGGAACCTGTCACCAGAAAAAAAAAACACTATTAACTTGCAGATATAGGGTTAATTTGCAAATAGCGTTACTAACCAGCCCGACGTCCACACTTACCCAAACGCTGCGGGGAGAAAATTAACTTTATTTCCCCCCAGCAGCATTCCAATTTCAGACACTGGGCGGCGCTTTTGCTAGTTCAGCCACTATTCAGTCACCTCTGAGTATACAGAGCAGCAGATGTAACTGAGCCCCTGACCCTGACAGACTGTGACCCTGCATTGGAGCCGGCTGACACTAAGGGCTGGGGTGCGGTTATAGCCACTGCTCTGTATTCATAGGGGTGACTGAACCAGCGGCACCCCTGTGGCTGAAACTAAAACACTGCCTGGGGAAATAAAGTACATTTTCTCCCTGCAGTGTTAGGATAAGTGCGAGTGTCGGGCAGTTTAGTAACGCTATTAACCTTCTGATTAACCCCATATCTGCAAGTTAATATCATTTTTTTCTGGTGTTACGTTCCCTTTAATGAGTCAGTGATTTTTTTTTTCACTGATCGAACTTGTCTGTGAAAAAAAATCACAGCATCTTGTGATTTGACTATAATATCGGAAGCCACTCGTTAAAGTGTATGTGTGCGTGGAAAACAGACTGCATTCGGATGACATCGAATTTCTGCTGAGTCACACCATGGAAAATATGGAGAAATTTTATTCTCCATCTTCTCCTCACCTGTTCTATGATTCTCTCTTCCAAGAAAATCGGATCACACTAAGCTGATACTCTGATCAAACTCAAATCAGAGTTTGATTGGAGTGTGATTACCATAATGGATCTGATTCTCTTGGAATAGATAATCTACGGTCATGTGAGCGAGCCGAAACTGTGAGGCTAAAAATATAAAAGGTTATATTAGTGCGCTGCTAGTGACGTTAGTGAGGATGTGGTAGTTAAAATTAAAATACCTTTTTACCTTTTAACTTAGGATTTCAAATTCAAACCTTTTTTTATGCTTTTATAACCGTTTGTGAATTTGAAATCCTAAATAAAAAGGTATTCTAATCACCACATTCTCATTAACTTCACTATCAGCACACCAACATTACCTTTTATGTTTTAATCTCTCCCGGTTCCATTGTTGTACCAGGGACACTGAGGTGCTGCGTCACACCGACTATATTCCAAGTGCTACATCCCGCACCATTGGACTTAGTAGCCATTTTAACGCCACTATTCCCACCGATTTTTTCAAACTGTAACCTTAGCAGTGAAGCACACCCCTAGGTTTTGTTGAGGTGCAGCTTTCATATAAGTGATCATGTGCTGCACATTCATCTTGTACTGACTTGTTATGTACTTATTTCAACATTTTGGGTTTAGGAGTTAAAAAATATACAAAATTGTTTTTCTGAAATCCTCTTGGTCTGTCTTGTGAGTCTTGAGACTTTTCATAGTCTTGCCTGATGGGTCCTCAGAAGAAAAGGGTTGAGAAGCCCTGTTATATTCCATACATATGTACAGTAAACGATGATAAAAGTTACTACCTTTATATATGTATTTATTTTTATGCATAGAACACTATACATACATACACTTAGGCCAGAAAGATAAAATCATCAATTGGAAGTGGTTTATTAAAAGTCTAAAGTATGTTACTCTGTAAGCATCACCAGAGCATAACCTTTTCTTTCTGTCCAGTTACCCATCTTATTTCCAAATTCAGTTTTTACACTTCTTTATAGAGGTGCACTTTAAAAAAAAAAATTGTAATTTAAAACTTTGTAATTAGAATGATTGTATTATATCGTATCAGAATTCTGCTTCCTTCCCCACTTATCAGACACATTTTTCCCTTTCCCTGGCTCCTGAACTCATTATCCACTGTGAAAAAACAGCTTGCATCTGTCTTTCTCAGAGGAGATGAAGTGCAGGTGTCAGGTGACTCAGACCATTATTTCAAATGGTGAGTGGAGCAGGTAGGAGGAGGGAGGGTCACGGAATGGAACAGACAGAGGAAGACAGGAAAAACATGTTGCAGAGCTCTGTAGCAAGTGTTTTACCTCATTTCAGAGATTGATTCAGTCCAACACATGAGAGCTCTGCTGTATAATGTCCTCCATTTAACTGAAGTTAATTTCTGTGAGCTAAAAACTGACTGAAGAGCAGGCATTGCCTTCTATGTGCTCTGCTGTCTATTGGAGAAATCACTGCACCTGGTCTCCTCCCCACAGAAAATAATGTATTTCAAATTACAGATCGAGCAAGCAAAGGGGAAAACTGAGCATGCAGGATACAAGTGACATAATGACCAGAAATGTTCTTATTCCTCATGTACTAACCCAGGATTGCTTATTCTGAAAAGTTACTTGAAGACATAGTTACCCTTAAAGTTTATCTAGCCAAATAGTGTGGTTGATGAATTCATGAAAATATGTTGCTCATCCAGCCAGTGTTTTACAATGAGTTTACTTTGCATGTACAGTGCAGTTATTGTGAGAGTCACTTTTACATAGTTCGTCAGAGGGCTGTCCTCTAGGTAACCCCAGAAGACACAAGAATAGAATAGAGTGTTGATACTTGATATATTTAATCCCTTTTAGGTGGATTATCCTGAACAGTTGTTTTATTTTCCTATGGGGCTGAGAACTTGCTAACTACCTGCCTGTTCTGCCCTGTGACAATCTCTTCTTGCTCAGAGCAGTCATGGACAACTTCTGAAAAATATTCAGGATTGAGAGTCCTCAGTAGTTGATACCTTTTAATGGCTAACCGAAAAGATGGTAATACATTGCAAGCTTTCGAGACTACTCAGGTCTCTTCATCAGGCTAGACTAATACAAAATCTGAAGTCACATATTTATGCACAATACAGCCTAGAAAAAATGCAATAGATAAGACCCATTATGGACAACTTCTGCTAACTATTCTCCTATTTCCTTTGTCATCACATCAACAGAGAAGCACCGACTCTTCTGCTATGCACTGTCGATGGGGTGTAACCTACTGATTGACAGACGGCTCTTCGTTGCCTAACTGTGGGGAACCGACTGTCAGTCAGCATGACGTCGGCCATGACAACCCATTGACAAAGCAGACCGTAAGAGAAAGAATTGCTCGTTTGACTTGAGGTCAAATTGAGTAGGTGAATCTCCACCTGAGATCACCACAGGTGTGAGGCAATGAGGGGAATCCTATATAAGGGTCGTTATGTGTCCCCAAGGATGCACATAGAAGCACACTGAACCCGTTGGAGTGCTTTGTAATTACAGCCACAGCTGTGGTTACAATGCAAAATAAAAAAATTAAGAAAAAAGGAGATGGGCTTTTATTTTTGGAGATATTTGCAGGATGGTAGTGGGGCGGGTCTCTCCCACCACTCCGGGCCTTGGGAGTGGCCCATGTCCATGGATTCTATTTAAACTTTCAGTTAAAGTTTGGGTATGTCAATATTAGGTTTGCAAGCATCAGAGCAGGAGGCTTTGTGCATTACAGGTCTTTGTGAGACTGAACACAGGCCAGAGAAGGCAAAGACTTTGATGTACCCATGAGTAATATGGCTGTGCAGTCGCCCACAGATTTAATACAGACTGTAAGGGCTCATACTCACTTGCGAGAGACTCGCACGATTCTGGTGCGAGTCTCTCGCATGAAAACCCGGCACTGCCGCCGGCACTCGGACCGGAGCGTGCGGCTGCATAGAAGTACATGTAGCCCCACGCTCCAGTCCCAGTGCAGGCGGCAGTGCCGGGTTGTCAGCGAAAGACTCGCAATGAGAATCGTGCGAGTCTCTCACAAGTGAGTATGAGCCCTTATGGATGATCCGGCTGTGAACTGGAGGATAAACGTCTTTATTTTGACCACTTACAAAAATAACTCAAACTTTAAGTTGGACTGCGGTCACTTCCTCTTTATTGCATTGTCATGAAAGCCGCTGTACTACACAGGAAAAACAGGCCAGTAGTTAACTTCTACCTGACGGTAAATTCTTAGTCCCATAGGTAAAATAAAACCCAAATGTCTTGGTTGAGACCTTTTAAGGACTGCACAATATTTTCTTTTAGCAGTTTTGATTTTTCCTCGTTTTCTTACAAAAGCCATAACGTTTATTTTTTCCTGTGACATATCTACTTGAAGTATTGTTTTTTTGTGGAACCTATTGTTCTTTTGAATAACACCATTTATTTCACCATGTGATATACTACAAAAGGAGAAAAAAATTCAGTGAAATTGTAAAAAAAAAAATCCGCAATTCCACATGATTTTTTGGGGGATTTTATTTTTATGTTAATTGTATGGTAAACATGACCTGGCAGTATAATTCTCCAAATCAGTGCGAATATGGCAATATCAAACTTGCATATATTTTTATTTAGGTGGAGAAAAAAATTGGTTGTGTTATCATGTTCTGAGAGGCATAACATTTTCATTTTCCAGTCGATGGAGCTAGTTGAGTTTGTCTATTTGTGTGGCAATGTCATTTTTTTATTCATACCATTTTGGGGCAAATAGCATATTGTGATTGCGTATTTTTTGGGGAGTTAAAATGATCAAAAAAACACATCTCTCTATAACATGTAACATAGTTTTGAAGGCTGAAGGAAGACCTTATGTCCATCTAGTTCAGCCTATTTTTAGTGCAGCTGTTCTGCATTGTTGATCCTGGGGAAGGCAAAAAACCCACAGAGTAGAAGCCAATTTTCTCCATAGGGAAAAAAATTCCTTCCCCTAAGCTGGGTCAACCATCTACCTATAATATTCTGTTATTCGTAACCTTCTATACTGTTATTCACAAGAAAAGCATCCATTCCTTTCTTAAATTCATTCAGTGAGTTGGCCATCACCACTTCCTCAGGAAGAGAATTCCAGAGCCTCACTGCTCTTACCGTGAAGAACCCTCTTCTATGCTGGTGCAGAAATTGTCTTTCCTCCAAACGAAGAGAATGCCCCCTTGTTCTTGTCACAGTCCTTGGTACAAAGAGTTCATTGGAGAGATCTCTGTATTGCCCTCTGATATACTTGTACATATATATTAAGTCTCCCCTAAGTCTTCTCTTTTCTAGAGTAAATAGACCTAATTTTGATAACCTTTCTGGGTATTGTAGTGAACCAACTCCATTTATCATTTTAGTAGGCCGCCTTTGAACCCTTTCAAGTTCAGTAATGTCTTTCTTGAGCACCGGCGTCCAAAATTGCACACAACACTCCTTGTGTGGTCTGACGAGTGATTTGTACAGAGGGAGAATTATGTTTTCATCTCGTGTCCCCAGACCTCTTCTAATGCATCCCATGACCCTATTTGCTTTGGTGGCAGCTTCCTGACACTGGGCACTCCAATTTAGCTTCTTATTGACTAAGATGCCTAAGTCTTTTTCCATGTCTGATTTCCCCAGCAGTTTCCCATTTAGCAAGTAATTATAACATCTGTTTCTCCTTCCCATGTGCATAACCTTACACTTATCTGTGTTAAACCTCATTTGCCATTTTTCAGCCCAATTCTCCAATTTACTCAAATCTGTCTGTAGTTGCAAACTGTCCTCCTTTGTGTTAACTACCTTACATAGTTTTGTATCATCTGCAAATACTGATATTTTACTGTATAAGCCATCCACTAGATCATTAATAAATATATTAAATAGTAGGGGGCCCAATACAGAACCCTGTGGTACCCCACTAGTAACCCTGGCCCAATCTGATTATGCACCATTAATAACCACTCTTTGTTTTCTATCACTAAGCCAGCTACCTACCCATCTAGACACATTTTCCCCTAGTCCAAGCTTTCTCATCTTACTTAGCAATCTTTTATGTGGGACAGTGTAAAATGCTTTAGAGAAGTCGAGATAAATGACATCCAATGATTCTCCTTGGTCCAGAGCTTACATCCTCATAGAAGCTGATCAGGTTAGTTTGACAGGCGCGATCCTTCATAAATCCATGTTGATATGGAGTTAATAAATGTTTAACATTGAGATATTCCATAATGGTATCCCTTAGAAACCCTTCAAAAATTTTACCCACAACAGATGTTCAGCTTACCGGCCTATAGTTTCCAGGTTCCCTTTTACACCCCTTTTTGAATATTGGTACCACATTTGCTTGCTGCCAATCAAAAGGAACAGACCCTGTTTCTGTAGAGTCTTTAAATATAAGGAATAGAGGCCTGTCTATCACATTACTTAACTCCCTTAATACCCGAGGGTGAATGCCATCAGGGCCTGGTGATTTGTCAATTTTAATCTTACTAAGGTGGTTCTGCACTTCTTCCTGGGTTAGGCAGGTAATACCTAATGGGGAGTTTACATTATCACTCTGCATTTCCCCTGGCAAATCCTTTTCCTGTGTGAACACTGTTGAGAAAAAAGTACTTAAAACATTTGCTTTTCCCACATCGTTCTCTATGATTTCACCCATTGTTCTTTAAAGGGCCGACACCATCAATTTTAATCTTTTTACTGTTTATATAATTAAAGAATAGTTTGGGGTTTGTTTTACTTTCCTTAGCAATGAGTCTCTCAGTTTCCACTTTTGCTAAATGTATTTGTTTTGTTTTTTTACACATTTTATTTTTTTCTCTAACTTTTTAATGCTTCTTCAATGCCTTCTTGTTTTAGCTTCCTAAATGCATTGTTCATGTTATTTATTGCCCTTTTTACACCCTTATTTAGCCACATTGGTGTTCGCCCTTATATTTCTGCACGGTATGGCTAGCTCGCAGTGGGTGAGTAAAACTGATTTAAATATTTCCCATTTATTTTCTGTGCTCCTATTTTTAAGGACACTGTCCCAATCAATTCGGCGAAGGTCCTCTCTTAGCTGATCAAACTTTGCTTTCCTGAAATCCAGCGTTTTCGTAACCCCCTACCAGGGCACCTTACTGAAGGACAAGTGGAATTGTATTATATTGTGGTCACTGTTCCCTAGGTGCCCATCGACTCGTACTTCTGTTATTCTATCTGGCCTGTTGCTTAAAATTAAGTCCAGAAGGGCTGTCCCTCTAGTTGGGCCCTGCACAAGTTGTGACAGATAATTATCCTTGGTCACTGACAGAAATTGGTTTCCTTTCTGAGATACGCAGGTTTCAGTTTCCCAGTCTATGTCTGGGTAGTTGAAGTCCCCCATAATAATCACCTCATTGTGATTTGCTGCTTTGTCTATTTGTTTCAGTAATACATTTTCAGTGGTTTCTGTTATATTTGGTGGCTTATAACAAACCCCTATGAGGATTTTATTACTTTTCCCTCCTTGTATCTCCACCCATAAAGACTCCACCTCTTCATTTCCCTCTTTATATCTTCTCTTAGGCTACTTTCACACATCCGGTGTGTGGGGTCCGGCGGCGTGCGGCGAAAAGCCGGGCCGCCGGATCCGGCCTGCAGCCGTGACACCGGATGTGTGTGCGGCGTCTGATACGGCTCGGACGTGATTTAAAGGATCCGCAGCAGGAGGTGGACAGAGACAGCCGCTGAGAGAGACAGCTGCTGAAAGGGAGGTGAGGGGAGGGTAGGAGAGGAGAGGGGAGGGGAGAGGAGAGGGGGTTGGAGAGAGAGAGAGACATGTGGGGTTAACACTCAGTGTCCGGGCGAGAGAATCTCTCTCTCTTGCCGGGCACTTGTGGGGTTAACCCCACAGAGAGATCTCTCTCTCTCACCCAGACACTGTGAGTGTTAACCCCACAAGTGCCCGGCGAGAGAGATCTCTCACAAGTGTCTGGGTGACAGAGAGAGATCTCTCTCTCTCTCACCGGGCACTTGTGGGGTTAACATTCACAGAGTCCGGGCATGTGCTGTGGAAAAAGCCGGTCCGGCGCTGAGAAAAAACGTTGCAGAGAATGTTTTTTCCAGACGCCGGACCGGCTGTTTTTGCCGGATCTGGCAAAAACCGGATACGCCGCATAGGCATCAGGCGCGATGCGGCGATAATGAAACTCTATGGGGAAAAAAACGGATCCGGTGGCAACAGGCGCCGGATCCGGTTTTTACACTTTTCGCCGCATCGCGCCTGATGCACAAAAACTGATGTGTGAAAGTAGCCTTAGTGTGGACTTTATATATAGACAGACTCCACCCCTTTTCCTCTTTTTACGATCCCTCCTAAACAAATCATATCCTTGCAAGTTAGCCGCCCAGTCATAGCTGTCATCTAACCATGTCTCAGTTATTCCTGCTATGTCATATTTTTCCTCATACACATATTGGAGTTGGTAATGTATATATTTATATACTGTATATGTATGTATGTGTAAGGGTCGGCCAGGACTATAGTCGTGGCCAGAGAAACTATAGCATCAGTGTCCAGGCCTTCCCTCACGGAAAAATACAATCCACTGTACGGCATACCTGCGTCTCCAGGTTCGGGTCCCCCTGGGCATTTCCCAAACGGCTATGGCCCCTCTCCAAGGCGACTCCCAGTAACTGAGACACAGTCCATGGTAAGTTGAATGGTTTATTTACTGATAGCTTCACACAATGTATCCACAGTTGGCACATCATTGGTAACACTTCCATCTTTACTTGCTTCCTCAGCTTTCCCTACTTTGCTGACACTTGTATACGGCACGTACCCGGACATGACCGTCTTAGACTGCTTCCAAGCTTCTTCTTGGCCTAAACTCACCATGATGACAATTCCTTCTGCCTGTTTCGCCCTGGCTTGAAATCATCCGCCACCTGGTGGAAAAGCATCCGACCCGTCCGTTCTGCTCCCTGTGAATCTACAGCATCCTTCTGTTCCTCACTCTGTCCGACTCCCGCCCTTAGATCGTCCACCCAGGCTACGAGTCGCCACATCCTTTCTATTGTCTTGGCTCACTGTATTGATGTCCAATAGCCATGGATAACTTGAACTGTCGCTAATGTGTGGCTGCCAAGTCGTCCTGGACCTATAACCCCTGTGGACACTTCGGGCACTCTGGCCCCGTCTGCCCTAACTTCCTTCTAATCTAGCCTTAACTCCCGGCAGCCCCTTTTACACTTAACCCTATTCTACTAAGAGCTCTATATACTAAAATGCTCTCCTCTAGTGTCCAAAGGGTGCACTACACTTTCCCTGTTTAAAACATAGCATTAGAAAATGAAACACAACATATTTACAGCAAATGGTAACACATATAACAGCGTGGCAATACCATTGATTCTGGGTGGTTATACATGACAATATGTAGCAGTACCAACGGATTATTATAAAAACATTAAGAACATTAAAGGAGAAAGAGCAAGGGAATAGTATCTTTCCACCCCCTTACACTCTCCCTTTCCTTAACTTTGGTAGTCTCCGACCAATCAGCTCCATACTTTATTAGTTACATGCATACTCCACACAGAGAGATCATATAATGTAGTCACATCTGGTACGCACCGAGGTTCGTGTCCTACGCATGGGACCGCAGTCCTGGGGGTAAGCTCCCCCTTTCCTTGAGGGAAGTACAGTCTTTCTTTAGTCTCCAGCCGAGAAGACAGTCTCTGTGTCATGATCTGAAGTGGATCTGACAGTTTTTTAAAAGCACAGAGTGAACTTTTTTTCCTTTTGGCAAGTTGCCAAAGTGACTTGACTGTCCCCGGTGGTGGTTAGTGGTATCGCACTTTAGGTTTAATGCACACATAATTATGAATCAGGTGTGGGGCTCTATAAGTGAGTCTCAGGGTGTGTAATCACTGCTGGTGATATTCATTCATTGATTCATTCATTGATTCTGAGTTGGTGAGAGCCTGGTGGAAGGATGGAGCTGAGGAGGAGTCCTGCGCAGCTTAGCCAGGGGGGACGTGTGTCAGCTATGGTGTCTGGACGAAGGGCTGGCATGGCGTGGTGGGGTCGCAGTGATGGTGTCGGCAGGAAGTGTCTGCATGGACTGGTGGAGTGGCGACTATGGAGAGTGGCACTCACCATGTGGGACTTGGCTGCTGAGCTGGACTCAAGCATGCTTGCCTTCGTGGCAGAAGCTGAACTCATCTTTGGGACTCTGTTACTAAGCAGCAGCAACTGGTGGTGGACTCTGCTCCAAGGCTGCACTATGGTAATGGATCCGGGTGGAGGAGAAGACGCACGCAGGTGGAGGGCTCTGTTGCAGGAGCATAAGCACAGAGCATAAAGCTAAGTGGTGTTTCCCCTATATTGTCTTCTTTCCTCATGTGTGTTGTTAGTGCAGTGGTGGGATTAGTTTCCGCACCGACCAATTCCCTAGTGAGGGTTAAGGGTCAGGGCGAAAAAAGGGCTTTGAGGTACGCGTGCGGCGCCCGGTGCGGAACCGGCATAGGGAACGTTAGGAGTGCAGGGACACTGGCTCAGGGGAGCTCAGGAGGTCTCCACTTCCCTTTTCCCTATTGCAGGGCCCACCATTGTTAATGTTTCCCAGGTCCCCCTTATTATTTATATCCGCCAGACAGGAGGCGGGGTTTCCAGAATTTATATTAACGTGTAATACCTAAATTCGCCAGGTGGAGGCGGTGTATCCATCTGCACGTATTATTATTTAAATTCGCCACTGGAGGCGCTGTATCCTGGGTCACGTGTGTTATGGGTTCGCCTTGCGGTAACCGCTGCGTCCAGACACACGTGGCCGTGACACTCTGCTTTTCCAGCAGACTGGGCGTAACAGGCGCAACAAAAACAATAAGAGTCCACAGGCTCCAGATATAATGCCTAGCTCACAGTCCTCCAGGCCCAAAACAAATAAATATATGAAAACCAAAAGAACTGTCCTCATGTCCAGTTTTGGCCACGTAACTACCCCATCCTTTGAGTGGAAAACATCAGGACTTTTCCTCTACCCTGAAGGTCGCAGAACAGTCATTCAACAGATACTGTAGATGACGCAACATGCACAACACATTTTTTAACAAATGGACAATTTTTCAACGGCGCGCTTTCCATGCCTCCTTCATTAGTTTCCATGCCCTGGTACGGGCTGAAGAGGGACTGCCCAGAAGTAGTAGTCCCAGCGCAAAATTATGACGTGGACAGGAGTGGGTTCTCTGCCGCTTGAGCAGATCAAGAAACGTCCAGCTCAGCACTATTACTGGCCACCGGTCCCCCATACCCGGTGGCTATACAGCAGGTCCAGAGGACCACTTTCTGATTCCTTCAATAGTAAAACGGGTCGACCCCCCCCCTCCTGGACAGAAGCCGAAGTGCACTTACCACCATCCGGCACGCACCAGTCCCACGATGGTCATCTTCTGCATCAGCAGCAGCGTGGTCTGGTTCCCAGAGGTGTAATACCGTTTCCAGCCTAGCTTCCGGCCCCTCCGGAGTGGTCACCACTTCTGTTCCAACTCCCAGCAACTTGGTTTCGGCTCCTGGTGAGAAGTCTCCATGTACCTCTGCGATGGCGCCGAACATAGCAAATGTTCAGACTCCGCCGGGGAAGGCTCCGCTTGCCACTGAAATTCCATCTCTGGAGGAAGGCGTTCTGGTTCACGCTTCTCCAGTTCACCAGCCTTCTGCGGTAAGTAATGTGGCTCGCAGCTGTACTCCAATCTCTCTTCTGGGCCCCACCCGTTTCCAGGTGGGTATGCCTCTGACAACTTCACCCATATTAAAGTCATAAAATGGCCCAATATACAATACAATCTATATACACCACAGAAACCAATTCTAACTTTTGTGGTAACATCATAACAAACGTTGACCCCACACAATGATGTATATATCTTTAAAATTTTTTAAATTTTATTAGACATAAAAATACGACATTACATACCCCCGATGGGGGTTATGCTATAGGGGGCACCACAGGGTTCATGCCTTATTGTGGTGATTATGGCCTACTTTTTGTAGTTTGATACTTTACTGTGGGCAATTTGGCCTTAATTAACTGCGGTTTTTGCGCAATCATACAAATAATTACAACGTTGTATCCTAATACATGTAATCTGGTTTTGATAATAATGATATAATGATAGTGGCTTTTGTCCCTCTTGTATAACACCACTTTGGTGGGTGGTTATTTCTGATGCCGCAATGTGAGATTCCATGGACTGTAGTCCCTTTTCTATTTTGTGTTCCAGCACTTCTACTGTGCATATTTGTATGTAATGTCGTATTTTTATGTTTAATAAAATTTAACAATTTTTAAAGATATATACATCATTGTGTGGGGTCAACGCTTGTTATGTTACCACAAAAGTTAGAACTCCACCCATATGTTAGTGGAAGAGGGCAGGGTTTTCTCTTCATCCGCACCCACCAGGGGTGGACTGGGCATACTGACAGGCAGGTTTTGGCATCAGGGAACGGCTGCAACACCCACAAAGGACGCGGTTCTTGTTGTCTCCTTGTTCATCGCCCTTTCCCGCCAATTCCACAGCCACCATCTTAGTCACAATAATGGTGTCAGACTTTCTTGCAAAGCAAGCCGAGTCAAACACGGTAGCCAAGTGCACTGTTGCCACAAATTCTGTAGCAGTCACATCCAGTGTTTCATCAAGGCTCACAAAATCTCCATTAACTCTTTTCTTCGAGTTCTCTGCATTGCGAGGTAGTCGTATCCTGCCGACTACGCCAAGTGTAAGGGTCGTCCAGAACTATAGTCGTGGCCAGAGACACTAAAGCATCAGTGTCCAGGCCTTCCCTCACAGAAAAATACAATCCACTGTACGGCATACCTGCGTCTCCAGGTTCGGGTTCCCCTGGGCACTTCCCAAGAGGCGATGGCCCCTCTCCAAGGCAACTCCCAGTAACTGAGACACAGTCCATGGTAACTTGAACGGTTTCTTTACTGACAACTTCACACAATATATCCATAGTTGGTACATCATTGATAACACTTCCATCTTTACTTGCTTCCTCAGCTTTCCCCACTTTGCTGACACTTCTATATGGCACATACCCAGACCAGACCATCTTAGACTGCTTCCCAGCTTCTTCCTGGCCTAACCTCACCATGATGACAATTCTTTTTGCCTGTTTCACCCCAGACATGAAATTATCCGCCACCTGGCTTAGTTGCCTCTGGAAAAGCATCCGACCCATCTGTACTGCTCCCTGTGAAGCTACAGCATCCTTCTGTTCCTCACTCCATCCGACTCCAGCCCTAAGAGCATCCGCCCAGGCTATGAGTCGCCACATCCTTTCTAATGTCTTGGCTCACTGTACTGATGTCCAATAACCGTGGATAACTTGGACTGTCGCTTCTTAACGTTGCGTGGCTGCAGAGCCATCCTGGGCCTATAGTCCATGTGGACACTTCGGGCACCCTGGCCCCATCTGACCTAATTTCCTTCTAACCTAACCTTAACTCCCGGCTGCCCCACCTACACTTACCCCTATCCTACTAAGAACTCTATATACTAAAGTGCCCCCCTCTAGTGTCCAAAGGGTGCACAACACTTTCCCTATCTAAAACAGCATTATACTATGAAACACAACATATTTACAGCAAATGGTAACACATATAACAGCATGGCAATACCATTGATTCTGGATGTTAATACATGACGACATGTAGCAGTACCACCGGATTATTAAAACCATTAAGAACATTAAAGGAGAGAGCAAGGGAATAGTATCTTTCCACCCCCTTAAATATGTGTATTGATTAACCTAGAACAGGACAAGACAAGCCAAGTTTCATCATCCTTGACAAACTCAACTATTAAAGGACTTCTTCGGAATCTTACTTCAATGTACTGGTTAGACGTATGATCCCTAATGATACATGCAGTACTTGATTTTCTGTTTGAAATTACGGTAAATCGGTTATAGAGTGCAAATTTACCAGTAGGACCTTAGTAGTTAGTTTCCCCATTTCCCTTGTAGTTCCCAGTTCTTCCCCTTCCTTATCCTCTCCTCCTTCCATACCCCACCTTCTCCCTAGCTTTTATTAGATTAATTATATTGTTTTGTATTATAAAAATTCAGTGGAGAAAAATAAAGAACACATCTGTTTAGATTTTTTTTTCTCTAAACATTAATAAACTCAACTTGGAAAAAATGTTATGTTTTGATAGACCAGTCATTTATGGACACTGCAAAACCAAATATGTTTAATTCTTTTAATATTATTTTGAATGGAGAAATGGGGGGGTGATTAAATTTTTTTTTTTTAAATTTAAGTTCTCATAGGGGACTTTCACCTACGATTACTTGATTACCGTTACTATGTTATGCAATATCTGCAATATTGCTGTATATAGTAACAAATTGTATGCAGTACATAGTAAAAAAATATGGTTTCCTAACCGATCTAGAAAAAGGGAAACTGGCAAGCAGGGATCTGATTAAAGTACCAAATAACTGTTAAATAAGATTTCAAATTTTGTCACAATATCTGTTCATCTTTGGTATCTCCACATCGTGTCAAACAAATCAACTTATTCAGTCTTGCATTCATAAAATAGTGTGTAACTATTACTTAATAACACAATTTAAAAAAAGTGAGGTCCAGTACACTCTTGAAATAACTCTTAAAATATGGTTAAGCTCCGCTGCGCGCTCTCTCTGTATGTACAGTGCCTTGCGAAAGTTTTCGGCTCCCTGGAACTTTTCAACCTTTTCCCACATATCATGCTTCAAACATAAAGATACCAAATGTACATTTTTGGTGAAGAATCAACAAGTGGAACACAATTGTGACGTTGAACAAAATTTATTGGTTATTTTAAATTTTTGTGGAAATTCAAAAACTGAAAAGTGGGACGTGCAATATTATTCGGCCCCTTTAACTTAATACTTTATTGCGCCACCTTTTGCTGCAGTTACAGCTGCAAGTCGCTTGGGGTATGTCTATCAGTTTTGTACATCGAGATACTGAAATTCTTGCCCATTTTTCCTTGACAAACAGCTCGAGCTCAGTGAGGTTTGATGGAGATCATTTGTGAACAGCAGTTTTCAGCTCTTTCCACAGATTCTCGATTGGATTCAGGTCTGGACTTTGACTTGGCCATTCTAACACCTGGATACGTTTATTTGTCAACCATTCCATTGTAGATTTTGCTTTATGCTTGGGATCATTGTCTTATTGGAAGACAAATCTCCATCCCAGTCTCAGGTCTTTTGCAGACTCCAATAGGTTTTCTTCAAGAATGGTCCTGTATTTGGCTCCATCCTTCTTCCCATCTATTTTAACCATCTTTCCTGTCCCTGCTGAAGAAAAGCAGGCCCAAACCATGATGCTGCCACCACAATGTTTGACAGTGGGGATGGTGTGTTCAGGGTGATGAGCTGTGTTGCCTTTATGCTAAATATATCGTTTGGCATTGTTGCCAAAAAGTTAGATTTTGGTTTCATCTGACCAGAGCACCTTCCACATGTTTTGTGTGTCTTCCAGGTGGCTTGTTGCAAACTGTAATTGACACTTTTTATGGATATCTTTTAGAAATGGCTTTCTTCTTGCCACTATTCCATAAAGGCCATATTTGTGCAGTGTACAACTGATTGTTGTCCTATGGACAGACTGTCCCACCTCAGCTGTAGATCTCTGCAGTTCATCCAGAGTGATCATGGGCCTCTTGGCTGCATCTCTGATCAGTCTTCTCCTTGCTTGAGATGAAAGTTTAGAGGGACGGCCGGGTCTTGGTAGATTTGCAGTGGTATGATACTCCTTCCATTTCAATATGATCGCTTGCACAGTGCTCCTTGGGATGTTTCAAGTTTTGGAAATCACTTTGTATCCAAATCCGGCTTTAACCCCTTTCCTACATTAGATGTACTATTCTGTCCATGTGTCCTGGGACCTAAGTCCCAAGGATGGAATAGTACGTCTAGCGTGATCAGCTGCGCTCACTGTGGGAGCGCAGCTGATCGCGGCTGGGTGTCAGCTGATTATCACAGCTGACACCCAGCACTATGTGTCAGGGGCGGTCACGGACCACCCCCGACACGTTAACCCCTGGCACACTGCGATCAAACATGATCGCAGTGTACCGGGGGTTTAGGGAAGCATCGGGAGGGAGGGGGCTCCCTCCGTGCTTCCCTGAGACCCCCACAGCAGCGCGATGTGCAGTGCTGCTGCGGGGGTCTCCTTCCCTGCAGGTCCCCGAAAACAAAATGGCGGCGGGGGCCTACAGGGAGCCGGCTTCCTCTCTGCCTGCAGAGCGCAGGCATGAGGAAGCCTGCAGCACTGCCTGTGACAGATCGCTGATCTGGCACAGCGATCTGTGACGTGACAGATCAGCGATCTGTCACATGACTTATGTCCCCCCTGGGACATTGTAATTAAGTTAAAAAAAAGTGTAAAAATTAATTTATAAAAAATTGCTAAATAAATTAACAAAAAAAATCCCTAAGTTTTTGAAAATAAAAAAAAAATTAAGTACACATATTTGGTATCGCCGCATCCGTAACGACCCGCCCTATAAAACTGTCCCACTAGTTAACCCCTTTATTGAACCCCTTAAAAAATAAAAAACTAAGCAAAAAATAAAGCTTTATCATACTGCCGAACAAAAAATGCAATAACGCGCGATCAAAAAGACGGATATAAATAACCATGGTACCGCTGAAAACGTCATCTTGTCCCGCAAAAAAAGTGCTGCCACACAGCGTCATCAGCGAAAAAATAAAAAAAATTATAACTCGCAGAATAAAGCGATGCAAAAATAATTTTATATAAAATTGTTTTCATTGCATAAAAGCGCCAAAACATAAAAAAACATAAATATGGTATCGCTGCAATCTTACTGACCCGAAGAATAAAACCGCTTTATCAATTTTACTGCACGCGGAACGGTGTAAACGCACCCCCCCAAAAGAAATTCATGAAACGCTGGTTTTTGTTCATTCTGCGTCCAAAAATCGGAATAAAAAGCGATCAAAAAATGTCACGTGCCCGAAAATGGTACCAATAAAAACGTCAACTCGTCCCGCAAAAAATAAGACCTCACATGACTCGGTGGGTCAAAATATGGAAAAATTATAGCTCTCAATGTGGTGATGCAAAAACTATTTTTACAATAAAAAGCGTCTTTTAGAGTGCGACAGCTGCAAAAATAAAAACCCGCCATAAATAGTAAATCAAACCCCCCATTATCACCCCCTTAGTTAAGGAAGAATAATAAAATAAATATATATTTATTTCCATTTTCCTATTCGGGTTAGGGTTGGAGTTAGAATTGAGGGGTTTCCACTGTTTTGGCACATCAGGGGCTTTCCAAACGCGACATGGCGTCCGATCTCAATTCCAGCCAAAAAAGTCAAATGGCGCTGCTTCCCTTCCGAGCTCTGCCATGCGCCCAAATAGTGGTTTACCCCCACATATGGGGTATCAGCGTGCTCAGGACAAATTGCACAATAAGTTTTGGGGTCCTATTACTCTTTGGAAAATAACAATTGGGGGTGAATAGATCATTTTTGTGGAAAAAATATGATTTTTTAATTGTAAGGCTGTACGTTATAAACTTCTGTGAAGCCCTTGGGGGTTCAAAGTGCTCACCACATATCAAGATAAGTTCCTTGGGGGTCTAGTTTCCAAAATGGGGTCACTTGTGGGGGGTTTCCACTGTTTAGGCACATCTGCATTGTATTTTATATGGTATGCATTGCTGAATTTCCACCACTTTCCCATGCTCTCGAATGCCACATATGAACTGCATTGTATTTTATATGGTATGCATAGCTTACCCATCTTCTAGTATACATAATTGTAGCTCATCTTGTTATCTTTACCACACATCTAAGTGGTCTGTATAACCCCTTCCCCCTTTTATGACCTCAGCTTAACTCTGTGCATTTGGCCTGTGCAGTCACACCCCACTTTCACTCATACCTGATTGTGTTTAGCTGCACATATATTCAGCACCATGGGTCTGCTCCAGATGTAGTCGGCTCCATCAATTTCAAAATCCTATTTCAAAGTACTATTTCTAAGTACTGTTGAATTAGACTAGAATTGGACTGGAATTGACTGGAAGGAAACGGACTATAACACCACAACAATGTTTCGCCTTCTTTTAACTATCACCCCCATACTACTCTATTTCTCCCTAACTCCTGCAATCTCCCCTCCTAGTAAGGAACTATTCATCTCCCCCTCCATTCTCCCCAGCCACCTAACCTTCTCCTCACAACTGTTTCCCCCCCCCCATACCATCCTTTTTCTCCAGACATGCATGGCCACATCATGTCCTATCCTCCTCCCACCTTCTAATGCTCTGTCTACTACTCCTCATTGCTGGCGACATATCCCCAAATTCTGGCCCCCCTCAACACATCCATACTCACTTCTACCACCCTGCCACGATCCTCTACACATCTTCGCAACCATGACAACCTCATACCTATTCATCCAGCCCCCACTCCCCCAACCCCCTTACCTGGAGCCCTATGGAACGCACGCTCTGTCTGCAACAAGCTGTCATTTATCCATGACCTCTTTATCACCAACAAACTCTCCTTCATCGCCATCACTGAAACCTGGCTCGCTCCCTCTGACACAGCCTCTCCAGCTGCGCTCTCGTATGGCGGACTCCATCTCTCCCACACCCCTCGCCCCAGCAATAAATGTGGTGGAGGAGTTGGCTTGCTCCTGTCTGATACTTGCTCCTTTACCCCAATTCCTCTGCCACCCTCCGCTACTCTTCCCTCGTTCAAGGTGCACTCCGTCTGCATCCATTCCCCCTCCAACCTCCAACTAGCTGTCATCTACCGCCCCCCAGAACTAGCCATCTCCACCTTTCTCGACCACTTCACCACCTGGCTACTCCATTTCCTTTCTGCTGACATCCCCACCATCATCATGGGTGACTTCAACATCCCTATTGACACTTCCACCCCGACTGCCTCTAAACTTCTATCGCTCACGGCTTCCCTCGGCCTCACTCAATGGTCCTCTGCTGCCACTCACAAAGATGATCACACGCTGGACCTTGTCTTCACCCATCTCTGTTCCCTCACTAATCTCAATAACTCACCCCTCCTCCTGTCTGACCACAACCTACTGACATTCTCTTCCCTCTTCTCTCCTACTGCGCAACCCCCGCTCCATAATCTCGCTCACCCTCGCAGGAATCTCAAACACCTCAATTTACAATCACTCTGAATCCCTTCTCCCTCTTACAAACATAGCTTCTCTTCAAGACACAGATGCTGCTGCCAATTTTTATACAGCAACACTTGATTCGGCCGCCCCCCTCATGCAGAGCAAAACTCAAACAATCAACAGGCAGCCCTGGCTGACCAGCCTGACTAGAGAACTGCAATGGGTTTCCAGGGCCGCTGAGCGGAGATGGAAGAGAACCCATTCTACTGAGCACTTCAATGCATACAAGCAGTCACTTGCCAGCTTTAAGTCCACGCTCTCTGCCGCTAAACAAACTTACTTCGCATCTCTCATATCCTCCCTGTCTCATAACCCTAAACTGCTCTTCAACACTTTCAATTCTCTACTCCGTCCCACAGCACCTCCTCCCCCTCCTCTCATCTCTGCTGAAGACTTTGCCTCCTTCTTTAAGCAGAAGATCGACACGATCAGACAAAATTTTGGCCCGCAGCCCCCATGCCCCTCTTAGCCGCTCATCCCTTTTCTGCAAAAGCCAGCTTCTCCACCATGACAGAAGATCAGCTCTCCACCCTTCTGTCAGATCACACCTCACCACTTGTGCCCTCGACCCACTCCCGTCCCACCTCATCCCTAACTTGGCCACAGTCCTCATCCCATCTCTAACACACCTTTTCAACTTTTCACTTACAAATGGTGTCTTTCCCTCATCCTTCAAACATTCCTCAATCACACCCATCCTCAAAAAGCCCTCCCTTGACCCATCCTCTGTGTCTAACTATCGCCCGATATCTCTTCTCCCTTATGCCTCAAAACTACTGGAAAAGCATGTATATCTTGAACTGTCCTCCCACCTCTCCTCCTGTTCCCTCTTTGACCGGTTACAATCTGGCTTCCGACCGCATCACTCAACTGAAACTGCCCTAACTAAAGTCACTAATGACTTACTAACCGCCAAGAGCAAGCAACACTACTGTTCTTCTCCTGGACCTGTCCTCTGCCTTCGACACCGTAGACCATTCCCTCCTGCTACAGATTCTCTCATCTCTTGGCATCACAGACTTGACCCTATCCTGGATCTCATCATACCTAACGGACCGAACATTCACTGTCTCCCTCTCAAACACCACCTCCTCACCTCGCCCCCTATCTGTCAGTGTTCCCCAAGGCTCTGTCCTAGGACCCCTACTATTCTCCATCTATACCTTCAGCTTGGGACAGCTCATAGAATCCCACAGTTTGCAGTATCACCTCTACGCCGATGACACGCAGATCTACCTATCTGGACCCGACCTCGCCTCCTTACTGACTGAAATCCCACAATGTCTGTCTGCTATCTCAGCCTTCTAATCTGCTCGCTTTCTCAAACTGAACATGGACAAAACAGAATTCTTCATCTTTCCCCCATCTCACTCTACCCCTCCACCAGACCTATCCATCAATGTCAATGGCTGCTCTCTTTCCCCAGTCCCATACGCTCGGTGCCTTGGGGTGATCCTCGACTCTGCGCTCTCTTTCAAACCACATATCCAAGCCCTCGCCTCCTCCTGCCGCCTCAAACTCAAAAATATTTCCCGGATCCGCTCATTCCTCAGCCACGAAACGATAAAAACACTAGTGCATGCTCTTATCTCCCGCCTCGACTACTGCAACCTCCTACTCTCTGGCCTCCCCTCTAGCACTCTGGCACCGCTCCAGTCCATCCTACACTCTGCTGCCCGACTAATCCACCTGTCCCCCCGCTACTCCCCAGCCTCCCCCCTATGCCAGACCCTTCACTGGCTTCCTGTCGCCCAGAGGATCCAATTCAAAACCCTAACCATGACATACAAAGCCATCCACAACCTGTCTCCTCCCATACATCTGTGACATGGTCACTAGGTACCTACCCGCACGCAACCTTCGATCATCTCAAGATCTCCTTCTCTACTCCCCCCTTATATCTTCTTCCCACAACCGCATACAAGACTTTGCCCGTGCTTCCCCCATACTCTGGAACTCCCTGCCGCAACACATCAGACTCTCACCATCAACGGAAACCTTCAAGAAGAACCTGAAGACCCACCTGTTCTGACAAGCCTACAGCCTGCAATGATCCTCGGTCTACTGAACCACCGCACGACCTGCTCTACCCCCTCCTACTGTATCCTCACCCATCCCTGTAGACTGTGGGTCCCCTCTCCTTATGTGCTTGTGCGTCCCTTGTCTTACACTTGTTTATTATTCTTGTATATATTACACTTGTCTGTAATTCCCCTTTTGACATGTAAAGCGCCATGGAATAAATGGCGCTATATAAAATGCATAATAATAATCAGGAGCTCTCCAAACTTGACATGGCATCCGATCTGAATTCCAGCCAATTTTGCGGTGAAAGTCAAACGGCGCTCCTTCCCTTCCGAGCTCTGCCATGCGCCCAAACAGTGGTTTCCCCCCACATATCAGGTATCGGCGTACTCAGGACAAATTGCACAATAACTTTTCCAGTCCAATTTCTCCTGTTACCCTTGGTAAAATAAAAAAAATTGAACCTGAAGTAATTTTTTTTGTGAAAAAAAGTTAAATGTTCATTTTTTTTTTTAAGCATTCAAAAAATTCCTGTGAAGCACCTGAAGGGTTAATAAACTTCTTGAATGTGGTTTTGAGCATCTTGAGGGGTGCAGTTTTTAGAATGGTGTCACTTTTGGGTATTTTCTGTTAGGAACGGCGGAACGCACTAAATAAAAATAATAATAAAGTGCGTTCGCCGCTCGGGGTCCACCGTGCAGTAGGTGTTACAACCGCTGCTGAGTAATGGCAGACGAGCAATGTGGCGATATAATGCGCATGGGTTCAACTTCACCCGAAGTACACAGAGCGGGCTCTGTTCACACACAGAGGCGCCGCAACAAAAACATACAAAAAGGCTGAGCCTGTTAGAGTCACAGGCCACACGGTATATGGTCACAGGAGCAGGAACTAAGACAGAGGGGCTGCGTCCGTCTAGACCTACCGTGTGTGCGGCGTCGCTACTGTGAACGCCCAGAAGGGCTGCAACTGCAGCACGGTGCACGACACTGCCGCTGGACGACACAGCTACAAAGCAGGCGCTATGTCGGACGCTAGCACAGAGGTGCGGTGTGCACAGTGGCCTAAGGCTTGCCACAGACTAGCGCAGACTTCTGAACTAATTCCCTAACCACATGCGTAATATCAGAGGGAAGGGGTTTCATAATAAGTCAGTCACCAGAATCATACATCCGTCACCATTCACACATAGCAGTATAGTCTATACTGTACTAGCGCATGGCGGAACGGCCATGCGCGCTTTTTATAGCAGCCGGGACCTTCCGGAAGCTTCCAGATCTCCGAGATGGACCAATGAGATCTGGAGCAGGACCTGAGCACATGACTCCCGATCTCCAATGGGAAACCGTCGCATGAGCATGCCCAGTAGAAGGACAGAGGGACTTAGCCCCTGGAGAGATTTGCTGCAAGGCAATCTCCTCTGCGGTAGATAAAGAGCAAGAAACCGCAGAATGTAAGGGTCTGGATTTCTGCAGAGCAGACGCAGGAACCAGACTCCTAACAAATTTCTATCATATAGACCCCTCAAAGTGACTTCAAATGTGATGTGGTCCCTAAAAATAAAATGGTGTAAAAATGAGAAATCACTGGTCAATTTTTAACCCTTTTAACTTCCTAACAGAAAAAAAAGTTGTTTCCAAAATTGTGCTTATGTAAAGTAAACATGTGGTAAATGTTATTTATTTACTATTTTGTGTCACATAACTCTCTGGTTTAAGGGCATAAAAGTTCAAAGTTTGAAAATTGCAAAATTTTCAAAATTTTCGCCATATTTCTGTTTTTTTTCATAATTAAACGCAAGTTATAGCAAAGAAATTTTTACCACTAAAGTGAAGTAAAATATGTCACGAGAAACATTCTCAGAATCGCCTAGATCAGTTGAAGCGTTCCTGAGTTATTACCTAATAAAGGGACAGTGGTCAGAATTGTAAAAATTGGCCTGGGAATTAACGTGCAAACCACCCTTGGTGGTAAAGGGGTTAAACTTCTCCACAGCAATATCACAGACCTGCCTGTTTTGTTCCTTGGGCTTCATGATGCTCTCTGTGCTTCAAACAGAACCCTGAGACTATCACAGAGCAGGTGCATTTATACGGAGACTTGATTACACACAGGTGGATTATATTTATCATCATTAGTCATTTAGGACAACATTGGATCATTCAGAGATCCACAATGAACTTCTGGGGTGAGTTTGCTGCACTGAAAGTAAAGGGGCCGAATAATATAGCACGCCCCACTTTTCAGTTTTTGATTTTCCACAAAAATGTAAAATAACCAATACATTTCATTCAATTTCACAATTGTGTTCCACTTGTTGATTCTTCACCAAAAATTTACATTTGGTATCTTTATGTTTGAAGCATGATATGTGGGAAAAGGTTGAAAAGTTCCATAGAGCCGAATACTTTCGCAAGGCACTGTAGATAGATAGATACTGTAGATAGATAGCTATAGTTTCTTGTGAGTGGAGTGCTGCTGGTGTCAAAGCTACCCGTGCCCTTGTTAGACGTGCACTTTTTCAACATGACAATGATCCAAAAAACACATCTATTGTATATCTAAAGAAGAGTAGGGTGAAAGTGACTCAGTGGCCAAATATGTCTCCTAATCTGACCCCAACGGAACCACATATGGGGAATTCTTGAGAGACAAGTTGAGCATCACTCTCTATCCATCATCCAGGCTCTATAAGAGGTTATTCTTGAAGAATGTAAAAGATGTTTGCAATATGTTACCAACTTGTTCATTCCAAACCTTAAAAATCATGGAGGTCAAACAAAACACTAGATGTAGTAGTGTTTGAGGGGGAGTGTATTAATTCTTGCATCAACTATAATTTGAGTAAACATTTCTAAACTACTGAAGGTTCCAGTGAGCACTTTTTGGACCAGAATCTGGAAGATTTCAGACAGAGGAGTGAAAAGAATTATCACAAGAGTTGTCCAAGATCCAAGGACCACCTGTAAAGAGCTACAGAAAGACCTGCAATCAGCAAGTACAATTGTTTCAAAGAAAACTATGTAATACACTCAACCTCCAAGATCTGTACATACAAACACCATACAAGACTCCATTGCTGAACAAAAAATATGTTCATGTGCGTTTAAGGTTTGCTCGACAACATTTAGACAACCCTGTGGAATAATGTGAGAAAATAGTGTGGTGAGATGAGACCAAAATTGAACTCTTTTGATGCCATGATACACACCATGTTTGGAGGCCAAAAGACACTGCATATCACCCCCAAAACACCATGCAAACAATAGTTTGGGGATGGGAACATCATAGTGTGGGGCTGTTTTCAGTATATGTCACTGGCTAACTTCATATAGTTGAAGAGAGAATGAAGAAATATACCGAGACATTCTTGAGAAAATCTGCTGCCATCTACCAGGATGATGATGAAATGAGGGTGCACATTTCAGCAAAACAATGATCCCAAACACAAAGTGGACAGAGGAGACCAAGATAGAGCTTTCTAGTAAAGCACATCATCCTTGACTGTACGCAAGGCATCATGAAATCTCAAGATTACTAAAGGATTTTGGATCGCAATGTAGTGCCCAGTGTAGAACAGCTTGATTTGCGTCCTAGGTCATGGGTCTTCAGGAGGACAATGACCCCAAACATACTTCAAGAAGCACCCAGAAATGGATGGAAACAATGCGCTGAAGATTTCTGAAGTGGCCAGCTGTGAGTTCAAATCTTAATCCCATTGAAAATCTGTGGAGAAATTTTAAAACGACTGTTAGGAACAAAATGTGTAATTGAAGTAATTTTCTGGGAGAAATACTTCATATTCTGTAACAATTTCAAGGGTGCCAACACCTTCGGCCATGACTGTGTGTGTGTGTAGATATTTATACACACTGACGAACAAAAGTGTATGAGTAAGGCCAGGTTCACATAGCGTTAAACGCATAGCATTGACGGGCTGCGTTAACACTACACCTTTAACGCGATCGCGTTATGCGATCGCGCTAGCACAGATGCTTCATCTGTGCTAGCAGTGATGGACCCTCGGAACGCTGCAGACCGCGTCCGATGGTCCATCACAGAATGACAGCACATCGCTAATGCATGCCACTTATGACATGCGTTAACGATGCACTACATTATTGCCATCTATGGGGGTGTTAACGCATCCGTTACATAGCGTTAATGCCGCTTTGTAATGGATGCGTTAAACACAACCCCATAACGCAATGTGGACCCAATGTCATGCCGTTCTGTCTTTGTCTGCTTGTCTGCGTGACAATGCATGTTTTTTGCTTTAACCCCTTACTCCTTTCCCCCTAATTGAGCTTTGATACTGCTGGCTTTTACCTGTATGGAGCCTGCTCAGTTCCCTGCTCTGCTGCGTAGCTGCACATGTGTTAGGTCTTTGCTCTGCTGCTTGACCATCCGCATGTGCGGTCCCTGGTTGCCGCTGTGGAAGCTGTCTGCGGGTTGCGAGGTCATTTGCAGCTGGTGCATGACTTTCCACGTGGGTCTTGGCTGGCACTGACTGTGCTGTAATGGTTTCTGTGTGTGCTTAGGGCATGCGCGGCCACACCTGCCCTGCTTTTATCAGGGTTAGTGTGTGTACTTGAAATGCTGTCCCCAGCCAATTGCTGAGGGGCAGCTCCTTTATAAACTGACTCTGCCCTATGGGCAGGGCCAGAGCTACTCACTACTCACAAAGCTCCTGGACTTTGCCATGTGTGTCTCGTGTCTGTGGACCTCATCTGTCTCGGTTATGGTACCAAAGTCCCTGCCTTGATTCCTGCTTTGTCCTGTTCCCTTGCCCTGCCCCGGAGGTGGTATATCCGGGCCTGAATCCATGCTACTGTACCTGTCCTGTACCTGACCCTGTCTAAATTCGCCCTGGCCTGGAGGCGGTGTATCCAGGCTTGAATCCCTGATCCTGTACCTGACCATGTCTGAATTGTCTGCTGTGTTGTGTTCCTGGAATCCCTCTGTGTTTGGAGCCCTGCACCCAGTGACTCTGAGACTCTTGTAACCGGTGTTCCTGCTGAGCATCTACTATGCTGTGCTCTGACTGCCATGCGGTGCTGGCTCCGTGCAGGCCCGGTGGTCCTGCAATGTTAGCACCATCACGCTTGAGTTCCTTCCTAGGTCCGATGCCCAAAGCCTGTCGACCGCAGTCTGGAACCTGATAACTTCTACCTGGAGCCTGGAGCTGGCTGACTGCAGTGGTGCCTGTAGGTCGTGTTGGATGTCCGGAACCAAACGACTCCCGTCTGATGTCTGCCGGTGACTCTGATGTCCTGTGGGTGACTCTGATGTCCTGTGGGTGATCCTGATGTCCTGATGACCTCGTGTGTCCTGATGACCTCGTGTGTCCTGATGACCTCGTGTGTCCTGATGTCCTGATGACCTCGTGTGTCCTGGTTTTGTTCATGTACTGTGACTTTACTTTAAACTTTACTTTATACCTGAAGTTGTGCGGTGTCATCAAGTCCTACGCGTCCATGTCCACATGCTCAGCTGCCACAGAATCCCGGTCGCTGCCCTTCCCTAGTTCGGGTAGGCCCGGGTCCCCCTATGTGGTATAGAGGGTCCATATTGCGTCCCTGGGGGACGCCCGCCCCCTCGCCGTCGGCGTGGAGGCACCTGCTGGGCCACGTCTGCGGCTGCAATCGTGACACCCAGCCTACCAATGTTTTGAAGTTATGACTTTCAGGTTTCATATCTCATCATCCACTACTGCTTAGGACGTTAGACTACCATCATTTTACAGACAATCATGTTGGCTATCTCATACATAAATTTAACTTGCAACTATTTAGCATATGATTAGTTATGCAGTTTCTTGTCATGTCACCCCACTGTTACTGTTTTGCTCCTAAAAATCAAAATTTTGATTATTATTTTGTTAGTAATTTGTAAATCCACCTTTTGGCTTTCAGCACTGTCTGAATCCTGCTGGCCATGCTCTCAATCAAATTCAAGCATATTTTCTTCTCACCATGACAGCACCCACTTGAGAGAGGGGATCCATCCATAGGGACAGGAAACCTACAGATAAAAGGAGCGGTCCCCCTCACCTCCTCAGTTTGGTTTCCTGTCCTTATGGGAACCTGTAAGCAAGAGGTCACCTGGTCCATTTCCAGCCCTCTGTGTGGTCTCCTTGGGAATGGCAGGGTCTGGGGCACCAGAAGCAACATCGGGGGAGCCCTGCCTGACAGATCTCCTCTCGTCTGGTGGTGGATGGAGTGAGGCCAGAGTTCGGGAGAGGCCACCCTGGTTCACGTGGAACGCGGTGCAGTGAGGAACAGCCGGCCCTCATCTGGGGTGGCAGGGTGGGGGCATCGGCTGCCCTGCGCCCATCGGGCCGTTCTTCCGGGTTTCGTCCCCGCGCATGTGACTGGCCATTTAGCGTTCCTAAGCTGGAAGTCCTCAGGATTCACTTCCGGGAGATGTATTCTAGCATGGAGAGGTGGATGAGCGGGCGGTAAGGATAAAATCTGGTGGCATTCTGCTGCTGGTGTGCCCGCAAGATGTCCTCTCCAGGAGAATCTGAGGTGCACCCACAGGTGGTGGAAGTGAAAATCCACAGCAAATCCAAGAGCAGCAGTGGGCTCTCCAGAGAGGGCGGCTCCATTGACAAGAGTGATCGGAGCAAGAAATATGAGCCATCTACAACTCATCCTGTGCCTCCACCTCCAGAACCGGTACCACATTGACAAGCTTCACTGGGTTAGTGTTACATGGCTCTTCCTAATACGCTAATACCCCTTCTTTCTGTGTACCCCTTTAGGCAAAGAAAGCTAAAAAATCCAAACAAAGAGTACGTCCCTTGTGCTTGTGGGTCGCCCTCCCAGGGCTGTGGGGTACTCGGTACCGGGCTGGTATCAGTGGGATGTGTCACAGCGGTGACCCGGACCGTGGCCCTGGGCGCCCAAGTGATAGGGGAAGTTGTGAATGGTGGAATGTAGTTAGATGAATAGTTTGTGACACCACCTGTGGTGTTCGGCAAGGGAGGTGTTAAGCCGATGCTGCAGACAGATCTTCCGGGACAGATGGTGTGGTGCAGCAATGATGCTATAGCCCCTCCCACAGGCAGGGTTGTTGTCCCAGGGCAGTGTAGATGTGGAGACACTTAGATGGTGTAGTGTTTGGCGCAGGGGATGTAGCAGTGCCAGGCGGACGGACGTAGGAAGGAATGGAGGACACCAGGGCATGCAGTTCCAAAGCTTTACTCACAGTCTGTAGTGCCCGCTTCTGTGCCGTGTCCTCCGGGTCAGGGACTCAGTCAACCCCCAGGCAAGATGGAATGCTCCCTTCCACGCTCCGCCAACTTATGTGCCTTTTCTGAACGTCTCCTCTATAGCGCCTTTAAGTGTGAAGATCTCCTAGTACTGAGTTACACTGGAGTTCCTCCTGACAGATGTTTCCAAGAACTCTACTTGCACGGCAGACAGCTGTAGCCTGCTTCGGGGACTCTCTACTCCTGAGTCCCGGCTCTCTATCTGTGTTGCTGTTGTGCCCTCAAGTCTTAGATGGGAGTAGTGCATTTACAGCCCACTACTCCACCGGTGTCTGCTGCAGAACCATTAGTGTCCATACAACCTCGGGGACCGGGCCCCGGCCTTGCGCTTAGAACTTCCAGGCAGGGTTCTTCCTCTATCCCACGTCCTCTGTGTTGCCTTTTACTCCTATGTTCCGTACTTGTCTTTCTCTCCTATGGAAGTGGGTCGCCCTCCCAGGGCTGTGGGGTACTCGGTACCGGGCCGGTGTCAGGGGAATGTGTCACAGCAGCGGTGACCCGGTCCGTGGCCCTGGGCGCCCAAGCAATTGGGAGATGTAGTTAATGGTAGAATAGTTTGTGACGCCACCCGTGGTGTTTGGCAAATATGGTGTTAAGCCAACGCTGCATACAGATCCGCTGGGACTGATGGTATGTGCAGCTTAGATGGTAAAGCTCCCCACAGGTGGAGCTGTAGTCCCAGGGCAGTGTAGATGTAGCTGGCACGGGGATGTAGCAGTGCCGAAAGCGTAGGGAACAGACAAGACACAGCGGTTGTAGTTTCTGTACCTTTACTGAGTATATGCAGTCCAGAGTCCTGATTACAGATGGTATTGGAGCAGGTTAGTCTGGAAGCATATCAGGATTCTCTCTCAGCAGAAGGGCTGTGCAGTCTTCTTCCTAGCGCTTTGTAGTGTGAAGCACTCCAGTACTTAGTTACTCTGAAATGCCTCTCTTCAGATGTTCCTAGAACTTTACTTGTATGACAGACAGCTGTAGCCTCTCTCGGGGACTCCTCTCCTGAGTCCTGGCTCTCTATTCAATTGCTGTTGTGTCCCAAGTCTTTGGTGAGAGCAGGGCATTTACAGCCTCCTACTCCTCTGGTATCTGTGGTAGGACCGTCAGTATCCGTACCACCGTGGAGACCAGGCTCCAGTTCTGTGCGCTCTCAAGCTGAGGGAGCTCACCTTCTGCAGCTCAACCTCTCAGCTTCGCACCTCCCGTCTGCACACTTCACCCTCCGCAGACTATCTGAACTCTTTTCCCTCCTGGCCCTCAGAGGACACCCCTTTCCAGAATCCTGGTTCAGAGTTCCCCCTGCTGGCCTGGAGTGGAACTGTGTTGCATGCTTTAGGTTAACTGCTGGAGAGACCCATCACTGCTTCCAAGCCTGGCATTACCCTCCCCTGGAGGAAGGCAAAGCCATTGTGGCGACCATACCCCTGGGGGCGCCACAGAAGCTAAGGCTTCAGTTCATTGTCTTTCTCCTTCTTTCCTTTCCCATGCCAGCTGGCTCAGATCACTGAGGCAGCTGTAGCACTCCTTCCTCCATCCCTCTTCCAGGGATCCCCACTCCTCTCTGAGTGGCTTCCTCTCTCAGACTCCCCGTCTGACTGACCTGTAATCCTAAACCATCCCGCTCTTTTATGTATTCTCAACTCCACCCACCTCCCAGCACGTTTAGTGTTCCAAGCAGGGAACCACCAAAGGTGCTCTGCTTCTCTCTAAGCAAGGAGCCGCAATGTGGTTTTGCTGAACTACTCTATTGTGTGGGGTGCGAGTGTTGGAGCGTGTTCAGGAGCCCCCAACTTACCTGGATGGTGGGGCACCACACCTTAGGAGAAGGTGCAGTACCTCTGTGGCGACTGAGCTTCAGGGGCGCCACACTTGCAGTCCCTTCCTATAGTCCTATACTAAAAGAATGTTTCAGAAGTGTATCAGCCAGACTTTAGAGGAGGAATTATCGGTCAGGTCCACTGATATATGGGCAATAATAAGGGAATAGCTCCTGTCCCTAAAATGCTCAGACAAATCTAAAGAGCATTAGACCAGAACAAGGAATGTTACCCCTGTCTCCAACTCCTCTTCCAATAGAGAGGAGTGTAAACATTGGCTCAATATAATTTCCCATGAGGTGGATTTGATCTCTTTGTAGATTCACATATATAATTCACATGGTGTGACTGATGTCATTGATCTTTATTCTTCCCTAACAAGGAATTGAATGGTCTAATTTTCCCATACAGAGAGCAGAATTTAATTTTGGTTTGTTTGATATTTTTGTCACTAGTGTATAGGTTCACATGATTTTATTGAGGCCAGATTTCCTCTTTTAGAAACTAACTTGTAAAAGTTGTTTTAAACCACTTTTTTTTTGTTGCTAAATTCTCTATTTCTGTGTGGTATAGACGGTGGAAGGAGATTGCTGTCCATTGTTTCTCTCGCTATTTATAAGATTTGGCAACCTGGTCTAAAGTTTCCAAGGTGGACACTGCAGTGGTTTCGACATCTAAACATTCTGCCCTACCTGTAGATCTATCTGACCCTCTGGACCGCAAGGCGGAGATGTTGCTTAAAAGATCATGAGAATCCTGTACTGGGGCGTTTAGACCGGCTATATCTGACACATGTACAGCAAGGTCAATGTTTGTCTGGGTAGACCAGCTAGAAGAACAGGTTAGGAAAAGATTTCCTAAAGAGAAACTGTTGTCGTCTATCCCATTGATCAGGGGAGCTACGGCATATCTAGCTGATGCTTCTGTGGATTCCCTACGCCTGGTGGCTAGATCATCTGGTCTCTCAAATTCTGCTTGCTGTACCTTATGGCTGAAGGGTGGCAGGGATGATGCACAATCAAAATCTAAGTTGTGCACAATTCCATGCCAGGGTGAGTACCTGTTTGGCAAGGTGCTAGATAAGATCCTCACTAAGGCTGGAGTGAGAAAGAAGGGGTTCCCTAACCAATTTGTTCCGTCCTACAGGAGGGCCTTCAAGAAGCGACCATTTTGTCAAAGGAAGTACTATAGAGACCAAAATTGCTGGGAGGCTAGGGATTCCAAACAGGCTAAGGATCTCGCTGTGTGTGACGGGGCCTTTAGTGACATACAGGCTCTATCTATAGAGCCTCCTTTTCTTTTAGTTTTTTTTCAGATAGGATAGTGCTGAAACCGGACCCTTCCTACCTCCTTATAGTTGCTAAATTTCACAGAGGTCATTAGATTTTTCTTCCCTCCTTTTTTGCTAATCTTTCTCCTGAGGAAAAGAGATTTCACACTTTAGATGTGAGGAGAACTGTCCTACATTATATAGAAAGAGCTCATCCCTGGAGGCAGAGTAGGGCTCTGTTTGTGTCCTTTCAGGGCCACAGTAAGGCCTCTTTCACACTTCAGTTTTTTACAATCAGTCACAATCCGCCAGGTTTTGAAAAAAACGGATCCTCAATTTTCTTTTGAGGATCCGTTTTTTTCCCCCATTGACTTTCATTAATGGCGGATTGTGACGGATTGCCGTCCGTTGCATCCGTTTTTTTTGAGGATCCACCAAAAGTTGCTGTCCGTCACCATCCTCAAAGATTTCAAAACGGAGCTTGCAACGTTTTTTTCTCTGGCGGATCCTCCAGACACTGATTTAACCCGAAATTCTTTCTGGGTGCCGGACAAAAAAAAAAATTCTCTCTCTCTCTCTCTCCTTTTCCAGGCTGCGATTCCTTTAAAATCCTTCATTTTGCGGATCCGTCAAAAAAACGGACGGGTGGCATCCGTTGTCATCAGTACTCAAACGGATCCGCCATCCGTCCTTTTGGCGGACTTTGACTGATGCAAAAAACTGAAGTGTGAAAGAGGCCTATGGGGTTTGGAGTCACAAAGAAGAGCATTTTATCAGGATGGATCAGAGATGCAATTTGCCTGGCCTACTCAGCGAAAGGTGAAAATCCACCCGGACGGAGTAAGGGCCCTTTCAGCACGGGCTATGGCATCCTCGTGGGCTGAGAAGGCGGACATCTCGATCTGATATGTAAGGCAGCAACATGGTCTTCACCATCTACCTTTTACAACCACTATAGGCTTGATTTGTCATCATCCTCTGACTTGGTTTTCGGGAGATCTGTCCTCAATATGGTGGTCCCTCCCAGGTGATAGTTCTCTGAAAGTCTCTCAAGTGGGTGCTGTCATGGCGAAAAGAAAAAACTAGATTACTTACCTGTAATTGTGTTTTATGTAGTCCGCGACAGCACCCTCTCATTTCCCTCCCTTAGTTACATATAAAAAACAGCAACAAATATATATGGGTATATGTGATTCACTCCTGGTGGTGGTTGTATACATTTATGTATATTGATTAGTGATTATGGAGATTGTCTACATTTTTTTTGCGGTTCCTCTCATGCTCTGTAATCCAACTGAGGAGGCGAGAGGGACCACCCCTTTATATCTGTAGGTTTCCTGTCCCTATGGGCGGATCCCCTCTCTCAAGTGGGTGCTTTCGTGGACTCTATAAAACACAATTACCGGTAAGTAATCCAGTTTTTCGACTGAAATCTTATTACAGGTTTGTTCCCCAGGATTTCTTACCTTTCAGATCCCAGGATTGTCTATAAAATTATGCTAGTCTCACCTTCGACTAATCTGCAAGTATCAGTAACAGTAATGTCTGTATATCACCTTTTGCTTCCTCCCCTGCCCAGGAGCTATGATCATAGGAGCAGAACATGTTCCCTGCATGGTGAGACACAGCCATTACACAGTACACAGCAGGGGCACATGGGCATACCCAGCGTGGGGCAGGGGGGAAGCTGCGCCCCTAGAACAGCGATGGAGAACCTATGGCACGCGTGCTAGAGAGGGCACGCAGAGCCCTTTCTGCTGGCACGTGGCATCGCCGGGCCTAACCTGCTCCGTCCTTCCTCACATGGCATTCAGCGGCTCAGCTGGATGACATCATCCAGCTCCGCGCCGTTGTGTGCCAGTCAGAGTAAGTGCGGGAGGAGAGGAGGAAGCGTGGGAGGAAGCTGCCAGCGGGAGGAGAGCTCAGAGCAGTGGAGAGCAGCCGGGAGGTGTGTGTGTGATGGGAGTGATGGAGAAGGCAATGATGGGGGTGATGGAAAAGGCAATGATGGGGATGATGGGAGGGATGGAGAAGGCAATAATGGGAGTGATGGAGAACGGCAATGATGAGGATGATGGGAGGGATGGAGAAAGGGATGATGGGAGCGATGGAGAAAGGGATGATGGGAGTGATGGAGAAGGCAATGATGGTAGTGATGGAGAAGGTAATGATGGGAGTGATGAGATGGCAATGATGGGGGTGGTGGGGGGAGAAGACAATGATGGGGGTGATGGAGAGGGCAATTTTGGGGGTGGGGGGAGAAGGCAATGATGGAGGTGACGGAGAGGGCAATGATGGTGCTGATTAAAATGGCAATAATGGGGTGGTGAGGATGAAATGATGGAGGTGGTGGAATGGGCAATTTCTACATGAAGGGGATCATTATGGGACATATTACTATAAGAAGGGGACAATGATGGGGCATATTTCAGGGTGGGTGCTTGCATTCCATGCTAAAATCTATCTCTCTAAAAAGAAGAAAATTAGAGCCGCACAAAGAAAGACTCGGGGTGCAGAATCCCTTCAGGCAAATACCAAACCTCAATTATAGAAATCAAGAGACATTGGAGGCAGCACACCATTTGTAGTGGAAAAAAAAGAGCTATTTAATAAGCCCAAAAGGCAACGTTTCGGTCCAAACAACAGGAACTTGGCTTGAGAAAGGTTCCTGGTTTGGACCAAAACATCGCCTTTTAGGCTTATTAAATGGCTTTTTTTTTACTACAAACGGTGTGCTGCCTCCAATTTCTCTGGATTATCTATCTATCTATCTATCTATCTAATCTATCCTACATTTTTTCCCCTAAAGATCAATCCAATTGCTGTGTCTGAAAAGGACAGTGTGAGTGGCTCAGTTTTAGTGTGTGATAAGCACGCAAGAGCTTGAAGCCCCCCTGCTAAACAGAAGAGAAGACTGCAAAGGTAAGTTTCAAATCAATGAATTGTTTACATAATAGAATTGATCATGGCGGTATTTCTCCTTGTATGTGGTATTATTCAGTCACTGTGTGATCTGTTCATGGTGTGGTGGTATTTCTCCCCTGTATGTGGTATTATTCGTCCTGGTATAGGGGATTGTGTCGTGTATGGCGGTCATTTTCGTTTTGTTTCATTCACCTTTTTCATTCTAAAATCTTACAACCTGAACGACAATGGCTTGCCTCCCCCCCCCCCCTAGTTTTGATCATGAGCACGCTCATGCAGGGGAACATTTCTAAGTTTCTCAGCACAGGAACATTTAATTTAAACAGATCCAATTGTGGAAATTATTATTATTCCAAGATCTATTGATTAAAGTGAAAACCTTGTTAAGCCATAAACACTATAAGATCATTAAATGAGGTGAACTCCACTGAATTGTGAGACAATTACTATATGGGAATCATGAACTAATTTATTTGCATATACCATTTTTTTTTTATTATTTTCCTAATTTTCTATTTCTTTAATTGACTTCTTCCCAAAGGTTTATATCTAGATTGTGAAAAAAATATTTTGCTTTTTCAGCTGAGCATCCGTATGAATTATTCATGTATCTACATCTTCTGATTAAAAATATATTCCCTTCATGGCTGGAGATTTTTGCGATGGCTGAACGAGTCATGGCTACCCTGCAAACCGAGGATATGCAGCTCTTTATTCATCTTCAACAAACTTTCCCAAGAAATGTGACTTTCAACCCAAAAGTATGAACTTTTTATCTTATATTGGAAGATTATATTTATTCGGTTTAACCTACAATACTTGATATTAAATGATTAAAAGTCTCATTCAACTTTTAGTATTGCTAACTAATCTAGTGGAGGTTTCCCGCATTATACTGATAGTGTAATCACTAGGATCTGTCATTACTTTATGATCCTCAGAATAAAGGAAACACAGTATTGGTGTAGGGCTTCCCTGAAAGGCTGCGCCTCAGCCACCTGCTGAAGGTTACAACACAGCCAGAGAGAAAGCATCACTGTGCAGGAAAAGCTTAGAGAGGGTGGTTCTCTGCATGAGGTTTTTTTGCCCCATTATTCTTTGGATTGGTGAGGGTGCAATAAGCCGGACCCCCAGAGTATATGATTTCTTCCTATAGAGTCTGCGGTGAGTGCTGATCTTTCTGTCAGACTGTGAGATCTGTCCTCCCTGAAGACTTGGATGCTTTCCTCATCTTCACATGCCAATCTGCTGTATACATGTTCCCTGCTGCTTTTGATAAGAGCTCAATCCGACATTTTTTTTTCCCACGTATGAAGTAAATGGACTAGGTTTGACAAGTGATTTTCATCAGAGTTTCATCAGTTTGGTCCGATTTTCATTAGTTTCTACCAGTGTGTGGAACACAGACATCCAATTTTTTCACTGACCCAAAGACTTTCATTGCTAATTTTGATCTGACACTCTTATCAATAACAGACATATCACATCACTGTTTGGTCTGTGGAAAATTACGGTATTTACATGTGACTAGCCCCATTAACTATTATAGGTACAAGTGCTATCTGTGAAAAACATGGATAGCACTCTCACACAAAAGGATGTGTGAATGAGCACTGAAAGAAGAGGGATAGGGGTTAAAGCACAGAATGTCGACACAAATAGGAGCAGACGTAATTGAATAAAAGTGAAATTATAACATCATTTTTACACAAACGTATACAGTGGCATGGAAAACTTTGGGTACCCCTGGTCAAAATTATTGTTATTGTGAACAGTTAAGGAAGCTGAACGTGAAATGATCTCTAAAAAGCCTAAAGTTAAAGATGACCCATTTCCTTTGTATTTGCGACAAAAAATAAAAATATTGTCTTCTTTTACATTTTACAAAATTACAAAAAGGAAAATGGGCAGATGCTAAAGTTTGGGCACCCTGCATGGTTAGTACATAGTATCACTCCCTTTTGAAAGTATCACTGCTTGTAAACACTTTTTTTAACCAGACAAGAGTCTTTCAATTCTTGTTTGAGGGATTTTCATCCATTCTTCCTTGGAAAATTCTTCTAGTTCTGTGAGATTCCTGGGTTTTCTTGCATGCACCGCTATTTTGAGTTCTAGCCACAGATTTTCAATGATGTTAAGATCAGGGGACTGTGAGGGTCATTGTATAACCTTCAGCTTGCGTCTTTTGAGGTAGTCTATTGTGGATTTTGACGTGTGTTTAGGATCATTGTCCATTTGTACTGTAGAAGCAATTGTCTTTTCAACTTCAGCTTTTTTATACATGGTGTTATGTTTGCATCATGAATTTGGTGAAATTTAATTGAATCCATTCTTCCCTATACCCATGAAATGTTTCCCATGCATTGGCTACAACACAACCCCAAAGCATATTTGTTCCATCGCTATGCTTGATGGTTGGCAAAATGTTATTTCCCTGAAATTCTGTGCCCTTTTTTCTCCACACATACCTTTTGTGGCCAACGAGTTCTAACTTCATTAGTCCACAGTACTTGTTTTCAAAATGCATCAGGCTTGTTTAGATGTTCTTTTGCATACTTCTGATGCTGAATTTTATGGTGAGGACACAGGAGAGGTTTTCTTCTGATGACTCTTCCATGAAGGCCATATGTCATGCATAGTATGGGAGGACTAAGTGCAACATGAGGGGAAGGAAGCCCAAATACTAGTGAAAAGGGGGAGTGGAGACCCCCAAGGCAGATCGATCTAATACCACTCTGACTCCCTTACTGTCCCTATATTGGTTCCACCCTAATTACTGAGCAGGAACATAAACCTTGTACTGTATATCCCTAGAGGTAGGGAAGGGGAATTAGCATTGGTCAGTCTCCACTGAACACTAAAGAGAAGAAGGGAGACAAACAAGGGGAAGCATTATCTTGAGCAGACTCAGAGAGGTAACACCAAACGTCCTCCAACAGCACCAGAGAGGAAGTTAGCCGACTGCTATCGCTCCAAGCCTTCACAAGGGAAAATGTAAATATCACTGGTGACTCCCTGAAGCAGACTGGGAGTCTATAAATACCCAGTTCCAGGTGTGTCAATTAGAGACGGAGGTAAGTTGCCACTGTGTCAAAAGTCAGAAGGATTAAGAAGGCGTCTGCAATGCCAAATGCAGAGACCTTCTGCAGCAGGATTAAGAAGGCGTCTGCAATGCCAAATGCAGAGACCTTCTGCAGCCAGATGCAGAGCGACTGTCTGTAGCATCTGACACACCTGTGACACCATATTTGTGCAGGTGTCTCTGAACAATAGAACAATGTACCACAACTCCGGAGTCTGCTAAATCTTTCTGAAGGTCTTTTTGGCTGTCTAGCAATCCTGCAAGGAGCTCTCACTGAAATTTTGCTTGGTCTTTCAGACCTTATCTTGACCTCCACTCTTTCTGTTAAGTGCAATTTTGTAATTACATTTCAAACTGAGGAAATACGCTTTGCTACCTTCTTATAGCTTTCTCCTACTTTGTGGGCCTCCTTCATTTTAATTTTCAGAGTGCTAGGCAGCTGCTTAGAAGAACCCATGGCTGCTATTTTTTTGGCACAAGGTTAGAGGAGGCTGGGTTTTTATAAAGCTGGGAAATTTGCATCAGCTAGCCTTTCTTAACGATAATGGTAAACAAGTCATAAGCCTAACTGGCTAATTAAGGTCAGAAACCTTGGTCAAAATTATCTGAGCACACAAATCTCCATGGGTGCCCAAACTTTTGCATGTGTCCATTTTTCCTTTTTGTAATTTTTAAAATGAAGAAAAAAAAAAACTTGTATTTTAGGCAAAAAAATGTAAATGTGTCATTTTTAACTTTAGGCCTTTTAGAGATCATTTCATATTCAACTTCCTTAGCTGTTCACAATAACAGTAATTTTGACCAGGGGTGCCCAAATTTTCACATGCCACTGTGTATCAGACATAGATTAAAAAGTTTCTTGATGGGAAATATGTATCAGACATATGAAATATGTATCACAGAGTTAAAGGGGTTGTCTACTAGCTTGTCAGCCCGTCTTTGTAAAGTAGTTCCTCCTATAAAATAAAACATGTACCCACCTCCTGCACAGGCGTTGTTCCAGTGATGTCGGTGTTAGGTCTGCTAAGGTTTGCATGTCATTATTACGCCAATTGAGTCCGGCAATCAGCAGCTTCTATTTGGCCTCTGTGCTCTTCTTCCACTTGTCTGCAGTTTGTCTGAAAGATTGAGAGCACAGCAGCTTACTAACAGCCGCTGATTAGCTGCAGGGCTCATAATGCCATGTCAACCCCGGCAGAGCCATAGCATAGTGGTAGTTGTAGCTAAAGAGACAAATGTTAGAGACCACTGTACTACATCAACCCCTATAATGAATCACTTTATGATAAAGTCAGAGAATGTTGACTGCAATATGCATTAAGCATTAAAGGGAATCTGTCACCTCATTTTTCCGATATGAGATGCGGCCACCGCCATCAGGGGCTTATCTACAGCTTTCTGTAATGCTGTAGATAAGCCCCCGATGTAACCTGAAAGAGAAGAAAAAATTAGTTAGATTATACTCACCGGGGGGCACGGTTGGGTGCGGTGAGTGTCGCAGTCCGGTCCGATGCCTCCCATCTTCATATTATGCTGTCCTCCTTCTTACTTCTGCCGCGGCTCCTGTGCAGGTGTACTTTATCTGCCCTGTTGAGGGCAGTGTAAAGTACTGCAGTGCACAGGCGCCGGGAAAGGTCAGAGAGGTCCGGCGCCTGCGCACTGCAGTACTTTACTCTGCCATCAATAGGGCAGATATAGTATGCCTGTGCAGGAGCCGCGGCAGAAGTAAGAAGGAGGACGTCATCGTATGAAGATGGGAGGCGCCGGGCCGGACTGCGACACCCATCGGACCAGACCCCCAGGTGAGTATAATCTAAGTAGTTTTTCTTCTCTTTCAGGTTACATCGGGGGGGCTTATCTACAGCATTACAGAATGCTGTAGATAAGCCCCTGATGGCGGTGCAGTCAGCTCATAGGGCAAAAATGAGGTGACAGACTCCCTTTAAGTCTGTTTTGGGTTAAATCACCAATTCTCCTGAGTACGAGGTATTTCAGAGCGTACATTTTCTATTAGTATCAAGAGAGCCTTTGTCCTCACGCAACATTTGTTTTTTGTGCTGAGAGAGATGTGATGCTCTGTTAAGCAAGCTCTCTTATTTGTGACATTTGGAAAGTGGCTGATTTCATCGTCAGACAGAATTCTCACAAATCGCGTTCCTAGTATTTTCTGGGTAATTAGTTGTGAACAGTTTCCCCTCTGCTGAAAATTGACATATGTTGTCAGTACAGTAATTACATCAGCGGATTCGGGATCCTTTCAATAAGATAAAACCACACGAGTGGTTAAAAAGGCAGATGGTAAGTTTCCAGCATTGGAGGGTTTTTGATGTAGAGCATCATTTGGTCCTCACCCTCGTTCCGATAGTCTCCTCATCAGTGGAGTCCTGCCAGCAAATGTATTTTTCAAAAGCAATATTGTGGAAAACCACTGAAAGTTATTTATATGTGTATAGCAAATGTATTCATTATATAGGTTATTAGACATCTCTGGGCCAGCAGGGTTCAGGGCTATCTGTATTTACTTCATCCATCACATGAGCAAATGAAAGGCATATATAATGCTGGGAAAATAGACAAGTGCTGTAAAAATGACTGCACACGGAACTGCAGTAACATGTTAGATAATACAATGATATCAATGCATTCGCCTTATTTGAGGTGTATCAACAATTTTATCACAGTCAAAGCCATTAACTCTCATGTACAGCACCATGGAATCTATGGTGCTATATAAATAAATAATAATAATAATTAACTTTCACAGCCTTTAACCCCTTCACGACCTTGCGATTTTCCATTTTCCTTTCCTTGCTCCCCTTCTTCCCAGAGCCATAACTTTTTTTATTTTTCCGTCAATAGGGCCGTGTAAGGGCTTATTTTTTTTTGGGACAAGTTGTACTTATGAATGACACCATTGATTTTATCATATAGTGTACCGGAAAACATAAAAAATTCCAAGTGTGGTGAGATTGCAAAAAAAGTGCAATTCCACAATAGTTTTTTGTTTGTTTGTTGACCATGTTCATTAAATGCTGAAACTGACCTGCCACTATACGAAGGTACCAAACATGTATAGGGTTTTTTAATATAAGTGGTGAAAAAAATCCAAAGTTTTTGTAAAAAAAGTTAAAAAAAATATGGCGCTGTAGCATCTTCACTTTTTGGGATCTAGGGCTGGGTGAGGGCTTATTTTTTTCTCGCCGAGCTGTTGTTTTTTATTGATACCATTCTGGAGTAGATACAATGTTTTTATTGCCTGTTATTGCATTTTATTACAATGTTGCTGAGATCAAAAAACTGTAATTCTGTCATTTTTTTTATTTTTTTCTCATTATGCCATTTACTGATTGGATTAATGTACTTTACATTTTCATAGATCGGGCATTCCTGAATGCAGACATGTGTTTTTTATTATTATTATTATTATTATTATTATTATTATTATTTTGAATGGAACAAAGGAGGGTGATTTTAACTTTTTTATATTTTTTAACATTTTTGTTTCCTTGCTTCAATAGTCTCCTTAGGAGACTTGAAGCTACAATCATCCAATTGCTTGTGATACACTTAGCAGGTCTTAATTTCTGCTACACATACCAAGGACTATCAACTATGAACACCGGTCATGGGCAGATATGCAATGACAGGCAAGGAGGGGGCCTTCTGCAGACCCCTGCTGTTATGTCAAACTATCGGTGCCCCGCGATCATGTGACAGGGGCGCCGATGGGCAGGTCTTGACACGCGTCTGATGCGCTCGAGTTAAATGCCGCTGTCAGTGACTGGCGGTGGCATTTAACAAGTTAACAGCTGCGGGTGGATCGCGATTCCACCTTCGGCTTTTAGAGTCACATGACAGCTGATTATTTTACATAAAAGATGGCATTACCAGTGTGTAATGGCCACTCTCTGCTCTCCTGATAACTCACACATCTGCAGGTTCCTCTCAACTTCAGCTTCCATCTCACAGGCAGACAGGCTGCAATATTGTTGCAATACAGCAGAGTTGTGAGAGAGCTGCAGTTGCTAACGTGTTTGTAATGATACAAAGTTCAGTTCTACCGTTCTGTGTTAGTTACTTGTCTCACACTGGTAACGCCACCTATTTTAAAAATAATTTCTGGAGGCAGATTCTCATGCAGATCAATGTCCTTCTCATTTACATATTATGAAAACTTAGATTTCTCTGCAATATGACATCAGATCGCAGATATTAATGTATCATTTTATTCAGTTTCCTATGACCTGCATGGCCATGTAGTTGGCCTAGGAGGGAGAATCCTACTAACAGATTCCTTTCCACTGTTTGTCAACCTCATTTTCCTGTACAGAAATTTTCCCAGAACAATACCAATTTACCAACTTTAGAAAGCCTTATTAACCAGATCTCTTAATCTAATGGCCTGGCATGCTTGAAAATCTTTATTAGAATGTTTGTATAATCATGTTATGTACATTAGCATGTAAGAGAGCTTATGACTCAGGAACCACATATAGGTCATGGGCACATGACGTGTGATTCCTGGCTGTGTGCCAGCATGGTGCATTAGCAGAAGGTCTAGTAAACTGCTATAGAAAGTGGGTCTCCAGAGGGTGACTTTTGTGAGTAGTTCCACACAGAAGAGCATATGTGGGTCACATATACTGGCCTTTGTGATTTTATTGATAAATTAAGTATAATAATCTGGAGATAAGATGACACTACTAGTTGGAGGAGCTACCTGAAGTGATTTAGAGGGGGATCAAGAACAGGATGTCACTACTCGAAGAAGTGAGACTCGCGACCCTCTCTCAGAATTGAATGTGGCTTTCCAGGTAAATGAGGTTGGATACCACTTATCCAGTCTGACTGACAGCTGCAGCTTGAATTGAGCAGTGAGATCTCAGCAACAGATAGGAGGAACACTGAGGAGCTGATAATTAGGTTAGTTGGAAGAGCATGAGTTCAACCTTTCAAATACGACTATACAACCATTTTAACATTGATTTTCACAGAAAAAACACCAGCCTCATCAATTCTAAAAGCTTTTTTTAATATATGCAGTTTATTATAGTGAAATAGTGTGACAGATCCAGATTTAAATAGTGACAGATACAGTTGTGGCCAAAAGTATTGACACCCCTGCAATTCTGTCAGATAATACCCAGTTTCTTCCTGAAAATGATTGCAAACACAAATTCTTTGGTATTATTATCTTCATTTAATTTGTCTTAAATGAAAAAGCACAAAAGAGAATGAAGCAAGAAGCAAAAAGCAAAACATTGATCATTTCACACACGACTCCAAAAGTGGGCCAGACAAAAGTATTGGCACCCTCAGTCTAATACTTGGTTGCACAACCTTTAGCCAAAATAACTGTGACCAACCGCTTCTGGTAACCATCAATGAGTTTCTTACAATGCTCTGCTGGAATTTTAGACCATTCTTCTTTGGCAAACTGCTCCAGGTCCCTGATATTTGAAGGGTGCCTTCTCCAAACTGCCATTTTTAGATCTCTCCACAGGTGTTCTATGGGATTCAGGTCTGGACTCATTGCTGGCCACCTTAGAAGTCTCCAGTGCTTTCTCTCAAACCATTTTCTAGTGCTTTTTGAAGTGTGTTTTGGATCATTGTCCTGCTGGAAGACCCATGACCTCTGAGGGAGACCCAGCTTACCCACACTGGGCCCTACATTACGCTGCAAAATTTGTTGGTAGTCTTCAGACTTCATAATGCCATGCACACGGTCAAGCAGTCCAGTGCCAGAGGCAGCAAAGCAACCCCAAAACATCAGCGAACCTCCGCCATGTTTGACTGTAGGGACCGTGTTCTTTTCTTTGAATGCCTCTTTTTTTCTCCTGTAAACTCTGTTGATGCCTTTGCCCAAAAAGCTCTACTTTTGTCTCATCTGACCAGAGAACATTCTTCCAAAACGTTTTAGGCTTTTTCAGGTAAGTTTTGGCAAACTCCAGCCTGGCTTTTTTATGTCTCGGGGTAAGAAGTGGGGTCTTCCTGGGTCTCCTACCATACAGTCCCTTTTCATTCAGACGCCGACGGATAGTACGGGTTGACACTGTTGTACCCTCGGACTGAAGGGCAGTTTGGATGTTAGTCGAGGTTCTTTATCCAACATACGCACAATCTTGCATTGAAATCTCTTGTCAATTTTTCTTTTCCGTCCACATCTAGGGAGGTTTGTTGTGAGTTCATTCTCCCCTTCGTCACTGAGGTCTGGTGAACTCCCTATTCTGGTAAAGGAAGGTAATGAGCCTGATTATCAGGCACCTGAGCCTAATGAGGATGACTGGCTGAGTTGAGTCACGGACTGGATATAAGGCTGCTGACGCCCTTCTGCCCTGCGGGTGATTTCTCTGTGGACTTCTAGGACACCAGTCTGATTCCTGCTCCTCTAAAGCTAAGTTTTCTGCGTTGCCTGTTAGCATTTGTGTTTTGTTTTTGTTTTCCTTGCTTTTCTGGATTCTGCCATTCCCTGCTGGGGTGAGCTGAATCTCCTTTTGCCGGTTGCTCTGTCTTCAGAATATTCCTGAGTACTGACATAGCTTTTTTGAAGCCTAGCGTCTTCAGGGCCTTTTTCACTGTCAGTCTGTTGGCTCTTATTTTCATAGGGTTTTTCACGGATTGCAGACAGCAGCCTTCCTGTCCTTTCCTATCTAGTTAGCCTGGCCCCGTCTTTGCTCAGTCTATCTTTCTGTCTGTGTTAGTGTTTTCATCTTGCTTCACCGTCATTATATGTTGGGGGCTGCCTATTGCTTTGGGGTCTGCTCTGGGCAGTTTAGATTTCCCCTTTCTTTCTTTAGGCCTATTTAATTCTACGGCTGTGATCGAGGGGTCTAGGACATCGTAGGAACTCCCCACGGCTACTGCTAGTTGTGTTGATAGGTTCAGGGGTCTGCAATCCGATAGCTGCCAACTTCTCTGGTTTTCTGGACTTAGCTAGCATTTCTGTTTTTGCCTCCTACGGTGACTCAATCATAACAGAATCACCCGCCATACCGCAGATCCTAGGGTACTCAATAGCAGGAAAGAATTGTGTTTAAAAAAAAAAAAAAAGTGTGTGTATATTCTTTCCTCTATATCTCTGAGGCCGTAGGGGGAATTTTTTTTTTCTCTCAATGGAGATAAAGCATTTGTCTGATCGTGTGGAGCAGCTCGCTGCGGAAGTGCGGGGAATTTCCGCCTTCCTTGCTCGTTCGCATGCTGTTGAACCAAAGATCCCTACACCTGATGTATTTTTTGGGGATCGATCTAAATTTTTGAGTTTCAAAAATAATTGTAAATTATTTTTTGCCTTGAAGCCTAACTCGTCAGGGAGCTCCGCGCAGCAGGTTAAAATTGTCATCTCTTTGCTGCGTGGCGATCCCCAGGATTGGGCGTTTTCTTTGAAACCAGATGATCCTATTCTGACTAATGTGAACGCATTCTTTCAAGCTTTGGGGTTGTTGTATGACGAACCTAATGCAATTGATCAGGCTGAAAAGACCCTGTTGGCATTGAACCAGGGTCGAGATTCTGCAGAGTTGTACTGTCAAAAGTTCCGAAAGTGGGCAGTCCTTACTACCTGGAATGATAATGCCTTGGCTGCTCTCTTTCGGAAGGGTTTGTCAGAAGCGGTAAAAGATACTATGGTGGGATTTCCTGTTCCCTCTGGTCTGGACGATTCTATGTCATTAGCCATTCAGGTTGATCAGCGTTTACGTGAACGCAGGATTGCACGAGAGGTGTTGCCACCGGTTGAACAGACGTCTGAACCTATGCAATGTGATACAGTTTTGTCTAAGGCGCAACGTCAGGAGTTCAGAAGGCATAATAAGCTGTGTTTTTTCTGTGGAGATGCCTCGCATATTATTTCTGTTTGTCCTAAACGAGAGAAACGCTTTGCACACACATTTTCTGTTGGTGGTGTTCAACCTAAGTTTCTTCTGGCAATTACTCTGATCTGCTCCCTGTCCACATTTTCCGCCAAGGCTTTTGTGGATTCGGGAGCAGCGCTAAACCTAATGGACTTGGATTTTGCTAAACGTTGTGGATTTCCTATGACACCTCTGCAGACGCCTATCCCTTTGAGGGGGATTGATGCTACTCCTTTGGCTAAAAATAAACCTCAGTTTTGGACCCAGGTGGTCATGCGGGTCGCCCCAGACCATCAAGAAAATTGCAGATTTTTGGTGTTGCATGGTCTGCATGATGCCGTTGTTCTGGGGTTTCCCTGGTTGCAAATTCATAATCCAGTTTTGGATTGGAAATCTGTGTCTGTGGTGAGTTGGGGTTGTCGGTGTGCCTTTAGTGAGGCTCCGGTTTTTTCCACCTCTCCTATGATGTTCCTGACTATTTGGCAGACTTTTATGATGTATTTAGTGAGAATGAGTCTGCGTCCTTGCCTCCTCGCAGGAGTTATGACTGTGCAATTGAACTGAGCCCGGGGTGTAAATTTCCCAAGGGTCGGCTCTTCAATTTATCTGTACCCGAGCACGAGGCTATGCGGTCCTATATTAAGGAGGCGTTGGAGAAGGGTCATATTAGACCATCCTCTTCACCCTTAGGTGCCGGGTTTTTTTTTGTGGCCAAAAAGGATGGTTCTTTAAGGCCTTGTATTGATTATCGTGCCCTCAATAAAATTACTATTAAATATCAGTATCCGTTACCCCTGATTTCGGATCTATTCTCTAGAGTTAGAGGTGCTTGCTGGTTTACCAAGCTTGATCTCAGGGGGGCGTATAATCTTATCCGCACTAAGCAGGGGGATGAATCGAAGATGGCGTTTAATACTCCGGAGGGACATTTTGAGTACCTGGTGATGCCTTTTGGGCTCACTTATGCCCCTTCTGTCTTCCAGTGCTTCATGAACGATATTTTCCGAGACTTTGTCGATAAATTTTTGATTATCTATCTGGATGATATTTTGATCTTCTCCAAGGATTGGGATTCTCATGTGGAACATATTCGGACTGTGTTCCGGATCTTGAGGGAGAACTCCCTGTATTTCAAAGGATCAAAATGCCTTTTTGGAGTACAGAGGATTTCATTTTTGGGATTTATTTTGTCTCCGTCAACTATTGAAATGGACCCGTCCAAGGTACAGGCCATTTATGATTGGGTTCAGCCTACTTCTTTGAAGGCCCTCCAGAAGTTTTTGGGTTTTGCTTATTTTTATCGGAAATTTATAGCAAAATTTTCTAGTATTGCCAAGCCATTGACTGATCTGACTAAGAAGGGTGCTGATGTGTTCAATTGGTCTCCGGAGGCTGTTGCTTCCTTTCAGGAGCTGAAGCGAAGATTTACCTCCGCCCCGGTTTTGCGGCAACCTGATGTCTCACTCCCGTTCCAGGTAGAGGTGGATGCTTCTGAGATTGGTGCAGGAGCTGTTTTGTCCCAAAAGGATCCTGTAACATCTAAAATGAATCCCTGTGCTTTCTTTTCTCGAAAGTTCTCTCCATCTGAGCTTAACTATGATGTGGGGAATCGGGAACTGTTGGCCATGAAATGGGCATTTGAGGAGTGGAGACATTGGTTGGAGGGAGCTAAACATCAAGTTGTGGTCCTCACTGACCACAAGAATTTGATTTACCTAGAGTCGGCTAAACGCTTGAACCCTAGAAGGCTAGGTGGGCCTTGTTTTTTACACGTTTTGATTTTGTGGTCTCTTTTCTTCCTGGAACTAAAAATGTCAAGTCAGACGCCCTCTCTAGGAGTTTCTTTGCTGATTCTCCTGTGGTGACCAAGCCTGCTACCTTCTTAGGCCTCTTTCACACATCAGGTTTTCGCCGTCAGGCGCGATCCGGCGCTTTTGACAAAAACCGGATCCGGCGAAATGCAATGCCGGATCCGGTTTCCCCCCCATTGACTTGCATTAGAGCCGGATCGAGCCGGATGGCCATGCGTTTCATCCGGTTTTCGCCGGATCCGGCAATGTGTCGCGATCCGGCGTCTGGAAAAAATGGCTACTGTAGCGTTTTTTGTCTCCGGCGAAAAAGCCGGACACGCCGGATCCGGCGTGTCTGGCTTTTTCACACAATGAAAGCCTATGAGCGCTGCAATGCGCCGGATCCGAGCATGCTCAGTAGCTCTGCCCACAAGACACATATATAAAAGCATGACAGTGGGACCCTCAGCCACACCCAACATGCCACCCAAGACAGCAACCAGGCGCAGGAGAAGGCAGGAGACCACTGCAGCAGCACCATCAGCACCACCACCACCCCAAATGGAGCAGCATGCTGAACAACGGGAGGGGAGTCCAGCAGCAGATGAGATATGGTAATTATCAAATCCCCCATTCCTCCAAACTAGGACCATGGAATATCAAGTTATTCATTGGCCCTTTGTTTCTCTTTATTCAACAGCCGCCCAAGAGATGCAGCAGCAGCAACAGTGGCACTGGCAGCAGCAGTAACACCACCCACAGGCATGGAGTCTGGCCAGCAGGAAGACAGCACATCTTCTTCTGGGAGCCCTCCCTCGCATCGTCAGCGTTTGACGGTAAGTTTTTATTTCCAAAATCTATCATCTCTGTAATATATGTCTATTCATTGCCTTTTATTTCAAAACAGGAATCACAAGATGAAGAGGAGCTCCCAGAAGAAGAAGGAAGGGGTGGACAGACACCTGGAGTGGGCTCACAATTGGTAAGTTTTTTGCATCAAACGCAGAAACACAACATCACACTACACACAACACATAGAATACAATGTTCTGCAGACCACACACAGCAAACAAATGCCTATATCCAAAGGCATAACATTTTTTGTTTTCTTCTCTAGTCTTCCCAATCTGGTGCTCGGCCAAGAGGTCCTCGCAGTGCCTCCCAGGGTCGTCGGCGACAGCAACGCGGCGGTCACCAGCGTGTAAGTATAAATATTTTTGCTTTGTTTTTTTGCACTTTTTATTTCATTTCTTTTGTGGAGGATAATTATGTTATTTTTGTCTTTTTCTTTAACAGCCTTCACAGCGTGCTCCCGACTCTGACGGTGAGGATGGAGGGATTGATGTGGACCACCTCATCGATCTCGTCAGAGAAAGGGAGCCGCTATGGAATATGGCTGACCGCCGCCGTGCTGACCTGATCATTACCCGACGACTCTGGGAGGAAATCTGTTCGCTCCTTGTGGACCGCTGGGAGGACCTCGATGCTCGGGCCCAGATTAAAGAGCGTAAGTATATACAGTACCGGTTGCTTGATGTAAACCAGTGTTTCCCGAACTCCAGTCCTCGTGGTCCCCACGGATCATGTGTTCAGGATTTCCATTTACTATGGAAATCCTGAAAACATGACCCCTGGGGACCATGAGGACTGGAGTTTGGGAAACACTGATGTTGTATACTAACCACTCCTTTCTCGTTTCAGGGGACAGAATTGTGAAGCGGTGGCGGTCTGTGAGGGATTGTTTCAAGAAGGAGTTCAATAAAGAGATGCGGGCCCCGAGTGGATCTGGAGGACGCAGGAGCAAGTACAAGTACGCACAAGCCCTGTCGTTCCTCCGGGAAACAATGGTCACCAGAAGGTAAATATTACACACCACATGTGAAAAAAAATGTTTAGATGTAACTTTTTTTTTTCAGCCAGGGCCATACCATGTCACTATTTTAATTGTTTTTTTTTCTCTTTATTCCACAGCACGGTGAGCAGCACTCGGGAGCCTGCACGATTGGACCCTTCTGAGGCGATCCCTGAGGAGACCGGCACCGAGGGACACTTCGACCGCCCCGGTACATCTGCACCTTCCCAGCCTTCCCACACATTCGACCCATCTGTCCCATCCACCAGCACAGGAGCATCGTGGCCGCCTACATTACATGAAGCTGCTGGTGAGGAGATCGCTTTCCCTTTACCCCACCCTTCTGCCCCTGCCACCTCTAGTACACCTGCGGGTACTGGGCGGCAGCGGCAGAGGGGTCAGGAAAAGACTTATGCGCCAGAGTTCTTGCATCTGAATGCATCTTTCCAGAACTGTCTAAAAGTCTTGTCAGAGCAAATCTCCGCAGGCTTTCAGCAGATCAACTCCAGCATTCTGAAGGTGAAGACACTTCTGCAAACCATGCATTCAGAAGCAAGATCTTCGCCAAACCACACCATTTTCAGGTCTGTTGTGGAGCGCATGGAAACGCTCTCTCCTACCCAGCAGATGCATGTAATGCATTCATGCCACGGTGCTCTCCAGCACGTTACCTCCCAACCTCCTCCTCCCACCACAGTAGTTCCTCCACCTGCACCCCCTCCAGCCACTTTCCATCCTCCCCCTCCTATTACATACCATCCACCTCCCCAGCACCAGCCACCCCCCCAGCACCAGCAACCTCCCCAGTACCAGCAACCTCCCCAGTACCAGCAACCTCCCCAGTACCAGCAACCTCCCCAGTACCAGACATCTCCCCACTTCCAGCAACCTGCCCCGTACCAAACTCCTTCCCCGTACCAAATTCCTTCCCCATACAACTTGCCATCAACATCATCTGCTCCTACAGTCCCTGCCCAACCCTCCACTCCACCGCCCACCACCTCTTCTGCCTCCCACATGTCCACCCATTCTGTAGCTTTTTCCACACCTTCACCTCTAACTGTTCCTTCCCCACCACGATCCCAGTCCTCTCTCCACACTCCCAGTGTCGAAGTGTCCCGCAGCCCCTCCAGCAGTATTTCCACCCCACACTACACAGATTTATAATGTGTTTTTTAATAAAAATGCCTATTGGTTTTAAAACTTTTATTAAAAAAGTTTTTTGTACATTAAAAACATTTTACAAAAAAAAAATATTTTAAATAAAAGTTAAATTATCGTTTCACAATGGTTGTCTGTCATTTCTTTCTGCGGCGAACTATGTTTAAAAAAAAGGTTAAATACAGGGTATTTCAAAGGTAAAAAGGTATTCAAAACCAGGTATATAACTGTGGGTAAATTTGACCTTTTTGCCACAGTTGTGTTCCTGGTTGTGTTTGAAGCAAAGTATTTCACCTAAAAAGTTGTGTTTATTGTTGGTGATTTCCTAACAATGTACACAACTTTTGTTACAAGGTGAAATACTTTGCATAAAACACAACCAGGTACACACCTGTGGCCTAAAGGTAAAAATAGTAAGACCATGACAAGATAGCCAACTTTGGTTGGCAAAGGTATATACTGTTGGTACAGAAGGTACACAAGTTTGGTTAAGGGCACAAATCTTTCACACTCTGTCATCCTGCCAGTGTACTCTGCCTTGAGGTGACATAAAGTATAGTGCAAAATTGTCCCTCATTACTGAAACCGTCACAGAACTTCTAGTGGTAATGTCATGGTAATCTTGCAAGGTGGTTTCTTCAGAGGTGTCCTCAATGGAAATGGGTTCCTTGCAGATAACAAAATTGTGGAGTACCACACAAGCTTTGATCACCTCGTCCACAGTTTCTGTCTTGAGGTTGATCGCAGTCAATAGGACCCGCCATTTGGCTGTCAGAATACCAAAGGTACATTCAACCATTCTTCTTGCTCTTGTGAGGCGGTAATTAAAAATGCGTTTTGTTCTTGTCAATCCTCTGCTAGAGTACGGTTTCAAAAGGTGTTCTGACAGCTGTAAGGCTTCATCCCCTACACAGACAAATGGCATAGGTGGACCAGATGTTTGCGGCAGCGGTCTAGGGGGTGGGAACTGGAAGGTGTTTCCATACAGTTTACGCCCCATGGCAGACAGTTTGAAAACTTGAGAGTCATTGGAGTGGCCATAGGCCTCAATATCAACAGCAATAAATTTGTATTCCGCGTCAGCGATGGCCATGAGGACAATTGAAAAATATTTCTTGTAATTGAAATATTCCGATCCCGATCCGGCTGGCTTTACAATGCGGATATGTTTCCCGTCCACAGCGCCCAAGCAGTTCGGAAACTGACATATCTGTTGAAACTTTTCTGAAATTTCAATCCACCTCTCTGTTGTGGGCTCTGGTAAAAACTCTTCAGCTAAGGAGTCCCACAGTGCATGGCATGTGTACTTCACTATTCCAGATATGGTGGAAATCCCGAGTCTGTACTGGAAATGCAGTGACGAAAGGGATTCTCCAGTTGCAAGAAATCTGTGGGGAATTAAAAAACAATCAATTAGTTTTAAATCACAGCATTACATACCAAAACTCAGCTATAACACTTGGAGATACAAACTACCACCAACAAGATTGCAGTGAAAGTGTGCTCTGATGCGAGCACATCCAATAAATGTGGCTTACCTTAAAGTCACCATCAGACGCTCTGCGGGTGAAACAGAGAAGCGGCAATAGGTGTCCGCTTTTCTTATGAGGTGTGCAATGCGCTCCACCAAGTAATCAAAATTCTCCATTTTCATCCGAACATATCCAAAAAATTTATCCGGGTTTCGTCTAAGGTCCATGCAGAGTGTAGAATAGACCCCACGCGTCATTCTCTTGGCTGTGATGGGGTGGATCCACAAACGTCGTCTACGATGCCTGATGCGCTGCTGTCTCGCTCTCTCCTTCTCCAGAACAATCACCCTCAAACGATTCGCCTCCGCTGTAAAATCCGCCAAATTCTTCAAAATATTTCCAATCACAACATCCATCTTCGCCAGTAACTTGCTCTTCTCTCCAACCTGCACTTTCTCCTCTACAACCCGTCAAAGAAGGGCTGTAGGGACACGCTATATATAGTTTTTCAGTAGCCAATCCCGTTCGGAAGGCCACAAGGGGCGATTTTAAAAACCGGATCCGGCATAATCCGTCGAAAAACGGAACAAAAACCGGATTAACCGGATGAGATGGATCCGGTTTTGTCTGTCAAGAACAAGACGGATCCGGCAGAAAAACGGATCCGTCACATCCGGTTTTACGAAATATTTGCCGGATCCGGCGCTCCGGCACGACGCCGGATCGCGCCTGACGCCGGAAACCTGATGTGTGAAAGTAGCCTTAGGCGAAGGAGTAGTTCTTTCTGCCATCTCGCCCGATTTGAGACTTGCTCTGCAAGAGTTCCAGGAGGACAAACCTGAGCGTTGTCCCAGTGGAAAGTTGTATGTTCCTGACCAGTGGAAGAAGAGAGTGATGTCTGAAGTTCATTGCTCTGCATTGGCTGGTCATCCAGGTATTTTTGGTACTAGAGATCTGGTGAGTCGCTCTTTTTGGTGACCCACTTTGTCTCATGATGTCAGGAATTTTGTGCAGTCCTGTGGGACTTGCTCCCGGTCTAAATCTTGTTCTCGCTCTAGTGGGTTGTTGATGCCTTTGCCGGTCCCCAGGAGGCCATGGACCCATATTTCAATGGATTTCATCTCTGATATGCCGGTCTCTCAAAGAATGACTGTTATTTGGGTGATTTGTGATAGGTTCTCTAAGATGGTTCATCTTGTACCACTCTCTAAGTTGCCATCTTCCTCTGAGTTGGTGCCCCTGTTTTTGCAACAGGTGGTTCGCTTGCACGGGATTCCTGAGAACATTGTATCTGACAGAGGAGTTCAGTTTGTGTCTAGATTTTGGAGGACTTTCTGTTCCAAGCTGGGAATTCAGTTGTCCTTCTCCTCTGCTTTTCACCCTTAGACCAATGGGCAGACAGAGAGAACAAACCAGACCTTGGAGTCGTATTTGAGATGTTTTATTTCCGCTGATCAGGATGATTGGGTTTCATTTTTGCCCTTGGCCGAATTTGCTTTAAATAATAGAGCTAGTTCTGCCACTTTGATGTCACCTTTTTTTTGTAACTTTGGGTTTCATCCTCGATTTTCTTCAGGGCAGGTGGAGCCTTCTGCCTGCCCAGGTGTTGACACTGTGGTGGAGAGAATGCACCAGATCTGGGACCAAGTGGTGGATAAGTTATCTCTCTCCTAGGAAAAGGCCCAGCGGTTTTCCAATCGACATAGGACCATTGGTCCCCAGTTTAAGATTGGTGATATGGTGTGGTTGTCATCAAAAAATATTGCTATGAAGGTGGCTTCTCCTAAGTTTAAGCCTAGATTTATTGGACCTTACAAGATTTTGGAGATTATTAATCCGGTCTCTTTTCGTTTGGCTCTTCCTGTCACATTTAAAATCCATAATGTGTTCCATAAGTCCTTGTTGAAGAGGTTTGTTGAACCAGTTGTTCCTGGGGTGGCACCTCCAGACCCTGTATTGGTTGAAGGTAACATGGAATATGAGGTAGAGAAAATACTGGATTCCCGTCTGGCTAGACGGAGACTCCAGTATTTGGTTAAGTGGAAGGGTTATGGTCAGGAGGATAATTCCTGGGTCTCTGCCTCTGATATTCATGCCAAAAGATTGGTGCGTGCCTTTCATCGGGCTCACCCTGATCGCCCTAGTGGCGTGGTTGAGGGTTCGGTGACCCCTCCTCAAGGGGGAGGTACTGTTGTGAGTTCATTCTCCCCTTCGTCACTGAGGTCTGGTGAACTCCCTATTCTGGTAAAGGAAGGTAATGAGCCTGATTATCAGGCACCTGAGCCTAATGAGGATGACTGGCTGAGTGGAGTCACGGACTGGATATAAGGCTGCCGACGCCCTTCTGCCCTGCGGGTGATTTCTCTGTGGACTTCTAGGACACCAGTCTGATTCCTGCTCCTCTAAAGCTAAGTTTTCTGCGTTGCCTGTTAGCATTTGTGTTTTGTTTTTGTTTTCCTTGCTTTTCTGGATTCTGCCATTCCCTGCTGGGGTGAGCTGAATCTCCTTTTGCCGGTTGCTCTGTCTTCAGAATATTCCTGAGTACTGACATAGCTTTTTTGAAGCCTAGCGTCTTCAGGGCCTTTTTCACTGTCAGTCTGTTGGCTCTTATTTTCATAGGGTTTTTCACGGATTGCAGACAGCAGCCTTCCTGTCCTTTCCTATCTAGTTAGCCTGGCCCCGTCTTTGCTCAGTCTATCTTTCTGTCTGTGTTAGTGTTTTCATCTTGCTTCACCGTCATTATATGTTGGGGGCTGCCTATTGCTTTGGGGTCTGCTCTGGGGCAGTTTAGATTTCCCCTTTCTTTCTTTAGGCCTATTTAATTCTCCGGCTGTGATCGAGGGGTCTAGGGCATCGTAGGAACCCCCCACGGCTACTGCTAGTTGTGTTGATAGGTTCAGGGGTCTGCAATCAGATAGCTGCCAACTTCTCTGGTTTTCTGGACTTAGCTAGCATTTCTGTTTTTGCCTCCTACGGTGACTCAATCATAACAGAGGTTAGCCACAGTGCCATGGGCTTTAAACTTCTTGATGACACTGTGCACGGTAGACACAGGAACATTCAGGTCTTTGGAGATGGACTTGTAGCCTTGAGATTGCTCATGCTTCCTCACAATTTGGTTTCTCAAGTCCTCAGACAGTTCTTTGGTCTTCTTTCTTTTCTCCATGCTCAATGTGGTACACACAAGGACACAGGACAGAGGTTGAGTCAACTTTAATCCATGTCAACTGGCTGCAAGTGTGATTTAGTTATTGCCAACACCTGTTAGGTGCCACAGGTAAGTTACAGGTGCTGTTAATTACACAAATTAGAGAAGCATCACATGATTTTTCGAACAGTGCTAATATTTTTGTCCACCCTCTTTTTTATGTTTGGTGTGGAATTATATCCAATTTGGCTTTAGGACAATTCTTTGTGTTTTTTAATTTAAGACAAATTAAATGAAGATAATAATACCAAAGAATTTGTGTTTGCAATAATTTTCAGGAAGAAACTGAGAATTATCTGACAAAATTGCAGGGGTGTCAATACTTTTGGCTACAACTGTATACATCATTTGCTAATTAATGACCCCCATACACATTATACTAACGATGGCCAAACCTGCTGATATTGAAAAGTTTGGCTGACAGTATGTGTATAGAGGTCCTGGACAACTAATAATCAGGGGAGATGTTAACAGTTGGGGGACTGACCATCACTGTGCTCTCCGGGAGATAATTCATTGCCACACCTTCTACTGCCAATACCATCAGACTCCTCTGAATCACTAAAGGGCCCTTTACACATAGCGATATCGCTAAGGCGTCACTGATTTTGTGACGCAGCAGCAATATCGCTAGCGATATCGCTACATGTGATACTTGCCTCCGACCGGCTCCCCCGCTGGCTATCGCTGATCGCGCGAGATCGGCCTGGTCCATTTCTCGTCGTTGGCTTCCTGCTGGGGCCGACGACCAAGCCATGGACGCAGGCGGAAAACGGTCACCCTCGCCGCGTCTGGCAGATGAGTATGACCGCCGACCGCTGCTGCATCGCTAGTGAGATCTGCCTGTTTGGCAGCTCACTAGCGACCATTTAGCGATGCACCAGCGATCCTGACCGGGTCATATTGTGGTCGGGATCGCTGGTGCATCGCTAAATGTAACGGGGCTTAAGAGGAAACACATAGAGGAATTCTGGCTTAATTTCCTCTGGATACTTTTTGAACACCAAACTGAAGCTACTGATCCATCTGACTCGGAAGACTCACCTGCAACCTTTCCTACATACAGAAGGATGTGGGTGAGAATGTTCCTTTTTCTATGAACATGATTGTTTTGATGCCACTGGCATTAACATGCTTGAGGGGTTGATTGCCCGTGTTTTACTTTGCCAGTAGATGTACGTCTATACTTCTTAGGCTGTTTTGTCTATACATAAACTAGTACATTAATTTTATTAACTAAATAAGTTAAGTTTTAACCACCCCACTATTAGCTAATTTACTTTCTCTCAGGTGGGCTATTCTTATCAATTTTCACAGCTTCTAAACTACCACAATGTTCTGTTTCTTAATCTGATCATTACTTATGTGTACTTTTATTTTTAGTATAGATCGTCTGTTGAAGCCTTTGGTTCTCATTGTTTTCTTTTTTTTGTTATTATCTGTATTGTTATATGGTCCAATAAACACTTTGAAATACAATTTTGCTAAGACAGTTGGTCAAACTGGATAAGATAATATCTCACTCAGTATATAGGTTGGATTGCAAGTAGCTCTCTCATAGGCTTTAAACGCTTGGAAGATGACTGGATAAACAATCTGATTTTAGCTGTCATTCTTTCTATACAATGAAATCTCCACTTAGTACAAAGCTTTTCATCATAATCCACATTTACTTTCACATCCACTTAAGGTGTTTTAGTACTTTTTGAATGACAAAAGCCAACAAAATGTAAATCTGTAAATATCCTCATGTTCCCTTTTTATTTTTCAGCGTTACTGAAAATACCCATTGTATAAATTCAATCCTTCACTGTTCTACAAAATGTTTATAAACTCTACTGCTACATATAGCTACATTGATCCTACAAGGATTGTCCCCCGAACAAAGTATACTTTAACCCCTTCGCACCCGAGCCTGTTTTTGCCTTCGTGACCGGGCCAATTTTTTCAATTCTGACCAGTGTCACTTTATGAGGTCATAACTCTAGAACGCTTCAACGGATCCTACTGATTCTGACATTGTTTTCTCATGACATATTGTACTTCATGATGGTGGTAACAATTTTTAGATATGATCTGCGCTTATTTGTTAAAAAAATCAAAATTTGGCGAAAATTTTGAAAATTTTGCAATTTTCAAACTTTTATTTTTTATGCCCTTAAATCAGAGAGTGATATCGCACAAAAGAGTTAATAAATAACATTTCCCACATGTCTACTTTACATCTGCAAAATTTTGTAAACATAATTTTTTTTTTTAGGAAGTTATAAGGGTTAAAAGTTGACCAGCGATTTCTCATTTTTACAACAAAATTTGCAACACCATTTTTTGTTAGGGACCACCTCACATTTGAAGTGAGTTTGGGGGGTCAATATGACAGAAAATACCCAAAAGTGACACCATTCTAAAAACTGCACCTCTCAATGTACTCAAAACCACATTCAAGAAGTTTATTAACCCTTCAGGTGCTTCACATGAATGAATGGAATATGGAAGGAAAAAATAAACATTTAACTTTTTTTCACAAACATTTTACTTCAAAACCATTTTTTTTTATTTTCACAAGTGTAAAAAGAGAAAATGAACCACAAAATTTTTTGTGCAATTTCTCCCGAATACGCCAATACCCCGTATGTGGGGCTAAACCACTGTTTGAGCACACGGCAGAGCTCAGAACGGAAGGAGTGCCGTTTGACTTTTTCAATGCAGAATTGGCTGGAATTGAGATCGGATGCCATGTCGCATTTGGAGAGCCCCTGATGTGCCCAAACAGTGGAAACCCCCCACTAGTGACCCCATTTTGGAAATTAGACCCCCCCAAGGGACTTATCTAGATGTGTGGTGAGCACTTTGAACCCCCAAGTGTTTCACTAAAGTTTATAATGTAGAGCCGTGAAAATAAAAAAAATCATTTTTTTTCCACAAAAATGATCTTTTAGCCTCCAATTTTTATTTTCCTAAGGGTAACAGGAGAAATTGGACCCCAAAAGTTGTTGTCCAATTTGTCCTGAGTACGTTCTTACCCTATATGTGGGAGAAAACTACTGTTTGGGCACACGGTGGGGCTCGGAAGGGAAGTAGTGACGTTCTGAAATGCAGACTTTGATGGAATGGTCTGCGGGCGTCATATTGCATTTACAGAGCCCCTGATGTACCTAAACAGTGGAAACCCCCATTTCTAATTCCAACCCTAACCCCAACACACCCCTAACACTAATCTCAGCCCTAACCATAACCCTATCCACAAACCTAACATCAACACACCCATAACCTTAACCCTAGCCCTAACCCTAGCCCTAACCCTAACCCTAGCCCTAGCCCTAACCTGTGTACCTGCTTTTTTTTTTTCTTTACTTTTTTTTATTTTTGTGACAAGATCGCTGCCCTGCGATCTGACTCATAGTAACGCCACTTCTCCTCTGATCTCACACTGACAGATGATTAGAGGTGAAGCAGCGTTACTATGTGACAAGATTGCTGCCTGGCACATAATAACGCGACTTCTCCTCTGATCTAACACTGACAGATGATCAGAGGAGAAGCAGCGTTACTGTGTGACAAGATCGCTGCCTGGCACAGCTGTGCCAGGCAGCGATCAGCTGTGCCAGGCAGCGATCTAGTCACACAGTAACGCTGCTTCACCTCTGATTATCTGTCAGTGTTAGATCAGAGGAGAAGACGCGTTACAATGAGTGAGATCGCCGGGAAACAAGCAGCTTTCCCAGCGATCGCTCCCATTGGCTGCTGTGACGCTGACGTCATCAGGACCTGAACCAATCAGGTCTCGATGACGTTGGGGGTCCCAGCATGCATTGTGCACCGGGATCCCCGCGTTGTAAGGTATGTGGGGGTCCCGGGGGGCACAAAACCGCCGACAGTAGATAAACGTCGGCGCTGCACAGAGCCCAGCAAGCGCCAACGTTTATCTACTGTGGGCGGTCGGGAAGAGGTTAATCAATAGATCTTGGAATAAAAATAAGTTTCACAATTGGATGTGTTAAAACAAAAACATTCCTATGTTGAGATAATTTTATAAATGTGCCCCTGCTGTGTACTGTGTAATGGCTGTGTCTCACCATACAGGAACAAGGTCTGATCATATCACATCTACTGGGCAGAGGGGAGCAAAAGAGAGTATACAGACATTACAGTATGGGATCACAGCTGCTGCTTTCTGTAGTGAAAAAAAAATCCTGAGTCTTTTAAAAAAATGTTTTACCTCACAGAAAGTAGCAGCTGTGATCCCTTGCTGTTCTGTCTGTATACTCTCATTTGCTTGCTCCCCTGCCAATTAGATATGGTATGATCAGAGCATGTTTCTGCATGATCTGACACATCCATTACACAGCACATTGCAGGGGCACATCTATAAGATTATCTCAGGAAAAAAAATTAACATATCCAATTGTGGAACTTATTTTTATTTTAAGATCTATTAATTAAAATATTCAGTGGGTATGGAAAGTATTCAGACCACTTTAAATTTTTCACTCTGTTTCATTGCAGTCATTTGGTAAATTAAAAAAAGTTCATTTTTTTCTCATTAATGTACACTCTGTACCCCATCTTGACTGAAAAAAACAAAATGTAGAATTTTTTGCAAATTTATTAAAAAAGAAAAACTGATATCACATTCAGACCCTTTGTCCAGACACTCATATTTAAGTCACATGCTGTCCATTTCCTTGTGATCCTCCTTGAGATGGTTCTACTCCTTCATTGGAGTCCAGCTGTGTTTAATTAAACTGAAAGGACTTGATTTGTAAAAGGCACACACCTGTCTATATAAGACCTCACAGCTCACAGTGCATGTCAGACCAAATGAGAATCATGAGGTCAAAGGAACTAGCCAAGGAGCTCAGAGATAGAATTGTGGCAAGGCACAGATGTTACAAAAGAATTTCTGCAGTACTCAAGGTTCCTAAGAGCACAGTGGCCTCCATAATCCTTAATGGAAGAAGTTTGGAACCACCAGAAGTCTTTCTAGACCTGGCCGTCCAGCCAAACTGAGCAATCGTGGGAGAAGAGCCTTGGTGAGAGAGGTAAAGAAGAACCCTAAGATCACTGTGGCACATCTCCACAGATGCAGTATGGAGATGGGATAAAGTTCTTTAAAGTCAGCTATCACTGCAGCACTCCACCAGTCGAGCCTTTATGGCAGAGTGGCCCAACGGAAGCCTCTCCTCTGTGCAAGACATATGAAAGCTCGCATACAGTTGTGTTGTGAATTCCCTGGCTCAGACTTCTGAGCCGAAGCTCCCCTTGCTCCCTCCAACCAATGTCTCCACTCTTCAAATGCCCATTTCATGGCCAACAATTCCCAATTCATCTTAGAAGTTACCGGATCTCTCTCTCGTGTAGTTTTACGTTCACGTAAACGCCGATCAATTTGAATGGCCAATGACAGAGTCGTCAAGAGAATCCGCAAAGAAACTCCTGAAAAGAGCGTCTGCCTTAACATTCTTAGCGGAAAATGTAGACAAGGAGCAGATCAAGGTAATCGCTACTGTTGTGAATTCCCTGGCTCAGACTTCTGAGCCGAAGCTCCCCCTGCTGGAATATCATGAGACTGAGTTGGGGTTGTCAATGTGTTCTTAGTCACACTCCTGTTTTCTCCACCTCTCCCCAGTCTCATGATCTTCCAGCAGGGGGAGCTTCAGCTCAGAAGTCTGAGCCAGGGAATTCACAACCGTAGGATAAAAACCACATGAGAAATAAGATTGTCTGGTCTGAATAGACAAAGATAGACCTTTTTGGTGATAATTCTAAGTGGTATGTGTGGACAAATCCAGGCACTGCTCATCACCTGCTCAATACAATCCCAACAGTGAAACATGCAGCATCATGCTATGGGGGTGTTTTTCAGCTGCAGGGACAGGACAACTGGTTGCCATTGAAGGAAACATGAATGCGGCCAAGTACCGAAATATCCTGGATGAAAATTTCTTCTAGAGTGTTCTGGACCTCAGACATGGCCGAAGGTTCACCTTCCAACAAGACAATGACCCTAAGCACGCAGCTAAAATAGCAAAGGAGTGTCTTCAGAACAACTCTGTGACCATTTTTGACAGGCCCAGCCAGAGCCCTGACCTAAACCCAACTGAGCATCTCTGGAGAGACCTGAAAATGGCTGTCCACCAACGTTCACCATCCAACCTGACTGTGATAAGATTATACTAAAGTTCTATGGAGACCGATGACGTGGGTCAAAATGAAGACAAACACGGTATATCACAGTTCAAGGTGTATGTATCTATTGTAGAGATATGAACTCCAGATAACAGATGCAAACTGTGACTCTATAGATAAGCAGGCAATAAGACAGTCTCAAGAATATGCAGGTGTAATAGTAGAGACCGAGGGTGTGAGTACAAGTCCAGCAATGCAGGATCCAGAGGCCCAGAGCCCGGGCCGGCTCCTAATGGAGGGCAGACCGTAGCGGGGGTGGGTGCAGGGTAGCAGAGTCTTTCCAGTGGTATGTGGATCCAGAAGCAAGCAGGGTATCCCGAGGAATAGAAGACGCAAGCAGGTTGCAAGTCCTTCCAGCTTGGCAGCAAGTGAGGTACAAGATACACAAGCAAGGTATAGTGTGCAGAGTTCTTTTATATATGCAGCAGACAGGAAACAAGGAATATCAGACAGGAAACAAGATGGTCCCCGTGAAGCCAGCTACTCCATTTTAGGTAAGGGCAAGAGCAGACAAAACAGGCATGCAGTCCCAGTCCTTACACTGACAGAACTGTAGAGGATCTGCAAGGAAGAATGCCAGAGGATCCCCAAATCCAGGTGTGAAAAACTTGTTGCATCATTGCCAAGCAGACTCATGGCTTTACTAGCTCAAAATGGTGCTCCTACTCAATACTGAGCAAAGGGGCTGAATACTTATGACCATGTGAAATTTCATTTTTTCTTTTTTAATAAATTTGCCAAAATTTCTACATTTCTGTTGTTTTCAGTCAAGATGGCGTGCAGTGTACATTAATGAGAAAAAAAATGAACTTTTTTGAATTTACCAAATGGATGCAGTGAAACAAAGTGAAAAGTTTAAAGCGGTCTGAATAGTTTCCGTACCCACTATACTTTGTTGGAAAACACCTTTAATCTGTTCACAGATTCTGAGCACGTGCGATCGCCGCTGGGTGTCAGCTGATTCTGAGAGCTGACACCCGGCACTCAGTGCCAGGGGCTGTCCCGCACTTCTCCTTCCACTTTAAACCCCCTAAATGCTGCGATTGAACTTGATCACAGCATTTCGGGAGCAGACAGGCGGAAGAAAGCCTCTATGCCCTTGGATCAGAGACCCCGCAACATCATCACGTGGTCCCGATTATTGCAATGATGACCCAATGTCATCATTAGAATATCCGGGTCACCAGAGCTTGCAAAGTTGCTTGATCATGCTCAGATCATGATGAAGCCAGTTTGACTGAGTGCAGCGATGACAGCTTGTATAGCAATGGGATGCTCCTGCATAGTGGGACAAAGTAAAAAAGTAAACAATAAAATTGTAAAAATATAGCAAAAATAAACATGGTACTGCTGAAAACATCATCCTGTCCCACAAAAAAACAAGCCATCATACAGCTGTATCAATAAAGTGCTGCAAAAGCAATTATTTTTTCTATAAAATAGTTTTCATGCTGTAAAAGCGACAATACATAAAAAAAATCTAAATGTGGTATCGCTTTAATCATACAGACTGGAAGAATAAAGCTGCCTTATCAATTTGACCACATGCGGAACAACATAAATGCCCAAAAAACAATTTCTGAATTGCTGGTATTTGTTCATTCTGTCTGCCAAATATCAGAATAGAAAGCGATCAAAAAATATCATGTGACCGAAAATGGTCCAGTTAAAACGTCAACTCGTCCCGCAAGAAACAAGCCCTCACATGACTCTGTGAACCCCAATATGAAAAAATTATAGCTCTTAAAATGTGGTGATGCAAAAGCTATTTTTTGCCATAAAAAGCGTCTTTTAGTGTGTGACAGTAGCCAAACATAAAAACCCACTATAAATCTGGTATTGCTGTAATTGCACTGACTCAAAGAATAAAGTTGCCTAATCACGTATACCGCACAAGGAACAGCGTAAAGAATAAATAAAACCAATTCTTTATCTGCTGTTGATTTTTTTCATTCTGCCTCCCAAAGATCGCAGTAAGGCTTGGTGCACATTTATCCTGCGCTCTGCGTTGAGCGCTTGCTCTGTGGCTTCCGTGTAAATCTCTGAAATACATGATTCAGACCAAACCACTGGCAGAAGATTCCCTATAATGAGGCAGATGACGGCACTGTGGATGCCGTCTGACCTGTGATCCAGCGGTGTCCATCTTTTTAGGATTGCCTGAAAGTGCCATCGGCCACAGTTTTGTGCACTTCTGAAAAGAGGCCAGACGGAATCCAGAGTAGCCTCATTATAGTGAATGGATCCCACAGGAGGTTTCATCTGAATAACGTCACTCAGAGAATTATATGGAAACCCCAAAGTAAGTGGTCAGCATAGAGCTGTAAAATATTCCAATAAAAGCTTCAACTCAATCCACAAAAAAGGCATGTCCCCACTCAGGTCTGTCATCTGTTAATGGAAATTGGGAGGGGGGGATTCCACGTTACTGGTAATACAAAGGCCCTGGAAAAGCGAAATGGCTCCTCGCCCCACACAAGAAATTCAGCAATTTCTCCATTCCCAAATCCAAATGCTCCCTCCCTTCTGAGCCTGTGTGCCTAAACCACATATAGAGTCCACATGTTTGGCATTTCTGTAGCGATGAAAGTCCACCTAATTTTCGGGTTCTTGTCTCCAGAGTCATGAGCTGGGCACCACAACATGCTGGTCACTATAAGGTACTGGTCACTATAGCATACTGGTCATTACAATGGCAGTTTTCAATTTTCACTCAGCAACCTACACTGCTGGTTGTTTCTGGAAAACACCCATGGAGTCAAAATCGTCACTACACACTTAGATAAATTCACAAAGGGGTAGAGTTGGCAAAATGGGGTCACTTGAGGTGGGGTTCTGCTCTTCTAGCAATTAGGGGGCTCTGTATATGGAGTCTGCAAACTGTTCTAGGAAAATCTGTGCTCCAGTAGGCAATTAGCGCTAGTCCCTCCCGAGTCTCTATGTATAAACTAAGCAGTATTGTACAGCCACATATGGGGTATTGCCACATTCAGTAGAAATTGTGGGACACATTTTGGTGCCATGTTTACCCACTTCTTGTATGAAAATGTAAAATCTGGGGCTAAAACAACATTTTGGTGGTAAAAATTGATATTTTTTCTTTACTGCCCAATGTTATAAAATTCTGTGACACACCCTTGTCAATATGATCATTGCACCCCTAGATGCTTTCATTAGTTAGTGTAATTTCTAAAATGAGTGTACGTATAAGGGGTTTCTGTTCTGGAGCCTGAGGGGCTCTGCCAATGTGACATGGCATCCGCAAACCATTCTAGAAAAATCTGAACTCCTCTTCTCTTCTGAGCTTTGAATTGTGCCTCAGAAGTAGTATTCCCTCACATATGGGGTATCGGCATACTCAGGAGAAATTGCACAACAAATTGTATTGTGCAGTCTTTCCAGTTACCCTTATGAAAATGCAAAATTTGGGGCCAAAATCACATTTTTGTGGTGAAAATGCGATTTTTTTTTTTTTTTTTTTCCCATTTTCTCAGCTCAACTTTATAAACTCCTGTGAAGCACCAGGGGGTTCAAGGTGCTCGCTACACATCTAAATATATTCCTTAAGAGATTTGGTTTCCAAAATGGTGTCACTTGTGGGGGATTTTTATTGTTTAGGGATATCAGAGGCTCTCCTAACCCGACATGGCATCCGCATTCAAAAAGTCAAATGGCGCTCCTTCCCTTCCGAGCTCTGCTGTGTGCCCAAATAGTTGTTTTCCCTCATATAGGGTATCAGCATGCTCAGGAGAAAATACACAAAACATTTTAGGGTCCTTTTTTTTTCCTGTTACCCTTGTCAAAATAACAAAATTGGATCTGAAGTAAATTTTTTGTGAAAAAGTAAAATGTTTTTTTTGCTTGTTCCAAAAATTCCTGTAAAGCACCTGAAGGGTTAATAAACTTTTTGAATGTGGTTTTTAGAATGGTGTCACTTTTGGGTATTTTCTGTCATATAGACTCCTCAAAGTGACTTCAAATATGATCTCTAAATAAAAAATGGTTTTGTAAATTTTATTGGAAAAATGAAAAATCCCTGGGCAAATTTTAACCCTTATGACATCATAAAAAAATTTTTTAGTTCCAAAATTGTGTGGCTGTAAAGTAGGTAAGTGGGAAATGCTACTTATTAACTATTTTGTGTGACGTATGTGTCCTTTGTCTGACTTGAGACAAAGCTCAGACAAAGGACACGTGAGCATCTGAAACACGGAGCTGCTGCATCTTATCATGGACATGTAGTTATCTGGATACAATTTTTCATTTTTCTCTTGGATACATTAGAACAAATATCCATACTCCCAGTATATTGTGAACCACTTTGGGTAGGCTGGTTACAAATCTTTTTCCTTTTTACACCAGGCTTAGTAAACAAGAAAAACCAAAATAAGTTGTCTTAAAAAGTATATGTGGCATATTATAATGAGCTACACTAGGAAGAGTTAACCCCTTACTGACCGCTGATGGGATAGTACGTCAGTGGCCAGTATCCCCTGCTTTGAGGTGGGCTCCTGCGATCCGCCCGCGCCTATTAACTAGTTAAATCCTGCTGTCAAACGCTGACAGCAGGCATTTAACTAGAGTTTCCGGTGCGCGGCCGCAAATACGCGCATCGCTGACCCCCGTCACTTGATCAGAGGTCAGCGATGCGTTGCCATAACAATCTGGGGTCTCTTAGAGACCTCTATGGTTGTTGATGAGGCATTGCTATGAGTGCCACCCGGTGGTCAACACTCATAGCAATGTTGTAATTCTGCTAAATATAGGCGATATCTGCTCATCGTCTATATGTAGCAGAGCCGATCGAGCTTTGGCAGCTTCTAGCCTCCCATGGAGGCTATTGAAGCATGCCAATATTAAAAAAAAAAAATGTTTTAAAAAATATGAAAAAAATATAAAAGTTTAAATCACCCCCCTTTTGCCCCATTCAAAATGAAACAATAAAAATAAATCACATATACACATATTAGGTATCGCCGCATTCAGAATTGCCTGATCTATCAATAAAAAAAAATGATTAACCCGATTGCTAAACGGAATCACCTTACATTTTTTTTGGTCGCTGCGACATAGCATTAAAATGCAATAACAGGAGATCAAAAGATCGTATCTGCACATAAATGGTATCCTTAAAAACGGCAGCTCCGCGCTCAAATAAGCCCTCACCCAACCCCAGGTCACGAAAAATGGAGACGCTACAGGTATAGGAAAATGGTGCAAATTTATTTTTTTTTTGCAAAGTTTGGAATTTTTTTTCTCCACTTAGCTAAAAAAGAACCTTGACGTGTTTGGTGTCTTTGAACTGGTATGACCTGGAGAATCATAATGGCAGGTCAGGCTTAGCATTTAGTGATCATAGCAAAAAAGCCAAACAAAAAAACAAGTGTGGAATTGCACTTTTTTTGCAATTTCACCGCACTTGGAATTTTTTTTCCCGTTTTTGAGTACACGACATGCTAAAATCAATGGAGTCGTTCAAAAGTACAACTCGTCCCGCAAAAAATAAGCCCTCACATGGCCATATTGACGGAAAAATAAAAAAGTTATGGCTCTGGGAAGAAGGGGAGCGAAAAATGAAAACGCAAAACCGAAAAACGCTCCTGTCATTAAGGGGTTAACATAAATGAAAGCTTTACAAATACGTAAAATCCACAAATCTGCTGTTACAGTACTGTGAATAGAGGAGAATAAGCCCCACTAAAATCCTAAACCCTCAAATCACACCCCACTTTAAACTATCTAGCCTATGAAAGGTACAAAATGCTACACAATAAAAACAAAAAGAGTTGGAATGAATATCACAATAGAGAAAAGAAAAAAAAACAAAACCAGAAGGCCAGAATCAGTGCTGGGAAAGGTGAGATTTAGGGAACAAAGAACCTTGAGGAAGTCAAAATATGTGGCAGAACGTGAGTTTTGTGCTCCTCAATTCCTTCCCATCACAGTCTCTGGCTTTCTATTGTTGTTGCTTTTAAATTTCTTATATTTTGCGTTTATTTTCCTGTGCTATTGCTAGTAACTTACTTTATGCCTCTGTCATTGTTGAGTCACTAAAATGCCAGTTTTGATTGATGATTTTCCCCAGAATCTATGATTATATTCTAATATCTCTTAAAGGAAACCTGTCATTTAAAATAATGCTATTAACCTGCAGATATTGGGTTAATCTGCAGGTTAAAAGCGTCCTGAAACCGTGCAACGCTGACACTGAGAGCCCCGCTGTCAGGAGGAAATGAAATTTATTTTATTGGCTTCCAGTCATAAGGGTGGTGGTGACACAATTTCAGTGATAGCTCTGTATATAGAGAGTGATGTCTCTAACCGCGCCACCGGCACTGCCTGACAGCATGCTCAGCATTAGAGTCGGTCAACATACAGCTCTGGCAAAAATTAAGAGTCACAAGCCGTCAAACAAAGAAGAACAGCTTACATTTTTGCGCCAGAAGCAGTGTGAAAGACTGGTGGCAAGCATGCCAAGGCGCACGAAAGCTGTGATTAAAAATCATGGTTATTCCACAAAATATTGATTTCTGAATTCTTCCTGAGGTAAAACATTAGTATTGTTGTTTCTAAATGATTATGAACTTGTTTTCTTTGCATTATTTGAGGTGTGAAAGCACTTTTTTTTAATTAAATTTTGACTATTTTATTGTTCGGAAATTCAGAGACACGTTGTCAGAAGTTTATAGACTAAAAGAACAATTTACATTTTGCTCAAAAAATACCTATACAGAGAAAAATCAGACAAACTGAACATAGCTGTATTTCGCGGCACTTTACAATTAACTGGGGACATGTATAAACAATAAAGACATCACAAAGTTACACATACTTTAACAGTTACAGTAGGAATGAGGGCCCTGCTTGCAAGCTTACAATCTATAAGGAAATAAAGGGCACTTATTAGGTAGAAAGTGTGTGTTATGTATAGTCCAACCATCATTATAATAGGGCATTTCAAATAATGCTGCATGAATCAGTCATCAGCCAATATTTGTCTGAGTACCGTTACCAGTGCTATTGGGTGCATGGAGAATGTGGACACTAGGGTGACCGCAAAAAATCGATGTCGGAATTTTGTCCGTCTGGACCCCACAAAACGATTCCCCTTTCCAGATATTGAGATAGCCAAAATTTGAGCTCGATCAAACGACGTTAACCCGTGCCGCTCGTCGCTCAAAGTTTGAAAAAATCCAAATTGAGGTATTTTAAGATTTAGGTATTTTGCATAGTCTGTTAGACTATAAAGAATGTGACAACAACATTGCAGAAATAGCCCTGACCAAATTTTCGAACCATTTGTGGTATTTGAATGCAGAGTTGGTGGGATTATCGTTTTTTGATCCCACCATTACAGACAATGAAAAGTTGTTAATGGCTAATAAATTGCTCAGTAGCACAGATGAACCATCAGAGCACGCTAGGGTTGTAAATCCAAAAGTTAGGAAAGAAAAATTAAAAGAGGTAGGAAGTAACCGACTTTAACGACCTTCTGACAAAAGATGAAGAACAAAAGCAATATGTCCTGCAAGTTGTAAGCAAATGCCGAGCATTATATTCTGACGTTTCAAAAACTACTTTAACAAAAGCTCTAGAATAGATTAGATAACTATGTAAAATTATCAACTCATGTAGGTTAGCGTGCTCTGATGGTTCATCTGTGCTACTGAGCAATTTATTAGCCATTAACAACTTTTCATTGTCTGTAATGGTGGGATCAAAAAACGATAATCCCACCAACTCTGCATTCAAATACCACAAATGGTTCGAAAATTTGGTCAGGGCTATTTCTGCAATGTTGTTGTCACATTCTTTATAGTCTAACAGACTATGCAAAATACCTAAATCTTAAAATACCTCAATTTGGATTTTTTCAAACTTTGAGCGACGAGCGGCACGGGTTAACGTCGTTTGATCGAGCTCAAATTTTGGCTATCTCAATATCTGGAAAGGGGAATCGTTTTGTGGGGTCCAGACGGACAAGATTCTGACATTTTTCCCCCCCCATATGAGATCCGGTCACCCTAGTGGACACATATGAACAGGAGGGACGACATTCTGAGTAAAATATAGAAAGAGGAAACAGTGGAGAGTTAGGTTAATGAATAGAGGTTGATAGTCTTGTCTCTAAAAAGATGTGCTTTTAAAGTGCGCTTAAAAATGTTGGGGTTGGGTATTAGTCGAATTGTACATTCCAGAAAACTGGTTCAGTATGAGAGACTTTTTGGAGACTGAATTTTGAGATTCGGATTAAGAAGGATGTTAAACTTAGAAGTTTACAAGTTTTGTGACACAACAGCGATCTCACCAGCGATATCGCTGTGTGTGACAGCGATCAGCGAGCGGCCCCCCTGCCGGTATCGCTGATCGCTGCAAGAAACCTCTGGACATTTTTTTCATCGCTGATCTCCCGCTGGCCAGCATGCATCGCTGCGTGTGACAGGCGGGAGACAAGCGATCAGCTGGTAACTAACGTACACATCGGGTATCCAAGGGACGCGTGTCCCTTGGATACCCAATGTGTACGCTAGTTACCAGCGAGTTACAGGTGCCGCCGCCTCATGCTGGGGACCAGGAGCCCGTGGAGTGTGTACCTTAATTGCCGCCGCTGCACGCTGGGGACCAGGAGGCAGCAGGACGCCGCCAGGAGAGGCAGGGGATGCAGGCGCGCCCTCTGCTGGTGGAGGACTGGAACAGCAGGCACACTTGTCCGCTGCTCCCGGGCTTGCTCCTCACCTCGGCGTCGGCGTGCTGATCGCTGGTGAAGCTGTCTGTGTGACAGCTCACCAGCGATCACATAGCGACTTACCAGCGATCCTGACACATTGATATTGTTGTCGGGATTGCTGGTAAGTCGCTATGTGTGACTCCAGCTTTAGATCAATTGCAGAGAGGAGAGCATGGGTAGGGTGACAGAGATAAGGGTGGTGATGTAGGGTGGTGTAGAATGGTAGGGAGCATTGTGTGTGAGAGAGATAAGTTTGTATTGTATTATGCAGTGAATGGGCAACCAGTTCAAAGACTGGCACAAGGTGGAGGCATCGGTGAAGTGGCTGGACATAAATATATCCTGGGTGTCTGATTCATGACCGATTAGAGAGGAGAAAGTTTGGTTAGAGGGTGACTGATCAGTAGAGAGTTGCAGTGGATATGGATATGTAATGGATATTAAAGATGCACAGCCAAAATGAATAAAGAATAGACTGCTACCACTGCATGAATACACGTGGATAACAAAAAGAGAAAAAGCAATACAGAAATAGGTGCAAACTTATAAACACAAAAAATATGTTTTATTCACACATGTAGTTCAGCGATGTTGGTTCAGTGTAACAGACAGTGAACACAGGCAAAATTCACAGCAAACGTGTTTAATGTCCACACTCACACAGTGTACAGCATAAGGTATCCTCCGAATCGCAGCTGGGAAACAAAACAGTCCGTGGGAGTCCAGTTGCAGAGGGCTACGGCACCACCGAATCATGCTGCAGGGTGCCGGGAGTTCGCTCTTCTGGCTCTGTGTTAACTCACATAGGCTGAGCTTCTGCAGAGCCGACTGCTCCGCAAGTTGCAAACTCCAAACTGACACACCCAACCCTCTGCTGCGGAGTATTTAACAATCAACCTGTGGCCGTAGGTCACATGGAAAACCCGGCCAGGGGAGGAAACGGACAGCCCCACTACCTTCCTGTAGTCTGTTTCAAAAATAAAAGCCCATGACAGGTTTTCCTAAATCTGCCCTGGACAAATAGCTTGCTCAAGACTACAATTACTTTTATTCTGCATTGCAATCACAGCTGTGACTGCAATGCACCCCTGCAGCCTCAACATGCTTCTTAGCACATCCTGGGGGACACATAGCGACCCTTGCAAATAACACCAGTCACAGCCTCACACACAGTATAGCTCCAAAATTAAAAACAATTAAAACCATAGTCCACCTATCATCATCAGATATTATAGAGCAATATGCATATATAAAAGTTAGGCTTTAATTAATAAAATATATGTACAACGCCTCAAATATGCATGTTAATAAATATAACCAGGTATGGATCCATAGAGTTATGCTAGGCAAATCAGCATTATCAATATTCCAAACAAACCCCCTATGGAGAAAAAAAGTAAATTAAATAACAACAGTATATATCATGTAACCCGACAAAAAATTACAAATACAGACCAGACAGTCCCTGAACTAAATAGTATCAATAATGTTTAGGTTGCCATACCCATACAATAATGAGATCAAGGAGTCCAATGCGATAAGGTTTGAATAAAGTACAAAAAGTGATAAATATCACAATAAAAACATAATTACAGTGATGACCAAAAGTGTTGACCCGCTTTGAAATTGTTCCAGGAAATGAAGCATTTCTCCCAGAAAATTATTGCAATTACATATGTTTTGTTATACACATTTTTAACAGGTTTGGGCAATATAAAAATCACATTAAGTTGAGGATGCCAACAATTTTGTCCAGCCCATTTTGTTTTTTTTCTGAAATTATGTCCAATTTGAAATGGGACTGTCTGATCTGTTTTTGTAATTTTGTGTCTGGTTATATGATATATACTGTAGATATTTAATTTACTCTCCATTGGGTGCTTATTTGGGACATCAATATTGCTGAATTACCTAGAATAACTCTATGGATCCATGTCTGGTTTTATTTATTCACATGCATATTTGAAGCATTGTTCAGTGGGTACGGAAAGTATTCAGACCCCTTTAAATTTTCCACTCTTTGTCTCATTGCAGCCATTTGATAAATTCAAAAAAGTTCATTTTTTTCTCATAATGTACCCTGCGCCCTATCATGACTGAAAAACAAAACAGAAATGTAGAAATTTTGACAAATTTATCAAAAAAAGAAAATCCGAAATATCACATGGTCATAAGTATTCAGACCCTTTGCTCAGACACTCCTATTTAAGTCACATGCTGACCATTTCCTTGTGACCCTCCTTGAGATGCTTCTACTCCTTCATTGGAGTCCAGCTGTGTTTAATTAAACTGATAGGACTTGATTTTTAAAGGCACACACCTGTTATATAAGAGCTCACAGTGCATGTCAGAATAAAATGAGAATCGTGAGGTCAAAGGAACTGGCCAAGGAGCTCAGAGACAGAATTGTGGCAAGGCACAAATCTGACCAAGGTTACAAAAGAATTTCTGCAGTACTCAAGGTTCCTAAGAGCACAGTGGCCTCCATAATCCTTAAATGGAAGACGTTTGGGACCACCAGAAGTCTTCCTAGACATGGCTGTCCAGCCAAACTGAGAAATCGTGGGAGAAGAGCCTTGGTGAGAGAGGTAAATAAGAACCCCAAGATCACTGTGGCTGAGCTCCACAGATGCAGCAGGGAGATGGGAGAAAGTTAATCAAAGTCAACTATCACTGCAGCCCTCCACCAGTTGGGCCTTTATTGCAGAGTGGCCCGACGGAAGCCTCTCCTCAGTGCAAGACATATGAAAACCCTCATAGAGTTTGCTAAAAAACACATGAAGGACTCCCAGACTATGAGAAATAAGATTCTCTGGTCTGATGAGATGAAGATAGACCTTTTTGGTGATAATTCTAAGCAGTATGTGTGGTCAAAACTAGGCACTGCTCATCACCTGCCCAATACAATCCCAACAGTGAAACATGGTGGTGCAGCATCATGCTATGGGGGTGTTTTTCAGCTGCAGGGACAGGACAATTGGTTGCCATTGAAGGAAACATGAATATGCCCAAGTACAGGAATATCCAAGGAGCAAAATCCTTAGATACCTGTTGTGAGTTCATTTTCCCATTCACCGTTGATGTCTGATGAACTCCCTCTGCTGGTGAAGAGAGGTAGTGAAATTGATTGGGTTGAGAAGAACCTGTCATCTGAACAGGTGGAGCATGATTGGACACCCGGAATCACTGAGTGGATATAAGGCAGCCGACGCCCTACAGGGGTGCTGGTGATCCTTTCTGCTCTGAGCTCTTGCAACCAGTTAGTCCTGTCTACTGAAAGCTAAGTTTTTGCTCTATTTTTCCATGAGATTTTGTCTGTTTGCTTCGTGTTTTGTGTTCAGCCTGCCTTTGTTGGGACGGGCTGAGCTCCATTTTTGTCTCTGATCAGTTTATCTCTTTGCTCTGTTTTCAGAATATACCTGAGTGCTGATATAGTGATTTTGAAGTCTATCGACTTCAGGGCCTTTTTCCCTATCAGACGGTTGGGACATTTTTGGTAGGGTTTTTTTGCGGATTGCAGCCAGCATCTTTTCTGTCCTTTCCTATTTAGTTAGTTGGGCCCCATCGTTTGCTCAACCTGTCTTTCTGTCTGTGTTTGTGTTTTCATCTGCTTTTCACAGACAATACATGTTGGGGGCTGTCTATTGCTTTGGGGTCTGCTCTGGGGCAGTTTAGATTTCCCCTTTCTTTCTTTAGGCTTATTTAGTTCTCCGGCTGTGAACGAGGGGTCTAGGGCACCGTAGGAACCCCCCACGGCTACTCTTAGTTGTGGTGAATAGGATCAGGGGTCTGCAATCCGATAGCTACCAACCTCTCCGGTTTTCTGGACTTAGCTTGTATTTTTGTTTTTTCCTCCTTCAGTTACTCATTCATAACAGAATCACCAGCCATACCGTAGATTCTAGGGTACTCAATAGAAGGAAAGAATTGTAAAAAAAAAAAAAAAAAGGGAAAGAAAAAAAAGTGTCAGAATTTTTTTTTTGGTGTGTATATTTTTTCCTCTATGTCTTTGAGGCCGTAGGGGGAATTTTTTCTTCTCAATGGAGATGAAGCAATAGTCTGATCGTGTGGAGCAGCTCGCTGCTGAAGTGCGGGGAATTTCCGCCTATCTTGCTCAGTCACATGTTGCTGAGCCAAAGATCTCTACTCCTGATGTGTTTTTTTGGGATCGGTCTAAATTTTTGAACTTTAAGAATAATTGTAAATTATTGTTTGCCTTGAAGCCTAACTCATCGGGGAGCTCCGCGCAGCAGGTTAAAATTGTCATCTCCTTGCTGCGCGGCGATCCTCAGGATTGGGCGTTTTCCTTGAAACCTGATGATCCTATTCTAACTAATGTGAACGCATTTTTTCAAGCCTTGGGGCTGTTGTACGATGAACCTAATTCTATTGATCAGGCTGAAAAGGCCCTGTTGGCATTGAGCCAGGGTCAGGATTCTGCAGAGTTGTACTGTCAAAAATTCCAAAAGTGGGCGGTCCTTACTACCTGGAATGATGGTGCCTTGGCAGCGCTCTTTCGGAAGGGTTTGTCAGAAACCGTAAAAGATACTATGGTGGGATTTCCTGTTCCCTCTGGTCTTGATGATTCTATGTCATTAGCCATTCAGGTTGATCGGCGTTTGCGTGAACGCAAAACTGCACGAGGGGTGTTTCCACCTGTTGAACAAATGTCTGAACCTATGCAATGTGATAGAGTTTTGTCTAGGGCGCAACGTCAGGAGTTCAGAAGGCGTAATAAGCTGTGTTTTTTCTGTGGAGATGCCTTGCATATTATTTCTGTCTGCCTTAAACGAGAGAAACATTTTGCACACACATTTGCTGTGGGTGGTGTTCAACCTAAGTTTCTTCTGGCAATTACTCTGATCTGCTCCCTGTCCACATTTTCCGCTAAGGCTTTTGTGGATTCGGGAGCAGCTCTGAACCTGATGAACTTGGATTTTGCTAAACGTGGATTTCCTATGACACCTCTGCAGACGCCTATCCCTTTGAGGGGTATTGATGCTACTCCTTTGGCGAAGAATAAACCTCAGTTTTGGACCCAGGTGGTAATGCGGGTCGCCCCAGACCATCAAGAAAATTGCAGATTTTTGGTGTTGCATAATCTGCATGATACCATTGTTCTGGGGTTTCCCTGGTTGCAAATCCATAATCCAGTTTTGGATTGGAAATCTGTGTCTGTGGTGAGTTGGGGTTGTCGGTGTGCCCTTAGTGACGCTCCTGTTTTCTCCACCTCTCCCCAGTCACATGGTGTTCCTGACTATTTGGCTGATTTTTATGATGTATTTAGTGAGAATGAGTCTGCGTCTTTGCCTCCTCATAGGAGTTATGACTGTGCAATTGAGCTGAGCCCTGGGTGTAAATTTCCCAAGGGTCGACTTTCCAATTTATCTGTACCCGAGCACGAGGCTATGCGATCCTATATTAAGGAGTCGTTGGAGAAGGGTTATATTAGACCATCCTCTTCACCCTTAGGTGCTGGGTTTTTTTTCTTGGCCAAGAAGGATGGTTCATTAAGGCCTTGTATTGACTATCGTTCCCTCAACAAAATTACTGTTAAATATCAGTATCCGTTACCCCTGATTTCTGATCTATTCTCTAGAGTTAAAGGTGCTTGCTGGTTTACCAAGCTTGACCTCAGGGGGGCGTATAATCTTATTCGCATTAAGCATGGGGATGAATGGAAGACGGTGTTTAATACTCCAGAGGGACATTTTAAGTACCTGGTGATGCCTTTTGGGCTCACTAATGCCCCTTCTGTCTTCCAGTGCTTCATGAATGATATTTTCCGAGACTTTGTGGATAAATTTTTGATCATCTATCTGGATGATATTTTGATCTTTTCCAAGGATTGGGACTCTCATGTGGAACATGTTCGGACTGTGTTCCGGATTTTGAGGGAGAATTCCCTGTATGTCAAGGGATCGAAATGCCTTTTTGGGGTACAGAGGATTTCATTTTTGGGATTTATTTTGTCTCCGTCAACTATTGAAATGGACCCGGCCAAGGTACAGGCCATTTATGATTGGGTTCAGCCCACTTTTTTGAAGGCCCTCCAGAAGTTTTTGGGTTTTGCTAATTTTTATCAGAAATTTATAGCTCATTTTTCTGGTATTGCCAAACCATTGACTGATTTGACTAAGAAAGGTGCTGATGTGCTGAATTGGTCTCCGGAGGCTGTTTCTTCCTTTCAGGAGCTGAAGCGAAGGTTCACTTCTGCTCCGGTTTTGCGGCAACCTGATGTCTCACTCCCGTTTCAGGTAGAGGTGGACGCTTCTAAGATTGGTGCAGGAGCTGTTTTGTCCCAAAAAGATCCGGTAACATCTAAAATGAATCCCTGTGCTTTCTTTTCCCGAAAGTTCTCCCCATCTGAGCGTAACTATGATGTGGGGAATCGGGAACTGTTAGCCATGAAATGGGCATTTGAGGAGTGGAGACATTGGTTGGAGGGAGCTAGACATCAAGTCGTGGTCCTTACTGACCACAAGAATTTGATTTACCTGGAGTCGGCCAAACGCTTGAATCCTAGACAGGCTAGGAGGGCCTTGTTTTTCACACGTTTTGATTTTGTGGTCTCTTTTCTTCCAGGCACTAAGAATGTCAAGGCAGATGCCCTCTCTAGGAGTTTCTTTGCTGATACTCCTGTTGTGACCAAGCCTGCTAGCATCTTAGGTGAGGGGGTAGTTCTTTCTGCCATCTCGCCCGATTTGAGACGTGCTCTGGAAGAGTTTCAGGAGGACAAACCTGAGCGTTGTCCCATTGGAAAATTGTATGTTCCTGACCAGTGAAGAAAGAGAGTGATGTCTGAAGTTCATTGCTCTGCATTGGCTGGTCATCCAGGTATTTTTGGTACTAGAGATTTGGTGAGTCGGTCTTTTTGGTGGCCCGCCTTGTCTCGTGATGTCAGGAGTTTTGTGCAGTCCTGTGGGACTTGCTCCCGGTCTAAACCTTGTTCTTGCTCTAGTGGGCTGCTGATGCCTTTGCCGGTGCCCAGGAGGCCATGGACCCATATTTCAATGGATTTTATCTCTGATATGCCTGTCTCTCAGAGAATGACTGTTATTTGGGTGATTTGTGATAGATTCTCTAAGATGGTCCATATTTTACCACTCCCTAAGTTGCCATCTTCCTCAGAGTTGGTGCCCTTGTTTTTGCAACAGGTGGTTCGCTTGCACGGGATTCCTGAGTACATTGTATCTGACAGAGGAGTTCAGTTTATTTCTAGATTTTGGAGGACTTTCTGTTCCAAGCTGGGAATTCAGTTGTCCTTCTCCTCTGCGTTTCACCCTCAGACCAATGGGCAGATGGAGAGAACAAACCAGACTTTGGAGTCGTTTTTGAGATATATTATTTCTGCTGATCAGGATGATTGGGTTTCATTTTTGCCCTTGGCCGAATTTGCTTTAAATAATAGAGCTAGTTCTGCCACTTTGATGTCACCTTTTTTTTGTAACTTTGGGTTTCATCCTCGATTCTCTTCAGGGCAGGTGGAGTCTTCTGCCTGCCCAGGTGTTGACACTGTGGTGGAGAGAATGCACCAGATCTGGGACCAAGTGGTGGATAGGTTGTCTCTCTCCCAGGAAAAGGCCCAGCGGTTTTCCAACTGTCATAGGACCATTGGTCCCCAGTTTAAGGTGGGTGATATGGTTTGGTTGTCATCAAGGAATATCTTTATGAAGGTGGCTTCTCCAAAGTTTAAACCTAGATTTATTGGACCTTACAAGATTTTGGAGATTCTTAATCCTGTCTCTTTTCGATTGGCTCTTCCTGTTACATTTAAGATCCATAACATGTTTCATAAGTCTCTGTTAAAGAGGTTTGTTGAGCCAGTAGTTCCTGTGGTGGCACCTCCTGACCCTGTATTGGTGGAAGGTAATGTGGAATATGAGGTTGAGAAGATACTGGATTCTCGCCTGTCTAGACGGAGACTCCAGTATTTGGTTAAATGGAAGGGTTATGGCCAAGAGGATAATTCTTGGGTCCCTGCATCCGATATTCATGCTGAAAGATTGGTTCGTGCTTTTCATCGGGCCCATCCTGATCGTCCTGGTGGCGTGGATGAGGGTTCGGTGACCCCTACTCAAGGGGGAGGTACTGTTGTGAGTTCATTTTCCCCTTCTCCGTTGATGTCTGATGAACTCCCTCTGCTGGTGAAGAGAGGTAGTGAAATTGATTGGGTTGAGAAGAACCTGTCATCTGAACAGGTGGAGCATGATTGGACACCCGGAATCACTGAGTGGATATAAGGCAGCCGACGCCCTACAGGGGTGCTGGTGATCCTTTCTGCTCTGAGCTCTTGCAACCAGTTAGTCCTGTCTACTGAAAGCTAAGTTTTTGCTCTCTTATTTTTCCATGAGATTTTGTCTGTTTGCTTCGTGTTTTGTGTTCAGCCTGCCTTTGTTGGGATGGGCTGAGCTCCATTTTTGTCTCTGATCAGTTTATCTCTTTGCTCTGTTTTCAGAATATACCTGAGTGCTGATATAGTGATTTTGAAGTCTAGCGACTTCAGGGCCTTTTTCCCTATCAGACGGTTGGGACATTTTTGGTAGGGTTTTTTGCGGATTGCAGCCAGCATCTTTTCTGTCCTTTCCTATTTAGTTAGTTGGGCCCCATCCTTTTGCTCAACCTGTCTTTCTGTCTGTTTTTGTGTTTTCATCTGCTTTTCACAGACAATACATGTTGGGGGCTGTCTATTGCTTTGGGGTCTGCTCTGGGGCAGTTTAGATTTCCCCTTTCTTTCTTTAGGCTTATTTAGTTCTCTGGTTGTGAACGAGGGGTCTAGGGCACCGTAGGAACCCCCCATGGCTACTGTTAGTTGTGGTGAATAGGATCAGGGGTCTGCAATCCGATAGCTACCAACCTCTCCGGTTTTCTGGACTTAGCTTGTATTTTTGTTTTTTCCTCCTTCGGTGACTCATTCATAACAGATACCCTTAGCTGTTAATCTACAACCTAATACTCATGAACAACACTATTCCTTACTTATAATAGAGAAGGAAAACACCAAAGAGCTGGGTGAAGAAGCCAAGCAGTGAAACGTGCGTCGGGGTAGCTGGACGGTGTAAAGCAGCGGTGTCCACGCTGTGCAGTTATGAGGCGGTGACCCAGCAAGTTCAAAACAGTGAGTTTTGTTGGACATTAAAAACCTTTCTCAGTGCACAGCACGCTGTATATTCTGGATTGCAGCCAGGTGAACAAAACTCCAGTCCAGGGCAGTTGCCATGAGCGACGTACTGCCGGGTATGCAGTGAGGGTTGCCAGTCCCTTTGGCTCTGCTGGCCCTGTGTTAACTCACACAGGGCGTGCTCTGCAGATCACCTGTTCTGTTTCCTCACCAGAGCAACACTGACCAAATCAACCCTCCCAGCAGGGTTTTTTTTCCTTTTCCAACCTGTGGCCATAGGCCACTAATAAGACCTGGGCTGGAGGAAACAGACCGGACCCCACTACCTTCCTGCAGTCCATTTAAAAAATAAAAGCCCATTCCGGGTTTTCCTAAACAAACTCCTTGGTCCAAATAGCTTGACCACGTTCAAACTTACTTTTATTCTGCCCTGCGAGTCACAGGCCCATTGCTGTGATCACAAGGCACTCCAGCGGATCTAATACATTTCAGAGCACATCCTGGGATACACATAGCGACCCTCACATATGACACCGGTCACTGCCTCACAATCGGTACACAGCTCCTATTGTGGTGAATCGCTCTCCAAATGCATGGCTATTTTTGTCCTTTTTGGCAGCATTATTGGAAATTGAATGTATTCATCTGTATCAGCCCACTGCGGTATTTATACCTAGTTTTATTTATCCTTAACAATTGAGATTATATTTAATTTCCTTTCCCCCATTCTAATAACAAGCACATTTAATGGCTGGGACCTAATCTTGCCTTCCTTTGGCTTATTATGATATGCACAATTCAGAAGATATATTGGCACTGTGCACTTTATTAATTATAATTATTGTATGTTTTTCTGTTAATAGCATTAACTATATTAACTTTGTTTGTCATTTTATTAAGTACCCTGTAGCCATATATAATGCTTATTAATTAATGTGGGGATTGTTGTGAGCTGTCCTGTTCCAATTTTGAGGCATTCTGCTAATTTATATTTATATTTTTCGTTTTTATATGTTGGATTTAAATAAATATAATTTTTTATGGATCTCTTCGGTGTTTTCCTTCTCTATTATAAGTAAGGAATAGTGTTGTTCATTCAAGTTTGAAGTGCCATTGCTGTTATATATTGTTTTTTTTGTGGACACTCATTTGATGGTTTAACCTTATACCCATGACAGAGACCAAAGAGCAAAATCAGGACCCTTTATACCGTGACCCCCAAATTTTACTTCCCAACGTGTTTCGTTTATCAGACTGATCAGTGGAAGGTAATAAAGAAAAGGGATATTAGTCTATTATTATATATGCAGACCCATTATAAATAAGGGGAATAGGACGGTATAAAGGGTCCTAGCTGATTTCCCATGTGGGGTATTGTATGGACGAAAGTAAGTGCCTCCCTTTTTGATACCAGGAATCATGGTCCCATAACATTCTGATGAGCAAAGGAATGTGAGGTGAGATCGTTCCTTTTATTTGAACTTGTTATACCAAAGGAATTATGGTCCCATAACGTTCTGATGAGCAATTGGATGTTAGGTGAGATCGTTCCTTTTATTTGAATTTGTTATACCAAAATAATGGATGGTTTGGTCCATTTCTCTTGGTTACTCTCATGATTTCAATATTAATACCAGAGCATTATATACAATCAATGGTGCTGATTTTGCTCTTTGGTCTCTGTCATGTGTATAAAATTAACATCTAAGGATATCTAATTGTTGGGCCAGCATTATAGCTGAGTATACCGGAGCATCGTATGCAATCAATGGTGTTGATTTTGCTCCTTTGGTCTTTTTGGGTATAAGACTGTAGATTGACATCCGAGGATGTCCAATTATTGGGTCAGCATTATAGCCGAGTGTAACTTTATGTGATTTCCAATTATTGTTTGTTGTGCTGTTTAGCTTTTATAATATTAGAGTTATTTTAAAATGTATTTAATAAAAGTTACATCTTAACTAATTAATCCTATCCTGCTTTTCATACGTAAATCAAAGTCACTAATTGAGAGACCTGCAAAAATGCAGTGATGAATTGGTCCATGTGTCTTTACATATGTAACTAGTTTATATATAACTTTTCTTGTACTGCAGAAGCATAACGTACATCATCACTGCACAGAGTGAACTATGCACAAGTCTAATGAAATAAATTTCATTATTAACATATTTAATTTTGCAGAACATAATATATTTTGATGATAACAGCAGGTACTAATTTTATTCAAATGTTACCATCTTTGCAATGCCTACTATATGAATGATGTGTTTAAAACAGTAGTAATTTGCAAATGGCAACTTTCTCTTTCCATTTTTAGGATTTCTTAGTAGAATTGATAGCTAGAGAGAGAGAAGAAGCTCTGAAACGTTATGCAAGTAGCTACAAGCCTGAAAACCTGTCTAACTTCCATGAAGATCACCTGGCAAGTCCAGTCATCTTCTTTAGAAAGTGGATGGGTGAGGTAAGAACAACGAGGGGCATTTATAAAATCTTGTACATAAAATAACAGTGGGGTCATGTGTCAAGTAACTAACATGTAATTAGGATACAGACATTCTTCATACCTTCTGTAATATGATAATAAATGAATGTGTTATGTTATGTTTTATGCATTTTATGTTGCATTATGATTATACAAGTTTGTGTACTCAGTTATTGTGGGGGGACTCGGTGTCTTCTTCTAGCCATTCTTCTGCTTTATATCCAACCCTTGTTTTAAACTGGCACACTAAAGATAGCTGGCAAGTAAGTGACTATGAGACAGTGCTACAAAAAAGGACAATAGGTATCTTTGATACACACACACACACACACACTATATAAAAATATATAATATATACATACACTTGTGCTCAAAAGTTTACATACCCCAGCAGAATTTTTGCTTTTTTGGCCTTTTTTCAGATAATAACAGGCATTCCTCACATGTATTCAGCCTGACGAGCAGCCACAAATCATGCAGCTGCATCGACAGAAACTAAATCTCCAAGCACGCCAAAATACTCAGAGGTCACCCGAATATGCTTGGAAAAACCCGTGTAACAAGTGTACTCGCTCATCACTAATGATAACTCCAAAACCTTTTCTCCACTCATGGTTAGTGGTTGGGTGAAGCCATTTATTGTCAAACTACTGTTTTTTTCTCTTTCTAAATCATAATGACAACCCAAAACATCCAAATGACCCTGATCAAAAGTTCACATATCCCATTTCTTAATACTGTGTATTGCCCCCTCTAACATCAATGACAGCTTGAAGTCTTTTGTGGTAGTTGTGGATGAGGTTCTTTATTTTATCAGATGGTAAAGGTGCCCACTCTTCTTGGCAAAAAGCTTCCAGTTCCTGTAAATTTCTGAGCTGTCTAGCATGAACTGTGCGCTTGAGCTCTCCCCAGAGTGGAGAGCTCAAGCGCACAGTTGGCCACTCCAGAATCTTCACTTTGTTCTGCTGTAGCAAATGACAGGTCGACTTGGCCTTTTGTTTTGGATCGTTGTCATGTTGGAACGTCCAAATACGTCCCATGCGCATCTTCTGTGCTGATGTTTGCAAATTTGCCTCCAGTATTTGCTGATAACGTGCTGCATTCATCTTTCCTTCAACTTTGACCAAGTTTCCTGTACCTTTGTAGCTCACACATCCCGAAACATCAGCGAAAAATGACAAAAACCGCTGCTAATCAATAAGAACATAAAGGCTTGTCTCAGTTTTGCCAAAAAACATCTTGATGATCCCCAACACTTTTGGGAGAATGCTTTGTGGTCTGACTAGACAAAAGTTGAACTTTTTGGATTATGTATGTCCCTTTACATCTGGCGAAGAAGTAACACAGCATTTCAGAAAAGGAATATCGTACTAACAGTAAAATATGGTGGTGGTAATGTGGTGGTCTGGGACTGTTTTGGTTTTGCTGCTTCAGGACCTGGTAGACTTGCTGTGGTAAATGCAACCATTAATTCTGCTGTCTACCAGAAAATCCTGAAGGAGAATGTCCAGCCATCTATTTGTAACCTCAAGATGAAGCCCACTTGGGTTATACAGCAGGACAATGATCCAAAACACGATAGCAAGTCCACCTATGATTGGCATAAGAAAAACAAAATTAAGACTTTGGAGTGGCCTTGTCAAAGTCCTGACCTTAATCCGATTGAGATGCTGTGGTATGACCTTCAAAAAGGCGGTTCATGCTTGGAAACCCTCCAATGTGGCTGAATTCTGCAATGATGAGTGGTTCAAAATTTCTCAAGAGCATTGTAGAAGACCAGTTATTATGTTTATTGGGCAATCACTTTTTCACACAGTACACTGTAGGTTTGGATTTCTTTTTCAGATAATAATAAAGACACTCACTTAAAAACTGCATTTTGTGTTAACTTTTGTTATCTTTGTCTAATATTTAAGTGTGGTGATCTGTAACATTTAAGTGTGACAAACATGCAAAAAATAGGAAATCAGAAAGGGGGCAAACACTTTTTCACACAACGGTGTATGTGTATATATGTTGTACAGTTGTGTGAAAAATATATACAATATATAATGAGATTCAAATGATATGCAACTGAGATGCAATTGAGATGTAGACTATTAGGTTTAATTACTGGGTTGAAGAAAAATGTCATATGAAACATTTCGGAATTGGAGCCTTTTTTCTACAAAGTCTCCTCATTTCAGGGGCTCAAAAGTAATTGGACAAATTAACTTTGTCATGAATAAAATTATCATTTTTAATACTTTGTAGAGAATCCTTTGCAGGTAACGACTGCTTGAAGTCTGGAAGCATGGATGTCACCAAATGCTGGATTTCCTCCTTTGTGATACTTTGATAGGCCTTTACTGAAGCTGCCTTCAGTTGTTGCTTGTTTGTGAGTCTTTCTGTCTTATGTTTTGTCTTAACTATGTGACATTGACTCGGCCATTGAATAATATTCAATTACTTTGTCTTAAAGTCCTGGGTTGCTTTTGCAATATGTTTTGAGTAATTGTCCACCTGTACTGTGAAGCACCGTCGAATCAACCGTGGTGCATTTTTTTTAATCTGAGCAGAAAATACAGCCCTGTAGACTTCAGAATTCATCCGGCTGCTTCTGTCTTCAGTCACATCATCAACAAACACTAGTCACCCAGTTCCATTGGAAGCCATGCATGCCCACGCCATCACACTGCCTCCACCTTGTTTTACAGAGGAAAAAGGTGTGCTTTAGATCATGAGTCATTCCAAGCCTTCTTCATAATTTCTTCTACCTATCATTCTGATACACGCTGATCTTAGCTTCAACCATCCAAAGAATGCTTTCCAAGAACTGTCTTAGCCTCTTTAGATGTTTTTTGGCAATGTCTAATCCAACCTTTCTATTTACAAGGCTGACTAATGTTGTGCACCTTGTGGTGAACACTCTGTATTTGATCTCATGAAGTCTTCTTTCTATGGCAGACTTAGATACTGAAACCACTACATCCTGGAGAGTGTTCTTCACTTGGGTTGATGTTCTGATGGGGTTTTCTTCACTATGGAAAGGATTCTGCAATCATCCACCACTGTTGTCTTTCGTGGATGTCCTGGCCTGTCTTAGTTGCCAAGCTCACCAGTGCACTCTTGTTTTTGCAGAATGTACCAAATTGTTGACTTGGCCACTGCTAATATTTCTGCTGTTTCTCTGATTCCTTCTTTTTTTCAGCTTTTGAAATTGCTATTGACAGCTCCTTTGACTGCATGTTGTAGGTTCACAGCAGTAGCTTCCAAATGCAATTGCCATACTTGTAATCAGCTCCAAACCTTTTACTACTTGCTTAATTGATGATGGATTAACGAGGGAAAGCCCATGCAGCCCATTAATGAGCTATTTAGATAATTGTCCAATTACTTTTGGTCCCTTTAAAAAGAGGCAGCTACATAGAACAGTAATTCCTAAACCATTACTCCAGTTAGGAATTGAACAGCCTCAAATCAAGGGCCGAGTCAGACAGCAGTAGAACTCGTGCGAGAATCGCATCGCACTGAACGGACTGGCCCGGCACCTCTCTTGATCTGAGCAAGACAGCATGATGGATTACTATGCAGCTGTCAAACTCAGGTCAGGAGCGCCAACAGTCAGTACAAGTTTTACGATGTGATTCTCGCATGAGAAATACGGCCGTCTGACTGCCCTCAGGCTGAGAGCCTGCACTTTAAACCCATTGATTATATGCGGTAACTGTTTCTTGAATATATTTTGGTAAACAGCTAAAGTGCCAAAACTTGTGTCACTGTCCAAATATTTTTGGATCTAGCTGTGTATACAGTGGGGCAAAAAAGTATTTAGTCAGTCAGCAATAGTGCAAGTTCCACCACTTAAAAAGATGAGAGGCGTCTGTAATTTACATCATAGGTAGACCTCAACTATGGGAGACAAACTGAGAAAAAAAAATCCAGAAAATCACATTGTCTGTTTTTTTTTTCCTTTTATTTGCATATTATGGTGGAAAATAAGTATTTGGTCAGAAACAAGCAATCAAGATTTCTGGCTCTCACAGACCTGTAACTTCTTCTTTAAGAGTCTCCTCTTTCCTCCACTCATTACCTGTAGTAATGGCACCTGTTTAAACTTGTTATCAGTATAAAAAGACACCTGTGCACACCCTCAAACAGTCTGACTCCAAACTCCACTATGGTGAAGACCAAAGAGCTGTCAAAGGACACCAGAAACAAAATTGTAGCCCTGCACCAGGCTGGGAAGACTGAATCTGCAATAGCCAACCAGCTTGGAGTGAAGAAATCAACTGTGGGAGCAATAATTAGAAAATGGAAGACATACAAGACCACTGATAATCTCCCTCGATCTGGTGCTCCACGCAAAATCCCACCCCGTGGGGTCAGAATGATCACAAGAACGGTGAGCAAAAATCCCAGAACCATGCGGGGGGACCTAGTGAATGAACTGCAGAGAGCTGGGACCAATGTAACAAGGCCTACCATAAGTAACACACTACGCCACCATGGACTCAGATCCTGCAGTGCCAGACGTGTCCCACTGCTTAAGCCTGTACATATCCGGGCCCGTCTGAAGTTTGCTAGAGAGCATTTGGATGATCCAGAGGAGTTTTGGGAGAATGTCCTATGGTCTGATGAAACCAAACTGGAACTGTTTGGTAGAAACACAACTTGTCGTGTTTGGAGGAAAAAGAATACTGAGTTGCATCCATCAAACACCATACCTACTGTAAAGCATGGTGGTGGAAACATCATGCTTTGGGGCTGTTTCTCTGCAAAGGGGCCAGGACGACTGATCCGGGTACATGAAAGAATGAATGGGGCCATGTATCGTGAGATTTTGAGTGCAAACCTCCTTCCATCAGCAAGGGCATTGATGATGAAACGTGGCTGGGTCTTTCAACATGACAATGATCCAAAGCACACCGCCAGGGCAACGAAGGAGTGGCTTCGTAAGAAGCATTTCAAGGTCCTGGAGTGGCCTAGCCAGTCTCCAGATCTCAACCCTATAGAAAACCTTTGGAGGGAGTTGAAAGTCCGTGTTACCAAGCGAAAAGCCAAAAACATCACTGCTCTAGAGGAGATCTGCATGGAGGAATGGGCCAACATACCAACAACAGTGTGTGGCAACCTTGTGAAGACTTACAGAAAACGTTTGACCTCTGTCATTGCCAACAAAGGATATATCACAAAGTATTGAGATGAAATTTTGTTTCTGACCAAATACTTATTTTCCACCATAATATGCAAATAAAAGGAAAAAAAAACAGACAATGTGATTTTCTGGATTTTTTTTTCTCAGTTTGTCTCCCATAGTTGAGGTCTACCTATGATGTAAATTACAGACGCCTCTCATCTTTTTAAGTGGTGGAACTTGCACTATTGCTGACTGACTAAATACTTTTTTGCCCCACTGTATATATATATATATATATATATATATATTGTAAAACTATACACACACTGTATATACATATGTCAAGTGTGTGTATACAGTTGAAACCAGAAGTTTACATATACTATACAAAAAGACACATATGCATGTTTTTCTCAATATCTGACATGAAATCAGAATAAACCTTTCCTGTTTAAGGTCAATTAGGATTACCATAATTTGCTAAATGCCAAAATAATGAGAATGTTTTAAGACAATTTTATTACTTACTGCAAAGTCAAAAATTTACATACATTTCATTAGTGTTTGGTACCATTGCCCTTAAACTGAATGACTTGGGTCTAACGTTTGGGATGTCCTTCCACAAGCTTCTCACAATAGTCGGTCAGAATTTGGCCCCATTCCTCCTAACAAAACTGGTGTAGCTGATCCTGATTTGTAGGTCACCTTGCTTGCACCTGCCTTTTCAGCTTTGCCAATAAATTTTCAATAGGATTGAGATCAGGGCTTTGTGATGGCCTCTCCAAAAATTGACTGTTATCCTTAAGCCACTTGGAAGACCCATATCCGCCCAAGCTTTAACTTCCTGTCTGTCTTGAGATGTTGCTTCAGTATTGCCACATAATCTTCTTTTCTCATGATGCCATCTATTTTGTGAAGTGCACCAGTCTCTCCTGCAGCAAAATAACCCCACAACATGATGCTGCCACCCCCGTGTTTCACAGTTGGGATGGTGTTCTTAGATTTCCAAGTGTCTCCCTTTTTCCTCCAAACGTAATGATGGTCATTATTCCCAAAAAGTTAAATTTTACTTTCATCAGACCACAGTACATGTCTCCAAAAATTAAGGTCTTTGTTCCTGTGTGCATTTTTAAACATTAATCTGGCTTTCTTTTGGAGTAATGATTTCTTACTGGCAGAGTGGCCTTTCAGCCCATGTTGATAAAGTTCTCTTTTCACTGTGGATATTGACACAATCTTACCAGCTTCCGCCATCATCTTCACAAGGTCTTTTGCTTTTGTCCTTGGGTTGATATGCAAGTGTTGGACCAAAGCACGTTCATCTCTGGGATACAGAACCCATTTCCTTCCAGAGCGGTATGATGGCTGGACATTCCCATCTTGTTTGTAGTTGTGTATAATTGTTTGTACAGATGAACGAAGCACCATCAGCAAGACTTATGCAAGTTCACAATTCTCTTCCTGATATCTTGGCTAATTTCTTGAGACTTTCCCATGATGCTGCACAAAGAAGTAGTGTGTTTCAAGTGTGTATTAAAATACAGCCACAGGTGTGTCTAATTAACTCAGATGTTAAAAACCTATTGGAAGCTTCCAAATACATGACATCATCATATGGGCAGTCCAGAATTGTTTAAAGGCATAGTAACCTTAGTGTATGCAAACTTTTGATTTTGCAGGAAGTAATAAAAATGCCTTAAAATATTCTCTCTCTCATTATTCTGGCATTTGGCATTTATTAATTATGGAAATGCTAATTGACCTAAAATGTGAACGGTTTATTCTGACTTCATGTCAGATATTGAGAAAAATATAGATATGTCTTTTTATATAGTGTACGTAAACTTCTGGTTTCAGCTGTATATATTAGAGATATACATAGATAAATATAACTTTGTAAGAGTATGCAGTATGTTTTGGATAAATAACTGTAATCTTGTTTTGCTTGTTTCCATTAGGGATTTGTGAATTCACTAGATCTGCCTGCAGTTTTGCTAATATGGGATCAACTGTTCATGCAAGATTGGAATCGTCATGTAATGGAAAGCTTCTGCCTTGTACTGCTTATGTTAATGAAAGAATCTATCATGGCTGCCAATGATTTTCCTGCTATCAGACAGGTAATGTCTTATCACTAGTTTCGTGCCTATAGTGCAGGTCTTTAAATGGGTCCTATGGGACTAAAGGGATTGTTTGGTTTCCGAAGCCTCAACTAAAGGAAACTTCAATATGCTGAATTGGAAAATTCAGCCCTTGAGCTAAGATCAACGGAGCTATCTCTATATGAACATCAAATGATTGTTAACACATTTTCATTTAAACAGCTGACTCAGTAGGCAACCCCATACATTAATCGCTAAATGCTTAGCTTTTCCATAAAGTCTGCTGTATGAATTAGTTCACGTTACAAATTGTTTTCATATATATAGTGGCGTCCTTATGGACCTGAAGCAAAACCTAAAATTGGACCCTCAGGTCTAGGCTAGTTCTTTCCATCATATTCTACCATAATGACGTATGCATCACAGTGACTGTAGCTTGTATGCCACACCTATTGCTATCACATTTTAGAGTAAAAATTGCCATTTTAGCTGTAGTTTTTTTTCAACCTGACCTGGTCTCCTTTTTTCAAGGACACAGTAGTTGCTGCATACAATACAAGCTTTTCTTAAAGGAAACCTGATAGATGATACATGATGCCTGATCTAAAGGCTGCATGTATCAGAAACTGTCTGTATGACCTCACCCATATATGTTTGACTCAGCCATATGCATTTCAGAGAAAAACGTACCTTAAAAGCTGCTGGGAACCAAGTTGCATGGGAGACTCTTCAGACAGGTAGTCCCCGGCAGCTTCTCCTTGCCCACTCCTCTGGAGTGACAGATCTCTTCCCAAACATTCACACAGGGAGAGACCTGTTGTTCCAGGGGAAACTATTAAGAATTGAGAGCCCTCAGTGGTTAAAACGAACCTGTCACCAGGTTTGGCCGATATAAGATACGGCCACTGCCTTTCAGGGCTTAGCTACAGCATTCTATAATGCTGTAGATAAGCCCCCGATCTGACCTGAAAGATAAGAAAAATAAGTTTTATTATACTCACCCGGGTCCGGCGACTCCAAAGTACTTCAGTGTGCAGTTCCCAGGAAAGGTCAGAGAGGCCCAGCATCTGCGCACTGCAGTACATTGTTCTGCCATCAACAGGGCAGATAAGTACCCCTGCGCAGAAGTGCGATGCCGGGGAGCCATGAAGCAAGCAGGAGGGCGGCAATCATAAGAAGATGGGAGGCACCGGACCCGGACCTGCAACACCCATCAGACCGGACTGCCCCCCCCCTCCCGGGTGAGTGTAATAAAAGTTATTTTTGTTATCCTTCAGGTTGGATTGGGGGCTTATCTACAGCATTATAGAATGCTGTAGATAAGCCCTGAAAGGAGGTGGCCATATCATGTATTGGCCAAACCTGGTGACAGATTCCCTTTAATACCTTTTAATGACTAACTGAAAAGATGGGAACAAATTGCGAGCTATTGAGACTACTCGGGTATCTTCATCAGGCATAGACTAATACAAAATCTGAAGAGTCACATATTTATGCACAAGGGGACACAGGAATAATGCAATAGATAAGACAAGTGACGTGAAGCAGAATTATCATTATGGGAGAGCGATAAAGAGATGTGGCTGTAAATATTGGAACTGGTTTGAAGAGCACATTCCTTAGTTGGTGTAGAAAGACATAAATCCATGCGACACATTCATTCATGCACCGTGTGTATCAAAGGTTGTCATAGGTTTATATTCCCAAACCTTTCTGTCTCTCTGAGACTTGAAGTTACATTTTAATAGAAGTAATTTCATGTTCATGGTGTTGTGATCAGGGATATAAAAATGTTTGGCTACAGGTAGATTTATTCTTTTTTTCTTTTATTGTGTGGCATGAAAATTCATCCTTGTTCTAACTTTTTAGCCTGTCTCCCCCACATACAGACCCACAGTTGGACATTTAGTACATATAATTAAGTACACAACATTAGATGTGATTCTACTGAAAGTACCTGGGATCTTGTAGTCCTGATGTGAGTTGGGAATCTTTATATTCTCCATGGTCATTATAAATGGACAGGTTTTACATTTTTTTTTCTGGTTGCAAAGAAAGGTTCCTATAGCTGTTGGAGAGGACAGAGAGCTTTTGACAATGGTGCTTCTTAGATTTGGGGGCTGCCTGAAGCAGAATAGTTGGGGGTCTGGAAATATGAATTGTAATCTGGTACCTTTTTTTTAGTAAAGCTTGTAATTTCCATGCAGCTCCCTTTAGCACCTCAAGATATGGATTGTAGGTGACTACTAGAGGCACCCGGTTGTTTTTGTCTTTCGCATTGTAGTGCAGGAGGTGATTCCTTAATATTCTGGTGGCTTTTATAATCTGGTTTTCAATTGTTCTTGGATGTTAGCCCTGATTCAAAAAAGTCTTTCTGAGGCCAGCAAGGTGTTTGTCTATATCCATAGGGTTGAAACTTGTCCAATTATATCTGATGGTTTGTCTGAAGACAATAGAGTTTTTATGTCTTTTTGATAGAAAGTGTCCCATTTAAGGTATGTTGGATGGTCGATTGGCTTCTGGTCCATGGTTGTCTCTATGTCATTGTTTGGTAGCTTAATTATGGTGTCCAAAAAGTTAATTTCAGTACAGAAGTAGTTGAGTGTTAAGTTGATGGTGGGATGAAATTGATTAAACTATTCATGGAATGTCTTTATCTGTTGCTCAGACCCTGTCCAGATGATTAAAATATCATCAATGTAACGTTAGTAGGCCAGAGGCCTGAGGGGACATGAGGTCAAAAAGTCACTTTTAAGCTGGGCCATGAAAAGATTTGCATACTCCCCATTTTACTCCCCATTGCTGTACAATTCTCCTGTAGACATATCTTGTTATCAAATTCAAAGTAATTGTGGGGGAGGATGAAATTTGTAAGTTTCACCACAGAATCAGCATCAATTCCTGTATTTTCAATGAAGACTTTGAAGCTATTTAATACTTAAAGTACAAACATTCCACATCCATGGTGGCCAGGATGGTTCCTTTTGGAAGAGGACCTATTATTGTTACTTTATTCAGTAGGTCAGTTGTGTCCCGAATATAGCTGGGTGTCTTTCAGTGCCCTTACCGAGCAGTTTTCTGGATGCGTAGAGGGTATTCTTAAATCTCTGGAAAAAGAGACACCCAGCTACATTCAGGACATATGACAAGCAGGCGGGTTGACGTACAGGGCAGGTATACTGCAGTACAAGCACTGGGACTTGAGAACTAGCAAGCATGTTAGAAACAAATGACTACATTGCACAGGCACCGCTATGCAGGAGGCGGTGCCTTAAGTAGTACTTATCTCCAGGCCATTGGCTGGGGACTCTTTAGGACAGTGTGCTTGCAGCCCATTTAAGGAGGGAGCAAGCTCTCGTGCCCTAAGCATAGTTCCCTGAGATCTGCTTGCTGTGCGCGTATCCCAGACATCAGCAGCAGGAGAGGAGGGGGAAGTGCGGGACCGTGGCAGTGACTGAATCTGTCTCTGCTGGAGAACTGGAGGCAGCGGTCAGAGATGCCGGCACTACATTACATCTTATGAAAACAGAAACATATAAATTTGGTAGATGCCTTGCTAAGCTCATCAGGAGAGATTTAAACTTGATCAATATGGGATGAGAAATATACTTATGGTCAGGAAAAAGTATGCAGCTAATGAGTTCTGTTGAGAACCCTGCTATTAGAAGTGGAAATAAAGAACAAAGACAGCAAATTCTGATTGAAAATAGAGGAGCAAGAGACACCTACTACAAACTAAATGCACAGAGCATGGGAAGCCATCAAGAAGAATTGGAGGTGCTAACACAGGAAAAGTCATAGGCACTGAAACTTGGTGGGATGATACACATGATTGGAATACAAACTTTGAAAGCTACAACTTTTTTTTATAAGAAACATCCTTAGCAAGAAGGAAGGAGGTGTTGCATTGTATGTTATGAAAGCATATATATCTTCACAAAGATCCAAGCTTCAGAGAATGGTAGCTCTGTAGAGACTGGGTAAGAATACAAGGAAAGCAGAACAGAAAGGACTCTATTGTAGGGGTTTACTATAGGCCACCTGGACAGACTGAAAATATGGATGAACTCTTTTTACATCAGATGTCTTTTTTCACGGGGTTACTGCAGCATAGAGGAGCCAGAAAACTGCAGTGTCTGTCTGCTCCTACTCCTGCGCTGAAAAGAAGCACTTCACCTTCTTTTTAAATGGTGTTAATTTATTTTGGCAGTACAGGGGTTATTAGGCCAGGTTGGGATCTCTGGGAGTCTGAGCTCTCAGCTGAGCATGGCTAGCCACTCCTATCCCCTATATGATCTGGGTCCTGACTGAAACACATCATCAGAGCTAGCTTATGCTGCATGGCTTGGAGGAGAGTTGTTTGGTTATATAAGTGACTGCTGCTTGGGTTTGTAAGTCTTATAATTCCCTTTCCTCCTCTTACATTTGTTTTTCCCCATCCTCCACACCCCGATGCATTCAATGCAAGTGAATATTTGTGTGCCTGGTATTTTCAGTTGATCTTGTTCGTGTTGCCTTGTTCATCTGGTTGCTGTTCTGCTGTGCATGGCTGCTCCCCTCTTCCCTCGGTGGGGAAAAGGAACAGACGAGGGCAGATACAGTGTCACGCCTTTCTATCTGTATTTGCTTGTCGGCGTGACAATGCATGTTTGCTTTAACCCCTTACTCCTTTCCCCCTAATTTAGCTGGGATACTGCTGGCTATTACCTGTATGGAGCCTGTTCAGTTCCCTGCTCTGCTGTGTTGTTAGGTCTTTGCTCTGCTGCTTGACCATCTGCATGTGCGGTCCCTGGTCGCTGCTGTAGAAGCTGTCCACAGGTTGTGAGGTCATTTGCAGCTGGTGCATGACTTTCCACGTGTGTCTTGGCTGGCAGCCATTGCCAGGTGCTCTAGGCTGCAGTTCCTGTACTGATTGTGCTGCAATGGTTTCTGTGTGTGCTTAGGGCGTGCGCAGCCACACCTTCCCTGCTTTTATCAGGGTTAGTGTGTACTTGAAATGCTGTCCCCAGCCAAATGCTGAGGGGCAGCTCCTTTATAAACTGACTCTGCCTTATGGGCGGGGACAGAGCTACTCACAAAGCTCCTGGACTTTGCCATGTGTGTCTCGTGTCTGTGGACTTCATCTCTCTCGGTTATGGTCCCAAATTCCTGCCTTGATTCCTGCTTTGCCCTGTTCCCTCTCCCTGCCCCGGAGGCGGTATATCCGGGCCTGAATCCATGCTCCTGTACCTGTCCTGTACCTGACCCCGTCTAAATTCGCCCTGGCCTGGAGGCGGTGTATCCAGGCTTGAATCCTTGATCCTGTGCCTATCCCTTACCTGACTATGTTTGAACTGTCTGCTGTGTTATGTTCCTGGAATCCCTCTGTGTTTGGAGCTCTGCACCCAGTGACTCTGAGAATCTTGCCACCGGTGTTCGTGCTGAGCATCTATTATGCTGTGCTCTGACTACCATGCGGTGCTAGCTCCATGCAGGCCCAGCAATCCTGCGGTGTTAGTACCATCACACTTGAGTTCCTTCCTAGGTCCAATGCCTGGAGCCTGAAGACCGCAGTGTTTTTAACCCTTAAGGGATTCACTTTCAGGCAAACATTAGTGTTCATTTATTTATCACTGGTTGTATTTTTATTTTATTTTATCTTAACAGCTTTTTCATCTAATTAAAAGGCATCACATATATTCAAGTACAGGCAAACAGCTTCAGGACATTCCAATTTTTCCATTTATTTACAAGAGAGTAATCTGATTCACCCTTTTGAGTTTCCCAGTATTGCGCGGTGTTATACCATTTTCTACCAGCTTTTCTGCTTTTCTAAACAGGCAACAGCACAGAGCCTGTTAATCACCTGCTGCATCTGGGAATATTGCACTCCCGCTTCCTGGTCTAGTGGATTTGCGCCAGTGTGTAATTAACTTAGAATTTAAATATCCTTGTCCACATGAACTACCGTATTTTTCGCTTTATAAGACGCACCTGATTATAAGACGCACCCCCAAATGTGGTGAAGGAATAGAGAATTTTTTAATAAATGGGGTCCGTCTTATAATGCCAGTGTCCGTCTAACAAATCATATAGGGTATATGTCCCTCATAGCCCCCCCATCCTAAAATTAGCCCCCTTAATCTGGATATGGCCACCTTATATTGAATATAGCCCCCTTGTGCTGGCACACATCACCCTGTGGCTGGCACACTGGCCCCCTGTGGCTGGCACACATCACCTTGTAGCTGGCACACATCACCCTGTGGCTGGCACACATCACCCTGTGGCTGGCACACTGGCCCCCTGTGGCTGGCACACATCACCCTGTGGCTGGCACACTGGCCCCCCTGTGACTGGCACCCATCACCCTGTGGCTGGCACACTGGCCCCCTGTGGCTGGCACACATCACCCTGTGGCTGGCACACTGGCCCCCCTGTGGCTGGCACCCATCACCCTGTGGCTGGCACACTGGCCCCCCTGTGGCTGGCACACATCACCCTGTGGCTGGCACACATCACCCTGTGGCTGGCACACTGGCCCCCCTGTGGCTGGCACACATCACCCTGTGGCTGGCACACATCACCCTGTGGCTGGCACACTGGCCCCCTGTGGCTGGCACACTGGCCCCCCTGTGGCTGGCACACATCACCCTGTGTTAGATATCGCCTCCATGCTGCTGCTTTTAGTAAAATAAACTCTTTCCTTACCTTCTCAGCGCTGTCCCTCCTCATGTCTCCCTCAGTGTGGTTGAGCTCCTCCTCCACTTCCTGGTTCTCAGAGCCGGTCATGTGATCAGCACAGCAGAGTGATATCATCTCTGCTTGCCTGATGACAGCGGCAGCAGAGACAGCGGGAGATCAGTGCTGGAGGAGGTAAGGAAAGAGTTTTTTATTTTACTATGGGCAGCAGCATGGGGGCGATATCTAACACAGGGGATCATGTGCGATCAAAGGAGGGCGCAAGCAGCTATAATATGCGCTGCTCCCCCAGCCAGTTACCATGGTGCGGTTTCAGCACCATGGTGATGGACAGCGGCAGTGCATATTAAATGAGCGGGAGCAGGAGATCAAAGGCTCCCTTCGGCAGCTTTTACCAGCTCACAGCACCGCTCCAAAGCTGCCCCCACCTCTCCTGGACCCTGCAGTATATATATATACACCCCCCCTCCCCCGTATATTCGGATTATAAGACGCATCCCCTACTTTCCCCAAAAATTTGGGGGAACAAAAGTGCGTCTTATAAAGCGAAAAATACGGTACATCTCAGGGTAATGAAAGTGATGGCAGATGAAATTGCAGAATTGCTAGCCTGAAACCTTGAATATTCCTGGAGAACAAGAGAAGTCCCAGAAGATTGGAGAAGGGCAAATGTTGTCCCTATCTTCAAAAAAGGAAAGAAGATGGTGCCAGAAAGTTACAGGACAGTGAGCCTTACTTCTATACCAGTAAACATCTTTGAATAAATTATGAAACAGCATGTATGTAAGTACTTGGATAAGAAAACAGTAATTAACCAGAGCCAGCATGGTTTTGTAGCAAACAAGTAATACCAGCCTAATCTAATTTCCTTCTGCTGTTCTGGGTGCCACTTTTTAAAAAACCGATTGAAAAAATGGAGCAAGTTCAGAGAAGAGCTTCCAGGATGGTAAGCAGACTGCAAACTATGTCCTACGAGGAACGGTTAAAGGATCAGGGAATGTTTATCTTGCAAAAAAGAAGGCTTAGAGGAGACTTAATAACTGTCTACATATCTATATCTATATCTGTCTATATATGAAGGATGTCACAGTGTAGTGGGATCATCCTTAGTCTCATTTGCACATGGAAATATGAGAATCAATGGAATGAAATGAAAGGAAGATACAGATTAGATATTAGGCAAAACTTTTTTTTTACAGTGTCAGTGATCAATGAGTGGAAAAGGCTGCCATGAGAGGTAGTGAGTTTTCCTTCAATAGAAGTCTTCAAACAGAGGATGGACAGACATCTGTCTGAGACGGTTTAGTAATTCCTGCACTGACCAGGGGGCTGGACACTATAACCCTGTAGGTCCCTTCCAACTCTAACATTCTGTAATGGAATCACTGACTGGGTGAATCATTGAAATGTGGTAGTTATTGCATATCTTGACTAGAACAAAGCATTTGATAAAGTATTTCGTACTATCCTTTTTGAAAAAATTACCACGTATGGGATTTACAAGACTATGGTTAGGTGGATTCACTAGAGAAAGCAGAGAAAGGATTTAGAAGAATCTAAGTAAGCTTGAACAAATGGCAGTGACAAATAGAATGATATTTAACAGGCAGAAATGTAAGATTTTACATCTGGGCAGGAAAAAACAATTTGACATTTACAGAATGGAAGGAAGAGAACTAAGCAACAGCACGCCTGAAAAAGACTTGGGTATACTAATAGATCACAGACTGCACATGAGTCAGCAGTGTGATGCAGCAGCAAAAAAGAGGCTAACAGTTCTGTGATATATTAAGAGAATCATAGAGTCTAGGAAGTAATTATCTATCTCTACTCCTCCTTGTTCACTCCTCATCTGGAATACTATAAAGAAAAAATTGAGAATTCAATAATCCGGGTGAAAAAAACAAAATTAACTCTTTATTTTGCCAAAATACAACGTTTCGACCATTGTAGATCTTTTTCAAGCATATACCACATGAAACAATGGCAGCCTTATATAGTGTGGGGATACTTGTCCACCAATCACCAACAACGTACTACCCATTTATACTGTCATGCTCATGCCCTGACTGGTAGGCATGAGCCAGGGGGTTGTAGCCCCACTGTGCCAGAAACCAGACTACCCTGGAAGGGGCGTGACTAGGACAGCTGCCTTGGTTTTTACTGGAGCCTCTGATGGTGAGGTCAGACTTGTGAGGCAGGCAACTGCCAGGTGTCACTCCAGGGTGGTGTCTGACTGTGGCTGCTGATCCCACTTGGGGAGACGGTGGCACGGCTGAGACACTGGCAGGCAGGCACGGCAGAGACACGAGCAGGCAGGCACCTCAGAGACACTGGCAGGCAGGCACCTCAGAGACACAGGGCAGGCTGGCACGGCTGAGACACAGGACAGGCTGGCATGGCTGAGACACAGGGCACGCTGGCACAGCTGAGACACAAGGCAGGTAGGCACGGCTGAGACACAGGGCAGGCAGGCATGACTGAGGCACGGCTGAGACACAGGGCAAGCAGGTACGGCTGAGACAGGGCAAGCAGGCACGGCTGAGACACAGGGAAAGCAGGTGTGGTGTAAGAAGGAGCAGGTAGAGACCTGTTCACACAGCGGTGCTAGTACTGGTATAGACAGGAAAGAGTGGAATATGACGGAGCAGGTTTGGACCTGTTCACACAGGAGGAGCAGATACGGGTACTGACAGGAAAGAGTGGAGTGTGATGGAATAGGTTTGGACCTGTTCACAGAGGAGGAGAACCGCAAGGCTGTGGAGAAGAGTTGTAGAGCAGCGAGAGGTTCTGCAGCAGCAGAACCAGAACCAAGCAGAACCACAAGAGTACGGAGCACAAGCAGAGCCTAAAGAGTACAGAGCAGGCAGAGTCGCAAGCGAGCGGAACACGGGCAGAGCTGCAAGACTGCGGAGAAGGGTAGCAGAGCAGCAAGAGGTTTTGCAGTAGCAGAACCAGAACCAAGCAGAACCGCAAGAGTGCGGAGCAAAGGCAGAGCCCAAAGAGTACAGAGCAAGCAGAGTTGCAAGAGAGCAGAGCACAAACAGAGCCACAAGAGTTCGGAACACAAGCAGACAGGGAGGACACAAGGAAAGACACAGCAGAGAAAGAAGTCAAAGACAAGGAGGGCAGAGTTCAGACAAAAAGATCACCGTAAACAAAGTCTAAGGTCCAAGCTCCATGTCGGCACCAAAAGGCGTATATAATTAGACCAAATAAATGTACTTGCACTACCACGGACAGGATACCATAACTGCAGCATCTCACCGCAGGTGGGTGCCTGCACGCGCATGAAACACCGCCCCCGTCACATGAGAGAGGTCACAAGATCAAGTCATGTGACAGTTCCCTCAAGATGCCGAGGTTAGTGCGCACGTGCCTCCAGTATAACCCAGAGACAGGATGTCGCCTGTGTTTAGCCGTATCCATGGAAGCACAGGCACACAGTATGGCTAAACACAGGCGATGTTCCGTCTCTGGGTTACACTTGTTATATTAGCTGTGTTGTATTTAAATTGTTCTTGTTTGATCAGAAAAAGTTGCAAAGTGCACACTGTCAGGAAGTAAATTCACTACAGAAATTTAGTTTAGCATGAAAAACTCCTTTTAACCCCTTCACGATATGCGCCGTACATTTCTCCCCCCTTTGATGTGGACTCTGATGCACATCTGTAGATGGGAAAGAACAGATAGCGGCGCATGTAGCGTTACACGCACATTTTTTCCCTCATGTACAGTGCTATACATAATATACCATGTACGCAGGATGAGCCCTCACATAGTCCCTTATGTAGAATATGAGGTTCTTACATAGCGCATATATACAGGACGAGCCCCAACAAAATTCCCTACAGTTGTGGCCAAAAGTATTGACACCCCTGCAATTCTGTCAGATAATACTCAGTTTCTTCCTGAAAATGATTGCAAACACAAATTCTTTGGTATTATTATCTTCATTTAATTTGTCTTAAATGAAAAACACAAAAAGAATTGTCCTAAAGCCAAATTGGATATAATTCCACACCGAACATAAAAAAGAGGGTGGACAAAAGTATTGGCACTGTTCGAAAAATCATGTGATGCTTCTCTAATTTGTGTAATTAACAGCACCTGTAACTTACCTGTGGCACCTAACAGGTGTTGGCAATAACTAAATCACACTTGCAGCCAGTTGACATGGATTAAAGTTGACTCAACCTCTGTCCTGTGTCCTTGTGTGTACCACATTGAGCATGGAGAAAAGAAAGAAGACCAAAGAACTGTCTGAGGACTTGAGAAACCAAATTGTGAGGAAGCATGAGCAATCTCAAGGCTACAAGTCCATCTCCAAAGACCTGAATGTTCCTGTGTCTACCGTGCGCAGTGTCATCAAGAAGTTTAAAGCCCATGGCACTGTGGCTAACCTCCCTAGATGTGGACGGAAAAGAAAAATTGACAAGCGATTTCAATGCAAGATTGTGCGGATGTTGGATAAAGAACCTCGACTAATATCCAAACAAGTTCAAGCTGCCCTGCAGTCCGAGGGTACAACAGTGTCAACCCGTACTATCCGTCGGCGTCTGAATGAAAAGGGACTGTATGGTAGGAGACCCAGGAAGACCCCACTTCTTACCCCGAGACATAAAAAAGCCAGGCTGGAGTTTGCCAAAACTTACCCGAAAAAGCCTAAAACGTTTTGGAAGAATGTTCTCTGGTCAGATGAGACAAAAGTAGAGCTTTTTGGGCAAAGGCATCAACATAGAGTTTACAGGAGAAAAAAAGAGGCATTCAAAGAAAAGAACACGGTCCCTACAGTCAAACATGGCGGAGGTTCCCTGATGTTTTGGGGTTGCTTTGCTGCCTCTGACACTGGACTCCTTGACCGTGTGCATGGCATTATGAAGTCTGAAGACTACCAACAAATTTTGCAGCATAATGTAGGGCCCAGTGTGAGAAAGCTGGGTCTCCCTCAGAGGTCATGGGTCTTCCAGCAGGACAATGACCCAAAACACACTTCAAAAAGCACTAGAAAATGGTTTGAGAGAAAGCACTGGAGACTTCTAAGGTGGCCAGCAATGAGTCCAGACCTGAATCCCATAGAACACCTGTGGAGAGCTCTAAAAATGGCAGTTTGGAGAAGGCACCCTTCAAATATCAGGAACCTGGAGCAGTTTGCCAAAGAAGAATGGTCTAAAATTCCAGCAGAGCATTGTAAGAAACTCATTGATGGTTACCGGAAGCGGTTGGTCGCAGTTATTTTGGCTAAAGGTTGTGCAACCAATATTAGGCTGAGGGTGCCAATACTTTTGTCTGGCCCTTTTTTGGAGTTTTGTGTGAAATGATCAATGTTTTGCTTTTTGCTTCATTCTCTTTTGTGTTTTTTTCATTTAAGACAAATTAAATGAAGATAATACCAAAGAATTTGTGTTTGCAATCATTTTCAGGAAGAAACTGAGTATTATCTGACAGAATTGCAGGGGTGTCAATACTTTTGGCCACAACTGTATATGCAAGATGAGCCCAACATAGCCCCTGTATACTGTATGAGCCCCTTCATATCTCTATATACAGCATAAGGTCTCACATAGTCCCAATATACAGAATGAGCTTCTACATAGCTCCCTATATGCAGGATGAGCCCCCTCATAGCTCCTACATACAGTATGAATCTATACATAGCTCCCTATGTACAGTATGAGGTCTAACATAGCCTTTATATACCTTTATGTACTGTATGAACTTCCACATAGCTCCCTATATGAAGTACAGGCCCCCATATAGCCCCTATATGTAGGATGAGCTTTCACAAAGCTCCCTAAATGCAGGATGAACCACAACATAGCTCCCTATATGCAGGATGAGCCCCCACATAGCTGATTTATAGTATGAGTCCCTATGTACTGTTAGGGTTGGCAGATTGCACTTTATTCATTATTTTATTTAGTGCGATCGCAACCCGGGGTCCACCGTGCAGAGATGTTATCCTGCTGCCAGTAAACAATGGCGGAGCCGTGCAGCGAGCGTTCACTAAGAAGCACGCTGTGTCAACTCGACAGTGTTCACTGAACGCAAGATACCAAACTGATAATGTGGGGTACTCGGTACCGGGCCGGTGTCAGGGGAATGTGTCACAGCAGCGGTGACCCGGTCCGTGGCCCTGGGCGCCCAAGTAATGGGGGAATGTAGTTAATGGAATGGAATAGTTCGTGACGCCACCTGTGGTGCTCGGCAAGGGAGGTGTTAAGCCGACGCTGCAGACAGATCCTCTGGGACAGATGGTATGGTGCAGCAGTGATGGTATAGCCCTCCACAGGCAGGGCTGATGTCCCAGGGCAGTGTAGTTGTAATGGTTGTGGAAAGGCGTAGGCCGTGTAAAGGATGGTACCCAGATGTAGCGGTGCAGAGCGAGTTGGCACGACAATGAATGGAGGACACCGAGGCTTGCAGTTCCAAAACTTTACTCACAGTCTGCGGTACACAAGGGTGCCTGCCTCCAGGCCGTGTCCTCCGAGTCAGAGACTCAGCCAACCTCCAGGCCAGATGGAAAGCTCCTCTCCAACACTCCGCCAACATGTACCTTTCCTGAACGACTCCTCTATTGCGCCTTAAAGTGTGAAGAGCTCCAGTACCGTGGTACTCTGGAGTTCCTCTTGTCAGATGTTCCCAAGAACTCTACTCGTATGGCAGACAGCTGTAGCCTGCTTCGGGGACTCCCTTCTCCTGAGTCCCGGCTCTCTAATCAGTTGCTGTTGTGCCCCAAGTCTTAGATGGGAGTAGTGCATTTACAGCCTACTACTCCACCAGTGTCTGCTGCAGAACCTTAAGTGTCCATACAACCTCGGGGACCGGGCCCCGGCCTTGCGCTGAGAACCTATAGGCAGGGTTCCTCTTCCAACCCACATCCTCTCTGTTCTCCTTACTCCCTCGTTCCGTACTGATTCTTCTCTCTCTCTTCTAGAAGCTTAGGTTGCAGTTCTACGTCTTTCTCCTTCTTTCCCGTGCCAGCTGGCTCAGATCACTGAGGCAGCTGCAGCACTCCTTCCTCCATCCCTTCTTCCAGGGATACTCACTCCTGTCTGAGTGACTTCTTACCCACCTGACCTTCTGCCAGACTGAACCTGTAATCCTACACTTCCCCACTCTTTTATATATCTCAACTCCACCCACCTCCCAACACATCCAGTGTTCCAAGCAGGGAACCACCAGAGGTGCTCTGCTACACTCTAAGCATTGAGCCGCAATGTGGTTGTGCAGAACTACCCTGTTGTGTGGGGTGCGAGTGTTGGAGTGTGGAAAGGAGTTCCCACCTTACCCGGATGGTGGGGCACTACACCTTAGAAGAAGGTGCAGTACCTCTGTGGCGACTGAGCCTCAGGGGCGCCACAATAACGTCTCAGAGAGGTATGTATTGGCCGAGGAATACCCGCTCAGGAATACCCGAGTGGAAAAGAAAATATAACTAACTACTGCTCCACAAAGTGGTGAAAAAATAAGAGTACCAAGCTCAGCTAACCGCTGAGCGGTACCAAATGAGGTGTGTGCTATACCTTGTTGACACTAGGGTTTAAGCACGTGGGTTTGACTGTGCCCCGTAACTGACGTGTGCTAACCGCACACATGGCCTAGACAGGCACTAGGCCAAGCCTAAAGAAAAACCTGCATCTCTAAGGAAAACTAGACATTCATACACGCCGACAGAGCAGCAGAGTCTCCACCCACACACACACGACCACAAATGATCTTAGCGCACTGACGCATCCTCAAGGGAACCTTTTATACATTCCTGTTCAAGTCCAGTCAGACAGGACCTTGCTCGTGGACCAATCCGGAACTGCCATGTCACCCGAGCAGCTGATGACCGACCATCAATGAGAGGTCGCCACCTCACGAGCATGCTGAGTAGGATGATTTCTGGACTTCGCCTCTGAAACGCATGATCGCCGCTGCCTATTGCTAGTTACTATAGCTTTGGCTGGAGAGCCAGTAGTAACCAAGCGAACACCATGAGTCTGAGCAAGAAGCTGAGACTTGCGTCTCTGCTGAGCAGCTCCCACTGTGGCCGATGCAGAAGGGGAGACCGCAGAGGCAAACAAGGCTTGGGATCTACCCTGAGCAGTGGGAGAATCCCGGTACATAACACATACCTCCTTAAATATAGTATGAAGTCTCACATAACCCTTATATACAGGATGATCCCCCGCATAGCACCATATATGCAGGATAAACCCCTCACGTAGCCCATATATGCAGGCGCACACCTCCTACATATATTTAAAAAAGAAAAAACACATGCTCACCTCGCTCTTTATTCCTGTGGCACTCTGCTTTGGTCACCGGGGCTTCACTTCTTATGCCAGCATGTATATGCAGGCTTGATGACGTCTTTGCGCCATCACGTCAATCTCCTGGAGCTCGACTTCCATTCTGTATTGTTGGCAGTGGAGCTCCAGGTAAGCTCCCTGCACAGAGATTTGCACTGCCCAGGGATGTGTGCTGCTCACAAGGCATTTTAATGAGGGCAATCTGTCCATGCCCCCCCGGTGGCTACAGCAACAGGGAATTGGAGGCGGCACTTGCGCAGCAGTATCTATCGGAATGCAATAGATGCTAATGCGCAGGTGCACCCCATGGCGCCATATTGATGGTGATTTTTTTTTCTTTGAAACACAGGCACTAACCGATAAGTGATTGACAGCGTCTGCGCTTTTTTTTTTATTAGGCCGGCGTCACACTAGCGGATAAATCGGACGAATGCAATGCGATAAAAAATTGCATTGCATTCATCCCAATGTTTTTCTATGGTGTAGCTCCCATCATCCGATTTTTTTTGTCTGATCTTTTCCTCAGACTGAGACAATCGCAGCATGCTGCGATTGTCACCGATTTTCGGATCGGACTCGCCAATGCAAGTCTATGGGTGCGATAAAAAAATCGGATTGCAAATGGACCACAAGTGTGACTTGCGAGAAAATATCAAGACTTCTCCAGGTCAACAGGAAAGAGCATCAGGCATTGGCAGGAAGCTTTGGCATGCAAATTTCACTTGCACTATAAAAAAAACCCAGGAAGAACGCCTCCACGGATTCCTCCATCATGTCCACGCAAGTGAATGTAGAAATGCTGATAGTTCTGGTCCAGGAGAGGCCAGAACTATGGGACCTGAGAGATCCCCACTATGCTGACCGGGCACGCAAGGAGGCAGCGTGGAGAAGAATCTGTTCCCAGATGTTCACTGGTTATGCTTCCAGACCTCGGGAGGAGCAGGAGCAAATTAGTAAGTTAAATATTCCCCCAAAATTAAATTGCACTGTAAAAATGTGGACACAATTAAAAAGGCAAATGTAATATGCTCAATGTAAGTTACAATATGTGGCCTCCTTGGCCAAATATCTTTCAGAAATTACTACTCCACTAATATTTTCGGACAAATATTGCAATCCTTAGCTAATTGTTCTTCCACCAAATGCAGTGCTCTCCTTGCTTTTTGGTCCGTATCTTAGCCAGTATTTATCTTGTTTTTTTTCATTCAAAAAATAATAGAAGTTCGCATCCATACATCATTACCACATGTTTTACTACATTTTGGTTTAAAGTAGGTTGGTTAGAAGGTCCTTTGTAGTAGGCCTGAACCCGTTACTCATTTTTGGAGTATTGGTGTAGAGCCATCAGAAATCGAATTCATATACGTTTAAATATGGTTGCCTAAGCATATTTAAACCGTTCATAACATGGCCATATGTGTGGTCTTAAATCCTGTGTTTTGTTTTACATTGTAGTGACTGATGTGATGAGGCGTTGGTGCAGCTGTAGGGACACATATAGGAGGGAGAGACAGCTGAGGGCCCGTAGTGGACCGGCCGGAACCACCAAGAGGAAATACCTCTACTTCGACCACCTACATTTCCTTGCTCCTGTGATGGATCTGAGACTGTAAGTGCAGGGTTTAATTTTGTAATTTTTATTCTTTCAATGCAAGATATTAATGTTTTTTTTTTTTTACATTGTAGCACTGAGTCTTACAGAGAGGGAGACGGGTTCTGACTCTGAGGTGGTGATAGATCCAGGGTCAGGCCCATCTGCAGAACTTCCCAGAGCCACACCCCACCACCAAGATCACCACCAGCTGAATTTGATAGCCAGCCAGCACAACATGAGGACCAGGTCAACAGTAGCAGCCCCACCATGCCACTGATACCTCTCCACAGCCTTCTGTCCAACCACAACGAGGCCGGCGCAGGAGAGAAGGAGCAGCTTCGGGAACAAGGAGGCAGGTTGACCGAGGTGTCTTGGACTACTTGTCCACAGCTGCTCATGATGATGGGGAGGAGGCTTATGGGCGCAGTCTGGCACAGTACTTGAGGTCAATTCCCCGTGGGTACAGGCTGCGTACCAGAGGGGCTCTACAAATAGTTCTGGATGCCAGCACACCACCCAATAATCCCCGCACTGTGTTTCAATTTTTGGAAAGGTGGCAGCTGTCGGAGGAAAATCAAATAGATAGGCTGGTTGGACTTGAAGTGGCAAGCCAACCATCCTTGGAACCTCTTCTTCCTCCTCCTCCGCCACGGGTGCCAACACCTCCACCACAGGTGCCAACACCTCCACCACGGGTGCCAACACCTCCTCCTCAGCCTGCACACATACAGAATGTGGCTCCACAGGTCCAATATATAGGCCAGGGCGCACAGGCACAATATGGCCACTTTAACTTACCAAATGTTGGAGGGTTGCCCCAATATGGGTATGTTAGACATGGCCATATTGGGGGATATGGGCAATTTGGGCAGCCCTACCATCAGGACTACCCCCTGCAATTTCCTAATTACCCCTACTCAGACCCCCAAATTGATTCTGCCAGGATGCAACAGATGCCAGAGCCAACTGGCAGCGCACAGGGGGACAGTGATTTGGCCCAGCAACCAAGGCCAAATGTCCAAGCAGGACCCCCACCTTCACCACCCCCAACCTACCATGACTTGTAGGTTTGCCTTTGGTACTCATTGTTTTTTTTTTGCTTTTTATACAGTATGTATACTATTTGCTCAGATTTTGACATCATAATGTGCTGCTAACATTATGCCATATGTTACTTATATGGTTATTTTCTTTTGGCATTACCGAAAAAAAAACCAAGTAATAAACTTATTAATTCACAATGTGTGCTTGTTCATGTTCGGATATGTTCTGTAATGTGTTAGATACACTACATCTAAAACACTAAACTGGTCACAAAAACACACAAAAGGGCAAGCAAAAAATCTTTAAGACAACACAACACGACCAAAACACTACATAGATAAGGCATCATCTTGCCAGGGAGTAGCACCCTGAGGTGTAAGAAAATAAGTAGTGAACACATCACGTACTTTGAGTCCCGAGACTGGACGACGGGGTGGGATTACAGTACATGTCCAAAACGTTGGGATATAACCCAATAGAAAAGAACACGCTCAGTGGTGTTAAAAGTCAGCCTGTCTGTCATGTTTAGCACAAAGCAGAGATAACAAAATCCAAGCACTGACTCTGTGGCAAAGGTAGCAGGCTCCCACCTGTTGGAGAGCCCATAAATATAGGGCGGGATTATGATTTAAATTAGTTTCAGGCCTAAAAACCGTTATTTGTCCATTTTGCAAGCCTCCGAGAAAATATCGCCAGACGGATGTCAAACGGATGCTTGGATGCGAATAAAATCGGATCATCGCAGGAAATTCGGATGACAGACGGATCCCTGGTCAAGAAAGCTTTGTGCGAATTCGGACCGTAAAAATCGGACCGATTTTTTTATTTTTTATTTTTTTATGTTTTTTTATCGTTGTGTGTGACTCCGGCCTTAAACAACAACAAACAGATGTACACATTTTGTAAATAACCAATGCAATGTATACACGATCATCATAATATCTGTTAGGCTATGTGCCCACGCTAGCGTTTTTAAACGCTCAGGAAAAGGATCCCCTTCCCAGAAATCGCGCGTCTTTTTCCGCGCGTTTTTGCGTGATTTATGACGCTTTTTTGACGCGTTTTTTGACACGCGATTTCTGGGATCATTGGGGAAGGCTAAAAACGCTCAGCAATGCGGGAATTAATGAGCATGCTGCGTTTTTAGCCGCTAAGCGATTCCTGAGCGGTTAAAAACACATGCATTGGCACAAAAAGCCAAAAACGCATGCTAATTAATTTGATGCATCTTTTAAGCATTTCTGCAGCGTCTGAGCCGGCTCAAACGCTGCGGAAATGCTTACAAAAACGCATCGTGGGCACACAGCCTAAAGGGAGAAAAACAGTAAGTTTGCATATTGAGTTATTTGTACAGATCTCAATTTCATAGGTCCTCACTCTCTTGCGAGGCCTATGGATAATCTAGGAGTAGTTACAAGAACCCGTTATTCAGCTATACAAATGTTTGGCTATGCATAACCTAGAATGATACATTACAACCAACATATCTGACAAAATACAAAAAAACTATTACTCCTACCCTGCTGCCAAAACAACGTCCATAGCACTGATAACATTATAAACCCATAAACTATAAGTCAATATATTTTTGACTACAGCTATTATGCTAATAACAGACCACTATCTACGCGTTGTTAGAGTAAGGTGAGATGTATTCCATACATCCCAAATTTTATTAAACTTCCCCAAACAACCTCTATTCTGGTACAGTGTCCGCTCGTAAGGTATAATTGAATTTACTAGTTCAATCCAAGCTCTAAGAGAAGGTTGTTGATTACCCATCCAGAGCAAGGCCAATATTTTCCTGGCTAAAAAAAGTGTCTCCCGCAGGAAAATAATGACGTGGTGTCCCCATATCTCTTCCTCCAGCACACCAAACAGACATACCAATGGAGAGGATCAGGATGAGGGAGGTTAACAAAGAGGTCACCTCGCTCCAAAAAGATAGAATAGTTGGGCATCCCCACACCATATGTATAAAATCCGCATCCATTGTATGACATCTTAAACATTCTGAGGATTGGGACCACCCCATCCTAAATAGCTGTAGTGGGGTCAGATATGACTGGTGCACTATATACATTTGAGTCATTTTATTATTGGCTGATGGAGACACCCTGGTTGGAGAACCAAGGATCTCCTCCCAATCTTCATTTTGGATATCTGGAACTAGAGACCTCCACCTCTCCCTTATTGATGATAAAGCAGAGTCAGAGCCTGCGGACAACATATAAGTATACAGTATAAGGTAGAAATAAGACACTGGGAGCCTTGTGATTTGAGAATCCCTATCAAAGGAAAGGACGATATTGCTTTGGTCGTATTTCTGTTACGTACGTATGATTGAATTGCTGATCTAAGCTGTAGGTATCGAAAAAATTGGGACCTCGGGACATTGTGTTTAATTTGCATTTGCTCAAAGGACATTAAGACATTGTGATCATATAAATCATTATTCGAGGAAACATTATATGAGATCCAGAATTGAGTGGACGGGTGGTATAATAGCATCGGGAAATAGGAATTATTCCATAATGGCAATTCAGCTATAACGTCAACAAAGCGAATCACTCGTTTAAGTTGTCTCCAGGCTGACCTTGCCAACCGAAGTAGGTAATAATCCAAGAGACATTAGCTTTGTCTACTTCTAAAAACCCCAACAAGCAATCAGTCCCTGCAGCATGAGCCAGATGGCTCTCCGAGTTAGGCAAACAATTATTAGGTATGCATCTACTCAGGGCTCTGACTTGTCCAGCCAAGTAATATAAAAAGAAATCCAGCAATGCTGCCCCGCTCAACTGTTTAGACCTTTGTAAGGTAGACAATTTGAGTTTAGGTCTAGTCTTCCCCCATATAAAGGATGAGATTAATGAATTTAGGGCTGAGAAAAAAGATTTAGGGATCAGTACTGCACTATGTTGGAGGAAGTAACTGAGTTTGGAGAGTAGGATCATTTTAATCAGGTTAATACGTCCGGAGACAGATAATGGCAATTTACTCCAGATAGCAAATTTAAGTTTAACAAGATCTAACAAAGGGAGAATATTCATTTTTTAAATCGAGTCTACTATATTTTGAAATATTTATTCCCAGCTACTTAAAGATAGTTACAACAGGCAATGGGGATAACGCTTCAAGGTGATCCATTGGACCAAGGGAGAGAGGCATCAAGGCAGATTTATCCCAATTTATGTATAATCCCGAATTATTACTAAATTTGTCAATAGTAGCAAACACATGGGGTAGTGTTTCTTCTACTTTATCCATAAATATCATCATATCATCAGCATATAGGCCAATGGTATCTAAACGGCCTGCTATTTCTATACCTTTAATGACTGGAATGGATCTTATACGGATCGCCAACGCTTCGATTGCAAGCGTGAAAAGGGCTGGGGAAAGGGGGCACCCCTGGCGTGTTCCTCTTGCCAAAGAGAACGCTTCGGATACAGAGTTATTAATTATTATTCGGACTTTTGGTTTCATGTACATCGTGCATATCCACTTCCTAAATGTGGAACCAAATTCATATTTTTGTAAACATGCAGATAAAAATCACCAATCAAGAGAATTGAAGGCCTTAGCCGCATCCAGCAAAGCCAAGGCCCATTCATTATCTGGCACTAGGGAGCTGTACTGGACCACTGACTGAACTCTCCTAATATTAATAGATGTACTTTTCCCGGGCATGAAACCGGTTTGGTCTGGATGTATTATTTCTAGTATCACCGAATTTAATCTAGTGGCCAGGACTTTAGTGATGATCTTATAGTCCACATTTACCAACGATATGGGTGATATGATCCACATTCAAGAGGATCCTTGCCCTCCTTCCTTAGCACTATTATATTTGCCTCATAAAAGGAGTCCAGTAAAGAACCTTCCTCCCAGGTCCTCTTAAACACCGTCAGAAGGAGAGGTGCCAAAACATCCCGATATTTCCTGTACATTTCTATGGGAAATCCATCCGGTCCAGACGCCTTCCCAGAGGCCATATCCGCTATGGTTTCATTTATTTCCTCTATCGTGAATCTGCATCCAGAAAGGCTTGTTGAGCGGGACTCAGTGTGGGAAACTTTACGTCTAATAAATACTGAAGGCATTCCGAAGTGCTGAAAACCCCTCTGGAACTATATAACGTTTTATAATAGTCATGGAAACTATGGAGTATATCACCCGTTGAGGTTACTATTGCGTTATCTAGTTTTCGAATTTGAAGTATGGTATTACCAGGGGAAGAGTCTTGAGGAGATCATTTGCATATTCCCAGTGCCTTCTGGGATAAGTGAAGAGTCTCCGCGAGCTCAACGATCACTGGGTTTTGGCCGTTGCAGCTGAAAAGAGGAAATCGGAAAACCAGGGGAAGAGTCTTGAGGAGATCATTTGCATATTCCCAGTGCCTTCTGGGATAAGTGAAGAGTCTCCGCGAGCTCAACGATCACTGGGTTTTGGCCGTTGCAGCTGAAAAGAGGAAATCGGAAAACCAGGGGAAGAGTCTTGAGAAGATCATTTGCATATTCCCAGTGCCTTCTGGGATAAGTGAAGAGTCTCCGCGAGCTCAACGATCACTGGGTTTTGGCCGTTGCAGCTGAAAAGAGGAAATCGGAAAACCAGGGGAAGAGTCTTGAGGAGATCATTTGCATATTCCCAGTGCCTTCTGGGATAAGTGAAGAGTCTCCGCGAGCTCAACGATCACTGGGTTTTGGCCGTTGCAGCTGAAAAGAGGAAATCGGAAAACCAGGGGAAGAGTCTTGAGGAGATCATTTGCATATTCCCAGTGCCTTCTGGGATAAGTGAAGAGTCTCCGCGAGCTCAACGATCACTGGGTTTTGGCCGTTGCAGCTGAAAAGAGGAAATCGGAAAACCAGGGGAAGAGTCTTGAGGAGATCATTTGCATATTCCCAGTGCCTTCTGGGATAAGTGAAGAGTCTCCGCGAGCTCAACGATCACTGGGTCTTGGCCGTTGCAGCTGAAAAGAGGAAATCGGAAAACCAGGGGAAGAGTCTTGAGGAGATCATTTGCATATTCCCAGTGCCTTCTGGGATAAGTGAAGAGTCTCCGCGAGCTCAACGATCACTGGGTCTTGGCCGTTGCAGCTGAAAAGAGGAAATCGGAAAACCAGGGGAAGAGTCTTGAGGAGATCATTTGCATATTCCCAGTGCCTTCTGGGATAAGTGAAGAGTCTCCGCGAGCTCAACGATCACTGGGTTTTGGCCGTTGCAGCTGAAAAGAGGAAATCGGAAAACCAGGGGAAGAGTCTTGAGGAGATCATTTGCATATTCCCAGTGCCTTCTGGGATAAGTGAAGAGTCTCCGCGAGCTCAACGATCACTGGGTTTTGGCCGTTGCAGCTGAAAAGAGGAAATCGGAAAACCAGGGGAAGAGTCTTGAGGAGATCATTTGCATATTCCCAGTGCCTTCTGGGATAAGTGAAGAGTCTCCGCGAGCTCAACGATCACTGGGTTTTGGCCGTTGCAGCTGAAAAGAGGAAATCGGAAAACCAGGGGAAGAGTCTTGAGGAGATCATTTGCATATTCCTATCGGCGCGCGAATTTTGACTCATCTTTCATCGTTTTTAAGAAATCTCAAGATGGAAGAGGCCAGGAGCCATTTGGTGAGCTGCATTTCTTGCTACATGTTCACAGACTTACCAGTGGAAAAGCCAAACTTCACATGCCACAAATGCAAGCTTGTGTCCCTGTTGGAGGAAAAGTTGCAAAATCTCGAAGAGAGGTTGGCTACGTTGAAGATCATTAAGGAAGGTGAAGAGTTCTTGGACAGAGCAGAATTATCTCTTCATGTTACAGAAAGAGAAGAAATTCGAAGTGCACCTGAAGAAACAGAGGAATGGAGACATGTGACCCAGAGAAGCAGGAGGATCAGGAGGCAGTCAGCACCCATACTGCTCAGAAACCAGTACCAGGCTCTCACGCAGGAAAATGATGAAGAAATACATCAGGATAAGACTTTGCCAACAAACAGCAACCTTGTACGCCTTCAGAGTCCTCCTGGATGGAGAAAGAAAAATGTTGTGAAGAAGAAACGGAGAGTGGTGGTCATGGGGGATTCCCTGTTGAGAGGAACAGAGGCCGCTATCTGCAGACCAGATATAACTTCAAGAGAAATGTGCTGTCTTCCAGGTGCAAAAATTAAAGATGTGTCTGACAGGATATCAGGACTCTTCAGACCTACAGATGACTACCCATTCCTGCTACTACATGTGGGGACAAATGACACCGCAAGAAACGACCTGGAAACCATCTGCAGAGACTTTGAAGACTTAGGCAAGAAAGTGAAAGAACTGGGAGCGCAGGTGGTCTTCTCTTCCATCCTCCCAGTGGATGGCCATGGAACAAGGAGGTGGAATAAGATTCTGCAGGTGAACAACTGGCTACGTCGATGGTGCCGTCAGCAACGATTTGGATTTCTGGATCACGGAGTGAACTACTTATACGATGGACTACTTGCTAGAGATGGGGTGCACCTTACGAAGACTGGAAAGCATGTATTTGGAAGTCGCCTTGCTACACTTGTAAGGAGAGCTTTAAACTAGAACAACATGGGAAGGGAAGCAAAAGACCAGAAAAAGCCATACACCTGGCAAATGCTATTGAGAACTCTGCTAATAGAAGTGGAAAGGAAGTACAAAGACGAAAGAATCTAATTAATAAAAATATTGGAGAAAGAGAAACCAATCACAAACTAAAATGTTTCTATACTAATGCACAAAGCATGGGCAACAAACAAGGAGAATTGGAACTACTAACACAGGAAAAGAAATATGATGTCATTGGAATCACTGAAACTTGGTGGGACGATACACATGATTGGAATACAAGACTAGAAGGATACAACTTATTTGCAAGAAACAGACTTGATAAACGAGGAGGGGGTGTTGCATTGTATGTTAGAAACGCGTATATCTGCACAGAGATTGAAGCTTCAGAGACTGGGAGTTCTGTGGAAACTGTTTGGATAAGAATACAAGGACAGAACAATGGAAAGGACACCATTGTAGGCATTTACTACAGGCCGCCTGTGCAAGCTGAAGATATGGATGAACTCTTTATGCATCAAATGGCCAAGTTCTCCAAAAAATATGACATAGTTGTCATGGGAGATTTCAACTATCCAGACATTTGTTGGGAATCTCTCTCAGGCAAAACTAACAGGTCAAGGAAATTCTTATCCTCTCTTGCTGACAACTTTATCTTCCAAAAGGTAGGGGAGAAAACAAGGGGAACTGCTACCTTGGATCTAATCCTTATAAACAGGGAGGAAATGGTTGAGGAGGTAAAAGTGGCTGGAACCCTAGGAGGTAGCGACCATGCTATTTTAGAATTTTGGATAACTAGAGGCGGAAGACCTGTGAAGACTCAGACGTCAAGGTTAGATTTCAGAAAGGCAGATTTTAAGGGATTCAGAAAGATAATTGGAGGGATCCAATGGCTGGATATCCTTAAAGACAAAAATGTCCAGGAAGGATGGGAAATCTTGAAAAATGAAATTCTCAAAGCACAGTTGTTAACAATTCCGAAAAGAGGGAAGAATAGGAAGCATTTAAGGAAACCAGGATGGGTGAACACAGAACTTAAGCACATGCTAAAAAGGAAGAAAAAAATGTTTATAAAATGGAAAGAGGGAGGCATATCTAAAGAAGAATATAATGCTGTCTGCAGAATCTGCAGGGCACAAATCAGATTATCTAAAGCTGAAAATGAATTGAGGCTTGCAAGAGATGTCAAAAGCAATAATAAAGGATTTTGGGGATATGTCAAAAGTAAAAGAAAAGTCAAAGATGCTATAGGATTTTTACAGGATGAAAATGATGAAATGGTAAGACAGGATGTTGAGAAGGCTGAACTTTTAAATTCCTATTTTGCACCTGTTTTCTCTCAGAAAGGAAATGTAACACCAACTGTTATTCACTGTCCTATTAAGGGAATAGAAGAATCCAGGATATCTATAAACAGAAAGATAGTGAGGAAACACTTAGCTAACCTAAATGAATTCAAGTCTCCAGGTCCAGATGAATTACACCCCAGAGTACTGAAGGAGATAGCAGAAGAAATTTCTGAACCACTCTCCATAATCTTTGAAAATTCTTGGAGAACAGGAGAAGTGCCAGAAGACTGGAGAAGAGCAAATGTTGTTCCTATCTTCAAAAAGGGGAAGAAGGTGGACCCAGGCAACTATAGGCCGGTGAGTCTGACTTCTATACCAGGAAAGATCTTTGAACAAATTATTAAACAACATGTAAGTCAATACCTGGATAAGAATGAAGTGATCAAACAGAGTCAGCATGGGTTTGTAACTAATAAGTCATGTCAGACTAACTTAATTTCCTTCTATGACGGTATCACTGATTGGGTGGATCAAGGAAATGCTGTAGATATAGTATATCTTGACTTCAGCAAAGCATTTGACAAAGTCTCTCATACTATCCTTATTGAAAAAATGACTAAGAATGGAATGGACAAGGCAACTGTTAGGTGGATTCATAGCTGGCTTAGTGATCGGACCCAAAGAGTGGTCGTAAATGGCTGCACATCCAGTTGGAAGAATGTCTCAAGTGGGGTACCACAGGGCTCTGTCCTGGGCCCTGTATTGTTCAACATCTTTATCAACGATTTAGATGAAGGAATTGAGGGTAAACTGATTAAATTTGCTGATGACACAAAGCTAGGAGGGATAGCTAATACTAGAGAAGAGAGAGAGAGGATTCAAAAAGATTTAAATAAACTGGAGAAGTGGGCAGTAACTAACAGAATGGTTTTTAACAGGGAGAAATGCAAAGTACTACATCTGGGCAATAAAAATGAAAAAAGCATATATAGAATGGGAGGAATAGGGCTAAGTGACAGCACATGTGAAAAAGACTTGGGTATACTAATAGATCACAGACTGAATATGAGTCAACAGTGTGATGCAGCAGCAAAAAAGGCAAATGCAGTTCTAGGATGTATTAACAGAAGCATACAGTCTAGATCACGTGAAGTCATTATTTCCCTCTACTCCTCTTTGGTCAGACCTCATCTGGAATATTGTGTCCAGTTTTGGGCACCACATTTTAAAAAAGACATCAACAAACTGGAGCAAGTTCAGAAAAGAGCGACCAGAATGGTGACCGGTCTGCAAACCCTGTCTTATGAGGAAAGGTTGCAGGATTTGGGAATGTTTAGTTTGCAAAAGAGAAGACTGAGAGGAGACTTAATTGCTGTCTACAAATATCTAAAGGGCTGTCACATTGTAGAAGGATCAACTTTATTCTCATTTGCACAAGGAAAGACTAGAAGCAATGGGATGAAACTGAATGGGAGGAGACACAGATTAGATATTAGAAAAAACTTTTTGACAGTTAGAGTGATCAATGAGTGGAACAGGCTGCCACGAGAAGTGGTGAGTTCTCCTTCAATGGAAGTCTTCAAACAGAGGCTGGACAGACATCTGACTGGGATGATTTAGCGAATCCTGCTTTGAGCAGGGGGTTGGACCAGATGGCCCAGGAGGTCCCTTCCAACTCTACGATTCTATGATTCTATTAGATGTGTTGTGTTGGCGCACTATAAATGCCAATAACTTGCTGGACTGATTTCCTAGTTCAAAATATGACTGACAAGTAAAAAATAATTTATGTTTAGATTTGGCATCCATATATTGAGTATATAATCTATAGGAGTTTAGCCACTCATTTCTATTTTCATTAGTTTGATTAGCTATATAATTTGCTCCCGAATCCCTCAATTGTTCTCCATCTTATCATATTCCCTAGATGTCACCCGTTTAATATAGGAAATTGTGGAAGACAAACATTCTTTAGATATGCTTTAAGGGTGTCCCAAAACAAGTTAATATTCTGGGGTTCAGGGTGGGACTAAATGAAGCAGTCTAATTGGTCTAGAGTTCTGTCATTGGGGCCTATTAATTTCAGCCAAAATGAGTTCAACTTCCAAAATAGATTACGACTCCTTTGGCCAAATCAAAGTGTAAGTATTATCAGGCTATGATCTGAGATGCCCTTGTTCCACATCCCCCACCCACATTGCCAGGTTGCTGGAACCAAATATATAATCTATACGAGATAGAGTGCATCTAATGGACGAGTGACAGGTATATGCTCTCTCGTCAGGGTGACGTATCCACAAATCCCAGAAAAAACTGACGGCACATCCTAGTCTGAATAGGTGCATACCAAAAAGCAGCTTACATATCAAAATAAAGAAAATGGTTGCACTCCATTGCATTAAGGCATATTAAATATGAAATATATGAAATGTGAATAGCATATTGGCTTTTGGAATTTAGAAAAAACATATGAGATACTTAGCACAAAATTTGGCCAAAAGATGTGAGCCCATTCAACAACGTCAAGGTGATCTCATTGAACGGGTCCCTATTCTAACTGCCTAATGTGAACTACTGGCTAATAACAAGATAAAGCCTATATTTATAGGAAGATAGGAACCAAAAAGTGATTGGATGTAATTAAAATCACAGCTTGATGAAGGGCGGAGTGCTCAGTCAGAAAGCTAACATACAAGTGACAGAAAAAACTGACGGCACATCCTAGTCTGAATAGGTGCATACCAAAAATCAGTTTACAAATCAAAATAAGGAAATGGTTGCACTCAATTGCATTAAGGCATATCAAATATGAAATATATGAAATGTGAATAGCATAATGGCTTTTGGAATTTAGAAAAAACATATGAGATACTTAGTACAAAATTTGGCCAAAAGATGTGAGCCCATTCACCACCATCAAGGTGATCTCATTGAACGGGTCCCTATTCTAACTGCCTAATGTGAACTACTGGCTAATAACAAGATAAAGCCTATATTTATAGGAAGATAGGAACCAAAAAGTGATTGGATGTAATTAAATTCACAGCTTGATGAAGGGCGGAGTGCTTAGTCAGCAAGCTAGCATACAAATGACAGAAAAAACTGACGGCACATCCTAGTCTGAATAGGTGCATACCAAAAAACAGCTTACATATCAAAATAAGGAAATGGTTGCACTCAATTGCATTAAAGCATATCAAATATGAAATGTGAATAGCATAATGGCTTTTGGAATTTAGAAAAAACATATGAGATACTTAGCACAAAATTTGGCCAAAAGATGTGAGCCCATTCACCAACGTCAAGGTGATCTCTTTGAACGGGTCCCTATTCTAACTGCCTAATGTGAACTACTGGCTAATAAAAAGATAAAGCCTATATTTATAGGAAGATAGGAACCAAAAAGTGATTGGATGTAATTAAAATCACAGCTTGATGAAGGGCGGAGTGCTTTTGTGCTAAGTATCTCATATGTTTTTTCTAAATTCCAAAAGCCATTATGCTATTCACATTTCATATATTTCTTATTTGATATGCCTTAATGCAATTGAGTGCAACCATTTCCTTATTTTGATATGTAAGCTGTTTTTTGGTATGTACCTATTCAGACTAGGATGTGCCGTCAGTTTTTTCTGTCATTTGTATGTTAGCTTTCTGACTGAGCACTCCGCCCTTCATCAGGCTATGATTTTAATTACATCCAATCACTTTTTGGTTCCTATCTTACTATAAATATAGGCTTTATCTTGTTATTAGCCAGTAGTTCACAATAGGCAGTTAGAATAGGGACCCGTTCAATGAGATCACCTTGACGTTGGTGAATGGGCTCACATCTTTTGGCCAAATTTTGTGCTAAGTATCTCATTTGTTTTTCATAAATTCCAAAAGCTATTATGCTATTCACATTTCATATTTGATATGCCTTAAAGCAATTGAGTGCAACCATTTCCTTATTTTGATATGTATCCACAAATCCAACCACCCACTGCCCTCGATGAGCAATGATAGCGAAGATGGTGAGGAGGTCGTCCCGGATACTCCGTCATCTAGTCTGTCTATCAAGACCGTTATCCATGACAAGGTTAAAATCTCCCATGCACATAACTAATGCATCTGGATAATATAAGGCAAAGCTTACCGCCTTTTTAACGACTGATATATTGGCCGAGGGTGGGTTATAGACACACATTATGACGTAGCCTTTCAAATCTATCGACGCATGCACAAAAACAAAGCGTCCCTCAGGGTCTTTCCAAGCCTCCTTGACCTCCCATCTAGTGTCCTTATGGATTAACAAAGAAACCCCTCTAGAGTAACTAGTGTCGAATGCATGTATGGACCATTATACCCATGGTTTCTGCACATAACGAGCCGATTCTCTGGTCAAGTGTGTTTCAACCAGGGCCACAATGTGAGGACGATGACGTTTAATCTGGGAAAAAACCTTAATTCTCTTTTGGGGAGACCCAAGACCTCTCGCATTCCAAATCATTCATTTTAATTCAGACCCCATGGTTCCTTGTCCTAATATGGTATGCAGTGTTGCGCAGACTGAACCTTACAGGCAGCATCATTAGTATCTTGGCAGCAGTATCTATATAAACATCAACTAACAATGTTGAAACAAGAAAAAACAAAATAAAGTTCAAAGAGGAGCACAGTCCCAAGCTCCTGTCATATTCCCAAAAAGAGGGTACCATCACTGAACACAGTGTCCAGTATCGGTGTGTCAGTATCTAGTCCTGGAATCTGTTTCTCTTGCCCTTAGTTAACATGGATCTTGATGTTTTCACGTCGGCCATCTTGCTTTCTGCCAAAGCTGTATATAAAGCCAGAACCTGCTCTGATTCATTGCTTGTATATTATGTATTGGACCTTGTGCCTCTGCAGTCCCAAGCCTGGACATACTATCCCTGTTGGTCCTCTCTTAATGGCGGAGTCCTCTGCCAACCTGCATGTCTGGATCCCTGCCTGCTGACCGAGTGATTGCTGAACACTTGACTTCAAGAACCTCTGCCTGACTACACCTGCGGTGAAGTAAGAACTCCAGCCAGCTAGTGTGTTCCTCCGCCCTGCAAGAGTCTGGGTCTTGTGCACTCATTGCTCAGTGACTTTGCATGCTGTGTCACAGAGTATCAGCTCTGCTATTACCATTTATCATATTGACTGAACATTTATCTGGACTTATATGCTATATTGCATTCAGATCACTAATACAATATTGCTTGCACAACCCACTGTGTCTGCAGTCTCTTTGACCTAGCCACTGGTGTCCAGTTGTATCCACTAGTATCGTGACACGGTGTTATATTGGACGTTGGCAGAAAGAGACTCTTTTTCCCCCTATGTACCCATATAGAGGACGGCAGCAGTTAAATCAGGGTGACGTTCCACGCGTGGGACCGCAGCCATTCCACGGCCTCCGCCGGGGTTGTGCAGAACATGGAAAAGCCCTTGTAAACAATACGGAGTTGAGCTAAGTAAATCATTGAGTATAAGATGTTTCTTTCTCTGAGTTGCTTCTTGATCTCCATAAATTGAGCCCGCTGCTTCTGTAGCTCCATGGAAAAATCTGGAAAAATTGATATTGTAGCATTATTGAATTTAATGGGGCTTTTTTGCCTTGCCATGCGGAGGATAGCGTCTCTGTCCCTGCAGTTTAGGAGACATGCCAAAAAACGACGTGGCGGACAGCCTGGGGGGAGAGATTTTGTTGGGACCCGATGGGCCCTTTCTACAGAAAAGGTTGAAGAGAATTCATCTCCTAGAGTGTCTTTAAGCCAATTTTCCAAAAATTGCTCTGGCCGTTGACCTTCAGAGCGTTTTCGAAATCCAATGATTCGGATATTATTCTGGCGCGACCTGTTTTCCAGGTCGTCCGCCTTCTGCCTCCAGGCATTCATGGAACCAGCTACTTTTGTCAGCTTAGTTTCCAAGAGCGTAAGGGTATCTTCTAAGCTGGAGACTCTCGTTTCAACTTCCGTAATGCGCCTTCTCATGGCTTGCATATCCTGCCGAAGACGCCCCACTTCCAAATGTACCTCCTCTGTTTTCCCAGTCAGGGATGTTCTAGTTAGAGATATGGCTTGCATTAATTGTTCAGACGCCTGCCTTAGTCAGGTCTTCTTGATCCTCTCCCTCTCCGCCGTCAGAATTGCAGTTATTACACTGGTCCGCAGCTTTAACATTTGATGGAGTATTTCTGCGGGATCTTGAATTATCATAGGGGTCGGGCCTTGCAAATTCTTTTAATTTTTCAATCGCCCCTGACCTCTTCAGCTGGCTCATGGTTAAGATTTATGTGGTATAGCAAGTTGGTGAAGTAAAGTGTCCCTTTCCTTTGCCCCTAATTTATAGCAGCTCTCTTGTAGTGCAGGAGCTGAATTTGCCTGAATTTACTATAGTGAGACAGAACAACCAAACTTATCTGGTCAGTTGTGCAACTCTTTTCCAGCTATAATATGATAATATGCTGCTCTGTCAGCAAGTCACTGCGTTATCCACCCTCCCTGCCTCAGGGAATTGGAGAACTGAAAGTGAAAGTACAGAGATACCAGCACAGTCTGTTATGTCGTTTTATCAGCAGGATATAATACCCAATGTGACCATAACTTCAGGGCAGTGAGATCATATTATAAAGGTCCTACAACAGGCCCCGCTGTGCGATCTGATGTAGTGTGCTCAGTGGCGTAGCGTGGGGGGGGCGGGGGGGGCGGTCCGCCCCAGGTGGCACGTGTGTGGGGGCGGCGCGGCAGCAGCAATTCAATTCCTCTCCTCTGACTGGGAGAACAGCGCGGACTCCGCGGAGGCACAGTGCAGGCGCTTTCTACCTTCTACGCCACTGCCTTGCTGGACTCGGACTCGGAGCCCCGGCTGCTTTCCGCTCCTGAGCCGGTGCTGGGCGGAGGTGTTGGCCGCTCGGGGCTGGTTGTTCGGTCGGAGCTGCCAGAAGAACACGTGGCGTGTGGCTGAGGTGACGCAGGAGGAGCGGATCCCGGGACACAGGAGCCAGTGAGTGAGGGGGACGGCGGGAAGCGCTGCCCAGCCTGCCCATGATGTCTGTGAGGGGAGGGAGACACCGCGGTATGTGATTGCCCCTTGAATTTCATTCCATCATGTAATGTTATGCTACAGGGGGCGGCATGTAGGTAATTACTCCCTCTCCCCCATTTACTAATTCTAAAGTTGAGGCTCCCTAATCCTTGGAGTTGGATTGCCTACATCTTCATATAGCTGATATTATGCAAAAGAGTTGGGCTCTGTAGGGAGAGGACATGGGGGCTGTGCAGAGGAGGACATGGGGGGGCTCTGTAGGGAGAGGACATGGGGGCTGTGCAGAGGAGGACATGGGGGGGCTCTGTAGGGAGAGGACATGGGGGCTGTGCAGAGGAGGACATGGGGGGCTCTGTAGGGAGAGGACATGGGGGGCTCTGTAGGGAGAGGACATGGGGGGCTGTGCAGAGGAGGACATGGGGGGCTCTGTAGGGAGAGGACATGGGGGCTGTGCAGAGGAGGACATGGGGCTCTGTAGGGAGAGGACATGGGGGGCTGTGCAGAGGAGGACATGGGGGGCTCTGTAGGGAGAGGACATGGGGGGCTGTGCAGAGGAGGACATGGGGGGCTCTGTAGGGAGAGGACATGGGGGGCTGTGCAGAGGAGGACATGGGGGGGCTCTGTATGGAGAGGACATGGGGGGCTGTGCAGAGGAGGACATGGGGGGGCTCTGTAGGGAGAGGACATGGGGGCTGTGCAGAGGAGGACATGGGGGGGCTCTGTAGGGAGAGGACATGGGGGCTGTGCAGAGGAGGACATGGGGGGGCTCTGTAGGGAGAGGACATGGGGGGCTCTGTAGGGAGAGGACATGGGGGGCTGTGCAGAGGAGGACATGGGGGCTCTGTAGGGAGAGGACATGGGGGGCTGTGCAGAGGAGGACATGGGGGGGCTCTGTATGGAGATGACATGGGGGGCTGTGCAGAGGAGGACATGGGGGGGCTCTGTAGGGAGAGGACATGGGGCTGTGCAGAGGAGGACATGGGGGGGCTCTGTAGGGAGAGGACATGGGGGGCTATGCAGAGGAGGACATGGGGGGCTCTGTAGGGAGAGGACATGGGGGCTGTGCAGAGGAGGACATGGGGGGCTCTGTATGGAGAGGACATGGGGGGCTCTGTAGGGAGAGGACATGGGGGGCTGTGCAGAGGAGGACATGGGGGGGCTCTGTAGGGAGAGGACATGGGGGGCTGTGCAGAGGAGGACATGGGGGGCTCTGTAGGGAGAGGACATGAGGGGGCTCTGTAGGGGGAGGACATGGGGGGGCTGTGCAGGGGAGGACATGGGGGGCTCTGTAGGAGGGACATGGGGGACTGTGCAGGGGGGTACATGGGGAAGCTGTGTAGGGGAGGACATGGGGGGCTGTGCAGGGGAGGACATGGGGGGCTGTGCTGTGGGGTACATCGGGAGGCTGTGTAGGGGAGGACATGGAGGGGCTGTGCAGGGGGGTACACGGGGAGGGGGGCTGTGCAAGGGGAGAACATGAGGGCTCTGTAGGGGGTGTACTGTGGGTCTGTGCAGGGGGAGGACACGTGGGTCTCCTTACACTGTTTTATGGTGCAGCTCTCGGCAGGGCAGTGGTGGAGGTTCAGTAGGGTCATCACGCTAATACATACACATATATATATATATATAGAGAGAGAGAGAACTGCAAGAAGATGAAAGTATAGAAATTTAGAAATAATAACAGCCGAGTTAGTAGTAGACTAAAAATTAGATCTTTGAGTGTAGTGTGGGCTCTTCGGATTCTTCCGGATTATCAGCGACCAAAGGGGCGGCAAATTTTTCGACCGCCCCGGGCGCCACAAACAGTTGCTACGCCACTGAGTGTGCTGTCAGCAAACTGCTGCGGAGACTGCAGCTCCAGTCCCAAGCAACCGAGAGTTGATGAGAGCGGTGAATGTAATCAAGATGGAGGGCGCCAGCGGGCAGCGTATAACTTCAATGAGGGAGCACGGGGATCATCTCTCAGAGCTCACACTGTGCGTACCCTCCTGTGTACCTTTATGAGTCCTGCGCTCCGTCCAACCCACTAAGCATCTCTGGGAACTCCTTCAAGACTGTTGGAAGATCATTTCCGGTGACTACCTCTTGAAGCTCATCAAGAGAATGCCAAGTGTGTGCAAAGAAGTAATCAAAGCAAAAGATGGCTACTTTGAAGAACCTAGAATATAAGACATATTTTCAGTTGTTTCACACTTTTTTGTTAATTATATAATTCTACATGTGTTAATTCATAGTGTTGATGCCTTCAGAGTGAATCTACAATTTTCATAGTCATGAAAATAAAGAAAACTCTTTGAATGAGGTGTGTCCAAACTTTTGGTCTGTAATATGTATAATACATTGTAGTGCAGCAGGGTTTGTGCATTGTGACAAACGGCCAGTGACTGCAGGAAAGTTCCCAGTTCACAGCACGCGGTATCCTCCGGATCGCAGCCTGGAAAACAAATACTGTCCATGAAAAGTTGCCGAGGGCGACTCACCGCTGTGTACGCTGAGGGTGCCAGACCGTTTTGCTCCGCTTTGCCCTATGTTGCCTCACACAGGTTGAGCTCTGCAAAGCCTTCTGCTCTGCCTGCTTGCAAGACCAAAACTGACATACCGCACCCCTTTACTGCAGGGTATTTACAACAAAACCTGTGGCCTTAGGCCACATGGAAAACCTGGGGCCAGAGAAGGAAATGGACCCCCCCCCCCACCATCCTGTAGTCCATTAAAAAAATATAAGCCCATGGTAGTTTTTCTTAAATTCACCTTGGACAAATAGCTTGCCCAAGATCAACACTTACGTCTATTCTGCCTTGCAATCACAGCTATGCCTGTGACTGCAATGCACTCCCCCGGCCTCAATATGCTTCTTTACACATCCTGGGGGACACATAGCGACCCTTGCATATGACACCGGTCACTACCTCACAAAATATATATATATAAAATAAGAAACAGCACAGTACTTATTTTTGGGTGCAAAGCCCCCAGGCAAGGCATGGAGTCCAATACTTGCCACAATATCCAATAGTAATTCAAAAATGAAGGCAGCACTCCATGACAAGGCTTGAGGAAGGCTCATTTGGCAAGGCTTGAGGAAGGCTCATTTGGAGCAGAAACGTTGCCCGGAAATGTGGGTCTGAATAAATTCATCACCTTTTTCAACATATGTCATGGAGTGCTGCCTTCTTTTTCTAATTACTATATATATATATATATATATATATATATATATACACTCACTGGCCACTTTATTAGGTACACCATGCTAGTAAGGGGTTGGACCCCCTTTTGCCTTCAGAACTGCCTCAATTCTTCGTGGCAGAGATTCAACAAGGTGCTGGAAGCATTCCTCAGAGATTTTGGACCATATTGACATGATGGCATCACACAGTTGGCGCAGATTTGTCGGCTGCACATGCCTGATGCGAATCTCCCGTTCCACCACATCCCAAAGATGCTCTATTGGATTGAGATCTGGTGACTGAGGAGGCCATTTGAGTACAGTGAACTCATTGTCATGTTCAAGAAACCAATCTGAGATGATTCGAGCTTTATGACATGGCGCATTATCCTGCTGAAAGTAGCCATCAGATGTTGGGTACATTGTGGTCATAAAGGGATGGACATGGTCAGCAACAATACTCAGGTAGGCTGTGGCGTTGCAACGATGCTCAATTGGTACCAAGGGGCCCAAAGAGTGCCCAGAAAAAATTCCCCACACCATGACACCACCACCACCAGCCTGAACCGTTGATACAAGGCAGGATGGATCCATGCTTTCATGTTGTTTACGCCAAATTCTGACCCTACCATCCGAATGTCGCAGCAGAAATCGAGACTCATCAGACCAGGCAACGTTTTTCCAATCTTCTACTGTCCAATTTCGATGAGCTTGTGCAAATTGTAGCCTCAGTTTCCTGTTCTTAGCTGAGAGGAGTGGTACCCAGTGTGGTCTTCTGCTGCTGTAGCCCATCTGCCTCAAAGTTCGACGCACTGTGCGTTCAGAGATGCTCTTCTGCCTACCTTGGTTGTAACGGGTGGCAATTTGAGTCACTGTTGCCTTTCTATCAGCTCGAACCAGTCTGCCCATTCTCCTCTGACCTCTGGCATCAACATGGCATTTCCGGCCACAGAACTGCCGCTCACTGGATTTTTTTTCTTTTTCGGACCATTCTCTGTAAACCCTAGAGATGGTTGTGCGTGAAAATCCCAGTAGATCAGCAGTTTCTGAAATTCTCAGACCAGCCCTTCTGGCACCAACAATCATGCCACGTTCAAAGGCACTCAAATCACCTTTCTTCCCCATACTGATGCTCGGTTTGAACTGCAGGAGATTGTCTTGACCATGTCTACATGCCTAAATGCACTGAGTTGCCGCCATGTGATTGGCTGATTAGAAATTAAGTCTTAACACACAGTTGGACAGGTGTACCTAATAAAGTGGCCAGTGAGTGTATATATATATATATATATATATATATATATATATATATATATATATTCCTACCTACGTATATATAATTATTTTCTTTTTGTTTTGGACCAATAAAGGCAGATGTTGTGAAAATGAAAGAGTATGTATCACTATGGGGATTTATCTAGTTGTCAACCTGTTGGACATTTATTTTTTTTACTTACACGGATTAAGTTGGGGCTGAAAAATTTTTTTTTGCAAATGGCATTCATGCAACATTTTACATGGTTTTTACTTTACTACTTTTTTTTGTATCTAGCACATTCAATGTAAATGTGGTCTTTGGTCATAAATCAGCTAAGAGGAGCTTAACCCCTTTCCTACATTGGACTTAATATTCTGTCCATGTGACCTGGGACCTGATTATCACAGCTGACACCCGCCACTATGTGTCAGGAGCGGTCACGGACCGCCCCCGGCACATTAACCCCTGGCACACTGTGATCAAACATGATTGCAGTGTACCGGGGGCATAGGAGAGAAGCGAGCAGGGATGGGGCTCCCTCCATGCTTCCCTGCGACCCCCGGAGCAGAGCAATGTGCTGCGTTGCTCCGAGAGTCCTCCTCCCTGCAGGCTCCTGGATCCAATATGGCCGCGGGGGCCTTCGGGGTCCTGCAGGGAGGTGGCTTCCTCACTGCCTGCTAAAAGCAGGCATGAGGAAGACTGCGGCAGCGCCTGTCAGATCACTGGTCTGACACAGCGCTGTTCTAAGTGTCAGATCAGCGATCTGACAAGACAATGATGTCCCCCCTGGGACAATATAATGAAGTAAAAAAAAAAAAACACTTGTAAAAATAATTTAAACAAAAAAATCCCCAAAAAAAAAAAAAAAAAAATTTTCTCTAATAAATTCTTTTTTTCTTAAATAAAAAAAAACAATAAAAGTACATATATTTAGTATCGCCGTGTCCATAACGACCCGCCCTATAAAACTGTCCCTCTGTTTAACCCCTTTAGTGAACCCCTTAAAAAAAACTAAGCAAAAAACAATGCTTTATCATCATACCGCCGAACAAAAAGTGCAATAACTCGCGATCAAACAAAACAGAGGCAAAAAAGGCAAACAATGCAAAATGTTTTCTGGAATCCCAATTACAGAAATTGTTTTTAGACTAAAAATACATGTATTTAAATAAGAGAAAAAAAAATTGTTGTCAAAAGTGGACAATCCTTTAGATATTATTATAAGTGATGCATTTCCTTTAAAATCTTTGTACTGTGGATTAGGTCACACTATAAAAGCAACAATATATGAATACTAATTGGCTCAATTTGTCTAACAAATAATCTTTTTATACTTATTATTTGAGACTACAAATGAAAAGGTTTACAACGATAAGAGTCGGTTCACAAAGCCTGATTTTCGGTCCGAGTGCTGTCTTTAAGGGTTCGCTCACATCAGTGTACAAATCGGATAAGTGCAATGTGACTCTGACCAATGTTTTTCAATGAGTCAGTACTGATCTGTAGATTTATCCTCATCTGTAATTGCAGCTTACTGCATTGGCCATATATATCAGATGAGACTTTCCAATGTACTGTATATACTCGAGTATAAGCCGACCCGAGTATAAGCCGACCCCCCTAATTTTGCCTCAAAAAACTGGGAAAACTTATTGACTCGAGTATAAGCCTAGGGTGGAAAATGCAACAGCTACTGGTAAATTTCAAAAATAAAAATGGATACCAATAAAAGTAAAATTAATTGAGACATCAGTAGGATAAATGTTTTTGAATAGCCATATTGAATCTGGATCCCCATATAATGTTCCATACAGTTCATGATGGACCCCATAAGATGCTCCATACAAAATACACCTCATATAATGCTGCACAAAGGTTAATAATGGTCTCATAAGATGCTCCCTAGAATAATATGCCCCATATGCTGCTCCATAAAGGTTATGGCCCCATAAGATGCTCCATAGATTATGCCCCCCATAAAATGCTCCATAGATTATGCCCCCATATGCTGCCCCCATAAGATGCTCCATAGATTATGCCCCCATATGCTGCTCCCATATGCTGCTCCATGGATTATGCCCCCATATGTTGCTCCATGGATTATGCCCCCATATGCTGCCCCCATAAGATGCTCCATAGAATATGCCGCCATATGCTGCTCCATGGATGGTGCCCCCATATGCTGCTCCATATATTATGCCCCCATATGCTGCTCCATGGATTATGCCCCCATATGCTGCTCCATATATTATGCCCCCATATGCTGCTCCCATAAAATGTTCCATAGATTATGCCCCCATAAGATGCTCCATAGATTATGCTCCCATATGCTGCTCCATATATTATGCCCCCATATGTTGTCCCCATATGCTGCTCCACATATCATGTCCCCATGTGCTGCTCCATATATCATGCCCCCATATGCTGCTCCCATAAGATGCTCCATACATTATGCCCACATATGCTGCCCTATAAGATACTCCATATATTATACCCCCATACTCTGCTCCATAGAATATGCCCCCATATGCTGATCCATAGATTATGCCCCCATATGCTGCTCCATACATTATGCCCCCCTATGTTGTCCCCATATGCTTCTCCACATATCATACCCCCATATGCTGCTCCATATATCATGCCCCCATATGCTGACCCCATATGCTGCCGTTGCTGCTGCAAACAAAAATAAAAAAAGACATACCTCTCCGTCGCTGGGTGCCAGGTGCCTGTCCTGCGTCCATCGCTGCCTAAACATCACTGACAGAGGACACATCAGACAGCAGCAAGCACCGATAGACTGTGGACAGGTGAATATAGCCTATACTTACCCCGTCCTGGCTCGGTCCCTGCAGTCCCGTTCTCCCACGGTCTCCCTTCCTGCCTTCAGCCTTCACATGGTACCGCTCATTAAACTCAAGAATATGCGCATATTCATGAGTTTAATGAGTGGTACCATGTGACCGCTGAAGGAAGGGAGACTGTGGAGAAGCGGGGGCTGCAGATACTGAGCCAGGATGGGGTAAGTATGATCTGTGACACCCTGCTCCCCCTCCCCCGCCAGCCCCCAGGTATACGACTCGAATATAAGCCGAGAGGGGGACTTTCAGCCCCAAAAAATGGGCTGAAAATCTCGGCTTATATTCGAGTATATACGGTACATCTATGGATGCGAGAAATAAAACAGACGGCACACGGACCCATGCGTATTCTGTCCGATTTTTACACACACATTTCAAAGAAATACCCAAGAAATTGCATCAGCCAAGTTCAGGAAGTTCACAGCCAGAACCCTGAGAATAGACTGATAATCTGCAGATATATAATTTCACAAGTCCCCAACCTATTATAAACTTGCACCGTTTAGTGCCTTAGTGCCTTTCATGTGGAGTTTATTCTACAGCTTTTTATGCTTATTTTGCCAAATAATTAAAATAAAAAAAAGCTATGCAGGGTCCCCCCTATTTGATGAAACCAGCAAAGGTAAAGAAGACATCTGTGAGCTGATATTATCTGTCTGGCAAGGTCCATTGTTACTACTAGCCTAAAAATACCAGCCTGCAGCCACCTGGGAAGTGGGCTGGTGCAATGGCAGTTGGGGTAATGGAGCTTGGGGTTGGTGTCAGCTGTGATTTGTGAAAAATCACAGCTCAGCTGGCATCAAGCTCTGGCATTAGTAATGGAGAGGTGTCTAATCCAGTAATCAAAAGTAAAAAACACACACACAAAAATACATGTACGAAGCGTTGAAGCGTTGTAACACGCGAAACAGCCATTGTCCGTTCATGTTCCCTCCATGCCTGCACGTACCTGCCCTATTTTAACCTTGTCTATACCTTGAATGGAAAATATAGGACTTTGGTTTTAAATAAACCGGTGAGTGCCGCGTTTCTTATCTTCTTGGTCTCTGTTTACATGGATGATTTTTCATGCTGAGCACCTGAATACCGTTTTTTTTTGTACTACTGATATCTATCAGTTAATAAGGATCTATCGGTCATTAAGGGGTACTTCACACTGAGCAAGATCGCTGATGCGTCACAGATTTTGTGACGCAACAGCGACCTCGCCAGCGATCTCGCTACATGTGACACTTAGCGGTGACCAGGCCCCCGCTGCGATGTCGCTGATCGTGCTCGAATGTCCTGGGCCATTTTTTGATCGCTGGTGTCCCGCTGGCCAGCATGCATCGCTGTGTTTGACACCGACGAGCGACCTCGTTAGCGACTCAGAAATCATGGACGCAGGCGAGAGTCGTCAGATAAGCTGCTGTGTGAAAAGGTCCCAACGACCACCGAGATCATTGCTGCATTGTTGAGTAGATCTGACAGTTTGACGTCTTACTAGTGATCATTTAGCGACGCACCAGTGATCCTTACCAGGTCATATTATTGTCGGGATCGCTGGTGCGTTGCTTAGTGTAACGGTACCCTTAGGATCTAATGTGAACATGGGAATTAAGTTACTGCCCTGATGCTGTTCGTGTTTCACTCTCTGGTTGCTTGACCAATTGTTGTTCAATGAGGCAGTACAGATGAGCAATTTTGTTTCACTGACTGAATCTGCATATGACAAAAATTGCAGGATGCACTAACTTCTCCATTTGTCAGATGGGACTCACCCATTCAAGTTTATCAGTGCACAAAAAAAATGGATGCCATACAGAACCACAATATAGCATCCATTGTTTTACAGATACATTGCAGTTCTTAAACATAGGAAATTGTAAATGCTCTTGTATATGATTAACCCCTTCCTGACATCCGACGTACTATCCCGTCCATGGGACCCGGGCCCCTATGCCCATGGACGGGATAGTACGTCTACCGCGATCAGCGGCGCCCACGTGGTGAGCGCCGCTGATCGCGGCCGGGTGTCAGCTGATTATCACAGCTGACACCCGGCACAATGTGTCAGGGGCGGTCACGGACCGCCCCCGACACGTTAACACCTTGCACACCGCGATCAAACATGATTGCGGTGTACCGGGGGTTAAGGGGAAGCATCGGCAGGGAGGGGGCTCCCTCCGTGCTTCCCTGAGCCCCCCACAGCAGAGCAATGTGCAGTTCTGCTGTGGGGGGCTCCTTTCCTGCAGGCCCCCGAATCCAAGATGGCGACGGGGGCCTTCGGGGGCCTGCAGGAAACTGGCTTCCTCAGTGCCTGCAAAGCGCAGGCATGAGGAAGCCTTCTGCACTGCCTGTGACAGATCGCTGATCTGTCACAGTGATCTGTGATGTGACAGATCAGCGATCTGTCACAGGACAGTGATGTCCCACCTGGGACTATTTAATAAAGTTAAAAAAAAAATAAAAAAAAGTGTTAAAATAATTAGAAAAAAAAAATATTCCCCCAAATAAATCCATTTTTTGGAAATAAAAAAAAAAACAATAAAAGTACACATATTAGGTATCGCCGTGTCCGTAACGACCCGCTCTATAAAACTGTCCCATTAGTTAACCCCTTTAGCGAACCCCTTAAAAAATAAAAATAAAAAACGAAGCAAAAAATAATGATTAGTTATCATACCGCCAAACAAAAAGTGTAATAACGCGCGATCAAAAAGACGCATATAAATATCCTTGGTACCGCTGAAAACGTCATCTTGTCCCGCAAAAAACGAGCCACCACACAGCATCATCAGCGAAAAAATAAAAAAGTTATAGCTCGCAGAATAAAGCGATGCAAAAATAATTATTTTTTATATAAAATAGTTTTCATTGCATAAAACCGACAAAACATAAAAAACGACCTAAATGAGGTATCGCTGTAACCGTACTGACCCGAAGAATAAAACCGCTTTATCAATTTTACCGCACGCAGAATGGTGTAAACGCACCCCCCCAAAAGAAATTCATGAAACGCTGGTTTTTGTTCATTCTGCGTCCCAAAAATCGGAATAAAAAGTGATCAAAAAATGTCACGTGCCCTAAAATGGTACCAATAAAAACGTCAACTCGTCCCGCAAAAAATAAGACCTCACATGACTCGGTGGATCAAAATACGGAAAAATTATAGCTCTCAATATGAGGTGATGCAAAAACTATTTTTACAATAAAAAATGTCTTTTAGCGTGCGACAGCTGCCAAATATAAAAACCGCCATAAATAGTAAATCAAACCCCCCGTTATCACCCCCTTAGTTAGGGAAAAATAATAAAATAAAAAAATGTATTTATTTCCATTTTTCCATTAGGGTTAGGGTTAGGGTAGGGTTAGGGTTAGGGTTAGGGCTAGGGCTAGGGTTAGGGTTAGGGCTGAGATTAGGGTTAGGGGTGTGTTGGGGTTCGGGTTGGAGTTAGAATTGGGGGTTTCCACTGTTTGGGCACATCAGGAGCTCTCCAAATGAAACATGGCGTCTGATCTCAATTCCAGCCAATTCTGAGTTGAAAAAGTCAAATGGTGCTCCTTCCCTTCCAAGCTCTGCCATGCGCCCAAACAGTGTTTTATCCCCACATGTAGGGTATCAGCCTACTCAGGACAAATTGCAACACAATTTTTGGGGTCCAATTTCTCCTGTTACCCTTAGGAAAATAAAAAATTGGGGGCAAAAATATCATTTTTGTGGAAAAAAATGATTTTTTTATTTTCACGTCCGAGCGTTATAAACTTCTGTGAAGCACTTGGGGGTTCAAAGTGCTCACCACACATCTAGATAAGTTCAGTGGGGGGTCTAGTGTCCAAAATGGGGTCACTTGTGGGGAGTTTCAATAGTTTAGGTACATCAGGGGCTCTCCAAACGCACATGACACCCGCAGACCATTCCATCAAAGTCTGCATTCCAAAACGTCACTGCTTCCCTTCTGAGCCCCGACGTGTGTCCATACAGTAGTTTTCTCCCACATATGGGGTGTCAGCGTACTCATGACAAATTGGACAACAACTTTTGGGGTCCAATTTCTCCTGCTACCCTTGGGAAAATGAAAAAAATTGGGGACTAATTGATCATGTTTGTGGAAAAAATACGATTTTTTTATTTTCATACCCGGGCATTATAAACTTCTGTGAAGCCCTTGGGGGTTCAAAGTGCTCACCACACATCTAGATAAGTTCCTTAGGGGGTCTCATTTCCAAAATGGGGTCATTTGTGGGGGGTTTCCACTGTTTAGGTACATTAGGGGCTCTCCAAAGGCAACATGACACCCGCAGAACATTCCCTCAAAGTCTGCATTCCAAAACGTCACTACTTCCCTTCCGAGCCCCGACGTGTGTCCATACAGTAGTTTTCTCCCACATATGGGGCGTCAGCGTACTCAGGACAAATTGGACAACAACTTTTGGGGTTCAATTTCTCCTGTTACCCTTGGGAAAATAAAAAAATTGGGGACTAATTGATCATGTTTGTGGAAAAAATACTATTTTTTTTTTTTCATGCCCGGGCATTATAAACTTCTGTGAAGCACTGGGGGGGGTTCAAAGTGCTCACCACACATCTAGATAAGTTCCTTGGGGGGCCTAGTTTACAAAATGGTGTCATTTGTGGGGGTTTCCACTGTTTAGGTACATCAGGGGTTTTCCAACCGCGACATGGTGTCCGATCTCAATTCCAGCCAAAAACGTCAAATGGCGCTGCTTCCCTTCCGAGCTCTGCCATGCGCCTAAATAGTGGTTTACCCCCACATGTGGGGTATCAGCGTACTCAGGACAAATTGCACAATAACTTTTAAGGTCCTGTTACCCTTGGAAAAATAAGAATTGAGGGTGAAAAGATCATTTTTGTGGAAAAATATGATTTTTTAATTGTACGGCTTTATGTTATAAACTTCTGTGAAGCCCTTGGGGTTTCAAAGTTCTCACCACACATCTAGATAAGTTCCTTAGGGGGTCTAGTTTCCAAAATGGTGTCATTTGTGGGGGGTTTCCACTGTTTTGGTACATCAGGGGTTTTCCAATCGCGACATGGTGTCCGATCTCAATTCCAGCCAAAAACGTCAAATGGCGCTGCTTCCCTTCCGAGCTCTGCCATGGGCCTAAATAGTGGTTTACCCCCACATGTGGGGTATCAGCGTACTCAGGACAAATTGCACAATAACTTTTAGGGTCCTGTTACCCTTGGGAAAATAAAAATTGGGGTGAAAAGATCATTTTTGTGGCAAAAATATGATTTTTTAATTGTACCGCTGTACGTTATAAACTTCTGTAAAGCCCTTGTGGGTTCAAAGTTCTCACCACATATCTAGATAAGTTCCTTGGGGGGTCTAGTTTCCAAAATGGGGTCACTTGTAGGGAGTTTCCACTGTTTAGGTACATCAGGGACTCTCCAAACGTGACATGGCGTCCGATCTGAATTCCAGCCAATTTTGCATTGAAAAAGGCAAACGACGCTCCTTCCATTCTGAGCTCTGCTATGCGCTGAAACAGTCGTTCCCCCCCACATATCAGGTATCAGCGTACTCAGGACAAATTGCACAATAACTTTTGCAGTCCAATTTCTCCTGTTACCCTTGGTAAAATAAAAAAAATTGAACCTGAAGTATTTTTTTTGTGAAAGACAGTTAGATGTTCATTTTTTTTTTTAAATATTCAAAAAAATTCCTGTGACGCACCTAAAGGGTTAATAAACTTCTTGAATGTGGTTTTGAGCACCTTAAGGGGTGCAGTTTTTAGAATGGTGTCACTTTTGGGTATTTTCTATCATATAGACCCCTCAAAGTGGCTTCAAATGTGATGTGGTCCTAAAAATAAAATGGTGTTGTAAAAATGAGAAATCGCTGGTCAACTTTTAACCCTTATAACTTCCTAACAAAAAAAAATTTTGGTTCCAAAATTGTGCTGATGTAAATTAAACATGTGGGAAATGTTAGTTATCAAGTTTTTTGTGTGCCGTATCTCTGTGATTTAAGGGCATAAAAATTCAAAGTTGGAAAATTGCAAAATTTTCGCCAAATTTCCATTTTTCTCACAAATAAACGCAAGTTATTTGAATGAAATTTTACCACTAACATGAAGTACAATATGTCAATATGGAAGCGTTCCAGAGTTATGACCTCATAAAGGTACAGTGGTCAGAATTGTAAAAATTGGCCCGGTCATGAACGTGCAAACCACCCTTGGGGGTGAAGGGGTTAATAGCTGCTGTTGTAAAAAATATTGAGTTTGCTGGATGAAACATTAAACTTTTGAAAAAATTCAAAAGAAGATCTAGTTTGTCAATGTAATAAATTTTAATGTAGGATTTTTAATTTTCTTATGCAGATATTTTTAAGTGGTGGATATCATTTGCTAACAGCTGACATACAGAAAGCATGGATCCACATACAACAAGGAGGATTACTTGTTGACATTCCTGGCATGAACCGATTAACACAAAGGTACGGTCTAACATGAATACATCCAGAATTACATAATCCTTAAATTATCACTTGAAGTATATATTTCACATTTCATATAAAAAAGTAAAAATACACCATTCAAAATGTTTTTTAGTTTTTTATACATTTAAAATATGCGGATGTATGAAAATGTAATATTGATTCAAACTGTATATAGATAAAGGTGTTATTATTTCAATGGTGTTTACCTAAGTGTTCATTTGGCAAATATTAGTCATTCCCTAATGTTGTTTTTGGACAGGAAAAGTTTACCTCTGGCACACCTCTCATTTACTGTAGATCTAATTTTCTGCTCATATTTTAATAGGGACAAGAATTGTAATAAAATTTATTGGGTCTTTTTGCAACATAATGCAATTTAAAACTTTAAAAGGTTATCGAGTACCTGGACAACGTCTTTTTAAATAATGTACTCCCCTTCATAAAATAAAAATAGCCTATACTCAGCTCCTGTGCCGATCCAGTGATCGGTCTCCTGGGGCTTGCTGCAGGGCTCTCATAACTTAACAATGTCATGCGAGCCCTGGAGACTAGACACCAACATCTATGGAACCAGAGATGTGTATAAGGTGTGTTAAGAATATTGGGATATAATTTCATACTAGTCGACTGTATCATATTCAATCCAAGATTATAGACCTCTTTCAAAGTTGAAGCTGAGACAGAACACCTGGCTCAGCAGGCGGTACAGCTTCAAAAAGCTACAAAGTGGAAAAACTAACACCCTCAGCAGCCTAGCTGGTACAAAGACATTCCTGGGGGGATGAGGGTTTGTTTTGGATTTTTATAAGTTTTTTTGGTTTGACATCTTTGAGTTCAACCTTTTTACTGCTTTATTTTTCTTGTTGTCTAAAACTGAAACTTAATTACATTTGTAATTCCAGTAGGAATACTGCTTATTGCGCTGTGCCTTGCAACAGGAAAAAAATAAATTATTAAGGTAAACTAATTACTACTTTTATGTGCAGGCAAGTCCGTGAACTGTCTCCAAGGCTCCAAGGTATGTAATGTCTCTTGCAAATAATGAAGCACAATGTTCTCCTGTTTTCAGTGTCATAACTTATAAACAGAAACTTTCATATATGACACTTTAGTCTGATATATACAGTAAATGTCTAGACTTTGTTTATTGTGTTATTTATTGCTAGAAACTTACTAAATGAAATTAATTGGTGTTTCCTTGCTGTCACTCCTTCCAAGTGTGAAACTCCCAGAGCAGCTTTTTCCCTAAGCTTAAAGGCCCCGTTACACATAATGATGTCCCAGTGATCCCAACAACGATCCGACATGCATGGGATCGTTGGGACATCGTTAGGCTGATCGCTGGTGAGCTGTCACATAAACAGCCCCTCCAGCGATCAGGACCAGCGAACAAGCTGGTTTCCAATGTAAACAGCAGGTATCTAAGAGCCGCGCGTGCGCTGGTATCTAGGGTAAACAGCGGGTATCCAAGAGCCGCGCGGCTCTTAGTACCCGATGTTTACTTTGGAAACCAGCGTCCAGCGTCGCTGATAGCTGGTCTCTCGCTGCCACACGCAGCGATGCGTGCTGGCCAGCGGGAGACCAACGATCAAAAAATGGCCAAGGACGATCAGCGATACCCGGCCAGGGGGGCTGGTCACTGATCCCACGTCACACACAGCGATATCGCTGGAGAGATCGCTGATGCGTCACAAAATCAGGGATCTCACTGTGTATGATGGGGCCCTAACATGTTAGCCTCAGTTTTCCCCAGCATGTTTTCTGGTTTCACACAGTGTCGTTGATAAAATGCTGAAATGCTTCATCTTTTTTTTTTTCTTTTGCTAGGTGTTCCACTGAACTTTGTAATGCAATATGAAAAGTGCTATATGCATTAGGTTATGTTCACTTGTTGCTTTTTTGCTGTGTTTTTATGCAGCCAAAACCTGATCTCTTGGCAGCTTAAAAGCTACAGCCAAAGTACAGCTTTTGCTGCCTTTTTTGCTGTTGTTCATGCTGCTTTTTTCAGGATCCCAAAGTTCAGCTTTTCTTCTACCTTACGAACATGAACAATACAAGATGTAGGCCACCAATACAAGACATATATAAAACCATAAAAAAGGACAATTTGATAAAATTAAGGGGAAAACTTTTTTTATGTATGAAAAAATGACTATTCTGAACAAAAAAACTGGTTTCGTGTATGAAGCGCAGCCACGAACTAAGGTTACTTGAGTTCATGAAAAAATACACAAGTGCAAGTGTAAAAACAGCAGGGAGAAGTTGAGTTGGTATGACAGTGTTTACTTCCCACATTGGCAGAGCAGTTAATTGGTAGGGCATTGTTTACTTTTACACATTGGTAGGGCAATAAGATGGTAGTCCATTGTTTACTTTCACTCACATACTGGTAGGGTGTGAAATAAATACATAGTAATGGTATATGTAAATAACATAAGGGTACTTAGTGAACACTATTTTGATCAATACCAAAAACTAGTTTTGCCAATATTGTTACACTATTATTCCAATGTAATGTTAAGAACAATTTTGCAATATGGATAGATTAGTGTTATTTATGTAAAAAAAAATAACATAAACTTAGGACAATAAAATATGTTTTTAATTATGCATTATTTTTTTTCTATACAGGCACATTGGTCACTGATAATTTAAAAAAAATCTTGCCTTTTGGTGTAAAAAATATTGTGCTGAAGATCATACCAAAGAACAATTCTGATAATTTAAATGCAAGTACACAAGTCCTTTGAATTAGACATTTTATAAACAGAGTCTAGAATCTTATTCCGTGTTTCCTTGTTAATGTTTTTCTGTACAATCCTTTTTTTCACTAGATTTTTTTAAAAGAATTTGATCCAACTGACTTACTGCTGACATTGTCTGTGTGTTCTGGTGATGTGAAGTTTTGTTCCAAAAACAGTGTTTTGAAACCAGTTTTACTAGAACAAGTAAGAAAAAATGAAGCTATAAACAAAGCGGAAAGTTTTATTCTACTGAAGTTCAATGGTAAGCTGTTCCAATTAAAAAAAAAAATGTGAATATTAATGTATTGTATTTTTGAATGACATTGCTATCAGTTTTTGTACAAAAATAAAGTATCAATTACATTTTTTAAAGATTTGTACAAATATTTAAGTTAATATCCGCTCTCAAAGCGCCATATTTAGCACCGAATTTTGAACCTAATTTAAGAAAAAATTAGTATTTAAAGAGGGCCTTTCACCAGTTTTAACATGTTAAACTGGTCACATAATAAAAATTACGATACGATACACTTTATTGATCCCGAGGTAAATTATGGTATTACAGCAGCGTTACAAACAGCAGCGTTACAAACAGCTGTTTTTACAGCATTACAAACAGCATTACATAAAGTAATTCCTAGACACAGATCTTTCACATGACTAACCACTAGAGTTGAGCAAAACGGGTCGGTCAATTTAAAAAATCGCCGACTTTCGCCAAAGTCGGGTTTCATGAAACGAAACACGACCATAGCGTGAGGTCGGCCATGATGTTGGCGACCCGCGCGCAAAAGTTGCGTTTCAAATGATGCTTCCAGCGCATTTTTTCAGCCAATGATGGAGGACGCACACTGTGGGCAACGTGATGACATAGGCAGCGGCCACCACCATCTTAGAGTAGGGCATTGAAGTGATTGGCTGACTTTGTGTGGCGTCACAGTGGGTATAAAAGGCTGTGACTGCCGACCGCCATCTTACTTCTGCCGATCTTAGCATAGGGAGAGGTGCTGCTGCTGATTCTGAATAGGGAGAGCATTAGGCAGGGAAGAAGAAAAAAAAAACTGCTTCTGCTGATAGCGCTTTTCACTGTACAGTTAGTGTGCAGTGAAAGGGGAGGATTTTTGCTTTTGTGCAGCAGCGCTGGTGGTGATTAGGCTGCATTGTAAGGCTAGCTGCATTGCTGTGTGCACACTGGTGTTCAAACTGCTTTTTTCAAAGCACTCCAACTTTTATTATTTTGTCCTGGTGAGTTACTGAGTGTTCATTTTTTTACAGACCGTATAGCGGTGTACGCTCCTCAAACACTACCGTGTACCGGCTGGTATCACGGACAAATAGAAGCTATCTGGGTGTGACTCTGGAAGAAAAAGCCGAGGAGTTTGTCCATTTTTCCAGACCTTCACCTTAGAGTGCTGTCCGCTTTTCAAACAGTTTTGTATATCTGCTGTTTGACTACGGTGAAAACTAGACAGAGACAGCGTGTGTCAGTCCCTATATAAATAGGCGGAGATTGACAATTTTACATACAGACACCGTATAGCGGTGTACGCTCCTCACACACTACCGTGTACCGCCTTGTATCACGGATAAATAGAAGCTATCTGGGTGTGACTCTGGAAGAAAAAGCTGAGGAGTTTTTCCATTTTTCCAGACCTACACCTTAGAGTGCTGTTCGCTTTTCAAACAGTTTCATATATCTGCTGTTTGATTACCGTGAAAACTAGACAGAGACAGCGTGTGTCAGTCCCTATACAAATAGACGGAGATTGACAATTTTCCATGCAGACACCGTATAGAGCTGTCTGATTCTCAAACAGTATTGTATATCTGCCGTTTGCATTACAGTAACATCTATACAGAGTCAACATGTGTGTGACACTCCTTAAATACATATACGGAGATTATTAGTTACACAAAAAACGTATACAGCTGTACACTTCTGATACAGTTCCGTATATCTGCTTGTTGGATTACGGTCTAATACATACTGTGAGAGTGTCTGTGACTAACAAAATATATACGTAGATTTAATTTTTTTCATACACCTTACACAGCTGGACGCTCCTCATACAGTACCATCTCTGCTGGTATTTTTGGTACATTTCCAAAACATGAGGAAGTATGGTGTAAGAGTCCGCGGACGTGGGCAGGGGGCACAGCTGGTACTGTTGGTGGTGGTTCATCGGTTGGTTCTGGCAAAAGCACAATAGCAGCTACGGCAGGAAGTGTTGAGCCTGCGTCATCGTCTGGCCCAAGAAGGCCTGTAAGGTAGCCTTTTCTTGGAGTAGGAAAACCGCTTTTGAAGCCGGAGCATCAGGAACAGGTTTTGGCGTACACTGTCGAAACAGCCACCAGCTCTATTGCCTCCTCTTCTGAACCTTCGAAATCTGCAAGCACGGAGTCGTCAGTGCAGGGTTCTGGTCAGGAAAAACACCTTTCCTTGTGTCCTTCACCCCCACCAAAAGTTAAGGATGCAGCAGCCCACACTTCAGATTACTCTATGGAGCTCTTTTCACATACCATGCCTGGGTTATCCAGTTAAATCCAGAATTCCCCAGTCCCAGATGAATCTGACATGGAGTGCACTGATGCACAGCCACTGCTAGATGATTCTGCTGGTACATCGACCCAGAGCACTACATTGCCCTCGCAGTCTATTGAGCCAGAATCTGACCCTGATGAAACTCAGGTGCCCTTTCCCGCATACTATACCACCTTACACGGTGACACAGAGGAAGGTGCAGATGATATTGAAGAGGAGGTGATGGAAGACCCAGTTCTTGACCCGGATTGGCATTCATTGGGGTGGAGGGTGGCGCTGGCAATAGCTCAGATAAGGAGAATGATCCACAGCAGGCATTGACATTGCAGCAGCGGTTATCTGGCAGGCCCGTAGCTGTCTAAAAACGTGGACCAAAAACTAAAAAAGTTGCAGGACAGCATGGCCAGATGGTCAACTTAGCACAGCGTGCAAGCCCAGAAGATGTATACCATAGTAGAAAGAGTGCAGTGTGGCACTTCTTTGTCCAAAATCCTACTGATGAGGCAAAGGTTACCTGTAAGAAGTGCGGAAGGACCTTTAGCCGAAGTAAACAACTCAATTTGAATACCAGTTGCATGCTTAGACATTTAACCAGCATGCACTTGCAAGCGTGGACAGACTACAAAACCTCAGGTAGCACGTGTGCACCTGCTCCAACTCAAGGTAGCCAGCAACGCTCCATCGCTTCCCCCACTGTAAGACCACTGCCACCATTAAGCACACCACCAGCACTAAATGTGGAGGTGTCGTCGCATGGCCAAAGCACTCGGAATCACAATGGTTTTGCAACACAACACTGAATCTAGGCAATCACCATCAATACCATCACCAACCCCCTCTCACTCCGTCCGGTCCACCGCTACTTCCCCCATATGCAGCTCTTCAGTCCAGCTCACCCTACCACTCTGAGTAAGACAAGAAAGTACTCATAGTCTCATCCGCGTACACTTTGTTTGAACGCCTACATTGCCAAATTAATCTCATTAGAGATGATGCCCTACCGTTTGGTTGAAAGTGAAGCCTTCCACGACCTCATGGCCTATGCTGTCCCATGCTATGACCTACCCAGTCGGCACTTCTTTTCTCGAAAAACCATCCCTGCCCTCCAGCGGCATGTGAAAGATCGCATTTTCCATGCACTAAAACAGTCAGTGAGTGTAAAGGTGCACCTCACAACAGATGCATGGACCAGTAGGCATGGCCAGGGCCGTTACGTGTCCATCACTGCGCACTGGGTTAATGTGGTGGATGCAGGCTCCACTGGGGACAGCGGCAGTGGAACAGTGCTGCCTAGCAGCCCACGGTATAGGAAACAGTTGGTTGTAGGCTTTCGCTCCTCCTCCTTCGTAAGCGAAAGCTCGTCCACAGAGCCCAGTCGCACGAGCACTCCATCCGCAGCTGGCAGTGTTGCACACGAGGTGTCCCACTATCGAACAGCTAGTGGTAAGCATCAGCAGGCTGTGTTAAAGATGATGTCTTTGGGCGACAACAGACACTCCGCGGAGGTACTGGCCGACTACTTGCAGCGACAAACTGAGTCATGGCTAGTCTACATCTTGAGGCAGGCAAGGTAGTCAGTGATAACGGCCATAATTTTGTGGCAGCCATAGCCCGTGCAAAACTCATACACATACCTTGCCTGGCTCACACTTTGAACGTGGTGGTGCAGTGCTTCCTTAATAATTATCCGGAGTTAACATCCCTGCTCCATAAGGTGCGAAGACTCTGCTCGCACATCCGTCGCTCGGCCGTACACTCCAGTCATATGCTTAAGCTGCAGCGATTGCTCCGCCTCCCCAAGCACCGCCTAATCATAGACGTTGCAACAAGGTGGAACTCCACCCTGCACATGGTTGAGAGGCTGTGTGAACAGAGGCAGGCTATAATGCATTTGTGGGAGGATACATGGGCAGGCAGTTTGAGGGAAAACATGGAATTATCGGGTGTGCAGTGGTCAAAGTTGAAAGACCTCTGTAAAGTCCTTCAGTGTTTCGAGGAATGCACACAGCTGGTAAGCGCAGACGACACCATCATAAGCATGGGCATCCCACTTATGCATCTGCTCATGCAAAGTTTGGTGCACATTAAGGATCAGGCGTCTGCAGTGGAGGAGGGAAGCCTTGATGACAGTCAGCCATTGTCTGGTCAGGGAACTGTCCTGGACGAGGAGGAGGAAGAGGAGGAGAAGGAGGATGAGGGGGATGATTATTTTGGGCAGGAGGATGCTTCTCATGTGGCAAGAGAAAATGTTGGCGTTCCAAGGTCAGGTACAGTGTTTGTGCATGACTGTAGGGATATGGATTTGCCAGAAAGTGCTCCTCCACCCACCACTGGCAGTGCATCATTGACGCCTGGAACATTGGCCCACATGTGCGATTATGCCTTGCAGATCCTAAAAAGGGACCCCCGCATTTCCAAAATGATGAGAGATGACGACTACTGGCTGGCCAGCATCCTCGATCCACACTACAAAGGCAAATTACACAACATCATGCCACAGGAGAACCTAGAGATAATATTGGCTAACAAACAAGCAACTCTGGTAAACAGGTTGTTTGAGGCTTTCCCAGCACACAGCAGCGGTGCTGTTTCTCCCACGAGCCGTAGTGGGCACAATGGAAGAGGTGTTCGTGGTGCCACAGCCGAAGTAGCGTTGGAGACAGGGGTTTAATGACCATGTTGTGGAATGATTTCTCAAGTGCCACTCACACGACTGCTAATACTGCATCGATTAAAAGTGACAGGAGACAGCAGTTGTCAACTATGGTTGCAAACTACTTCTCCTCCCATATCGATGTTCTCCCTCACAAGTCATTCCCCTTTGACTATTGGGCCTCTAAACTGGACGCCTGGCCTGAATTGGCACAGTATGCCTTACAGGAGCTCGCTTGCCCTGCTGCTAGTGTGTTATCTGAAAGAGTCTTCAGTGCTGCTGGATCAGTCATGACAGAAAAAAGGACCTGTCTGTCTACCCAAAATGTTGATGATCTAATCTTCATTAAAATGAACCATGCATGGGTTGCAAAGGATTTTGTCCCACCTTCCCCTGATGACACATAGGTTCCCAGAAAACTGCCTCGCTTTTGTCCTCCTCTTCCTTGGACTTGCCCAATTCCACCCTTTGCAGCAGCTAAATGTCCAGCCAACACATCAACTTATGCCATTTTTTAAACCTCCCTAAGTGGGCTGCCCACCCCCCCAATGGCTGGAGTCAACAACTGGTACACCCGCGCAAGTGCCGTTGCTCTGAACAGATGGATGGGCCCACAGATGGCTGACGGCACTGACACAGGGCCCCTCATAGTACAATACAGTGTCTCTGACGGTGGGGGGGCCCACTCGCCGTCAGACACACCAGTGTACTATGAGGGGCCCTGTGCCAGTACCATTGACCACGAGTGTGCCCCCCTGCTTGGTCATGGCCACAGCACTTGCAAGTTGCAATACTTACCTCTCACTGCTTCACCACTGTGTAATCTGGGCAGTTAAATTCTTCACAGGGACGGCAACTAGAAATTTAGTGTATTGATCGATGATGGTTAAGATGTAGCTATGGCCTGTCCTGCTGGCCTCTACCTTCAGATGATCAATGACTACCATTTGAAATGGACGTCAACTTACAAGCGGATGCAGTGGTGCTTTATGATCACCTTTCACAGTTGTGATAGTCACAGACGTGTGACATTCCTGCCACCATTTTTCAATGACTCCTCTCATGCCAATCCAATAGAATTGCCTACAGCCTGTGGCCTCTGTCTTTAGCACTGCAAAATGACCAGACACATCATGATAGGCAGTGAGGACCATGTCTACATCTCTCCCTGTGATCACAGTTTGATGGAGATGAGTAACGGTGATGTGATCCACGATACTGCGATAAAGCAATCCTTTCTTCACAAAGAACCGGTTTCGCTGGCTCCACAGACACAGTAATTGAGGGTCTGCATCGCCTCTGCAACATCTACCGGGAGGTTTTCCCGCGATGAGTAATTCCCAAATTTCTGATAACACTCGAATTTCCGTCTGCACTTGTATCTGTCACGATGCCCGTCCTGTGTGACGCGACCTGCAGGCCGGTAACTAAAACAACAAGACGCGGCACGTGATACAGTCCTGTGTGACGCAGCCCGCAGGCCGGTAACTAAAATAACAAGTCACGGGGAAAGGAGAAACAGTTACAACGGTGGGCCCTGCGATAGGGGAAGGGGACATGGAGAACTCCTGCACTTAGCTGAGTGAGTGTCCCTAACGCTCCTAACGTTCCATATGCCGGTTCCGCATCGGGCGCCGCTCAGGAACCTGTCACCCTAGCACACCCTACACCTATCCCTTGCTAGGGAGCTGGGTGGCGCAGGCACTGGCCCCACCGCTGTACTAATTCACACTAAGGAAAAACACAAACAGGGAAACACCACTTAGCTTTACTCTGTTGCACTTGCTCCTGGCAACAAAGTCCAAAACCAGAATGCAGCTCTCCTCTTGAATAGCTGCCACCAAGCTCTGTCAGAGCGACAAGGTAATCCCCTCTGACTCCTTCCACACCAGGGCTAAGACAGTGCTGCAAGGAACGCTCTCCAGCTCCTTCCTCCACCAAGGATGGTTGAAATGAACACTATCACCAACGCTGATTGCAACACCTGTGACTCTTTTATAGCAGAGCTAGCAATCACACCTGCATTATAAACATGTGCACTCAACTAAAGAAACAGAGTGCAATGACGCTCACCACCACCGGGGGGGCAAATTTAGGACAAAAGACACCACAGTGCAATAATCCTAATGACCACCGGGGGCAAAAACCAAACCTAAGCACAGAAAAAAAGGTTACCTGTGCTTTATATCAGTCCTGATCCAGCATGGATCATGACAGTATCCATGTAGTTCCCAGTAACGGAGAGTCTGGACTGGCTTACAGAGATTGAAATATATACGAAGATTACGAAGATTTAAAAGTACCACAACACTGTATACTGTTGTACGCTTTGACTACCTTTCCCTTTTTCTACTTGTTAAATTCTGGTGTAATACATACTGAGCCTGTGAGTGTCTGTGTCTGACTCCGGAAGTATAGATGAAAATTTACAATTACCCCTAGACTGGATACACCTGGTATGTGCTGATACAGTACCTTTGTTCCAAATTTTGTATTACGGTATCATTCATAGTGAGTGAGCGTGTGTGAGCATGTGTGGTTTACGCCTTCTATATATACAGTGAATTGGAGATACCAATTTTTACCCTATACTCGATACAGCTTGTATCTTGTTATACAGTACCTTTGTTCGACATTTAGTATTACGGTCAAATCAATACATGGTAAGCGTCTGAGACTGACTATGGGACTATGTTAATGGAGATTTCAATTGTACCCTATAATATATATACTTGCTATCTTGTTATCCAGTACCTTTTTAACAACATTTTTTATTATTTTCAAACCCAGACTGAGTGAGCGACTGAATGTGACTCCGGAAATATATACAGAGATTTCAAATTTGCCCAACACTGTATACAGGTGTACGCTTGTGTTACATTACCCATTTACAGCTTTTCATATTCTTGTGTAATCCATACTGGGCCTGAGAGCGTTTGTGTCTGCCTCCTGAAATGTATGCGGAGATTCAGAATGTTTACACTATACTATAAATACCTTGTATCTGGTGATACTGTACCCTTTTTCAACTTATTTTATTGGGTAATCCATACTGAGCCTGTGAGTGTCTGTGCATGACTCATGAAATATATACGGAGATTTACTGTTATGCCTAGACTGTATAGAGCTGTATGCTTCTGATACAGTACCATATATCTGCTGGTATTTTGGGTCAATTTTCTAAATCATGAGGAAGTATGGTGGAAGAGGATGCAGACGTGGACGTGGGGGGCCAACTGGTACTGATGGTAGTGGTGCATCTGCTGGTAGTGCCAAAAACACAGTAGCAGCTAAAGCAGGAGGTGTTGAGCATGCGTCATGGTGTAGCTCTGGAAGGCCTGTAAGGCTCCATTTTATGGGAGTAGGTAGACTGCTTTTAAAGCCGGAGCATCAGGAACTGTTTTTGGCTTGCATTGCTGAAACAGCCTACAGCTCTATCGCCTCCTCTTCTGAAGTTTAAAAAAATGCAAGCACTGAGTTGTAAGTGCAGGCTTCTGGTCAGGAGCAACCACTTTCCTTGTGTCCTTCACCCACACCAAAAGTGAAGGATGCGGCAGCACACACTTCAGATTTCTCCATGGAGCTCTTTTCACATACCATGCCTGGGTTAATTAAAAATGGGGCCCAGCATATACTGGAGCATTCAAAATGGGGGACATCTGACACTGGAGCATCATCCATGTGGCCCATCATATACTGGAGCATTCTAAATGGGGAAGATCAGACACTGGAGCAGCATCTATGGGGCCCATCATATACTGGAGCATTCCAAATGGGGGACATCTGACACTGGAGCATCATCCATGAGGCCCATCATATACTGGAGCATTCCAAATGGGACAGCTCAGACACTGGAGCAGCATCTATGGGGCACATGATACACTGGAGCATTAGAAATGGGGCCCATTATATATGGAGCATTATTTGGGCCCATAACACACTGGAGCATCGTCCATGGGGACCATCATATACTGTAGCATTATGTGGAGCTCAACATATACTGTATGGAACATTATATGTGACCACTTATTCTGTATGGAGAAATATATGGGGCTCGTTATTCTGTATAGCGTGCAATGTGGTGGCCATAATACTGTATGGAGTAATACACTGTCCTTTTTTTGAGCTATTGTAGAATTTAAAATAGATCAGTCATGTCATGTAAGCAGGAAGTATTTGTCATTGTACTATACCTATATTTCTGTGCCGTATCGGAGCATCATGAGTTGTGGTATGTGTTAAAGGGGCGCTCTTTAGCCCAGGGCACACGAAAACCTGGAGCCAGCCCTACCCCCCCACAACTTTAGCCAAATAACCCCCAGTTTTCAATGCGTAACTATTATTATGAAGTAAATTAAGGTTGACAAACTTCAGTAATAAGAATTAATGCTTTTGGCATTGAAATGGGCACTGTAGGTGTGTTTCCTGTCCTCCACTCCCTGCCGACTTTGCTTCCCCATTGACTTGCATTGGGTTTCGTGTTTCAGTCGGCCTCCGACTTTTCCCTATAGTTGGCCGATTTCGTTAGACCCGACTTTTGAGAAAGTTGGGTTTCATGAAACCTGACTCGACCCTAAAAAAGGCAAAGTCGCTCATCTCTACTAACCACATAAAGTAACAAACAAATTTCTGTAAGTGCAGGTACTTACAGTGGGGCAAATAAGTATTTAGTCAGTCAGCAATAGTGCAAGTTCCACCACTTAAAAAGATGAGAGGCGTCTGTAATTTACATCATCGGTAGACCTCAACTATGGGAGACAAACTGAGAAAAAAAAATCCAGAAAATCACATTGTCTGTTTTTTTTTCATTTTATTTGCATATTATGGTGGAAAATAAGTATTTGGTCAGAAACAAAATTTCATCTCAATACTTTGTGATATATCCTTTGTTGGCAATGACAGAGGTCAAACGTTTTCTGTAAGTCTTCACAAGGTTGCCACACACTGTTGTTGGTATGTTGGCCCATTCCTCCATGCAGATCTCCTCTAGAGCAGTGATGTTTTTGGCTTTTCGCTTGGCAACACAGACTTTCAACTCCCTCCAAAGGTTTTCTATAGGGTTGAGATCTGGAGACTGGCTAGGCCACTCCAGGACCTTGAAATGCTTCTTACGAAGCCACTCCTTCGTTGCCCTGGCGGTGTGCTTTGGATCATTGTCATGTTGAAAGACCCAGCCACGTTTCATCATCAATGTCCTTGCAGATGGAAGGAGGTTTGCACTCAAAATCTCACGATACATGGCCCCATTCATTCTTTCATGTACCCGGATCAGTCGTCCTGGCCCCTTTGCAGAGAAACAGCCCCAAAGCATGATGTTTCCACCACCATGCTTTACAGTAGGTATGGTGTTTGATGGATGCAACTCAGTATTCTTTTTCCTCCAAACACGACAAGTTGTGTTTGTACCAAACAGTTCCAGTTTGGTTTCATCAGACCATAGGACATTCTCCCAAAACTCCTCTGGATCATCCAAATGCTCTCTAGCAAACTTCAGACGGGCCCGGACATGTACAGGCTTAAGCAGTGGGACACGTCTGGCACTGCAGGATCTGAGTCCATGGTGGCGTAGTGTGTTACTTATGGTAGGCCTTGTTACATTGGTCCCAGCTCTCTGCAGTTCATTCACTAGGTCCCCCCGCGTGGTTCTGGGATTTTTGCTCACCGTTCTTGTGATCATTCTGACCCCACGGGGTGGGATTTTGCGTGGAGCACCAGATCGAGGGAGATTATCAGTGGTCTTGTATGTCTTCCGTTTTCTAATTATTGCTCCCACAGTTGATTTCTTCACTCCAAGCTGGTTGGCTATTGCAGATTCAGTCTTCCCAGCCTGGTGCAGGGCTACAATTTTGTTTCTGGTGTCCTTTGACAGCTCTTTGGTCTTCACCATAGTGGAGTTTGGAGTCAGACTGTTTGAGGGTGTGCACAGGTGTCTTTTTATACTGATAACAAGTTTAAACAGGTGCCATTACTACAGGTAATGAGTGGAGGAAAGAGGAGACTCTTAAAGAAGAAGTTACAGGTCTGTGAGAGCCAGAAATCTTGATTGCTTGTTTCTGACCAAATACTTATTTTCCACCATAATATGCAAATAAAATGAAAAAAAAACAGACAATGTGATTTTCTGGATTTTTTTTTCTCAGTTTGTCTCCCATAGTTGAGGTCTACCTATGATGTAAATTACAGACGCCTCTCATCTTTTTAAGTGGTGGAACTTGCACTATTGCTGACTGACTAAATACTTTTTTGCCCCACTGTAAATCTTATATCTCTGATCATTGCTAGGACTGCAGAGCTGATTAAAACATCTCTTTTTTCTAATTTCTTATCTCCATAAAGTTTAGATTGTAATTTATTCATCAACCAAAGATTCATCTTTGGGGTTGTGTACTTTTTCCCCTTCAAGATGTTGCCCTATCGAGAGCAGGAAGTATTAAGCAAAGAAAAATCGAGCAAGCTATCTCTGTGTGAGACATGTAATGACACAGTCTCGCTCTCCTCCGTTATCTCTGAAACTACTATGTAGAGTAGAGCTATGTGTCATTACAAACAACACTTGCAGCTTTCATCTCACAGTAAGTGAGTGTTGCCGGAGAGAAGTAAAGCAGAGATGACAATGCTCTGAGATGAAAGCTGCAATATGTGTTTGTAATTATTTATAGCTTTGTTCTTCTCCCTTTCTTCACACTGAGTGCTGTGATTTGGAAGTTGCAATCGATGTTTGACACTTAGCTCTGCTCCCGTCCACACGAAGTAGGAGCAGAGATCACTGAGGAGAGCATGGCTGTGTGTCATTACATGTCTCACACTGAGAAAGTCAGGTGCAAGCTTCTCTAGTGCCTGGATGTTTTTTGCCTCTGCATGACACCTCCTTCTTATGATTGGGCCCACCTCTAGAAACAAATCTTAGCTAACACCCAATTGATTGAATGGAAAATTGGAAACTAAACTTTACAAGATAATAAAAACACAAAAAAAACAACACAAAACTACGATTTATTCAGCTGTGCTGCCATTATTTTATGATGTGGCCAGTTTTACATGCAAAAACTTTTGAAAGTTCCTCATTAGGGTTTTAAACTTTGCTAGAAAGGGAATCTGTCAGTAGTATCAACACTCCTAGTCAAAAAAAGTAGAATAAAATGATACCTTGATATTTGCAATCAAATGTCTTATTCCATATAAATCTACATTTTTCTTAATATGTAAATGAGGTGTTAAGATTAAGATCTATGGTCCAGACAAAGATCTCCTAGATAATCTGACTATAGAGCCTATTTTAAATAAAAGGGTGCATTACTAGTGTGAGACATGTTATGACTGACAATTATATATAAAAATTCAGTCAACACAACTCCTAGAGAGCATAGATAGAACCAGTTAACTTAATAACATAAAGGTCCGTGCAAGGAAGAGGGTGACACTCACCGTCCTTTAAAATCCGATATTTAATGAAATATCATTAAAACATGCACGGCCAGGAAGCTACATGTGGAAAATGTGGATGATGGCCGTTTTGCGCTACATGCGCTTCTACGGGTCTTGGAGGGGAAAGGAAGTGACGAGATCCATTTACCTGAAACAGGTAAAGCCCCTCCCTGTCTACCTCACATCACAGGTGAATAGTAATCACTCGCCTGACAACTACAAAACATCTGCAAAATTACATCTTGTTAAAATATAGACAAAACATAACATGAAAACCATTACTACTATGCTGTATAATTATTGAAAAACAGACATATCTATTTTGTCATTAAAGCCTGATGCTTCTGTAAGGGGATCAGGACTTTGCCCCTTTAAATGTTGATTCTATTATTTACATGTACATAATTGCCATATTTGTATGCGATGTGTATATAACTGCGATATATTGCTTTGTGTCGTATTTTTGTGTCTTTGTACTATATGCTGCTCAGCTATCACGTAACATTAGAAGCAGAAGCCCAGCCATTCCTGGAAAGAGTAGGAGTATAAAGAAAGAAGAGAAGAGAAGAGTTAAGAGCACAGTATACGCAGCAACGTAGGGAAGAATTTACAGAAGAAGTTTGGGTACAGAAGACGTTTGGGTACAGAAGAAGTTAGAGTGGGCCACCGTGAAAGTGCGCAGGCAGGATAACCATTGAAGGGGTGGACGACCCAGTAGATAGTGTTTCCGTGTCTAGGCTGAAGTCGGTTCTGGGGAGATATGTTGAAGTGGCGTTTTCACCAGGCTCCTCGTCCTGGCAAAATATCACATAAACAACATATTTGGTTCTACAGTAGATAAAGTCTCGTACCTGATGGAAAATAGGTCAAATTTTTACAGTGCGCCCTGCCAAATGAAAGGCGCAAAAAGAACAGTATCCACATTTAATATTCCCTTTGGGGTACCTGCTTAACCAGTCCTTCCTTGTACTTTGCATGCGATTATGCACCAGGATATCTCTCAAATTGGTACTGCATCGCAAGTAATTAATGGACCCCTAATTACCACATCCAACAATTCGGAGTCTCGTTCTAAGATGTGCCAATCCTATCTTATGACAGATCGAATGTGTCCATTCATAGGACCATATTTAAAACAAAACATAAATCCCTTTTCTTTATTAACTCTCCTTGCATTAAACTCTGTGCCCCGATTGTCCCATGTAAACTTACCAGCCTTATCTAAAGCTGTATCCAAAATGTTTGGGGTAACCCCTATTTTTAAGTCTTTCATACAGATCCAAGGATTGCTTCTTAAAGCCACTAGGATGACTATTGATTCTTTTTAATATCAAAAATTGACTATATGGCAATAACTGATTTGTATAATTAGGGTGGGCACTATCAAAATGTAACAAAGAGTTAGTAGGGGATGGTTTTCGGTATATATCTCTGTATTGAGGACCCTTTGCTCTATCCATAATCTGACATCCAGGAATTCCAATGACAATCCCCCAAAATTAGAAGTGAATTTCATGTTCATGGTGTTGGAAAGATTCAGGAGCTCCACAAAACTCTGGAATGCATCCTGAGTTCCATCCCACACCATGAAGATGCCGTCCACATATCTAATATACAACTTGATGTGCTTCAGATAACAATTCTGTAGAGTATAGGTATACCTCTCTTCAAATACTACTAGAAATAGATTTGCGAAGGTGCATGCTACCGATGTGTCCATTGCGGTCCCCATACATTGGAGGTACCACGTATCCAAGAATTTAAGCGCATTATGTTTCAATACAAAAATTATCCCTTTATATACAAAATCCACATGCTTGTCCATACCTCTCAGGACTTCCCTTACCGCATTGACCCCATCATCTTGTGGAATTCTAGTATACAGACTATCTATATAGAGACCAAGGGGAAACCTTCTTGCCAGGTAAAATCATAGATTTCAAAAAATCTTTTGTATCCTTTATATACGATGGGATATCACATAGCAAAGGGCGGAGTAGCCAATCTATATACTGGGATAGGGGCTCAGTGACACTGCGTGTCTTAGCAGTGGGCCAGAACAGGAAAGGATAGATGTGGCGTCTCATCACCTGGGCCAATGCTTTTAGGGCAGAAGTTGGCTGGACTAAGGAGATGAAGGGAGTTGGATCTTCAACGAGATCAGTACAGACGGACCGGAAGCTTCACCAAGGGCCACCAAACATAGTGACTGATGAATTCATGTCTGGGGCAAAACAGGCTGAAGAAAATGTCATTATAGCGAGGTCAGGCCAGGAAGGAACTGGGAAACAGTCTAAAGCGGTCCGTTCCGGGCGTGTACTGCACAGAAGTGACAATGAGCAAGGGAAGGATGAGGAAGTAAGCAAATGTTATGATGTACCAACTGTGGATGTAACAAGCGAAATTCTAAGTAAAGAAAGTGTTAAAGTTGTCTCGGACTGTGTCTCCATTGATGGGGGTCACCTAGAAGAGGGACCGTTATGGCCTGGGAAGTGCCCGGGTGAAGCTGAATCTGGAGATGCAGGTACGCCGAGGAGAAGAGTATTGTTTCATGTAGGGGAAGGACTGGACACAGCTGCTACAGTAATACAGGTCACCACAATAGTCCTGTCCCTCCCTTGCATTTATTCTGCTGCTTTTTCCTCCTACCCCCTCTGTGCATTCTGCACCTAAAGGGGGTAATGCATGTTCAGACAGCCTTGTGTGAGAGGGTGTAGAGGGGCGTGATAGAGTTAAACTGTCTTCGTTTTTGCTAAAGTCCGAATCTGTTGACAGTCTCTTCTAAATTTCCTATTTCTTGCGCTTCTAGTCCTGGTGGGTTTTTACTTTCTCTGAGTTTATTTGAACTTATTCCAGGAAAAGATGTGTCCCGAATCAAAGTTCCCTTTATTGCGGACAAATTTATCGTGTTTTCTTTGTTTGACTTCATTCTGAATGGGTACCAATTTGCTCTCTAATTTTTTGTTAACTAGAGACCACTGGTTCTCCGTGAGTCTGGATTTTAATTCCTCCTTAGTTCTCTCTAATTCACCATTCACCTCATCATAGTTCATTAACTTATATTTCAAAACTAGTTGCAATAAATCTTGAACATTTCAGGAAAATCTTCTCCCATTCAGAAGCAAATTGCTTATTGTCTTTGAAATGCGATATATCCTTAAATACCCTAAGACCACAAGGTACCCTCCCACAGTCAACATAAGATTTCAACGAATTATTAGTCCAGAAGAGGTTAGCTTTAGTGATGGGCGAGTAGCATCGTTGCTCGGGTGTCACCGAGCGTGCTCGGGTGATCTCCGAGTATTTTGGCGTGCTCGGAGATTTAGTTTTCGTTGCCTCAGCTGCATGATTTGCGACTTGTAAACAGGCTGAATACATGTGGAAATTCCCTAACAAACAGGCATTCCACACATGTATTCAAGCTGTCTAGCAGTCGCAAATCATGCAGCTCAGACGAGGAAATCTAAATCTCCTAGCATGCCAAAATACTCAGAGACCACCCGAGCAACGAGTATACTCGCTCATCACTAGTTAGCTTCTCTTTCAGCAAGGTTGAACAGTTTAAATTCTGGCATCTTAGTACTTAATGATTGTATTTCGTCATGTTGTTCACATTCTAAAAAATAAGAATCCACATTCTCCTGTCCTACCTGTAATCCATTGGATAACGGCAATGCCTCTGGCTCCATTATGGTATTCAGGAGTCACAATCCACAGTGTGAAGTAGGGGTTAACAGGTGATATTTGCAGCATGTCCAATCAAGCAGCAATCTATAAAAACCCATACACAGAAAACAATCCGCACCGCTGCCGCACCTGAACCTAAACGTGCTACTAACAGTCCCATAGCGCCGTCGGCATTCATGCCTGGTGTGAGGGATCTCACAGGGGAAGGGGGGTGTCGACTTTGCTCACCTCGAGGGAGGGGAGAGAAGAACCCGCAGGGATCGGCTCTTTGGCACCACCACTTGCTCCAGGTCAGTCAGGGAACTGCACTGAGGGCAGATAGTCGCTGGAAAGGCATTACTTATAGGTACGAGTTAGTGAGGCACTCCCAGTGAGGGGGATATATATCACCAGTCCAGGCTTGGGATATATATTTAAACCTCCCGGCCGTCACTGCCAGAGTTCCTCACTAAAACAATACGGTATTCTGCCACCAGTTCCTCGTTGGACATAAGCCCCATCCAACAACAGGCTTATTTTGGGTCTGAAATCAACCCGGGTAGCATACAATTGATCAATCAAGCGTGCGGATGTGGGGATTCATGAATCGAGATAAAAGAGCAGCCCAAGATTAATTTTACATTTAATCGCCAAAAGGTGCACTAGAAATATACAGGTATATATTTACAAGAACAATATACAGGTATACAGTCACAAGTGTAGTACAAGGATAGGGTATAGGTAGGTTGCAATTACCATGTTATATAGCATGTGACCACAGGGATGTGCTAATGGATCACAGGTCCAAGTCTTAGTTACAGGCTTTCCTGGCTGCGTCAGCTAACATACCTTCCTGCCATCAGAAAACTAAGCTCAAAATGAGCAGCTGTCTCTTATCTCCTAGGCTGTCCCCTCCCATGGGCTTGTGCAGCCTCTCTCCTCCCACATCTGAAAGTGTGATTTTCTGTCCAGAAATGTGGAGGTTCATAACTTTCTGCCTGAAGTTCTGAATGAAATGGCATTAATGCCACTGGATGCTACTGGATTTTATCTGTGCATGCTGTATGTAATTCCTGTTAGCTATGCTTTATAACTCCATAATACAGGGTTCTGGAGGTGGTTAAATAATATGGACGCATGGGGAAAGGAATGCCGATTCAGATTATATGTTCGACTAGTCTCAGAGGTATTGCATTCTGTTATTATAGGTCATTTTCCAGATTCAATACCTCAGAGCCTGCTGTGACTTGTTATAAGCGCTGTCTCCATGTGCTTCAGTCATACACAAAGGGAGCCAGCTGGCTTCAGCTGCAGATGAGTTCTCACCCTTGCGCTAATTGGTGGGGACCTGAGCTTCAAAGAGTTTCTTCCTAGCTCTTTTAATTAAAGCAAATCATTGCATTGCCTTTTATGGCCTGGGGGACGCAAGGGTGAGGGCACATTCCAGGAGTGGATGGAGATGTCCTATAATCCAAAATGGATTCTCCCTCGTCCCTCACACCTGGACCTTCGGGTGCCCACCCAGAAAAAAACAAAGCCAATGGTCCATGCAAAAGAAAGGAAGAGGGTGGCACTCACTGTCCTGTAAAATCCAATATTCATTGAAACATCATTAAAACATCCACGGCAGGGGAGCTACATGTGAAACATGTGGACAATGGCTGTTTCACGCTACATACGCTTCTGCGGGTCCGGGAGGAGAAAAGAAGTGACGAGGTCCATTGGTCCAATACTTACTTACAGTGCCTGTAAGTATAATTCTGTGCCAGTTTAAGGCACTTATGCAAACAGCAAAGCTGTGTGTATGGATCCTGTGCACCAACACAAGGAGCTCTTACAGGTTTATATTATGGACCAGTAGTTGCTTATTTAGTAAATGTATGTTTGCTTTTGTTACAAACCATATTTTCTGCTAAAAGAAAAATGTTTTTAAGGGAAAATAACGTCAGAATATGACATGTATTAGGCCATGTAATGATTTAAAAGGAAATAAACAAATGTACAATATGGCCAATAGATTATTAAGGTTTGTAATATAGAATCTACACTTATTAGTCACCTGTCCTGGCTCCAGTGATGGTCCCCCTGTATTCGTTTTCCAGCAGTCAGGTCTTGTGATTGTTGGGATACCATGGTAATGTGCTGTAAACCTCTCGTGTTATGATGTTAAGACTTTTCATGCTGGCACAGGTCGTTGCACACTGCCTGAGTATTCAGGTAATATACATGCTGCTACCACATGCTTATACTCTGTCTAGCTACAAGACAAACCCAGCTCTGCTTTCACTGGGCTGTGCTATTCCAAGGTGCCTGTTTTCCAAGTTGGCTGTGCTGTTCCAAGGTGCTGCCTGCACACTAAGCTGTGTTATACTAAAATGCAGAAGATTAGACCAGGAGAGTAGAGCTGTGTTATTGCATCTCATGCACTGAGAAGCCTAAGATATGGTGGCGGCATGATTTTATGATTGGTCAGCATTATACAGGGAGAAAAAGTACACACCATCAATGAAAACTAGCTAATAAAACACACTTCGATTTAACACAAGTTAAAACAATAGGTGCCAAATACTTTGAATATATCTTTGCCACGTAGAGGATAAAGAAAAAAATGTTTTGTTCTACTCTGCAGCACATCATGAGTCCAGTTCAAAATGAAAAATTTAGAAAAAGTCCTATTTAATATATATATACATTCTGTACTGGATTTTTATCCTTTTAGCATGCTGAATATTCATTAATTTTTGTACTGGTTTATTGATTAAACATATCCATACTTTATTTTTTTTTATTGTGAACATTTTTGTCCTTGAAAATAAAAAGTTTGAAAATGAAAAAACAAACCATCCTTGCTGTCTGCTAAGTGGCACTGTAAACACTACCCTAATATACTGTATGTACTATATGCAACGGTTTCTCTAGAGTAAATAACATAAAAAGTATGTAATGCCAGTCGCTTGGGAATTATTTTACATACATTGTTTATTTCATAGTTGACTTAAACCACTGAAGTTATTGGTATTGCATGAGTTATCAAAATGTGAATTTTGCCTGATATATATATATATATATATATATATATATATATATATATCGATGGGTAGAGATGCGTATGCAGTTTTAGCAATTCTCCAAATGATGCAGTGAGTCAACATGTGTTCCATCATGAGTAAAATGCATAGTGACACCTCACCTGACCTGTAAGCAACCAGATGATGATATGAAACTCCTCTGACATTAAAATTAAATGGTTTTCAAGCTTTCAGCTCTACGGCAATCAGAATCAGCATGAACAGTCAGTATAAATATGAATCCATTAGATTACATTTGCATACATAAGTGTTCAATTTTTTACAGCCTTAAGGAAATTAATTTTCTTATTTATATTGTTTGAGGTTAAAGGATGTTTCAACCTTTTAATTTAGGAGAATATATTATGGAATCTGTGAAAATACATTGGTACTTTATTATCACATCCACATCCTTAACCTCTTAGTGGAACAGCAAGTTTTGGCGTTCGTAATAAATACAATTGTTTTTTCTCAAATCTGGCATTCCTCACTATGTCATAATTCTCGAATGCTTCTACATATCCCAGTGATTCTGAGATTGTGTTTTTCATGACACATTGTGCTTTATGTTAGTGGTAAATTTATGTTTTGCATTTATTAATGGAAGCATCTATATTAGACAAAAATTTAGAAAAATTATCAATTATCAAACTGAATTTTTTTATAATCGTAACCGTTTCGCATGGGCTTCCTCACATGCTGGGGCTGCAGGTACAGCTGATCATATAGGTGGAAGTATGGGTAAGTGGATGCTATCCTTGAAATCATACAGACTTTCCCTACCTCTGCTACTTGCAACCACTTTGTACGTAACCCAGCTTTCCACACTGACTTTCCCTACCTCTACTACTTGCAAACTCTTGGTACATGACCCAGCTTTCCACACTGATTTTCCCTACCTCTGCTACTTGCAGCCACTTGGTACATGTCCCAGCTTTCCGCACTGACTTTCCCTACCTCTACTACTTGCAAACACTTGGTACATAACCCAGCTTTCCACACTGACTTTCCCTACCTCAGCTTCTTGGTATGATTTTCAACTAACCCCTGCTATACCCCCAATGTTATTTATGACCTCCTAGTTTACTCTGCCTTGATCATCCTGCATCTGGCTCACTCTTAATTATCTGACGAAGATGAGCACAGACCACTCCCCTGAGCTCCATACCTGAATGCATTTTCTAACAACTATATTGCAAACAATACATCTGCAAGATGTCAGTCTGCAGAGTGCACCATACAAGTGCATCATAGAAGTGTGGAGCTATGAATAAATCCAGAATTGAATCAGAAGGGAACAGAAGGTACCTGGATATATAGTCACTGTAAGCAATGCTTCTATTTGTTTTCACTCTCACCCCTATAATCCTTCTTTCTACTAACCCCTTTTATCCCTACACCTAGTAAGGAACTGGTTATCTCTCCCTTCATCCTTCCCATCCATCTCACCTCCTCAGAACTGTTCCTCAACATATAATCCTCGGTCTCCATACACAGAAAGACCCCTCATGCCCTCTCTGCTCCCACTCTCTCTGCTCCTCCCCACTGCCGGTGCTATTTCTCCAAATCCTGGTCCTCCTCACCACATCCTCACAGTCATTTCTACCTCCCATCCACGCTCTATCTCAAATTTTCGTAACTTCTCTAACCTTATACCCATTCTCTCAGTCCCACTAACAGGAGCTCTAGGGAACGCTCGCTCTATCTGCAACACTTTCCTATATTCATTACTTTTATATTACTAACAAACTTTCCATCCTCGCTATCACCGAATCCTGGCTCACCCCCTTTGACACAGTTTCTCCAGCTGCACTTTTGTATGGTGGATTCCACCTTCCCCACACTCCCGCACCAGCAGAAAGCATGGCGGAGGAGTTGGTTTTCTCCTGACATATAACTATTCTTTCACCCAAATCCCACTGCCACCCTCTGTTACCCTCCCTTCCTTTGAGGTGCACTCTGTGCCCATCTACTCCCCCACCAACCTCCAACTGGCTGTCATTTACCTCCCCCAGGGCCAGCCACCACCTTCTTCAATCACTTCACACCCTGGCTACTTCATTTCCTCTCTGCTGACATCCCCACTATCAACATGGATGACTTCAACATACCCATTGACACTTCCCTCTCAGCAGTCACTAAACTTTTATTTCACACTTCATCCTTCGTCCTTGCTCAATGATCTTCTGCAGCCACTCACAAAGATTGCCACACACTGTACTTCATCTTCACCCGCCTTTGCTCCCTATCTAACCTCTGTAACTCACCTCTCCCTCTTTCTGACCACAACCTACTTACATTCTCTTGCCTCTCCTCTCCAGGTCCACAATACCCACCCCACAAACTTCCACACCATCGCAGAAATCTTAAACACCTCGATCCACACTCACTCTCTTAATCCCTTCTCCCTCTTACAAACATAAGTTCCCTACACAATGCGGATGCCGCTGCCACTTTATATACCACAACAATAGCTGCAGCGCTCAAAATGGTCACCCGTCTCACACATACCAAAGCTTGCAAAATCAACAGACAACCCTGGCACATCAGCCTGACCAAAGAACTGAGAAGAGCTACCAGGGTTGCTGAGCAGAATGGAAAAGATCCTACTCCAATGAGCACTTCGCATTCAAACAGTCCCTCACTACTTTCAAGGCCACACTCTTCACAGCAAAACAAACCTACCTCTCATCATGTTGTTCTGTCCTCACTAAATGAAGCAGAATTCATGTAGTTTTTACAGGCAGCTAAACAGCTATACCGGGGTCCAATAAGGAGACTCTAGGTTGAATCTGTGCTTTATTGAACGTGATGGTATATTGGCACGGTGAAACTATAAGTAAAACATATATATACACTGAAACAATACAGGGTACATCAGGGATACATATTATAGATAATACATTATGAATCAACATCTGCATTGATAGCTAACCAGGGGGAACTAACTAAGCAGGCTAATGGGACAGGAATTGGATACAAGAAACATAAGTACATACCAGAAATGCTGTCAGAAGGGGAGAAGAGAAATGAGATGCTTCCTGAATGCAGGCAGAAGGAAAATGGTGGACTGGAGGGAAAATGGGGCTGAACTAACCATAATCCTTTGTAAAACATATCCTGTCTGTCTCACAACCTTAAGCATCTATTCAACAGTTTCAATTCTCTCGTCCGTCCCCCACCACCTCCTCCCTCTCCACTCATTTCAGATGAAGACTTTGCCTCAGTCTTCAAGCAGAAGATTGATAACATCAGAGGAAGCTTTGGCCTACAACCCCCACAACCCCTCTTCATAACTACTCAGCCCTCCTCCTCCACAATCAACTTCTCCACCATTACAGAAGATCAACTTTCCTCTCTACTTTCAAGATCACATCTCACCACCTATGCACTTGACCCATCCCACCTCATCCCAAACCTCACCACAGCCTTCTTCCCAATCCTAACCCATCGCTTCAAACTATCACTAACAACTCGTGTTTTCCTGTCATGCTTCAGATAAATGAACGGTTTAATGTGGATATAACCTGCGCTGCTGAATAATCGTATGTATTAGACATAAAGAAAGGTGGTTTATTCAAAGCATTTCACAGTCTAAGTGACTTCTTCATCAGGAAATACCACACGACTCGCGTGGTATTTCCTGATAAAGTTTTTCTTGTGTATACCTTGAGTGTATTTTTCTATTTATTCATTCATTTCTTATATTATTCTAATAAAGTGTTTCATAAATTTTAATTGTAAATTTAGAATCTTATTTTTTCAATCCATATTTTTGCACTTTAAATCCTTGGGCTGAGTGCAACAGGAGTGTTAGTGAGTCCCCTTCAAATGATTTCACAGATCAAGAAGGGCATTTCAGTGGAGGGGCGGGCATTTTTTTCCCTATTTAATGTCATGATGGCAGCTAGGCCAGCAGCCCTGACGAAGAAGGTCCATGCACCTTCGAAACGCGTTGGCGATTGGCCCCTCGCAGCTACCGTCTTTCCATCCCTAGCTCCCTGTTCTAGGTGATGTCACCCAGACCACGCCCCCTCAGCACTCCGACACTGTCAGCGGCGTCTCCTGGCCGGTACACGCCACGTGCATCAAGACCTTGGTGAGGGCAGGTGGGTGCCATTCAGGGGAGGACGCTCTCTGGTCCCCAGCCTCCCTCCATCTGGTGCAATCATTCCATCCCACATGTCGGTGTGATCCTGTGTGATCACCGGTGTATGGCTCAGATCACATCTTCCTGTTCCAGTGCCCAGGACCTTTCTGTTACCTAAGCACCGTTTTATCCTAAGGTAGGAAGGATTTTATTTACATGCCGCACTCGTTACACCTTTTTCAGCTATCAATCACTGTTAACAGACAGTCTTTACCTGTATAGCAGCAACTTCAGCGCGGTGCACTATTTGTTATATAGGTTAAAGGTCATTTACTAATTATTTTTCATGGCATGGTGTTGTGAATTCACTTTCTGGCCTGCCTCTGGTTGCTAGTGAAGGTAGTGGAGCTGGCTGTATTGACAGTGGAGTCGCGAGTTCTCTTTCTGGGCTCCCTCTGGTGGTTACAGGAGGTAATGGAGCTGATCTAATTGACAGAGGCCTGCCACCTGATAATGAGGACGACGATTGGACATCTGCAGTCTCTGACTGGATTTAAGACAGCCGTCTCCCTCTATCCCTGCTGGTAATTTTTCCTGCCTCCTGAGGTCTTAGTTTCCAGTTCAGTCCCTGCATGCTCAAGCTAAGTGTTCTTTGCTATTGTTCACATTTGATTTGGTTTTGTCTATTCAGTTTTGTGTGGTCAGCCAGCCCCGGCTGGGGCTGTGCTGAATTTCCATCCTTATTTTACTGTTTGTGTCAATTTGTTTTTTGTCCCTTATTAGATTGGCCTCTTTTTGCTCTGCTTTCAGAATATGCCAGAGTGCTGATATAGTGGGAGAAGTCTAGTGACTTCAGAGTTTTTGCTATCAGAAGTGTTGGACATTTTTGCAGGGTTTTTTGCGTGATTGCAGACAGTGTCTTTCCTTTCCTGTCCTTACTAGTTAGTGTGGGCCCCATCGTTTGCTCAGCCTATTTTCCTACCTGTGTTTGTGTTTTCATCTTGTCTCACCGACAATATATGTTTGGGGGCTGTCTATTCCTTTGGGGTCTGCTCTGGGGCAGTTTAGATTTCCCCTTTTCTTGCTTTAGGCTTATTTAGTTCTCCGGCTGTGTTGAGGCATCTAGAATCATCGTAGGCACGCTCCACGGCTACTGCTAGTTGTGTGGATAGGATCAGGGGTCTGCAATCCGCTTAGTTACCAACCTCTCTGGTTTTCTGTAGCTTAGCTTGGTCTTGTTTTCCTCCTCGGTGACCCAATCATAACAAAATCACCAGCCTAAACCGCAGATTCTAGGGTACTCAAAAGCAGAAGAAGATAGTGAAAAAAAAAAAAAAGTGTCCAGAAATTTTTTTTTTTAAATATGTATTTTTTCCTCTTTTTTCTCTGGGGCCGTAGGAGGATTTTTTCTTTAATGGACATTAAGCAATTGTCTGATCGTGTTGAGCAGCTCGCTGCTGAAGTGCGGGGAATTTCCTCCTATCTTGCTCAATCACCTGCTGTTGAACCAAAAACCCCTACTCCTGATGTGTTTTCTGGGGATCGGTCTAAATTTTTTAATTTTAAGAATAATTGTAAATTATTTCATGCCTTGAAGCCTAATTCGTCGGGGAACTCTGTGCAGCAGGTTAAAATTGTCATCTCCTTGCTGCGCGGCGATCCCCAGGATTGGGCTTTTTCTCTGACACCTGGAAATCCTATTCTGACTAATGTGGATGCATTTTTTCAAGCTTTGGGGTTGTTGTATGATGAACCTAATTCTATTGATCAAGCTGAGAAAACCCTATTGGCATTAAACCAGGGTCAGGATTCTGCAGCGTTATACTGTCAAAAATTCCGAAAGTGGTCGGTCCTTACTACATGGAATGATGGTGCCTTAGCAGCTCTCTTTCGGAAGGGTTTATCAGAAACTGTAAAAGATATAATGGTGGGATTTCCTGTTCCCTCTGGTCTTGAAGATTCTATGTCATTAGCCATTCAAGTTGATCGGAGTTAACGTGAACGTAAAACTACACGAGAATCGTTGCCGCCTTTTGAACAAACATCTGAACCCATGCAATGTGATAGGGTTTTGTCTAGGGCGCAATGTCAGGAGTTTAGAAGGCGTAATAAGCTGTGTTTTTTCTGTGGAGACGCCTCTCATACTATTTCTGTCTGCCCTAAATGAGAGAAACGTTTTGAACACACATTTGCTGTGGGCAGTGTACAACCTAAGTTCCTTTTGGCAATTACTCTGATCTGCTCCTTATCCACATTTTCCGCTAAGGCTTTTGTGGATTCAGGAGTAGCTTTGAATCTGATGGATTTGGACTTTGCTAAACGTTGTGGTTTTCCCATGATACCCCTGCGGACACCTATTCCTTTGAGGGGTATTGATGCTACTCCTTTGGTGGAGAATAAACCCCAGTTTTGGACCCAGGTGATAATGCGGGTCGCCCCGGACCACCAAGAAAATTGTAAATTTTGGGTGCTGCATAATTTGCATGATACTATTCTGGGTTTTCCCTGGTTGCAAACTCATAATCCTGTTTTGGATTGGAAATCTGTGTCTGTGGTGAGTTGGGGTTGTCAGTATGTTCTTAGTGACGCTCCTGTTTTCTCCACCTCTCCCTAGTCTCATGATATTCCTGATTATTTGGCTGATTTTTCTGATGTATTTAGTGAGAGTAAGTCTGCGTCTTTGCCTCCTCATAGGAGTTATGACTATGCAATTGAGTTGATGCCCGGGTGTAAATTTCCCAAGGGTCGGCTTTTCAACTTATCGGTACCCGAACATGAGGCTATACGATCTTATATCAAGGAGTCGTTGGAGAAGGGTCATATTAGACCATCCTCTTCACCTTTAGGTGCTGGGTTTTTTTTGTGACCAAGAAAGATGGTTCATTAAGGCCATGTATTGACTATCGTTCCCTTAACAAAATCACGGTTAAATATCAGTACCCGTTACCCCTGATTTATGATTTATTTTCCAGAGTTAAGAGTGCCTGCTGGTTTACCAAGCTTGACCTCAGGGGGCGTATAATCTTATTCGCATCAAGCACGGGGATGAATGGAAGACAGCGTTTAATACTCCGGAGGGACATTTTGAGTACCTGGTGATGCCTTTTGGGCTCACTAATGCCCCTTCTGTCTTCCAATCCTTTATGAATGATATTTTCCGGGACTTTGTCGATAAGTTTTTGATGATCTATCTGGATGATATTTTGATCTTTTCCAGTGATTGGGATTCTCATGTGGAACATGTCCGGACCGTGTTCCGGATTTTGAGGGAAAATTCCCTGTATGTTAAGGGATCGAAATGCCTCTTTGGTGTACAGAGGACTTCATTTTTGGGATTTATTTTTTCTCCGTCGGCTATTGAAATGGACCTGGCCAAGGTACAGGCCATTTATGATTGGGTTCAGCCCACTTCTTTGAAGGCTCTCCAGAAGTTTTTGGGTTTTGCTAATTTCTATCGTAAATTTATAGGTAATTTTTCTGGTATTGTCAAACCACTGACTGATGTAACCAAGAAGGGCGCTGATGTGCTGAATTGGTCTCCAGAGGCTGTCTCGGCATTTCAGGAGCTTAAGCGGAGATTCACTTCTGCTCCAGTTCTATGGCAACCTAATGTCTCACTTCCATTTCAAGTGGAGGTACAGTTGTGGCCAAAAGTATTGACACCCCTGCAATTCTGTCAGATAATACACAGTTTCTTCCTGAAAATGATTGCAAACACAAATTCTTTGGTGTTATGATCTTCATTTAATTTGTCTTAAATGAAAAAACACAAAAAATGAAGCAAAAAGCAAAACATTGATCATTTCACACAAAACTCTAAAAATGGGCTAGACAAAAGTATTGGCACCCTCAGCCTAATACTTGGTTGCACAACCTTTTGCCAAAATAATTGCGACCAATCGCTTCCGGTAACCATCAATGAGTTTCTTACAATGCTCTGCTGGAGTTTTAGACCATTCTTCTTTGGCAAACTGCTCCAGGTCCCTGATATTTGAAGGCTGCCTTCTCCAAACTGCCATTTTTAGATCTCTCCACAGGTGTTCTATGGGATTCAGGTCTGGTCTCATTGCTGGCCACCTTAGAAGTCTCCAGTGCTTTCTCTCAAACCATTTTCTAGTGCTTTTTGAAGTGTGTTTTGGGTCATTGTCCTGCTGGAAGACCCATGACCTCTGAGGGAGACCCAGCTTTCTCACACTGGGCCCTACATTACGCTGCAAAATTTGTTGGTAGTCTTCAGACTTCATAATGCCATGCACACGGTCAAGCAGTCCAGTGCCAGAGGCAGCAAAGCAACCCCAAAACATCAGGGATCCTCCGCCATGTTTGACTGTAGGGACCGTGTTCTTTTCTTTGAATGCTTTTTGTCTCCTGTAAACTCTATGTTGATGCCTTTGCCCAAAAAGCTCTACTTTTGTCTCATCTGACCAGAGAACATTCTTAAAACGTTTTAGGCTTTTTCAGGTAAGTTTTGGCAAACTCCAGCCTGGCTTTTTTATGTCTCGGGGTAAGAAGTGGGGTCTTCCTGGGTCTCCTACCATACAGTCCCTTTTCATTCAGATGCCGATGGATAGTACGGGTTGACACTGTTGTACCCTCGGACCGCAGGGCAGCTTGAACTTGTTTGGATGTTAGTCGAGGTTCTTTATCCAACATCCGCACAATCTTGCGTTGAAATCTCTTGTCAATTTTTCTTTTCCGTCCACATCTAGGGAGGTTAGCCACAGTGCCATGGGCTTTAAACTTCTTGATGACACTGCGCACGGTAGACACAGGAACATTCAGGTCTTTGGAGATGGACTTGTAGCCTTGAGATTGCTCATGCTTCCTCACAATTTGGTTTCTCAAGTCCTCAGACAGTTCTTTGGTCTTCTTTCTTTTCTCCATGCTCAATGTGGTACACACAAGGACACAGGACAGAGGTTGAGTTAACTTTAATCCATGTCAACTGGCTGCAAGTGTGATTTAGTTATTGCCAACACCTGTTAGGTGCCACAGGTAAGTTGCAGGTGCTGTTAATTACACAAATTAGAGAAGCATCACATGATTTTTCGAACAGTGCCAATACTTTTGTCCACCCTCTTTTTTATGTTTGGTGTGGAATTATATCCAATTTGGCTTTAGAACAATTCTTTTTGTGTTTTTTCATTTAAGACAAATTAAATGAAAATAACAATACCAAAGAATTTGTGTTTGCAATCATTTTCAGGAAGAAACTGAGTATTATCTGACAGAATTGCAGGGGTGTCAATACTTTTGGCCACAACGGTAGATGGTTCTGAGATTGGTGCAGGAGCTGTTTTGTCCCAAAAAGATCTGGTGACTTCTAAAATGAATCCCTGTACCTTCTTTTCTTGAAAATTCTTCCCATCTGGTCGTAACTATGACGTGGGGAATCGGGAATTGTTGGCCATGAAATGGGCATTTGAAGAGTGGAGACATTGGTTGGAGGGAGCTAGACATCAAGTTGTGGTCCTCACCGACCACAAGAATTTGATTTATCTTGAATCAGCCAAATGCTTGAATCCTAGACAGGCTAGGTGGGCCTTGTTTTTCATGCATTTTAATTTTGTGGTCTCTTTTCTTCCGGGCACTAAGAATGTTAAGGCGGACGCCATTTCTAGGAGTTTCTTTGCGGATTCTCTTATTGTGACCGAGCCTACTGCCATCCTAGGTGAGGGGGTAGTTCTTTCCGCCATCTCTCCCGATTTGAGACATGCCCTGGAGGAATTTCAGGAGGACAAACCTGAGCGTTGTCCTATGGGAAAATTGTATGTTCTTGACCAGTGGAGGAAGAGAGTGATGTCTGAAATTCATTGCTCCACGTTGGCTGGCCATCCAGGTATTTTTGGTACCAGAGATTTGGTGAGTCGGTCTTTTTGGTGGCCTGCCTTATCTCGTGATGTCAGGAATTTTGTGCAGTCCTGTGGGACTTGTTCTCGGTCTAAACCCTGTTCTCGTTCTAGTGGGTTGTTGATGCCCCTGCCGGTGCCCAAGAAGCAATGGACCCATATCTCAATGGATTTTATTTCTGATCTTCCTGTCTCTAAGAGAATGACTGTTATCTGGGTGATTTGTGATAGATTTTCTAAGATGGTCCATCTTGTACCACTCCCAAAGTTGCCATCTTCTTCAGAGTTGGTGCCCTTGTTTTTACAACAGGTGGTTCGGCTGCATGGGATTCCTGAGAACATTGTGTCGGACAGAGGAGTCCAGGTTGTTTCCAGATTTTGGAAAGCTTTTTGTTCCAATCTGGGAATTCAGTTATCTTTCTCCTCTGCGTTTCATCCTCAGACCAATCGGCAGACTGAGATAACAAACCAGACTTTGGAGTCCTATTTGAGATGTTTTATATCTGCTGATCAGGATGACTGGGTCTCATTTTTGCCCTTGGCCGAATTCGCGCTAAACAATAGAGCTAGTTCTGCCACTTTGATGTCGCCCTTTTTCTGTAACTTTGGGTTTCATCCTCGATTTTCTTCAGGGCAGGTGGAATCTTCGACCTGCCCAAGTGTGGACACTGTGGTAGAGAGAATGCAGCAGGTTTGGGACCAAGTGGTGGATAAGTTGTCCCTCTCTCAGGAAAAAGCCCAGCGGTTTTCCAACTGGCATAGGACCATTGGTCCCCGGTTTAAAGTTGGTGATATGGTTTGGTTATCGTCAAAGAATATTTCTTTGAAGGTTGCATCTCCAAAGTTCAAGCCAAGATTCATTGGACCTTATAAGATTTTGGAGATTCTTAATCCTGTTTCTTTTCGATTGGCTCTTCCAGCTACGTTTAAGATCCATAATGTGTTTCATAAATATCTGTTGAAGAGGTTTGTTGAGCCAGTAGTTCCTATGGCAGCACCTCCTGACCCTGTATTGGTTAAAGGCAATGTGGAATATGAGGTAGAGAAAATAATGTGTTTCATAAATATCTGTTGAAGAGGTTTGTTGAGCCAGTAGTTCCTATGGCAGCACCTCCTGACCCTGTATTGGTTAAAGGCAATGTGGAATATGAGGCAGAGAAAATATTAGATTCTTGTTTGGCTAGACAGAGACTCCAGTACTTGGACAAATGAAAGGATTATGGCCAGGAGAATAATTCTTGGGTCTCTGCTTCTGACATTCATGCCGATAGATTGGTTTGTGCTTTTCACCGGGCCCATCCTGATCAGCCTGGTGGTGTGGATGAGGGTTCGGTGACCCCTCCTCAAGGGGGGGTACTGTTGTGAATTCACTTTCTGGCCTGCCTCTGGTTGGTAGTGAAGGTAGTGGAGCTGGTTGTATTGACAGAGGAGTCACGAGTTCTCTTTCCGGGCTCCCTCTGGTGGTTACAGGAGGTAATGGAGCTGATCTAATTGACAGAGGCCTGCCACCTGATATTGAGGACGACGATTGGACATCTGGAGTCTCTGACTGGATTTAAGACAGCCGTCTCCCTCTATCCCTGCTGGTGATTTTTCCTGCCTCCTGAGGTCTTAGTTTCCAGTTCAGTCCCTGCATGCCCAAGCTAAGTGTTCTTTGCTATTGTTCACATTTGATTTGGTTTTGTCTATTCAGTTTTGTGTGGTCAGCCAGCCCCGGCTGGGGCTGGGCTGAATTTCCATCCTTATTTTACTGTTTGTGTCAGTTTGTTTTTTGTCCCTTATTAGATTGGCCTCTTTTTGCTCTGCTTTCAGAATATGCCAGAGTGCTGATATAGTGGGAGAAGTCTAGTGACTTCAGAGTTTTTGCTATCAGAAGTGTTGGACATTTTTGCAGGGTTTTTTGCGTGATTGCAGACAGTGTCTTTCCTTTCCTGTCCTTTCTAGTTAGTGTGGGCCCCATCGTTTGCTCAGCCTATTTTCCTACCTGTGTTTGTGTTTTCATCTTGTCTCACCGACAATATATGTTTGGGGGCTGTCTATTCCTTTGGGGTCTGCTCTGGGGCAGTTTAGATTTCCCCTTTTCTTGCTTTAGGCTTATTTAGTTCTCCGGCTACTGCTAGTTGTGTGGATAGGATCAGGGGTCTGCAATCCGCTTAGTTACCAACCTCTCTGGTTTTCTGTAGCTTAGCTTGGTCTTGTTTTCTTCTTCGGTGACCCAATCATAACAGCATGGCTAATTTAAGCCCTTTACTGACATCCACTGTACTTGTACGGAGCAAGTCGGTATGGGTTCTATGGAGCAGGCTCACAGGTCGAGCTTTCCCCATACCGGGGAGGTAATTGCTGTGTGTAACAACCAGGACCTGCTTCTAAGGGTGTGTGCACACGCTGCGGATTAGGTGCGGATTCATCCACGCGGATTTTGTAAAATCCGCAGGTGAAACCGCAGGTCAAAAGACCTGCGGTTTTACCTGCGGATTGATCTGCGGTTTTGTCCTGCGGTTTTTCATCTCAATAGAGGAGATGGCAAACCGCAGGAGAATCCGCAGAAAGAATTGACATGTCAATTCTTTCTGCGGATTGAAAACCGCAGATAATCCGCACGGAAAATTCCGCACCGTCTGCACTGCGGTTTTTGATTCCCATAGGGAATCATGGTACTGTACACCGCAGCAGAAACTGCTGCGGGTCCGCAGCGGCCAAAACCGCTGCGGAACCGCAGCAAAATCCGCAGCGTGTGCACACAGCCTAACAGCTGCCACCATTGTTAACCAGTTAAATGCCACTGACAATATGTTCATTGATGCACCTGTGACGTGATCGAAGGGCGCCAATGGGTTGCAGTGACAGCCAGGGGTCTGTTGAAGAGCTACCTACCCATCATTACAGTGCTCCCATGTAACCCAGTATGTGACCAGGCTTCAATGGAGGCCCTGAGTTTTACTATATGCAGCAATACTGTGGAATTGCTCTATATAGTACAAGTGTTACACAAATGCCCAGATAATCACAGGGAAAACTCATATTGAGCAGATCAATTAATCTACTAAAAAAATTACAATATATAGTATTTAAAGTGCAAAGTGAATTTTTTTAGTAGATTAATTGATCTGCTCTGCACTACGCACTTTACAAGTTTTAATAATGATGTAATGAAGTTATTTCTGCTCTTAATTTCACTCATTTTCACTTCAGCCCACTGTTTCTAGTGCACATGTGTGGCTGGGGCTTCCCTTGCTCTTCATGACGCGGACATGGGAGCATACTGCGCAAGCGCCGTCTCCATGACAGCAACCTGAGCGTGTGTTCCGGGCCGCAGAGTGATGAGCCCAGGCTGGGAGACTGCCGACCTCGCATGCGCCATGCATATGGAAGCGGCGCTCACACTATTACTTAGCGCTATGTGGCCAATCATTTTGAAAGTAAATACACACTTAATTAGTGAATCGGAGGCATTGATTGACACTACTTAAGCAGCTCCATCCTTCCCCCAACACACGCCTCCTGATGAAGTAATACACGAAACGTGCGTTGGGGCGAAGGGGAGCAGTGGTGACTGTGCTTTGATGTAAGTACTTCCTGGTCTTAAAAATTGATGAATGTTGCCAAATATATAGCGCCAATATAGAAATAAATCAGTATGTGTATGTTAGGCTGGTGAGCTTCACACATGGCTTTGGCATAGATTGGGGATATTTATCTCTATATGTATACTGTCAACATTGAAACTAATTAGTACTGTATGTGCATGATAAGTGTGGTAACTTCATGCTTTTGTTTGGATTAAACTGTGGATAATCATTTGCATACTTGTCACCCAGCTCCCCGCATTTCATTGCTTATGTAGCCTCTGCTTTTTTAATGTTTAAATTTTTGAATAAAATTCTTTTTTAACTGGATTTATATTCTATGGTGTTGATTTAGTACAAGTGATCAGATGTCCGAAGGTTCAAGACTCTTTAGGGGACTAATAAATACAGTAAAAATGGAAAGTAAACACATGGTTGTAAATCGATTGTAGTACAGTTGGTGGAGAAATCTGCTTTGTGGTTCTTTAATCTCCATTTAATTTTTCTGCTAATTATATTTCAGTGCATAGGGGCCAGACTGTACACAGGGTTTTCTCTTCCTTGTTAGTTTTAACTAAGCAAATGGAGTCACTTCAAACTCCATTTGACCGCTGTTCCAACAGTGTCTAGTCTTTTTAGGAATGCAGAAAACTATGGTTGACAATACTATTGCGCAGCCAGGAAAGAGGATGGATTGTATACCAAATAATTCTATTGGGGATTTTGTTTTTATCCCTTTTTTGCAAATTCAGATGGAAACCTTGACATAAATGCTTACTGTAACCACAGGATAAATATGAACATAGCCTTAGGGCTCATACTCACTTGCGAGAGACTTGCATGACTCTCGTGCGAGTCTCTCGCATGAAAATCTGGCACAGCCACCGGCACTCGGGCCGGATGGGGCGACTGCATAGAAATAGCGCTGAGATCTCGTCTCCTGAGATCTTGGTGCCGAGATCTCCATCTGCGCATGTGCCGTCCCTGGCAGCCATTTTCCCTTAGTCCACTGTATAGGAAACCATGGAACTGCGGGGGCTCTGGTCTTTCACAAAATGTGGGCAGAGCCCCCGCAGCAGCACCGGACATCCGTAGCAGCACCGGACATCCGTAGCAGCACCAGACACCAGCACCACCGGACACCCGCAGCAGTACCGGACACGTGCTGCAGCACCGGATACCCGGTGGGGGGGCGTCTTATAATCCGAAAAATATGGTATATACACTCCTTAAAAAAATAAAGGGAACACTTAAACAACAGAATATGTTCCGATCCATTTTTGGATGTGTCAGATCTGCATTCTCATATTAAACCTTTTGTCCTTTCAGGCCATCGGGGGTTAATATCAGTTTTTCCCCCGGTGGCCGCTGGTGTAATTACATGACTGGTGAATTGGCTGATGTTGGTAGTGACCACTCCCACCTTCCTTTAAAAGGTCACCTGAGGCATCAGCTGGTATTAGTGATATACTTCCTTTTGGATACCAACCGTGGTGAAGACAGGAGCGGGCTGAGTGCAGTGGTGCTTCAGTTGAATGCTGATCTGGTGCCTTACTCAGCTGTTCAGTGCATTGCCGCAGAGAAAGCTAAGTGTTGTTTCTCTTACCTTGTCTGTTATCTTTCCTTGGTGTTATATTAGTGCAGCGGTGGGACCAGTGTCTGCACTTGCCAATTCCCTACTGAGGGATAGGTGTAGGGCAAGTGAGGGCTAAGGTATCCTGCTCGGCGACAGTTTGAAAGAACCTGTATAGGGACGCTAGTAAGAGCAGGGCACATCCTCAGGAGAGTGCAGGAGGTGTCCATTTCCCCGTTCCCTATCGCAGGGCCCACCGTTGTAATTGTGTGTCCCCTTGTTTGTCCAGTTGTTTTGGTGACTGACCAATTGCTGGGTCGTGTCACACAAGGCCGGTCACATATCATGACATTATCACCAACCGTCCCATTTTTTTCTGGTGAGCCATGGCCCAAATGCAGGCCTTTGTCCAACTGATTCAGACCCTCACCGATGAGCTTAAGGTGCTGCGGGGTGAGGTGGTGCAGCAACTGCAGCAGTTGGTGGTGTTCTGGGCCTTGGCTCAGGTGCAGGCTCAACTAGAACCCAAGATATCTCTCCCTAACAGGTTTTCTGGAGGTAGAGATAAATTTCTCTTTTTTCAGGAGGCCTGTAAATTATAGTTCAGACTCCGCCCCCGTTCATCAGGGAGTGAGGAACAGCATGTGGGGATTGTCTCCCTTCTCAAGGGTGATCCCCAATCCTGGGGCTTCTCCCTGCCGACCGAGTCGCCATCTTTACGATCGGTGGATGGGTTTTTTGTGGCTCTGGCGCTGGTGTATGGAGATCCTGATGGTGTCTCCCTGGTGGAAACCTGACTCCGTAAGATCAAGCAGGGGGGCCAGCCTACTGAGGAGTACTGCTCAGAGTTTAGGAGGTGGGCCACTGACGCAGAGAAATGACCCTGCTCTTAGGAGTCATTTTATGCAGGGTCTGTCCCCAAAGTTGCAGGATACTCTTGTGCAGTACGCTGCTCCCAGGTAGTTTGAGGCCGCCATGTCCCTTGCCATCCGGGTGGATAGACGCTTCAGGTTGAGGCATACACCAAATGTGCCCCCTGTAGTCCTTGCTAGGGAAGAGGACACACCGGTGCAGATGGACGAACCCATGAGGGTGGGAGTAGTTGTTTCCCAAACGGGGTTGCCTGCGGTTCGCCATGGTGTGGGGGTATGTTTTTACTGTGGGCAGACTGGTCATTTCATTGGAGTCTGCCCAGCGTGTGCCAAATCATCTGTACCAGCTAAGAAGCCGCGTCCCCCTGGTCGTGTGGAGGGAGGCGACCAGGGAGTGTATATTTCCTCCATTTCTTCCCCTCAGGGTACCCTGTCTGCGGAAGTGGTGCTTGGCGGGGAACTGAGGGTCTACCGGTGCTTGTGGACAGTGGAACAGGAGTCAATCTGGTGGATGCTCACTTTTTCCAGACCCATGGCATGAGGTGTAGGACACTAGCCAAACCCCTAAGCGTCCAGGCCATTGACTCTGTTCCACTTAGCCAAGGAAGGTTGAGCCAAGTCGTGGATAATATACATTTGCATATAGGGACTCATCATGAAGAGTCCCTGTCAAGCTACGTCTTGGGGGAGTGCCAACACCCATCGTTTTAGGCCTCCCTTGGTTGAGAAAACACAACCCGGTGATAGATTCGCGGTCCAGGGAAGTAGTCAGTTGGGGTCAGTCATGTCAGGGCTGCTGCTCGGGGGCTACTGTCTCTGCCGTATTTCTGCAACTGTCCCCTTCTCCAGTAGGGGAAGCTGAGGTGCTGCCGGGGAGTAGGGGCAAGTCTCTACCTTCACCACATGCTAATCCTGGGTCTCGGAGTCCTTTTAGGAGGAGGGGTCAGAGGAGGATGGTGTTTCCTTCTCAGCATGGTGTGAGTGTGATGACACAGGGTGACGCCTCTGTTGTCAGTTCTGTGAAGAGTTCACCATCTTGTGGCAAATGTGTGCGTGACAATAAACTTTCAGATCCGGACCTGTGTGTGAATGAGTACGTATGGTTGTCCACCAAAAATATCCGGTGGAAGTGCGCTGCTGGGGTCTGGAGTTTTCGGGTGATCGGGCCATATCGGGTGTCAGCCATTCTCAGCCCAGGGACTTACCAGCAGGAGTTACCCCCTGTTATGCCCGTACACAACTCATTCCCCAGGTCGGTGCTCTGGAGATTTGTGGCGCCTTTGGAGCATACGTTGTCACCTCCATCAGTCCACATTTGCCATAAACCTGAGAGTCAGGTGACTGCCGAGGTAAACTCTGATGGATTGAGGCCTCCTCATTGTAGGTTGTTTTCTGGTGAGGTGTGGTGTTGAGGGTATAGAGGCTCCTCATTGAAGGAGGGGTACTGTCACGATCCATTTTTGGATGTGTCAGATCTGCATTCTCATATTAAATCTTTTTTCCTTTCAGGCCATCGGGGGTTAATATCAGTTTATCCCCCAGTGGCTGCTGGTGTAATTACATGGCTGGTGAATTGGCTGATGTTGGTGGTGACCACTCCCACCTTCCTTTAAAAGGTTACCTGAGGCATCAGCTGGTGTTGGTGATACACTTCCTTTTGGATACCAACCGTGGTGAAGACAGGAGCGGGCTGAGTGCAGTGGTGCTTCAGTTGAATGCTGATCTGGTGCCTTACTCAGCTGTTCAGTGCATTGCCGCAGAGAAAGCTAAGTGTTGTTTGTCTTACCTTGTCTGTTATCTTTCCTTGGTGTTATATTAGTGCAGCGGTGGGACCATTGTCCGCACTTGCCAATTCCCTACTGAGGGATAGGTGTAGGGCAAGTGAGGGCTAAGGTATCCTGCTCGGCGACAGGTTGAAAGAACCTGTATAGGGACGCTAGTAAGAGCAGGGCACATCCTCAGGAGAGTGCAGGAGGTGTCCATTTCCCCGTTCCCTATCGCAGGGCCCACCGTTGTAATTGTGTCCCCGGTGTCCCCTTGTTTGTCCAGTTGTTTTGGTGACCAACCGATTGTCAGGTCGCGTCACGCAGGGCCAGTCACTTATCGTGACAATATAACTCCAAGTGAATCAAACTTCTGTGAAATCAAACTGTCCACTTAGGAAGCAACACTGATTGACAATCAGTTTCACATAGTAACATAGTAACATAGTTAGTAAGGCCGAAAAAAGACATTAGTCCATCCAGTTCAGCCTATAAAATTCTGTCAGAATAAATCCCCAGATCTACGTCCTTCTAAAGAACCTAACAATAACTGTAAGATACAATATTGTTACGCTCCAGAAAGACATCCAGGCCTCTCTTGAACCCTTCGACTGAGTTCACCATCACCACCTCCTCAGGCAGGGAATTCCAGATTCTCACTGCCCTAACAGTAAAGAATCCTCTTCTACTGTATGTTGGTGGAAAAACCTCTCCAGACGCAGAGAATGCCCCCTTGTGACCGTCACCTTCCTTGGTATAAACAGATCCTCGGAGAGATATTTGTATTGTCCCCTTATATACTTATACATGGTTATTAGATCGTCCCTCAGTCGTCTTTTTTCTAGACTAAATAATCCTAATTTTTCTAATCTCTCTGGGTATTATAGTTCCCCCATCCCCTTTATTAATTTTGTTGCCCTCCTTTGTAACCGCTCTAGTTCCATTATATCCTTCCTGAGCACCGGTGCCCAAAACTGTACACAATACTCCATGTGCGGCCTAACCAGAGATTTGTACAGAGGCAGTATAATGCTATCATCATGTGTATCCAGACCTCTTTTAATGCACCCCATGATCCTGTTTGCCTTGGCAGCCGCTGCCTGGCACTGGCTGCTCCAGGTAAGTTTATCATTAACTAGGATCCCCAAGTCCTCCATGTCAGATTTACCCAGTGGTTTACCGTTCAGTGTGTAATGGTGATATTGATTCCTTCTTCTCATGTGTATAACCTTACATTTATCATTGTTAAACTGCATCTGCCACCTTTCGGCCCAAGTTCCCAACTTATCGAGGTCCATCTATAGCAGAATACTATCTTCTCTTGTATTGACTGCTTTACATAGTTTTGTATCATCTGCAAATATCTATATTTTACTGTGCAAACCTTCTACCAGATCGTTAATAAATATGTTGAAGAGAATAGGTCCCAACACCGACCCCTGCGGTACCCCACTGGTCACAGCGACCCAGTTAGAGAATATACCATTTATAACCACCCTGTCATGATCCCAGTGCAGGTTTTTGAGCTGCACGTCAGGGGTTAATGTCTGGAGTTCAGTGCAGGTTTTGACCTGCACACCTGGGGTTAATGATTGTGGCCTCTTTCTGTTTCTGGGAGAGTTTCTTAAACCCCTGGGAAGCTCCAATCCCTGCCAGTTATACTTTTGCCTTTGGCCGAGTGTGCTGACCTCTGTGTGCCTGTTCGTTTTTATAGCTTGTTTATATGGTTCTGACCCGGCTCTGTTTCCCGTTGTGAGTTTGCCTGTTGATTCTGTACTGTGCTATCCTCTCTGTGTATGCCTCATTGCCTGTGATCTGACTACTCTCTGCTCGCCCCTCTTGTACCTTGCAGCTTTCTCTGTGTATGACTCATTGGCTACGTCCTGACTATCCTCCCTGTCTATGCCCCTTGGAAACTTTGTCTCGCAGTTACCCTGCTAGGAGTTCTCTTGCAGCTCCTAGCTCTCTGGAGTTTAGGCCACGCCCCTAGCAGTCACGTGCTTCGGGTCCTGCGGCTCTGAAGTACGCATCTACTCGGCTGCTGCACGCTCCACAGGTATCTTTGAGCACAGTTTGCTTTACTCAGGACACGTGCACTAGCTCAGTGAGCAAGTTCAGTGCTGTGGTTTTGACACACCCTCTGCTTTCTATCACTAAGCCAGTTACTTACCCATTTACACACATTTTCCCCCAGACCCAGCATTCTCATTTTGTGTACCAACCTCTTGTGTGGCACGGTATCATACGCTTTGGAAAAATCAAGATATGCCACAATTACTGGCCTATAATTTCCAGGTTCACTTTTAGAGCCCTTTTTGAATATTGGTACCACATTTGCTATGCGCCAGTCCTGTGGAACAGACCCCGTCGCTATACAGTCTCTAAATAATGGTTTGTCTATTACATTACTTAGTTCTCTTAGTACTCGAGGATATATGCATCCGGACCCGGAGATTTATCTATTTTAATCTTATTTAGCCGGTTTTGCACCTCTTCTTGGGTTAGATTGGTGACCCTTAATATAGGGTTTTCTTTTGTCTCTCGGCATTTCACCTAGCATTTCATTTTCCACCGTGGAGAAGAAGGTGTTTAATATATTAGCTTTTTCCTCATCATCTACAACCATACTTTCCTCACAATTTTTTAATGGGCCTAATCTTTAACTTTTGATTATTTTACTATTGATATAGTTGAAGAACAGCTTGGGATTAGTTTTACTCTCCTTAGCAATGTGCTTCTCTGTTTCCTTGAAGAACAGCTTGGGATTAGTTTTACTCTCCTTAGCAATGTGCTTCTCTGTTTCCTTTTTGGTAGCTTTAATTATTTTTTTAGATAAAGAATTTTCCTCCTTATAGTTTTTCAGTGCTTCAACGGTGCCATCCTGCTTTAGTAGTTTAAATGCTTTCTTTTTACTATTAATTGCCCCTCTTACTTCTTTGCTTAGCCACATTGGGTTTTTCCTATTTCTTGTCCTTTTTTTCCCACAAGGTATAAACCGCTTACAGTGCCTATTAAGGATGTTCTTAAACATTTCCCATTTATTTTATGTATTCTTATTTCTGAGGACATTGTCCCAGTCAACCAGATTAAGGGCATCTCTAAGCTGGTCAAACTTTGCCTTCCTAAAGTTCAGTGTTTTTGTGATGCCCTGACAAGTCCCCCTAGCGAAAGACAAGTGAAACTGTACAATATTGTGGTCGCTATTTCCTAGATGCCCAACAACCTGCAGATTTGTTATTCTGTCAGGTCTGTTAGACAGTATTAGGTCTAAAAGTGCTGCTCCTCTGGTTGCATTCTGCATTAGCAGAAACCTGTTGCCTTTATAGGTGTTGTGCAAATAGAATTTGCACACATGCTGTTGTGCAAATGGAATAGACAACAGATGGAAATTATTGGCAATTATCAAGACACCCTCAATAAAAGAGTGGTTCTGAAGGTGGGGACCACAGACCACATCTCAGTACCAATGCTTTCTGGCTGATGTTTTGGTCACTTTTGAATGTTGGTTGTGCTTTCACACTCGTGGTAGCATGATACGGACTTTACAACCCACACAAGTGGCTCAGGTAGTGCAGCTCATCCAGGATGGCACATCAATGCGAGCTGTGGCAAGAATGTTTGATGTATCTGTCCATGTAGTGTCCAGAGGCTGGACTGTTGTGAGTTCATTTTCCCCTTCACCATTGAGGTCTGATGAACTCCCTCTTCTGGTGAAGGAAGGTAGTGAGGCTGATTACCAAGCACCTGGGCAGGATGATGATGACTGGGTGACGGGAATTACTGACTGGATATAAGGCAGCTGACGCCCTTCTGTCTTGCTGGTGATCTCTCTGTGGGATTCTAGGAGACCAGTCTGATTCCTGCTCCTCAAAAGCTAAGTTTTCTGCTCTACTTTTGCATTTGTGTTTTGGTTTTGTTTTGCATTGTTTTCCTTGATTTCTGCCATTCCCTGCTGGGGTGAGCTGAATTCCTTTTTGCTCTGTCTTCAGAAAATACCTGAGTACTGATATAGTCTTTTTGAAGCCTAGCGTCTTCAGGGCTTTTTTCCCTGGCTCTTGTTTTGATAGGGTTTTGGCGGATTACAGACAGCAGCTTTTCTATCCTGTCCTCTCTAGTTAGCTTGGGCCCCATCATTTGCTCAGCCTATCTTTCTATCTATGTGAGTGTTTTTTCATCTTGCTTCACGTCATTATATGTTGGGGGCTGCCTATTGCTTTGGTGTCTGTTCTGGGGCAGTTTAGATTTCCCTTTCTGTCTTTAGGCTATGTAGTTCTCCGGCTGTGATCGAGGGGTCTAGGGCACCGTAGGAACCCCCCACGGCTACTGCTAGTTGTTGTTGATAGGTTCAGGGGTCTGCAATCCGATAGCTGCCAACTTCTCTGGTTTTCTGGACTTAGCTAGTATTTCTGTTTTTGCCTCCTATGGTGACTCATTCATAACAGAATCACCAGCCATACCGCAGATCCTAGGGTAGTCAATAGCAGGAAAGAATTGTAAAAAAAAAGAAGAAAAAAAAAAAGGTGTGTATATTTTTTCCTCTATCTCTGAGGCCGTAGGGGGAATTTTTTTTCTCTCAATGGAGATAAAGCAATTGTCTGATCGTGTGGAGCAGCTCGCTGCGGAAGTGCGGGGAATTTCCACCTACCTTGCTCATTCACATGCCCCTGAACCAAAGATCCCTACTCCTGATGTGTTTTTTGGGGATCGGTCTAAATTTTTGAATTTCAAAAATAATTGTAAATTATTTTTTGCCTTGAAGCCTAACTCGTCAGGGAGCTCTGCGTAGCAGGTTAAAATTGTCATCTCTTTGCTGCGTGGCGATCCCCAGGATTGGGCGTTTTCTTTGAAACCAGATGATCCTATTCTGACTAATGTGAACGCATTTTTTCAAGCCTTGGAGTTGTTGTATGACGAACCTAATGCTATTGATCAGGCTGAAAAGACCCTGTTGGCATTGAGCCAGGGTCGAGATTCTGCAGAATTGTACTGTCAAAAATTCCAAAAGTGGGCGGTCCTTACTACCTGGAATGATAATGCCTTGGCAGCTCTCTTTCGGAAGGGTTTGTCAGAAGCCGTAAAAGATACTATGGTGGGATTTCCTGTTCCCTCTGGTCTTGACGATTCTATGTCATTAGCCATTCAGGTTGATCGGCGTTTACGTGAACGCAGGACTGCACGAGAGGTGTTGCCACCTGTTAAACAAATGTCTGGACCTATACAATGTGATAGAGTTTTGTCCAGGGAGCAACGTCAGGAGTTCAGAAGGCATAATAAGCTGTGTTTTTTTGTGTGGAGATGCCTCGCATATTATTTCTGTCTGTCCTAAATGAGAGAAACGTTTTGCACACACGTTTTCTGTGGGTGGTGTTCAACCTAAGTTTCTTCTGGCAATTACTCTGATCTTCTCCCTGTCCACATTTTCCGCCAAGGCTTTTGTGGATTCGGGAGCAGCCCTGAACCTAATGGACTTGGATTTTGCTAAACCTTGTGGATTTCCGATGACACCTCTGCGGATGCCTATCCCTTTGAGGGGGATTGATGCTACTCCTTTGGCGAAAAATAAACCTCAGTTTTGGACCCAGGTGGCAATGCGGGTCGCCCCAGACCATCAAGAAAATTGCAGATTTTTGGTGTTGCTTAATTTGCATGATACCATTGTTCCGGGGTTTCCCTGGTTGCAAATTCATAATCCAGTTTTGGATTGGAAATCTGTGTCTGTGGTGAGTTGGGGTTGTCGGTGTGCCCTTACTGAGGCTCCATTTTTTTCCACCTCTCCTCAGTCGCATGATGTTCCTGACTATTTCGCGGATTTTTATGATGTATTTAGTGAGAATGAGTCTGCATCTTTGCCTCCTCATAGGAGTTATGACTGTGCAATTGAACTGAGCCCGGGGTGTAAATTTCCCAAGGGTCGGCTCTTCAATTTATCTGTACCCGAGCACGAGGCTATGCGATCCTACATTAAGGAGGCGTTGGAGAAGGGTTATATTAGACCATCCTCTTCACCCTTAGGTGCTGGGTTTTTTTTCGTGGCCAAAAAGGATGGTTCATTAAGGCCTTGTATTGATTATCGTGTCCTCAACAAAATTACTATTAAATATCAGTATCCGTTACCCCTGATTTCGGATCTATTCTCCAGAGTTAAAGGTGCTTGCTGGATTACCAAGCTTGACCTCAGGGGGCGTATAATTTTATCCGCATTAAGCATGGGCATGAATGGAAGACGGGGTTTAATACTCCGGAGGGACATTTTGAGTACCTGGTGATGCCTTTTGGGCTCACTAATGCCCCTTCTGTCTTCCAGTGCTTCATGAACGATATTTTCCGAGACTTTGTGGATAAATTTTGATTATCTATCTGGATGATATTTTGATCTTCTCCAAGGATTGGGATTCTCATGTGGAACATGTTCGGACTGTGTTCCGGATCTTGAGGGAGAATTCACTGTATGTCAAAGGATCGAAATGCTTTTTTGGGGTACAGAGGATTTCATTTTTGGGATTTATTTTGTCTCCGTCAACTATTGAAATGGACCCGGCCAAGGTACATGCCATTTATGATTGGGTTCAGCCCACTTCTTTGAAGGCCCTCCAGAAGTTTTTGGGTTTTGCTAATTTTTATCGGAAATTTATAGCAAAATTTTCTAGTATTGCCAAGCCATTGACTGATCTGACAAAGAAGGGTGCTGATGTGTTGAATTGGTCTCCGGAGGCTGTTTCTTCCTTTCAGGAGCTGAAGCGAAGATTCACTTCTGCCCCGGTTTTGTGGCAACCTGATGTCTCACTCCCGTTCCAGGTAGAGGTGGACGCTTCTGAGATTGGTGCAGGAGCTGTTTTGTCCCAAAAGGATCCTGTAACATCTAAAATGAATCCCTGTGCTTTCTTTTCCCGAAAGTTCTCTCCATCTGAACGTAACTATGATGTGGGGAATCGGGAACTGTTAGCCATGAAATGGGCATTTGAGGAGTGGAGACATTGGTTGGAGGGAGCTAAACATCAAGTCGTGGTCCTCACTGGCCACAAGTATTTGATTTACCTGGAGTCGGCCAAACGCTTGAACCCTAGACAGGCTAGGTGGGCCTTGTTTTTTTACACGTTTTGATTTTGTTGTCTCTTATCTTCCTGGCACTAAGAATGTCAAGGCTGACGCTCTCTCTAGGAGCTTCTTTGCTGATTCTCCTGTGGTGACCAAGCCTGCTACCATCTTAGGCGAAGGGGTAGTGCTTTCTGCCATCTCGTCCGATTTGAGACGTGCTCTGGAAGAGTTCCAGGAGGACAAACCTGAGCGTTGTCCCAGTGGAAAGTTGTATGTTCCTGACCAGTGGAAGAAGAGAGTGATGTCTGAAGTTCATTGCTCTGCATTGGCTGGTCATCCAGGTATTTTTGGTACTAGAGATCTGGTGAGTCAGTCTTTTTGGTGGCCCGCCTTGTCTCGTGATGTCAGGAATTTTGTGCAGTCCTGTGGGACTTGCTCCCGGTCTAAACCTTGTTCTCGCTCTAGTGAGTTGTTGATGCCTTTGCCGGTTCCCAGGAGGCCATAGACCCATATTTCAATGGATTTCATCTCTGATATGCCTGTCTCTCAGAGAATGACTGTTATTTGGGTGATTTGTGATAGGTTCTCTAAGATGGTTCATCTTGTACCACTCCCTAAGTTGCCATCTTCCTCTGAGTTGGTGCCCCTGTTTTTGCAACAGGTGGTTCGCTTGCACAGGATTCCTGAGAACATTGTATCTGACAGAGGAGTTCAGTTTGTCTAGATTTTGGAGGACTTTCTGTTCCAAGCTGGGAATTCAGTTGTCCTTCTCCTCTGCTTTTCACCCTCAGACCAATGGGCATACGGAGAGAACAAACCAGACCTTGGAGTCGTATTTGAGATGTTTTATTTCCGCTGATCAGGATGATTGGGTTTCATTTTTGCCCTTGGCTGAAATTGCTTTAAATAATAGAGCTAGTTCTGCCACTTTGATGTCACCTTTTTTTTGTAACTTTGGCTTTCATCCTTGATTTTCTTCAGGGCAGGTGGAGCCTTCTGCCTGCCCAGGTGTTGACACTGTGGTGGAGAGAATGCACCAGATCTGGGACCAAGTGGTGGATAAGTTATCTCTCTCCCAGGAAAAGGCCCAGCGGTTTTCCAACCGACATAGGACCATTGGTCCCCAGTTTAAGGTTGGTGATATGGTTTGGTTATCGTCAAAAAATATCGCTGTGAAGGTGGCTTCTCCTAAGTTTAAGCCTAGATTTATTGGACCTTACAAGATTTTGGAGATTATTAATCCGGTCTCTTTTCGTTTGGCTCTTCCTGTTACATTTAAAATCCATAATGTGTTTCATAAGTCCTTGTTGAAGAGGTTTGTTGAACCAGTAGTTCCTGGGGTGGCACCTCCGGACCCTGTATTGGTTGAAGGCAACATGGAATATGAGGTAGAGAAGATACTGGATTCCCGTCTGGCTAGACGGAGACTCCAGTATTTGGTTAAGTGGAAGGGTTATGGTCAGGAGGATAATTCCTGGGTCTCTGCCTCTGATATTCATGCCAAAAGATTGGTGCGTGCCTTTCATCGGGCTCACCCTGATCGCCCCGGTGGCGTGGATGAGGGTTCGGTGACCCCTCCTCAAGGGGGAGGTACTGTTGTGAGTTCATTTTCCCCTTCACCATTGAGGTCTGATGAACTCCCTCTTCTGGTGAAGGAAGGTAGTGAGGCTGATTACCAAGCACCTGGGCAGGATGATGATGACTGGGTGACGGGAATTACTGACTGGATATAAGGCAGCCAACGCCCTTCTGCCTTGCTGGTGATCTCTCTGTGGGATTCTAGGAGACCAGTCTGATTCCTGCTCCTCAAAAGCTAAGTTTTCTGCTCTACTTTTGCATTTGTGTTTTGGTTTTGTTTTGCATTGTTTTCCTTGATTTCTGCCATTCCCTGCTGGGGTGAGCTGAATTCCTTTTTGCTCTGTCTTCAGAAAATAGCTGAGTACTGATATAGTCTTTTTGAAGCCTAACGTCTTCAGGGCTTTTTTCCCTATCAGCTGTTGGCTCTTTTTTGATAGGGTTTTGGCGGATTACAGACAGGAGCTTTTCTATCCTGTCCTATCTAGTTAGCTTGGGCCCCATCATTTGCTCAGCCTATCTTTCTATCTGTGTGAGTGTTTTTTCATCTTGCTTCACCGTCATTATATGTTGGGGGCTGCCTATTGCTTTGGGGTCTGCTCTGGGGCAGTTTAGATTTCCCTTTCTGTCTTTAGGCTATGTAGTTCTCTGGCTGTGATCGAGGGGTCTAGGGCACCGTAGGAATCCCCCACGGCTACTGCTAGTTGTTGATAGGTTCAGGGGTCTGCAATCCGATAGCTGCCAACTTCTCTGGTTTTCTGGACTTTGCTAGTATTTCTGTTTTTGCCTCCTACGGTGACTCATTCATAACACTGGACACTACCAGGAGACAGGCCAATACACCAGGAGATGTAGAGAGGGCCGTAGGAGGACAACAACCCAGCAGCAGGACTGCTACCTCAGCCTTTGTGCAATGAGGAACAGGAGGAGCACTGCCAGAGCCCTGCAAAATGACCTCTAGCAGGCCACAAATGTGCATGTGTCTGCTCAAACTGTTAGAAACAGACTCCATGAGGATGGTCTGAGTGCCTGATGTCCACAGATGGGGGTTGTGCTCACAGCCCAACACCTTGCAGGACACTTGGCAATTGCACAGAACACCAGGATTGGCAAATTCGCCACTGGCGTGAAAACCTCAAAAAGAGGAACAAATCCTCCAAAAAATTCTGAAACAAACCAGACAGGCCTAAATGCATCTGCACTGATACAGGGTGCAGCGGACCCAAGTAAAATGGAAGCTGCACAGGTGCATAAATACCAAACGAAACAGCCAGCCTACAATCAGGGATTGGCCGTGTGGTACACCAGTGCAGAGAAAATAATCCGCATGTGGCAGTGTTCACACAGGGAATGCAGGGCTTCTGGTTCACAACCTCTTAGTAACACCATATAGGGGGGCTGCCCAGTGCCAACTAGAATGCATCCCGTGTGAACAGAGGCCACAAGTTTGCAGAACCATTTGGGCCCAACTGCACCCTGAAAGAAATATAACAAGTGCACAAAAAACATATCAATATATGTAAGGTATTGGTTGATATTAAGGCCTTAATACGGAAGCTGGCAAACACGTATGGTTCTGCAAACTTGTGGCCTCTGTTCACACTGGATGCATTCTAGTTGGCACTGGGCAGCCCCCCTATGTGGTGTTACTAAGAGGTTATGAACCAGAAGCCCTGCATTCCCTGTGTGAACACTGCCACATGCGGATTATTTTCTCTGCACTGGTGTACCAAACGGCCAATCCCTGATTGTATGCTGGCTGTTTCATTTGGTATTTATGCACCTGGGCAGCTGCCATTTTACTTGGGTCTGCTGGACCCTGTATCAGTGCAGATGCATTTAGGCCTGTCTGGTTTGTTTTAGAATTTTTTGGAGGATTTTTTCCTCTTTTTGAGGTTTTCATGTTAGAGTAGGACTGGCAAGTGTAAGGAACTTTGACGTTAGTTTGCCAGCTTCCGTATTAAGGCCTTAATATCAACCAATACCTTACATATATTGATATGTTTTTGTGCACTTTTTATATTTCTTTCAGGGTGCAGTTGGGCCCAAATGGTTCTGCAAACTTGTGGCCTCTGTTCACACGGGATGCATTCTAGTTGGCACTGGGCAGCCCCCTATATGGTGTTACTAAGAGGTTGTGAACCAGAAGTTCTGCATTCCCTATGTGAACACTGCCACGTGCAAATTCGCCACTGGCTCCCTGTGCTCTTCACAGATGAAATCAGGCTCACACTAAGCACATGTGACAGACATGACAGAGTCTGGAGACACCATGGAGAGTGATCTGCCTGCATCATCCTACAGCATGACCGGTTTGGCAGTGAGTCAGTAATAGTATGGGGTGGCATTTCTTTGGAGGGCCACACGGTTTTAGGCTGTGAGCACAACCCCCATCTGTGGATGTCGGGCAGTCAGACCATCCTCATGGAGTCGGTTTCTAACCATTTGTGCAGACACATGCACATTGGTGGCCTGCTGGAGCTCACTTTGCAGGGCTCTGGCAGTGCTTCTCCAGCTCCTCCTAGCACAAAGGCTGAGGTAGCCGTCCTGCTGCTGGGCTGTTGCCCTCCTACGGCCCCCTTCACATATCCTGGTGTACAGCCTGTCTCCTGGTAGCGCCTCTGGACACTACGCTGACATACACAGCAAACCTTCTTGCCACAGCTCGCATTGATGTGCCATCCTGGATGAGCTGCACTACATGAGCCACTTGTATGGATTGTAGAGTCCATCTCATGCTACCACGAATGTGAAAGCACAACCAACATTCAAAAGTTACCAAAACATCAGTCAGATAACATTGGTACTGAGATGTGGTCTGTGTGTCCCCACCTGCAGAACCACTCCTTTATTGAGGGAGTCTTGATAATTGCCAACAATTTCCATCTGTTGTCTGTTCTATTTGTACAACAGCATGTGAGCATGTGAAATTGATTGTCAATCAGTGTTGCTTCCTAAGTGGACAGTTTGTTTTCACAGAAGTTTGATTTACTTGGAGTTATATTCTGTTGTTTAACTGTTCCCTTTATTTTTTTGAGCAGTGTATATATATATATATATATATATATATATATAGAGAGAGAGAGAGAGAGAGAGAGAGAGAGATAGAGAGATAACATTTTTGGCCTAAAATACAAAGGCCATCTTCAACGTGCTTATTGCTTAACTGTTCATACCAACAGTAATTTTGAATTATCTCAGTAATGGGAAAATTTGTCTACGCTGAATACAGATTTTAGAACTGAGAGTTAAAGATCAGTGAAAAGGAAGTGAAAGATGCACATTTTTCTGATAAGATATATTAAAAGTTGCTTATTTTCATATGTACTATTGATTTATTAAATAATGAAAACAATGGGTACTTTTTAACCCTTTTACGACCTTTGCCTTGTAGATATGCCATAGGTTGAGTCCCGGCATTTGATGTGGGCTCATGTGGTGAGCCCGCATCTTTTCTGCCAAATCTCAACCGATCGCGAATTATCCTAGGCTGTTAACATGTTAAATGCCACTGTCAATCTCTGACAGCGGCTTTTAACACAATAGCGCCGGAAGCGCGTCATAAACCCTGCTTAACGGCGGTTCTACCACATGATCACAGGGCGCCAGTGGGTTGGCATGACAATTGGGGATCTGCAGAAGAACCTCGTGCTTCTCATTGCAGATCTTTTATGAATGCCGGTCATAGGAGATGATGATTTTTGCCACACATAGCAGAACTGAAGCTCTGTTATGTGCAGCACAAGCAATCAGATGATTGCAGCTTCAAGTCTCCTAAGGGGACTATTGAAGCAAGTAAAAAGTAGAGAAAAAATGAAAAAATGTTCTAAAAAATATAAAAGTTAAAATCACCCCTCTTTTGCCCCATTCAAAATATAACCATAAAGCACAGAGCTTAGAAGGATTCAGCTAATCAGTTTTTAATCATGTGATGTCATATAACTAATGGAAAAGAGAAGAATTAGCTGGGTAGAAAGGCAAAATGAGCAATTTTACATACACAGTGCAATATAATGACTGCAATATACTGTATTAAGAGGATAAAAACTTTTATGGAAGTGCTTCTGTAGCATTAACCTGTTTCCTACGTGGTCTGTAATAATATGTCCCTGCACCCTGGTATTTGTTGACGCGGGACAGATTATTACATCCACGCAATCATGCGCGCACACAGGCTGTGCACGCACGATCGCCACTGGGTGTAAGTGCCAAGAGCGGTCCCACACTGCTCATGGCGCTTTAACCCTCTAAATTCTGTGATGGAACTTGATCGCAGCATTCCGGGAGCAGGCAATTTTTTTAAATAATTGTAAAAAATATATAAAAAAAATAAAAAAATAATAACAAAATCAAATGATATTGTACCAATAAATAAATATTTGTATGAAAAAAAAATATAAACAATAAAAGTACACATATTTAGTATCGCTGCATCCGAAACAACCCGACCTATAAAACTGTCCCATTTGTTAACCCTATTAGTAAACACCATAAAAAACAAGGCAGAAAACAACGCTTTATCATCATACCGCTAAACAAAAAGTGGAATCAAACGTGATAAAAAAGATGGATATAAATAAAACTGGTACCACTGAAAACGTCATCTTGTCCCTCAAAAAACAAGCAACAATACAACTCCATCAGCATAAAAATAAAAAAGTTATAGCTCTCAGAATAAGGTTGTTAGGCGTCGGATTCCTGGCACTGCACAGCGGGAATCCAGAGCCAGACATCCTGCGGTCTCTCATTCTCCTCCGACCGCTCAGACTCCTGCTCAGCAATCACGGCGAGCCAGGCATTTCCCTCAGACTCGTTCTGTGAGCCTGGATGTTGCTGCCACCTCTGGTGCAGCAATGGTAGCGCAACCTGCTTTGCAGGGAACTGCTCCAGAGGCTAAGTCCTCGTGCCGTGCTACTGGGCATGCCCGCAACTTCTCCTCTCAGTGGAGAGCAGGGGTCACATGTGCAGGTCCTATGTCGGATCTGATTGGTCCTTCCCAAAGTACTGGAAGGTCCCGGAAGCGCATGGCTATAAAAAGCCCGCATGGCGGCTCGGCCATGCGCTAGTGTAGCATATTATTCTGTGTGTGTATGGTGATGGATGTATGGACTGGTGTCTGACTCATTATGAAACCCCTACCCTCTGATATTATGAGTGGTGACCGAGTGTGAATAGTGAGCTCCAGGGTTGTGGCAAGCTACACGCCACTTGCTCCACACCTACACTAGCGTCCGTCGGTGCCCAGTCCTCGGCGCCGACGCTTGCGGCTTTTCTCTGCTGCTGCGCTGTAGCAACAGCAACTATTGGTGTTCGCGGCTGCGACGCCCCACGCAGGCCTCTGTGACGCTAACAGGGCCTGTGCCTTTGCCTTAGCGTTTGGGTGACGTTAACCCGAGCGCAGTCCCGCACCTATTAGGTGCATCTGCCATTGTTCAGCAGCGGTCTTGCCACCTACCGCACGGTGGACCCCGGGCGGCGAACGCACCTACTATTATTTATATTTGGTGCATTCCGCCGACCTTAACATTACACTAGCGCCAGGGTCTGGCTGGCAATGGCAGACGTGCAGCAGCTGCAGCGCTACATTCGGCAGCTGGAGAGCAGGTTGGCGGCTATTGAGAGCACCAACTCAGCTGCGAATGCTGCGCTAGCTGCTGCTCAGACAGTCGCTGAGGCTGTCTCACGTGCGCCCACACTTTTGCCCTTGCTGACAATGTCTCGCCTCCCGCTCCCCGATAAGTTTTCGGGTGATAGTGCCTCCTGTAGGGGATTTGTTAGTCAGTGCTCCATTCAGCTGGAGTTGCTGGCTGCATGGTTTCCTACAGAGCGGGCTAAGGTGGGATTTATTGTCTCCCTGTTGTCTGGCCGGGCATTACAGTGGGCCACGCCATTGTGGGAACGTGATGATCCCGTGGTACAGGGAGCTGCTCAGTTCCTCGCGGCTCTGAAGCAAGTCTTCTTGGGACCACGGGTCACACACGATACGGCTCTCCAACTGTTATCCTTAACACAAGGGTCACTTTCGGTTAGCCATCATGCTGTCCAGTTTCGGACACTGGCTTCCGAGTTAGAGTGGCCGGACTGTTATGATTGAGTCACCGTAGGAGGCAAAAAACAGAAATGCTAGCTAAGTCCTGAAAACCAGAGAAGTTGGCAACTATCAGATTGCAGACCCCTGAACCTATCAACACAACTAGCAGTAGCCGTGGGGGGTTCCTACGATGACCTAGACCCCTCGATCACAGCCGGAGAGATACATAGGCCTAAAGAAGGAAAGGGGAAATCTAACTGCCCCAGAGCAGACCCCAAAGCAATAGGCAGCCCCCCACAAATAATGACGGTGAAGCAAGATGAAAACACTACACAGACAGAAAGACAGGCTGAGCAAAGACGGGGCCCAAAAACTACCTAGATAGAAACGGATAGGAAGGCTGCTGTCTGCAATCTGCCAAAACCCTATCAGAGACAAAAGCCAACAAGCTGATATAAAAATGGCCCTGAAGCAACTAAGCTTCAAAAACTAAATCAGCACACAGGTACTTTCAGAAGACAGAGCTCACAGAACACTGCACACTCCAGCAGGGAGTGGCAGAATCCAAAAAGCAAGAAAAACAAAAACAAATCTTAGATGCAAAAAGGCAAAACAGAAAACTTAGCTTTAGGAGAGCAGGAATCAGACTGGTGTCCAAGAGTCCACAGAGAAATCACCCGCAGGGCAGAAAGGGCGTAGGCTGCCTTAAATCCAGTCAGTGACTCCACTCAGCCAATCGTCTTCATCAGTCCCAGGTGCCTGATAATCAGGCTCACTACCTTCCTTCACTAGAATAGGGAGTTCACCAGGTCTCAGTGACGGAGGGGAAAATGAACTCACAACACCGGACAAAGTGTTGGTCCCGGTGTTTTGGAGAGGCCTGGCTGAGCACGTAAAAGATGCTCTAGCTACTAGGGAAATTCCCACAAGTCTGGAGGAGTTGATCGCCATTTCCACCCGCATTGATCTCCGCTTCACGGAGCGCGGGTTGGAACGAGCGCAATCCAGACGTAAGGTTAATTTGGCTCCCACCTTTACCGAGCCGCTGATATATCCCGCACAGGAGCTCCCTTCCTCTGAGCCTATGGAGGTGTCTCGCACCGGCACTAAGTCACGTCCGATGCGAAGCTCTGTGCGCTGTTATCAGTGCCGACAGTTTGGCCACTCGGCTGGCACATGCCCTCAGCGGCCGAAAAGACGACCACGTTCAGTGGCCGTAGGTGGTGGTCAATCCAAGGTGGGACCCTTTTCACCCAAACCGGTGTTCCGGGGTACGTTAGATAGTGGGTCCTCCACCTGGGAGGCAGAGGTCACCCTGGATTCCGGGGCCGAGGGGAACTTTATGTCCTCGACTTTTGCCCAGAGACACGCTATCCCTCTGGTGTTACTCTCCCAACCTCTGACCATTAGGGTGGTAAATGGGGCACCGTTACCGCCTCAGGTGACCCATCAGACAGCCCCACTCGGACTCTCTATTTCACCCTCACATCAGGAGACTCTGTCCCTGCTTATTATGCCCAATGGTATCGATCAGGTGCTCCTCGGAGTTCCCTGGCTTCGTTGCCACTCCCCTCATATTGACTGGGCTTCGGGGAAGATACTGGGCTGGGGCAAGGACTGTGAGGGAAGGTGCCTGAGGGGCAGCGTTCAGGTGGCTTCCACTGAAGTGCCTGCGGATGTCTCCGCGCTCCCCAAACCCTACCACCAGTACGCGGACGTCTTCTCTAAGAAGTCTGCGGAGACGCTCCCGCCGCACCGTTCCTATGATTGCCCGATTGATCTCCTGCCAGGCACAGAGCCTCCCCAGGGCTGTGTTTACCCCTTATCACTCCCTGAGACGGAGGCTATGTCCCAATATATCCGGGAGAACCTGGCTAGGGGTTTCATCAGAAAATCTGTGTCACCGGCTGGTGCAGCGTTCTTCTTCGTACAGAAGAAGAACGGAGAGTTACGCCCCTGCATTGACTACCGAGGTCTCAATGCTATCACGGTTAAAAACAAATACCCCCTACCGTTGATCTCGGAGTTATTTGACAGGTTGCGGGGGGCCCGGATCTTTACTAAATTAGATCTGCGGGGTGCATACAACCTGATCCGCATTCGCGAAGTAGACGAATGGAAGACAGCTTTTAATACCAGGGATGGCCATTACGAATACCTGGTTATGCCCTTTGGCCTTTGTAATGCGCCAGCTGTCTTCCAAGACTTTGTCAACGACGTCTTCCGCGACATGCTCTCTACCTCGGTGGTGGTCTATCTGGATGACATACTCATCTTTTCGCCAGATTTGACCACCCACCGGAGAGACGTCTGCAGGGTCTTCGACCGTCTGCGGGCGAACTCGCTATTTGCCAAGCTGGAGAAGTGCCAGTTTGAGCAGGAGTCCTTGCCGTTCCTGGGCTATATCATCTCGGCCCAGGGGCTGGCCATGGATCCTGCCAAACTACAAGCGGTAATGGACTGGCAGGAACTCCATTCCCTCAAAGCGGTGCAGCGCTTTTTGGGGTTCGTGAATTACTACCGCCAGTTCATACCACACTTTTCCACACTGGTGGCTCCTTTGGTTGCTCTCACCAAGAAAGGAGCTAACCCCAATGCTTGGTCAGAACATGTCTCCAAGGCCTTCTCGGCTATAAAATCACATTTTGCTGGCGCTCCCTTATTACATCGTCCCGATGTGGATAAGCCGTTTATCCTTGAGGTAGACGCTTCTTCCGTCGGTGCAGGAGCAGTCCTTTATCAAAAGGATGCTCAAGGTCGGAAGCATCCCTGCTTCTTCTATTCCAAGACCTCACCGGCGGAGAAAAATTACTCCATCAGCGACAGGGAGCTGCTAGCCATGAAGTTGGCTTTTTCTGAGTGGAGACATCTCCTGGAGGGAGCCCGGTTTCCCTTTCAGGTATATACGGACCATAAAAACCTGGTCTATCTACAGACGGCCCAACGCCTGAATTCCCGTCAGGCCAGGTGGTCGCTCTTCTTTTCCCGATTCCGCTTCACCCTCCACTACCTCTCTGGAGAGAAGAACGTCCGTGCGGATGCTCTCTCACGTTCAGTGGTCTCAGCGGAAGAAGGAGAAGCTGAGCCTCGGTTAATTCTCCCGCCGGAGAGTTTTACGACCGTGGCCCCAGTTGCTCTCGAGTCGGTACCACCAGGCAAGACCTTGGTGCCTCCTCAGCTACGGCCGGAGGTCCTCGCCTGGGCACATGCCTCCAGGGTGGGTGGCCATTTTGGTAATAAACGGACCGCCGAACTCCTGGCAAGGTCATATTGGTGGCCACATATGGCTCGAGATGTCAAGGAATACGTGCAAGCATGTGTGTCGTGTGCTCGGAACAGACCCTCTAGACAGAGGCCGGCGGGGCTGTTGTTTCCCCTGCCAGTGGCGGATAGACCTTGGGAGATGGTTGGCATGGATTTCATAGTTGGCCTGCCCAAGTCTGGTGGCAGTACGGTCATCTGGGTGGTCACCGACCATTTTTCTAAAATGGTGCATCTGGTGCCACTCGCACGCCTGCCTTCCGCTCGAGGTCTGGCCACCTCAGCATCGAGCTAAATCTATCCTCCGCTTACCATCCCGAGACGAATGGCTTGGTCGAGAGAGCCAATCAGACCTTGGTCACCTATTTACGGCATTTTGTCTCTGCCAGGCAGGATGACTGGGCATCCTTGCTACCTTGGGCTGAATTTGCCCTAAACAATGCAGTGGCTGATTCCACTGGTCAGACGCCCTTTCTCCTAAACTATGGTCAACATCCACGCGTCCCTGTCCCGATGCCAGTGTCCTCCACCGACTCCAGGGTGGCAGACTGGGCAGTGGAGGCCCGGGACATTTGGGATCGCACTCAGGATGCTATCCGGGCATCTAAAGAAAGGATGAGGGCGTCCGCCGACACGCATCGGCGGCCCGCGCCAAGCTTCTCCCCTGGCGACATGGTATGGCTCTCCACCCGAAACATTAAACTGCGGGTCGAGTCTCCCAAGTTCGCACCGCGATACATTGGACCATTCAAGGTCCTCGAGCGACTTAGCTTGGTGGTCTACCGCCTGGCTCTTCCTCCACATTTGGCCATTTCGGACGTGTTCCATGTGTCCCTCCTCAAACCAGTTCACATGGTCCGGTTTTCTGAGTCATCTGCCGGGTCATCAGACTTATCGTCTGATGAGTTTGTGGTTAACGCCATCGTGGGGCGCAGGTTTGTCCGTGGCAAAAAATTTTATTTGGTGGACTGGAAGGGTCATGGTCCCGAGGCTCGGACCTGGGAGCCGGTGGAAAACATTCATGCACCGCTCCTGATCGCGGCCTTTGAGCACAGTGAGGCTCAGAGGGGGGGGGGGCCAATGTTAGGCGTCGGATTCCTGGCACTGCACAGCGGGAATCCAGAGCCAGACATCCTGCGGTCTCTCATTCTCCTCCAACCGCTCAGACTCCTGCTCAGCAATCACGGCGAGCCAGGCATTTCCCTCAGACTCGTTCTGTGAGCCTGGATGTTGCTGCCACCTCTGGTGCAGCAATGATAGCGCAACCTGCTTTGCAGGGAACTGCTCCAGAGGCTAAGTCCTCGTGCCGTGCTACTGGGCATGCCCGCAACTTCTCCTCTCAGTGGAGAGCAGGGGTCACATGTGCAGGTCCTATGTCGGATCTGATTGGTCCTTCCCAAAGTACTGGAAGGTCCCGGAAGCGCATGGCTATAAAAAGCCCGCATGGCGGCTCGGCCATGCGCTAGTGTAGCATATTATTCTGTGTGTGTAGGGTGATGGATGTATGGACTGGTGTCTGATTCATTATGAAACCCCTACCCTCTGATATTACGAGTGGTGACCGAGTGTGAATAGTCAGCTCCAGGGTTGTGGCAAGCTACACGCCACTTGCTCCACACCTACACTAGCGTCCGTCGGTGCCCGGTCCTCGGCGCCGACGCTTGCGGCTTTTCTCTGCCACTGCGCTGTAGCAACAGCAACTATTGGTGTTCGCGGCTGCGACTCCCCACGCAGGCCTCTGTGACGCTAACAGGGCCTGTGCCTTTGCCTTAGCGTTTGGGTGACGTTAACCCGAGCGCAGTCCCGCACCTATTAGGTGCATCTGCCATTGTTCAGCAGCGGTCTTGTCACCTACCGCACGGTGGACCCCGGGCGGCGAACGCACCTACTATTATTTATATTTATATACAAAGGTGATGCAAAAATAATTATTTTTTCTATAAAATAGTTTTTATTGTGTAAACATGCCAAAACATAAAAACCTATATAAATGAGGTGTCGCTCTAATAGTACTGACCCTAAGAATAAAACTGCTTTATCAATTTTAACAAATGCGGAATGACATAAAACCCCTCCTTCCAAAAAATTCCTGTTCATTCTGCCTCCCAAAAATCGGAATAGAAAACGATCAAAAAGTCATGTGTCTGAAAATGGTACCAATAAAGATGCCAACTCGTCCCACAAAAAACAAGCCCTCACATGACTCTGTGGGGCAAAATATGGAAAACTTATAGCTCTCAAAATATGGTGATGCAAAAAAATAGTTTTTGTAATAAAAAGAGTTTTAATGTGTGACAGCAGCCAAACATAAAAGCCCCATATAATATCTGGTATCATTGTAATTGCACTGACCCGAGGAATAAAGTGACCTAGCCACTTATACCACACAAGGAACGGTGTAAAAAATAAATAAAACCAATTCTTCACCTGCTGATGATATTTATTTTTCATTATTCCTCCCAAAGATCACAGTAAGGCTTAACACACATTTTTACTGCGCCCTGACCTGAGCGCTAAGGCTAGTTTCACACTTGCTTTTTTTTGCAGCGCGTTTTTCCCGCAAAAAAACGCATTGAAAAAACGCATACAAAAGCATACAACTGCTGCGTTTTTTTCAAGCATTTTTATGAGCATGCATGAAAAAAACGCAGCGTTTTTATGCGTTTGTATGCGTTTTTAGTGCGTTTTTACCGCGTTTGCGTTTTTTTCCAACATTAGGTGGCCCCTCACACTAACCCAAACCATGACTTTACTAACCCTAACCCTAACCCTAACCCTGACCCTAACCCTAACCCTAACCCTGACCCTAACCCTTAACCAAACCATACTTAACCCTAACCCAAACCCTAAACCCTAACTAACCCTGACCCTAACCCTGACCCTAACCCTAACCCTAACCCTAACCCTGACCCTAACCCTTAACCAAACCATACTTAACCCTAACCCAAACCCTAAACCCTAACTAACCCTGACCCTAACCCTGACCCTAACCCAAACCCTAAACCCTAACTAACCCTAACCCTAACCCTGACCCTAACCCTTAACCAAACCATACTTAACCCTAACCCAAACCCTAAACCCTAACTAACCCTAACCCTAACCCTGACCCTAACCCTTAACCAAACCATACTTAACCCTAACCCAAACCCTAAACCCTAACTAACCCTAACCCTGACCCTAACCCAAACCCTAAACCCTAACTAACCCTAACCCTAACCCTGACCCTAACCCTTAACCAAACCATACTTAACCCTAACCCAAACCCTAAACCCTAACTAACCCTAACCCTAACCCTGACCCTAACCCTTAACCAAACCATACTTAACCCTAACCCTGACCCTAATTCTAACCCTAACCCTGACCCTAACCCTTAACCAAACCATACTTAACCCTAACCCTGACCCTAACCCCAACCCTAACCCTGACCCTAACCCTAACCCTAAACCCCTTTAACTAACCCTAACTCTAACCCAAACCCCTAAATTCCATGGTTAACAAAAAAAAACGCATGTGCAAAAAAACGCATACATAAGCATGCCAATGCGCACATATGCGCACCCATAGGCTATAATGGCCATTTTTAGCGCAAAACGTGCGCATACGTGCGCATGCGCTTTTTTGCAGGGCCAAAAAATGCAACATGCTGCGTCTGGAAAATACCAATGCACACCCCAAAAAAACGCAGCGCATGAAAATCGCATACGTGCGCATGCCAGCGCGCAGGTATGCGCACCCATGTTAGATATAGGGGAAAAAACGCATGCGCACTTATGCGTTTTTTTCCAGCGCAAAAAAACGCAAATGTGAAACCAGCCTTACTCTGAGGTTTCTGTGTAAATCTCTGAAATACATGATTTAGACAGAACCCTCAACAGAAGATTCCCTATAACGAGGCAGATGGAGACACTGTGGATGCCGTGTGACCAGTGATACGGTGGTGTCCATCTTTTTAGGATTGCATAAAAGTGCCATTGGCTACAGTTTTGTGCACTTCTGAAAAGAAGGACACCGCTGAACAGAGGCCAGAGAAACTCTGCTGCCTCATTATAGTGAATGGATCCCTCAGGAGTTTCATCTGAATCACGTCACTCAGAGATTTAGATGGAAACAACGTAAGTGCTCAGCGTAGAGTGCCAGAAAATGTGATCCCAAACATTATGTCAAATATTTCCAATAAAAGCTTCAACTCAATCCACAAAAAAAGCAAGTTCCCACTTAGGTCTGTCATCTGTTAACGGAAATATAGTGGGCTTCCACGTTACGGTATAGTATAAAGGCTCTGGAAAAGCAAAATGGCTCATCACCCTCCAAAACATATTCAGCAAATTCCCTGCTCCCAAATCCCCCCTGCCTTCTGAGCCCCACAGTGTACCTAAATCATGTATAGCGTCCACATGTTTGGCATTCCTGAAGCGAACCTGCCTAATTTAAGGGGGCATGTCTGCAGAAGCACAGGCTAGGCATAACATACTGGTCACTACAGCGTACTGGTCACTACAATGGCAGTTTGCAATTTTCACTCAGCAACATTCATTGCTGCTTAATTCTGAAAAATACCCATGAAGTCAAAATCGTCACTACACCTGTAGATAAATTCCCAAAGGGATATAATTTCCAAAATGTGGGGATTCTGACCTTCTAGCAATTAAGGGCTCTGTGTTATGATGGAGTCACCGTAGGAGGCAAAAACAGAAATGCTAGCTAAGTCCAAAAAACCAGAGAAGTTGGCAGTTATCGGATTGCAGACCCCTGAACCTATCAACACAACTAGCAGTAGCCGTGGGGGGTTCCTTCGATGCCCTAGACCCCTCGATCACAGCCGGAGAATTAAATAGGCCTAAAGAAAGAAAGGGGAAATCTAAACTGCCCCAGAGCAGACCCCAAAGCAATAGGCAGCCCCCAACATATAATGACGGTGAAGCAAGATGAAAATACTAACACAGACAGAAAGATAGACTGAGCAAAGACGGGGCCCAAGCTAACTAGATAGAAAAGGACAGGAAGGCTGCTGTCTGCAATCCGTGAAAAACCCTATGAAAATAAGAGCCAACAGACTGACAGTGAAAAAGGCCCTGAAGACGCTAGGCTTCAAAAAAGCTATGTCAGTACTCAGGAATATTCTGAAGACAGAGCTACAGGCAAAAGGAGATTCAGCTCACCCCAGCAGGGAATGGTAGAATACAGAAAAGCAAGGAAAACAAAAAAACAAAACAAAAATGCTAACAGGCAAAACAGAAAACTTAGCTTTAGAGGAGCAGGAATCAGACTGGTGTCCTAGAAGTCCACAGAGAAATCACCCGCAGGGCAGAAGGGCGTCGGCAGCCTTATATCCAGTCCGTGACTCCACTCAGCCAGTCATCCTCATTAGGCTCAGGTGCCTGATAATCAGGCTCATTACCTTCCTTTACCAGAATGGGGGGTTCACCAGACCTCAGTGACGAAGGGGAAAATGAACACACAACAGCTCTGTATGTGGAGTCCACAAACTGTTCAAGGAAAATCTGCACTACAGGAGGAAAATAGCTCTCCGTTCCTCCCGAGTCTCTCCGTACGGCTAAGTTGTACTGTACAGTCATATATGGGGTATTGCCACGTTCAGTAGAAATTGTGGGACAAATTGTGGTGCCATTCTCATCCACTTCTTGTGTGAAAATGTAGAAATGTAAAATCTGGGGCTAAAACAACATTTTGGTGGTAAAAATGTAGTTATTTTTTCTTCACTGCCCAATGGTATAACAGTCTGTGACACACCCATGGTGTCAATATGATCACTGCATCCATTTATGAATTCATTGAGAGGTGTAGTTTGTAAAATAGGGTCCCTTATGGGGGGACTCTGCTGTTCTGTCACCTCATGGTCTCTCACACTGGGTCATGTCACCTGCAAGCTATAACAGTAAAATCTGGTGCTCCTTGCCTTCTGAGCTTTGCACTGTGCCTGAAAAATATTTCCCAATTACATGAAGGGTATTGGTATACTCTGGAAAAACATGGACCTCAGAAAAATTTAAACAACATTTTAGTGATAAAAATGTAATTTATTCTCTTTTCACCACTCAATGGTATAAAATTCTGTGAGGCACTTGTGGTGTCAATATGATCACTGAACCCCTAGGTGAATTCACTGGGGAGTATAGTTTGTAAAAAGAGTTCACATATAGGGGGTTTCTGTTGTTCTGGCACCTCAGGGGCTATGCCAATGTGACATGGCAACCTCAAACCATTCCAGCAAAATATGAACTCCAATATGGTGCCTCTTCCTTTCTGAGCTTTCAACTGTGCCTCAAAACTAGTATTACCCAACATATGGGGCATCGAGGTACTCACGAGAAATTGCACAACAAATTGTATGGTGCAATTTCTCCTGTTACCCTTATGAAAATGCTAAATTTGGGGCCAAAATAACATTTTTGTGGGGGAAATGGGGTGATTTTTTTTTTCACGGATCAACATTATAAAATACTGTGAAGCACCTGAGGGTTCAATGTGCTCACACATCTAGATCAGTTCCCTGAGGTGTCTAGTTTCCAGAATAGTGTCACTTGTGGGGGATTTTCACTGTTTATGCACATCAGGGGCTCTCCAAGCGTGACATGGCATCCACCAATTGTTCCATCAAATTTTGCATTCAAAAAGTCAAATGGCACTCCTTCCCTTCTGAGTTCTGCTGTGTGCTCAAACAGGGGTTTTCTCACTCATATGGCGTATCGGCATGCTCAGGAGAAATTTCACAACAAATTTTGTGGTCCATTTTTTCTTGTTAGTCATGTCAAAATAATAGAATTTGGATCTGAAGTAAATTTCTGTGAAGAAAAGTTAAATGTTCAATTTTTTTCCATATTCCAAAGATTCCTGTGAAGCACCTGAAGGGTTAATAAACTTCTTGAATGTGGTTTTGAGTACCTTGAGTGGTGCAGTTTTTAGAATGGTGTCACTTTTGGGTATTTCCTATCATATAGACCCCTCAAAGTGACTTCAAGTTTGATATGTTGGCACTATAGAAATAAAATTATTATTATTATTACGGTATTATTATTATTATGTGGTTCCTAAAAAAATGGTTTTGTATAGTTTGTTGGAAAAATGAAAGATCGGTGGTCAACTTTTAACTGTTATAACTTCCTAACAAAAAATATTGGTTCCAAAATTGTGCTGATGTAAAGTAGATATGTGGGAAATGTTATTTATTAACTATTTTGTGTGACACATATCTAAGGGCATGAAAATTCAAAATTTGAAAAATGCGAAATTTTCTAAATTGTGGCCAAATTTCAATTTTTTTCACAAATAAACATAAGTAATATCAAATAAATTTTACCACTATAATGAAGTACGATATGTGACGTAAAAAACAATCTCAGAATCACCAGGATCCGTTGAAGCATTCCAGAGTTATAACCACATAAAGGGACAGTGGTCAGAATGGTAAAAATTGGCCTGGTCATTATCGTGCAAACCAAATTTGGGGGTAAAGGGGTTAATGTGTGCATGCCTCTAAATGAAATAGGTACATTTTATAACTTTTTTGAGCCTTTTTTTTAAATATTCTTCCACTCAGTAGCTGGGGCACCTTACTGGCATAATATAGACCACTAATGTGGCATAAATTTTGATCAGTTTGTCGGGTGGCCTTATCATGCCTTGCCCAAATTCCACCCACTTTGCTGAAGCTGGCTGGGATTGGTGTAAAAACAACAAAAATTGTAACGTTTTTGTACATCTTCAAGTTACACTAAAATTTTGCAATATCTCAGGGTGTTTTACCACAGTAAACTAGCTTAAACACTTTAGTTAATTGGGCCCTTGGTGTTTTAGTAACACAGCAAAGGAGCACTGGAGGGTGATGAAAGAGGTTGGAGACATCTAAGTGGCTCAGAACACAAATCACAACTCTGACATCACGTCACGTAGAGTCTAGTCTGCCCATTTATGAAGCATGGCGTTAGATAATCTGCAGGATTAACACATTTGTAGCCATAGTTTAAATTAACCAGTTTTAACGATTCTGTGTATGTCCATAATAATGGTAGATTAATAATATGGCAGTAGATGTTACTTGACCTAACCCTTTATCTTGTCTTTCAGAACTCTTTGAATTTGAATCTATTGACCTACCGGATTTTGCAAATTTTCCGAAATCTGATGAAAAGCCCTTTCTTTTAATAAAAGCATTTCACAGTGATGGAGAACAAGGTGTGTCCCTTCATTATACCAAAGCATAAATGATTAAACAAAGGTTGATAGTTTTAGCTTCACTTGGCCTTAATTTCAGGACAAGTCTTCTCCTGTTAAAGACGTGCAGAAATGCTCTGTGAAGTATAAAAGGCAGATGGGATTTAATAATCTAATTAATTCTATCTAGACACTGGCTGTCTTGTGTAAGTGGTTGGCTTGGTTAACAGACAATGTTGGCATGAAATAAAGAATTTGATTATTTTTATTACACATAGAAAATAATTAGAAGAAATCAATGTACTCAATTTGCTGTACACATGCTTACTGGAAATTTACAACTAAACTTAAACAAATTTCAACTAAAGATGTTAGTTAATATTCTTTTTATCACTTTAATGCATTTTACTTTCCCAATAATTTTGACATGCTCTTTCTTTAAGCAGTAGAGTATATTTTGTTAAAGGGATTGTCCGATCTTTAGCTACAAATCTGCAGGCACTGCGCGCTGTGAAGATTCTCCGGTGCTGGCACCGGGATTGGGCAGTCATGTTAATGCAAGAATAAGATACGCATACTTTTGGCCACATTCCAACTGGACTGTATCCGACCTCACTCAATACACTTGCATTGAGTGAAGCCGCGCACATCTACTCAGCACATGATGTATGCAAATCACATACTTGCAGCCCCACGCCTGGCAATCTCATGGCTGGTAACGGAGAATCCTCACAGCATCCAGTGCGTGCAATGTGAGGAATTACAAGTCTACATAGGTACAGGTACATAGAGTGACTGCAGGCTTGTAGCTTAAGACCCGACAACTCCTTTAAATTTTAGTAGAGTGAAAAGTTAACTTTCTATTATCACTCTTTATTGGAACACCATGAGTTATCTACTTGGAACAGTCTATTTTTGTTAGGCCACATTCACACGTTCAGTATTTGGTCAGCATTTTAACTCCATATTTGTAAACCAAAACCAGTAGTGGGTGAAAAACGCAGAAGTGGTGAGGTGACGTGTTTCTATTATACTTTTTCTCTGACTGTTCCACTCCTGATTTTTATGTAAAATACTGACCAAAGACTGAATGTGTGAATGTGGCCTTAAAAGGATTCCTTGACAATGAGCGGATGACAGAATGTATACCAGTGTTCTTATGTGTTCAATTGTAATCCATGGATAATCCTGTCAGTAAAGGTTCAGTTTCCCTGCCAAACCACCACAGGAGAAATTAAGAATTGCACATTGCCTGTATAAATCAATGTGTTGTCTGAGTAAGGCCATGTTCACACGTTCAGTATTTGGTCAGCATTTTACAACAGTATTTGTAGGCCAAAACATGTGCACCAGCTCTGCATTTTTCACTCACACCTGGTTTTGGCTTACAAATACTGATGTAAAATACTGACCACATACTGAACATGTGTACGTGGCCTAATGCAGTACAGATCCTTCATAAAGGCCGGGGTCACACTAACCGACGCAAAATACGGTCCGTAGTTTACATGCGTAATACGGATGAATGACCCCTAAATAGTTCTCCGTATGTCATCCGTAAGCAAGGTGTGGTCGCGTATTTTGCGCATGTCTGCATCCGTATGTAATCCATATGGCATCCGTATGCAATCCGTATGGTGAGATTTTCTCGCAGCCTTGCAAAATGTACATTTAACGGTTTTGAGGCCTGCAAACTATTTAAATCATTAGCCTGCACCCTATTTATTGCCTCAGGAACAGGTGGCTGCCTCCATTCTGTCCATTTGTGACCTTGCCTTCACTAGGTGTGTTGCTGTTGTATGTGCAACATGGCAAACAGTCTGAGTTTCAACACAACTGAGCAGGTTCTCTTCAACCGGCTTTTGTCACGCCGCTTTGGCCAACTATACCCAGTGATAGTGGATCCACGGAGGAGGAGACGCATGTGGGTCCATCCACTTTTGAGGCAACGACTCACAAGAGGTCATTTTCACCGCCTCTATTCTTCTATGCGGGAGCATCCTGTAAAATTCTACCAATACTGTCGCATGAGCCTTGCAACATTTGATCGACTCTTGGAGACAGTGCGCCCTGGGATAACCTTTCAGGACACAAGGATGCGCAAAGCTATATCTGCAGAGGAGCGACTTCTACTCACAATACGGTATGTACTACACAACCACATTCTCTATGTTCATAATGTGTTGCCCAAAGTATGTATTTTTGGCTTATTGGACTAAGTTTAATGCCCTCATCTTAGTCCATATATGTTTCAACTTACAGACCAGAATGTTATGTGTAATATGTACTGAATATCACTTAGTAATTGTGCAACCAAATATGTGTGTGTTAGTCGCTCTGAATTCCTAACATGTTTGGTATGTATGTACCTGCCTTTTTTGGAATTTGTACATTCTAAAATCTTCCTTTTCTGTTGTTCTTCAGCTTCCTGTCCACTGGCCTGTCTTATGCCGCCCTCCACCATGAATTTCTCATTGGAATATCTACCATTTCTGGCATAGTCAGGTCAACATGTATTGAAATCTGGACAAGACTACATCAAGTCGTCATGCCCGAGCCCAGGATGGAAGACTGGTTGAGGATATCAAGGGACTTTGAGGAGGAATGCCAGTTTCCAAATTGTATTGGGGCCCTTGATGGCAAACATATCCGGGTGCGTAAGCCGCCAAACTCTGGCTCCCAATTCTTCAATTATAAACAATACTTTTCTGTTGTATTGTTGGCTCTGTCTGACCCTCAATACAAGTTTATAATTGTTGACATTGGGACCTATGGAAGGACGGGAGACTCTCGAGTCTTCAATACTTCCATTATGGCTCGGCGGCTACGCACCAACTAGTTGGATCTACCACCACCACGCCAGCTACCAGGCTCCACTCAAGAATCAGAATATGAAGAGGAGGATGAATGAACTCATGGAGATCAACATCCAACACTGCGGAGACACCATCACGTGTTTCTCAACGCAGTGATTCTAGAGCACTGCCCCCATCCCTTATGGGAAATATGTAAAACATGCAAAACAGAAGCCGCGGAGACACCATCACGTGTTTCTCAACGCAAGCAATGACCAGCCAGGTCTTTGCCCGGGAAGGAACAACCACGGGAAGGGCAGTCTCCAATGAAGGAAACCACCTATGCCAAAACATGGTATCCATCCACATACAGCTGTTTCGGGGTATTGCCCCTCATCAGTGTGGAGTAGGAAACTGGCTGGTAGGAGCAATGCCTAGTAAAAAGACTATGAAGAGGAGGAGGATGAATGAACTCATGGAGATCAACATCCAACACTGCGGAGACACCATCACGTGTTTCTCAACGCAGTGATTCTAGAGCACTGCCCCCATCCCTTATGGGAAATATGTAAAACATGCAAAACAGAAGCCGCGGAGACACCATCACGTGTTTCTCAACGCAAGCAATGACCAGCCAGGTCTTTGCCCGGGAAGGAACAACCACGGGAAGGGCAGTCTCCAATGAAGGAAACCACCTATGCCAAAACATGGTATCCATCCACATACAGCTGTTTCGGGGTATTGCCCCTCATCAGTGTGGAGTAGGAAACTGGCTAGTAGGAGCAATGCCTAGTAAAAAGACTATGAAGAGGAGGATGAATGAACTCATGGAGATCAACATCCAACACTGCGGAGACACCATCACGTGTTTCTCAACACAGTGATTCTAGAGCACTGCCCCCATCCCTTATGGGAAATATGTAAAACATGCAAAACAGAAGCCGCGGAGACACCATCACGTGTTTCTCAACGCAAGCAATGACCAGCCAGGTCTTTGCCCGGGAAGGAACAACCACGGGAAGGGCAGTCTCCAATGAAGGAAACCACCTATGCCAAAACATGGTATCCATCCACATACAGCTGTTTCGGGGTATTGCCCCTCATCAGTGTGGAGTAGGAAACTGGCTGGTAGGAGTAGTCTATTTTGATCCTTTGACTTTCCCAGCATAGCGCGGTGAAATATTGTCTGTTTTACAGACATGCAATATGCGTCAGAAACGCGTAAGGTAGCATTGCCTGTCATGGTGGCTTAATATGATTTGCAAACCTTCCTAATAAATGTGTGTTTTATCTTTTTTATATAATTTTGATGATGGAGACCACCTCTTTTTTCCTTTGGATTGGGATTTAGAGCACCAGTTGAACCACACTGGACATCTCCTGGTATCAGACCGCTTATGGACACTGATGTACGGTTTGCGTAAAGAATTTGCATGTTTTTATGCTCTTATAAATTGTGGAAAGTTGGGGAAGGAGAAGGTGGAAGAGCAGCCTGTGGTTGCTGCTGGCTACTTTGCCCAACATCGCCCTGTGTGGGGGCATACTGTTGCCCATGATGTGGGTAGTGTCCTTCCTCCTGGGATTGTTGGGGGTACTGGCCAGAGTAATAATGATGAGGGGCATCTTGTTGGCTTGGGTAGGCCCGTGTCTCATACCCACCAATATAGCCATGTCGTCCCCAACCAGGTTGGGACCAGCCTCCAACACTGGGTGGGAAAAATTGGCCATATTGGTGGGGTTGGCTAGAGGCAGACATATGTTGCTGCTGTTGTAAAGGTTGGATAGGGGGAGGAAGGGGGTAAGGTGTAGGCCCACGTATTTGAGGATCCTCAGAGCCTGCTTGAGCAGGCATCTGTGTGGGTGGTCTCATGCGCATTAGATTTTGGGGGGAAAGATGCCACCTCTCCAGATATTCAAACAGCTCATATGGGGTATTTTGGGGTGTGCTTGCATTAAGCAGGATCTGAAAACATCCTCGAATACGGAGCCTCACCTCACGGGAAAGGGCACGTAGATAAAGGGCCAGGCTACCTGAGTATGCCTCCTCCCCATCATCTGTATTCACTCTAGCCAGATAGTTGAGGACCCCTGTGTCCACATTGGTTCGGGTATCTTGGGCAGGGATCTGGCGTCTTCTTCGTCCTCGCCGGGATGTTAGAGCAGGCTGTGGGGAGCCCCGGATCTGGGCAGTTGGGCTGCTGCTCATGTTGCCCTGCTCCTCCAGTATGGCTGATGGTGCAGCAGCAGACGGTCCTGGTGGTGGGGTTTGTGGCGCAGGCAATGGGTTCTCCTGAGAGGATTCTTCACCCATGCTTCTTGTAGGGGGAGAAGATGGGCCAGCCACCTCATCCCCTACAGGATCAATGATGGGCTCTGTATCTGAGCCCGTTCCTCTATCCGTAAGGTTGGACTGAGTTCTGTTATGAAATAGAACATAGCCAAAAATACATTAATATTTTTGGCCCTGTAAAGTATCAGTGTAATGTGGTGTGAGGTATCTACTTACGGTCTCAGATCCAGAATAGGGGCGAGGAAGGAGAGGCGGTCATAATAGATGTATTTTCGTTTGACGTAGCCCGCATCACCACTCCTGGACTGCTGCTGACGTTCCCGCCTGTACTGATCGCGGATGCTGCGCCAGCGTTTCATCACATCTTCCACTGCAATGTGACAGGAAATATTCTCAATTTAACATATTTGATCGGCCAAATTTGCTACCAGTAGTCTAGGCATGTGGCCTTCTGGGATGTGCTTTCTACCCAGGGTGGCATATCTAATTGGGGCATCCAGACCAGATACACAGGGTCAGAATAGTTCATGTATCAAGTAACTACACTTAATAACTTGGTTGGCTAAGAGGATGAGGAGCTTGTGGCCTGGGCCAAATTATGGCAGTGTCAAACCATGTGTCACATCAAAATCTACCTGCCTCAAGAGGAAAAAAGTACAAGCACAGGAAGGGGGGGGGCTGATTCCGTATGCATTTTTTTGATGTGAGGTAATTTTTATCATTTTTTGGCTTGTTCTTACTCAGTTTCTGCTGCTCCTCACGTGGCCGATAACCAAAATCATGGAACATCTGGCGACATATGCGCCTCCATGACGCCACCTTTCTTGCCCGGTTCGCATAATGGGCGTCACGTTGGTCCCAGAGTTCTGGCCGCTCCTGCGCCAGTACAATGAGCATCTCCACATTTAGGAAATATGGCGCCATGATGTTGATGTACTCCGTGGAGGCGTACTTCCTGGATGTCTGGAGCGCTTTTTGAGCTCATTTGCATGTCTAGGCTTCCTGATGATGGATTGGCCCATTTCCTGTCACCAGCCAAAAGACCTGCGTATTTCTCGCAAGTCACATGTGTGGTCCGTGTGTAATCCGTATTTTTTGCGCACCCATAGACTTGCATTGGCGTATTACGGGGCGTAGTACGCTGACAATCGCAGCATGCTGCGATTTGCACGGACCGTAGAATACGGACGAGAAATATACGGCTGTTGGAAGCAAACCCATAGAGAATCATTGGTCCGTGTGTAATGCGTGCTTTTAATGCCTCTCACTCGTCCGTATTCCTCTCTAGTGTGACTCCGGCCAAAGAGAGAAACTCTTTGTAACCACTTTTCACTTTGGTACTGAGAACCATGAACAATGGGCCTCCTGTTATGAGTTCAGATTTCTTTAGAAAGTAGCACAATATTGATCCGACACCATAAAAAGAAACCTTGTTCTCTGGTAACTGGGACACACCCTGTGACTAATGTGCTCTCGTAATGCTTAAAAAAAAGAAATATAATCGTTTTCGTAGAGATCAGAAAAAGAATGGCACTCACCATCCCATAAAATGAACTCCTTTATTTCTGACACATTAAAAACTGGTTTCAGGAAGGCGCAGGTAGCATTGTGGACGATGGCCTTTTCCAGTTTTTTTTTTTTTTAATCAGGTAAATTTTTAGTAATTTTTAAAATAATTTTACAGAAAGAAAAAACAGGATATCCAAATCAGAACATCTAAACCCCAACTCAACCCTCCCGCCCAACAATCAACCCACAGTTTCAAGCACCATTCGCACTCGACCGGAATCCAAATTACAATACACCTAGAAATATAAGGTCCAAAACATCTACACTATGTATTTTCACACTTTGTCAGGACCAGCTAACCAGCATGCAGTCCATACATATAGAGTATCTAATAAGTCTCTTTATCACAACATTAAACAGCAATAATTAATAGTTACAAACCAACCAAGGAGACCAAAGTTTGTCAAAATGTGCACTTCTGTTCCTCTTAGAAAAAAAACCCTTTTTCAATCAAGATAAGAGATAAGATATTTAACATGTTTGTTGAATTCCCTGCGGAATGGTGGTCTCTCTAAGATCCAAATAATTTTCTGGCGGCAAACAGGCTTGCAATAGCAATTTTCTCCACCTCTTCCACTCGTAACTCATCAACATATCCCCGAATACAAATCAGGGTTACATTCATATCCCAGTTCTATAAGGTTAGGAACCACAATCCAAAATGTATATAATTGTGGGCAAGACCGTAACATGAAATATTCCTGCTTCCTCCCTCCCCAGAGCAGCGCAGGCAGTTAGAGTTTGGTCCAATGCCCATTTTGAACTACAGCACTGGTGATTTGTATACTCTATGTATGACATACAACTGTGAGGCTGTGTTCACACACAGCGCTTTTTTTTGCGGTTTTTCCCGCGGATTTACCAAAAAATCTGCTTAAAAAAACACCTAAAAGAAGCTTCCCATTCATTTTAATGCATTTTGCACTTTTTATGCATATTGATGCATTTTTTACTGCGAAAAAATGCTTTGAGGTAAAAAACGCAGCATGCTCATTAATTTTGCGGTAAATTCCGCATTTTTGGCTATTTTCTATGTGTCTGGGGACGCTCCGGAAAAATCGCGGCAAAAACGCGCAAAAATCGCGGCAAAAACACGCGTTTTCTGGGAAGGAGTCCGGTTTTCATGCAGAAATTTTCTGCATACGTGTGCACATAGCCTGAGAGTCTACCAGGTTTACTTAGTGAGAGACTGGGCATTTTCTAGGATAGAGGACTGCCTGTCCTCAGAAATGACCACCAACTCCGATTCCTACATTTGTTTAACCAGCAAAGAAATTTTTTTCAGAAAAGTGAATAGTAAGACATCATAAGTGCAGGAAATTACCCCTTTAGTAAGCCGTGTTGAGCAGATAGTGTCTAAAGTAATCTCTTCCTAAACCACAAAATTATTTAACTTGCATTGGGCTTTATATGCATGTTTAAGTTGGAAGTATTGAAATTAACTACTTTCAGGCTGGTGAAATTCCTCCTGGAAACACTCAAAGGTTTTGAATGCATCATTACTGATTACCTGAATAACATATAAAAGTCCCATGGACCTTCAATTTCTAAATTCAGATAAAGTCGCAAATTCTGGAAGATATTCGTTATTCCATATGGATGACTATATCATAAATAATTTCATTTCCCTAATTTGATTAACCTCAGAGCAAACTTTACTAATAAGGCTCAACATAGGGAATATTGGTAGGCTATTAAATTTTCTGACCTCCAGACTATTCACCAAAGGTCCCCCACCTACGGTACCACATTTTGGATAATGTTGATATTGAGTGTTTTAGTAACGTCTCTATCCATCCCCTTAGTTGCTGGCATTCAGTGGTTAAAAAATATAACCACAGATTAGTTAATGTCAGGCCTCCCTCATCCTTGGGTCTCTGTAGAGTTTCTATCTTGATTCTGGAGTAACCCTTACGCCAGATTAGTTCTCGAAAAATTATGTTTATCTTGTGGAACTGATTCAGGGATAGCCAGACAGGTGCATTGTGAAGTATGTGCAAAACCTGGGGCATCAGTACCATTTTAATAAGATTCAATCTTCTTACTACCAAGAATTGCAATTTGCACCATGCTGCTATTTTCATTTTGATTTTTTCCATTTAGGCTGGTAAATTATTTTTTCATAATCTATTAGACAGGGTGATATTATAATTCCCAAATATTGGAATTGGGAAAGCAACTTTACCTGTTTTTCTTTTTTGCAATCTTTGGGTTTTTTTTTCCACCACTTAATTAAAACAGAACCTATACATGTTTGGTATCTGTGAACTCGTAATGACCTGGAGAATCATAATGGAAGTTTTAGCATTTAGTGAAAATGGTAAAAAAACAAAAAAAAAAAACAATTGAGGAAATGTACTTTTTTTTGCAATTTCACTGCTCTGAATTTTTTTTTCCATTTTCCAGTACACAATATGGTAAAACCAATGGTGTAATTCAAAAGTACAATATGTCCCACAAAAAACAACCACGCATGCAGCCATGTTTACCAAAAAATAAAAAACAGTTATGGCTCTGAGAAGACAGGGAGCAAAAAACAGACGCAGAAACGGAAAAATCTAAGGTGGTATGACCCGATAAACTCCTAAAGTTTTTAACCCCTTTCTGATATCAGACATACTATCCCGACCATGGTACCCAGGCCCGTATGACCGGGGACGGGATAGTACGTCACCACGAACAGCAGCACTCACGGGGAGAGCGCCGCTGATCGCGGCTGAGTGTCAGCTGATTATCACAGCAGACACCAGGCACTATGTGCCAGGGGTGGTCACGGACCGCCCCCGGCACATTAACCCCCCTAGCACACTGCGATCAAACATGATCACAGTGTACCGGGGAATAGGGAAGAATCATGCAGGGAGGGGGCTCCCTGCGTGCTTCCCTGAGACCCTCAGAACAGCACAATGTAATTGCGCTGTTCCAAGGGCCTCCTCCCTGCAGGCCCCCGGATCCAATATGGCCGCGGGGGCCTTCGGGGTCCTGCAGGGAGGCAGCCCCCTCAGTGAATGCTGAGAGCAGGCGCTGAGAAAGCCTCCTCAGTGCTTGTCAGATCGCTGATCTGACACAGTGCACTGCAACGTGTCAGATCAGCGATCTGAAACTTTACAATGATGTCCCCCCGGGCACAATAAAGTAAAAAAAAAATCAAAGTTTAAAAATTATTTTTAAAAAATTCCTAAGTAAATAAAAAAAATTCCCTAATAAATCCTTTTTTTGTAAACAAAAAAGAAAAGAAAACAATAAAAGTACACATATTTAGTATCACCGCATCCATAACGACACGCCCTATAAAACTGTCCCACTAGTTAACCCCTTTAGTGAACCCTTAAAAAAACAAACATTTTTTTGCTTTGTTTTTTATCATCATACCACCGAACAAAAAGTGCAATAACGCGCAATCAAAAAGACGTATATAAATAACCATGGAACCGCTGATAACGTCATCTTTTCCCGCAAAAAATGAGCTACCATACAGCGTCATCAGCAAAAAATAAAAAAGTTATAGCTCGCAGAATAAAGCGATGCAGAAATAATTTTTTATATAAAATTGTTTTTATTGTATAAAAGCGCCAAAACATTAAAAATATAAATGAGGTATCGCTGTAATCGTACTGACCTGAAGAATAAAACCGCTTTATTAATTTTACCACACGCGTAACTGTGTAATCACCCTTCCCCCCCGCAAAAGAAATTCATGAAATGCTGGTTTTTGTTCATTCTGCGTCCCAAAAATCTGAATAAAAACAATCAAAAAAGTCACGTGCCCGAAAATGATACCAATAAAAACGTCAACTCGTCCCACAAAAAATAAGACCTCACATGACTCTGTTGATCAAAATACGGAAAAATTATAGCTTTCGAAATGTGGTGATGCAAAAACTATTTTTACAATAAAAAGCGTCTTTTTGCATATGATAGCTGCTATCCATCAGGTACCATTCCTGGGCAGAGCCCAGTACTGCACCTGCTGATCCCAGGGGTCAGGTACGCTGATACTGTTTTAGGGCTTAGTTCAGACATGCCAGGCTAGGATACTGGATCAGGGTTTGGCGACTTATCGACCAGGGGATAATGTTCATGCACTGGGAACTTCGGGAACAGGGCTGGCCGCACCAAGACCAGGGGACTTTGTGCCCAGGACTGGCCACACCAGGACCAGGGGACAATGTTCAGGCACTGCCCGCTCCGGGTACAGGGAATGAGGTTGAGGCACTGGCCACGCCTGGAAAGGGGACATGGTTCAGGTTCTGCCCACTCCGGGACCAGGGGAAGAGGTTCAGGTGCTGGCCTTTCCGGGACCAGGGGATGAGGTTCAGGCATTGGCAGCTCTGGGACCAGGGGATTACAGATACAGAACTGGACACACCAGGGCCAGGAATACATATTCAGGACACTGGCAGCACTGTGACCAGGGGGGACCTGACAACTCACTAGTAGTGCACCTTACTAACTAATGATTCACTATGTTGCTTGGCCACTCCATACGGGAGAGGGACACTTTTATACAAGATACCTCCCAGCTATTGGCTGGGAGCCATCTTGCAGGTGTACTACTAATGCTAAATGCTTCTTAGCATAAAGCTGAGGGCATTTATCAAAATGCACGAGCTGCCCCTTCAAGAACGGTGAAGCAAAGGCACACTCGTACTAGGCACATAAATCAGGAAACAGGAGAATGTAGGGGACCACGCTGTGGAGCTTGGGCAGTGAGTAAGTCGGTGTCCCTGCATGGAGGGGGAAGGGGATACCATGCAGGGACGCCGGCTGTAGCGCTGCGTTAACAAAAGTATTGAGGTCCAATTCTTATTCTTTGAATTCAGGCTTTTCATTAATTCAGTCACAATTCCAAAGGTGTATAAAATCAAGACTTTTGCCATTCAGGTCCACCTTTCACGAGTGGACACGGGTATGTCCGGTGGATGACACAACATATACGTACAATGGTATGATAAAGTGAGAGGAAGGTCCTAACTGTAGGGAGAGGGGGATGGGACACCAACCTGTGCCTGTCCCTAAGCTCCCCTAATGCCCAATGCGAGTCCTTCTCCCCACTGCCATCACATGCCTACATTAGTCCCATTGTATGCAGACCAGCTAGGTGTGTAGACTTCTCCCATAAGGAGAACTCTACACACCTAGCTGGTCTGAATACAAGTAAACTCTGTAACCAACGATCAGCTGATGGGTCATGTGGGAGTGGTTAGCAACCAACATCAGCTGACCAGCCTAAAAGAAGTTGCCAGCAAGAGATTGACATTAACTCTTGCTGGACCAAACGGAAAACAAAATACATTTACATTCCAGCATTCCTTTAATGATTCATAACAGTACTTTCTTTTCTACGAGGGACCTCAGGACCTTTAAGACCGGACTTGTCCAGAAATAACATAAGGCAGGGACGCATCAAAAACACTAGCCTTCACCTCCATAGTCACCTGGCCCTCAAGGTCATTTCAAGTGCAGACTGACAGTGATGGCAATGACTTAGGCTCCGGAGGCTTGAGATATCTCCTGAGTGACAACCTGTGGCAAACGTTATGGATATGTATCGCTTGTGGGGAACTCCAACTGGAAGATTTATATTGCTGAGAACAGCCACCACCCTGTAAAGACAGATTACCCTAGCACGCAGAGTCCCAGATGTGTATTCCCACCTGATGTGTTTAGTGGACACCCACATATACTCATTCACACAAAGGTGAGGACCTGAACATTTATTACCACACATACGTTTGGTACAAGATAGTAATCTCTTTGAAGAGCAGACAATGGAGGCATCTCCCTGTGTCACAAAACTCTCTTACCCTCAGGATACTCAGTGGGAACCACCACCCTCCCCTGACCAATCTTCTCAGGAGGACACCGAGGTCTAGAGTTAACCTGAGGTGTGGGTAGAGTCTTGCCCCTATTCTCTGGTAGCACCTTAGCTACCTCCACCGGAGAAGAAGGGGTAGACGTAACAAAGATGGCAAAGATAGTAACACTCAGGCAACTGTTTTTATAAAGATTGCTGTTGTGAACTCATTTTCCGGTCTGCCTCTGGTTTCTGGTGATGGAGCTGGTTGTGCTGACAGAGGAGTTGTGAGTTCTCTTTCCGGTTTCCCTCTGGTTGTGGCAGGAGGTAATGAAGCTGATCTAATTAACAGAGACCTGCCACCTGATAATGAGGATGAGGATTGGACATCTGAAGTCTCAGACTGGATTTAAGACAGCCAACTCCCTATTCCCATGCTGGTGATTTTTTTTCCTGCCTCCTGAGGTCTTAGCTTCCAGCTCAGTTCCTGCCTTCTCAAGCTAAGTTGTCTCTGCTAATGTTCACATTTTATTTGGTTTGGTCTATTCAGTTTTTTGTGTGATCAGCCAGCCCCAGCTGGGGTTGTGCTGAATTTCCACTCTTATGTCACTGTATGTTGTTGTGAGTTCATTTTCCCCTTCATTACTGAGGCCCGAGGAACTCCCTCTTCTGGTAAAGAAAGGTAGTGAGCCTGATTATCAAACACCTGAGGCTGATGATGATGACTGGCTGAGTGGAGTTACTGACTGGATATAAGGCTGCCGACGCCCTTCTGCCCTGCGGGTGATTTCTCTGTGGGATCCTTGGAGACCAGTCTGAATTCCTGCTCCTCTAAAGCTAAGTTTGCTGCTTGGCCTTTTGCATTTGTGCTTTGACTTTGTTTGCTTTGTTTTTCTGGATTTCTGCCATTCCCTGCTGGGGTGTGCTGAATTCCTTTAGCTCTGTCTTCTGAAAATACCTGAGTGCTGATTTAGTTTTTGAAGCCTAGCTGCTTCAGGGCCTTTTTCATATCAGCTTGTTGGCTTATGTCTTTGATAGGGTTTTGGCAGATTGCAGACAGCAGCCTTCCTGTCCTTTCCTATCTAGGTAATTTTGAGCCCCGTCTTTGCTCAGTCTATCTTTCTGTCTGTGTTTGTGTTTTCATCTTGCTTCACCGTCATTATATGTTGGGGGCTGCCTATTGCTTTGGGGTCTGCTCTGGGGCAGTTTAGATTTCCCCTTTCTTTCTTTAGGCCTAGTTAATTCTCCGGCTGTGATCGAGGGGTCTAGGGCATCGTAGGAACCCCCCACGGCTACTGCTAGTTGTGTTGATAGGTTCAGGGGTCTGCAATCTGATAGTTGCCAACTTCTCTGGTTTTCTGGACTTAGCTTGTATTTCTGTTTTTGCCTCCAACGGTGACTCATTCATAACAGAATCACCCGCCATACCGCAGATCCTAGGGTACTCAATAGCAGGAAAGAATTGTAAAAAAAAAAAAAAAAAAAGTGTATATTTTTTCCTCTATATCTCTGAGGCCGTAGGGGGAATTTTTTTTTTCTCTCAATGGAGATAAAGCAATTGTCTGATCGTGTGGAGCAGCTCGCCGCGGAAGTGCGGGGGATTTCCGCCTACTTTGCTCATTCACATGCTGCTGAACCAAAGATTCCTACACCTGATGTATTTTTTGGGGATCGGTCTAAATTTTTGAATTTCAAAAATAATTGTAAATTATTTTTTGCCTTGAAGCCTAACACGTCAGGGAGCTCCGCGCAGCAGGTTAAAATTGTCATCTCTTTGCTGCGTGGCGATCCCCAGGATTGGGCGTTTTCTTTGAAACCAGATGATCCTATTCTGACTAATGTGAACACATTTTTTCAGGCCTTGGGGTTGTTGTATGACGAACCTAATGCCATTGATCAGGCTGAAAAGACCCTGCTGGCATTGAACCAGGGTCGTGATTCTGCAGAATTGTACTGTCAAAAATTCCGAAAGTGGGCAGTACTTACTACCTGGAATGATAATGCCTTGGCTGCTCTCTTTCAGAAGGGGTTGTAAGAAGCCGTAAAAGATACTATGGTGGGATTTCCTGTTCCCTCTGGTCTTGACGATTCTATGTCATTAGCCATTCAGGTTGATCGGCGTTTGCGCGAACGCAAAGCTGCACGAGAGGTGTTGCCACCTGTTGAACAAATGTCTGAACCTATGCAATGTGATAGTTTTTTCCAGAGAGCAGCGTCAGGAGTTCAGAAGGCGTAATAAGTTGTGTTTTTTCTGTGGAGATGCCTCGCATATTATTTCTGTCTGTCCTAAACGAGAGAAACGCTTTTCACACACGTTTTCTGTTGGGGGTGTTCAACCTAAGTTTCTTCTGGCTATTACTCTGATCTGCTCCCTGTCCACATTTTCCGCCAAGGCTTTTGTGGATACGGGAGCAGCCCTAAACCTAATGGACTTGGATTTTGCTAACCGTTGTGGATTTCCGATGACACCTCTGCAGACGCCTATCCCTTTGAGGGGGATTGATGCTACTCCTTTGGCTAAAAATAAACCTCAGTTTTGGACCCAGGTGGTAATGCGGGTCGCCCCAGACCATCAAGAAAATTGCAGATTTTTGGTGTTGCATAATCTGCATGAAAATATTGTTCTGGGGTTTCCCTGGTTACAAATTCATAATCCAGTTTTGGATTGGAAATCTGTGTCTGTGGTGAGTTGGGGTTGTCGGTGTGCCTTTAGTGAGGCTCCGGTGTTTTCCACCTCTCCTCAGTCGCATGATGTTCCTGATTATTTGGCGGACTTTTATGATGTATTTAGTGAGAATGAGTCTGCGTCTCTGCCTCCTCATAGGAGTTATGACTGTGCAATTGAACTGAGCCCGGGGTGTAAATTTCCCAAGGGTCGGCTCTTCAATTTATCTGTACCCGAGCACGAGGCTATGCGATCCTATATTAAGGAGGCGTTGGAGAAAGATCATATTAGACCATCCTCGTCACCCTTAGGTGCCGTTTTTTTTTTGTAGCCAAAAAGGATGGATCATTAAGACCTTGTATTGATTATCTTGGATCATTAAGACCTTGTATTGATTATGGTGCCCTCAGCAAAATTACTGTTAAATATCAGTATCCGTTACCCCTGATTTCTGATCTATTCTCCAGAGTTAAAGGTGCTTGCTGGTTTACCAAGCTTGACCTCAGGGGGGCGTATAATCTTATTCGCATTAAGCATGGGGATGAATGGAAGACGGCGTTTAATACTCCGGAGGGACATTTTGAGTACCTGGTGATGCCTTTTGGGCTCACTAATGCCCCTTCTGTCTTCCAGTGCTTCATGAATGATATTTTCCGAGATTTTGTCGATAAATTTTTGATTATCTATCTGGATGATATTTTGATCTTCTCCAAGGATTGGGATTCTCATGTGGAACATGTTCGGACTGTGTTCCGGATCTTGAGGGAGAATTCCCTGTATGTCAAGGGATCTAAATGCCTTTTTGGAGTACAGAGGATTTCTTTTTTGGGATTTATTTTGTCCCCGTCGACTATTGAAATGGACCCGGCCAAGGTACAGGCCATTTACGATTGGGTTCAGCCCACTTCTTTGAAGGTCCTCCAGAATTTTTTGGGTTTTGCTAATCTTTATCGGAAATTTATAGCAAAATTTTCTAGTATTGCCAAGCCATTGACTGATTTGACTAAGAAGGGTGCTGATGTGTTAAATTGGTCTCCGGAGGCTGTTTCTTCCTTTCAGGAGCTGAAGCGAAGATTCACCTCCGCCCCGGTTTTGCGGCAACCTGATGTCTCACTTCCATTCCAGGTAGAGGTGGATGCTTCTGAGATTGGTGCAGGAGCTGTTTTGTCCCAAAAGGATCCTGTAACATCTAAAATGAATCCCTGTGCTTTCTTTTCCCGAAAGTTCTCTCCATCTGAACGTAACTATGATGTGGGGAATAGGGAACTGTTGGCCATGAAATGGACATTTGAGGAGTGGAGACATTGGTTCGAGGGAGCTAAGCATCAAGTCGTGGTCCTCACTGACCACAAGAATTTGATTTACCTAGAGTCGGCTAAGCGCTTGAACCCTAGACAGGCTAGGTGGGCCTTGTTTTTTACACGTTTTGATTTTGTGGTTTCTTTTTTTCCTGGAACGAAGAATGTCAAGGCAGACGCCCTCTCTAGGAGTTTCTTTGCTAATTCTCCTGTGGTGACCAAGCCTGCTACCATCTTAGGCGAAGGGGTAGTTCTTTCTGCCATCTCGCCCGATTTGAGACGTGCTCTGGAAGAGTTCCAGGAGAACAAACCTGAGCGTTGTCCCAGTGGAAAGTTGTATGTTCCTGACCAGTGGAAGAAGAGAGTGATGTCTGAAGTTCATTGCTCTGCTTTGGCTGGTCATCCAGGTATTTTTGGTACTAGAGATCTGGTGAGTCGGTTTTTTTGGTGGCCCTCCTTGTCTCGTGATGTCAGGAATTTTGTGCAGTCCTGTGGGACGTGCTCCCGGTCTAAACCGTGTTCTCGCTCTAGTGGGTTGTTGATGCCTTTGCCTGTCCCCAAGAGGCCATGGACCCATATTTCAATGGATTTCATCTCTGATATGCCTGTCTCTCAAAGGATGACTGTTATTTGGGTGATTTGTGATAGGTTCTCTAAGATGGTTCATCTTGTACCACTCCCTAAGTTGCCGTCTTCCTCTGAGTTGGTGCCCCTGTTTTTACAACAGGTGGTTCATTTGCACGGGATTCCTTAGAACATTGTATCTGACAGAGGAGTCCAGTTTGTGTCTAGATTTTGGAGAACTTTCTGTTCCAGGCTGGGAATTCAGTTGTCCTTTTCCTCTGCTTTTCACCCTCAGACCAATGGGCAGACAGAGAGAACAAACCAGACCTTGGAGTCATATTTGAGATGTTTTATTTCTGCTCATCAGGATGATTGGGTTTCATTTTTGCCCTTGGCCGAATTTGCTTTAAATAATAGAGCTAGTTCTGCCACTTTGATGTCACTTTTTTTTGTAACTTTGGGTTTCATCCTCGATTTTCTTCAGGGCAGGTGGAGCCCTCTGCCTGCCCAGGTGTTGACACTGTGGTGGAGAGAATGCACCAGATCTGGGACCAAGTGGTGGATAAGTTATCTCTCTCCCAGGAAAAGGCCCAGCGGTTTTCCAACCGACATAGGACCATTGGTCCCCAGTTTAAGGTTGGTGATATGGTGTGGTTATCATCAAAAAATATTTCTATGAAGGTGGCTTCTCCTAAGTTTAAGCCTAGATTTATTGGACCTTACAAGATTGTGGAGATTATTAATCCGGTCTCTTTTCGTTTGGCTCTTCCTGTCACATTTAAAATCCATAATGTGTTCCATAAATCTTTGTTGAAGTGGTTTGTTGAACCTGTTGTTCCGGGGGTGGCACCTCCAGACCCTGTATTGGTTGAAGGTAACATGGAATATGAGGTAGAGAAAGTACTGGATTCCCGTCTGGCTAGACGGAGACTCCAGTATTTGGTTAAGTGGAAGGGTTATGGTCAGGAGGATAATTCCTGGGTCTCTGCCTCTGATATTCATGCCAAAAGATTGGTGCGTGCCTTTCATCGGGCTCACCCTGATCGCCCTGGTGGCGTAGTTGAGGGTTCGGTGACCCCTCCTCAAGGGGGAGGTACTGTTGTGAGTTCATTTTCCCCTTCATTACTGAGGCCCGAGGAACTCCCTCTTCTGGTAAAGAAAGGTAGTGAGCCTGATTATCAAACACCTGAGGCTGATGATGATGACTGGCTGAGTGGAGTTACTGACTGGATATAAGGCTGCCGACGCCCTTCTGCCCTGCGGGTGATTTCTCTGTGGGATCCTTGGAGACCAGTCTGAATTCCTGCTCCTCTAAAGCTAAGTTTGCTGCTCGGCCTTTTGCATTTGTGCTTTGACTTTGTTTGCTTTGTTTTTCTGAATTTCTGCCATTCCCTGCTGGGGTGTGCTGAATTCCTTTAGCTCTGTCTTCTGAAAATACCTGAGTGCTGATTTAGTTTTTGAAGCCTAGCTGCTTCAGGGCCTTTTTCATATCAGCTTGTTGGCTTATGTCTTTGATAGGGTTTTGGCAAATTGCAGACAGCAGCCTTCCTGTCCTTTCCTATCTAGGTAATTTTGGGCCCCGTCTTTGTTCAGTCTATCTTTCTGTCTGTGTTTGTGTTTTCATCTTGCTTCACCGTCATTATATGTTGGGGGCTGCCTATTGCTTTGGGGTCTGCTCTGGGGCAGTTTAGATTTCCCCTTTCCTTCTTTAGGCCTAGTTAATTCTCCAGCTGTGATCGAGGGGTCTAGGGCATCGTAGGAACCCCCCACGGCTACTGCTAGTTGTGTTGATAGGTTCAGGGGTCTGCAATCTGATAGTTGCCAACTTCTCTGGTTTTCTGGACTTAGCTTGTATTTCTGTTTTTGCCTCCTACGGTGACTCATTCATAACAGTATGTGCCAGTTTGCTTTTTGTCCCTTATTAGATTGGCCTCTTTTTGCTCTGTTCTCAGAATATACCAGAGTGCTGCTATAGTGGGTGAAGTCTAGTGACTTCAGGGTTTTTTTGCTATCAGAAGTGTTGGACATTTTTGCAGGTTTTTTTGGTGTGATTGCAGACAGTATCTTTCCTTTCCTGTCCTTTCTAGTTAGTGTGGGCCCCATCATTTGCTCAGCCTATTTTCCTACCTGTGCTTGTGCTTTCATCTTGTTTCACCATCAATTCATGTGTGGGGTAGTCTATTCCTTTGGGGTCTTCTCTGGGGCTGTTTAGATTTGCCCTTTTCTTGCTTTAGGCTTATTTAGTCCTCCGGCTGTGACGAGGCCTCTAGAATCATCGTAAATAAAAGTCAGTGATAAGCGGTCATAGAGGGGCGCTTAGGAAGCAACCCAGGGGCAGACAAAAATGTCAGGTCTCCACCGCAGCTCCAGCCGAAAACCTCCAATGGAGGATAGGAGCAATGAGAAAATGGAAACGGTCTTAGGAGCGCAGGAAAGAGACTCAGACAAGATCCTCCGTCGAAACGCGTTGTGGTTTAACCCCATCTCTTGTCTGAGTCTCTTTCCTGCGCTCCTAAGACCATTTCCATTTTCTCATCTAGAATAATCGTAGGCACGCTCCACGGCTGCTGTTAGTTGTGTGTTAGGATCAGGGGTCTGCACTCCGCGTAGTTACCAACCTCTCTGGTTTTCCGTGACTTAGCTTGGTTTTGTTTTTCCTCCTCGGTGACCCAATCATAACATATTGCCACAACTGACTAATAATAATAATAATCTTTATTTATATAGCGCCAACATATTCCACAGCGCTTTACAGTTTAACAGTTTCAAAACACAAGTCATAATTAACAACGTTAACAATACAATATTTAAAGCAAAGTAAGACGACCCTGCTCGTGAAAGCTTACAATCTACAATGAGGTGGGGGAGATACAGAGTACAGGTGTGTATTTACAATGATGTATTTAAAATGATGGTCCAGCCATCTTGAGGGAGTGAGGGATAGACTATTTTTCTAGACCGCCAGTCAATGATCGAATTTTGGTTATTCAGCCAGAGAAGGCCTAAGACAATGGGAATAGGCAGACTCTACAAGATTTAATATGACAGGAACTCTTTATGTAGAGTCCCTGTGAGCAAGTTCACATTATGTAAGACTTGGGTCAAACTCTTCTGGCTGAAAGGAGCAAAATCAATGGCAAGAAAAGGAATGGATCTTGCAAGAACCCTACCGATTAGACTATGGGTCGGAGCAAAATGAGAATCCACTAATGTGACTCCATCTCCACTATCCACTAGAACCAGAAGAGTCTCAGTTTTCCCACCAACTACTATTTCAGCAGAAATGGTGAACGGAGACGTAAAAATGGAGGAAATGTGCACACCCCGGCTGTCTTCCCCCACACGACCAGGGCAATGTGGGTTATTAAATGGATTAACATGTCTGGCGTGAGACAGACAGACCTTAATGTAATGTTTCGTAAGACCTCAGTAAAAACATGCCCCCCCATCCCACTGTGAACTGCAGGCAACCTAGTATGAAAGGAGACACATCCCAACTGCATGGGTTCATCAGACAGCACCTGTGTGATCTCCTCCCTAGAAAGAACAACAGGGCAGAGTCCGTGTAGGTCTCTCCCTGAGGCATCTATCCACCCTAATAGCAAGGTCCATGGCGGCCTCCAACGACCTTGAACTAGCATATTGAACAAGTGAACCTTGGATCCTAGCTGACAGACCCTGATAAAAATGACTTCTAAGGGCAGGGTCGTTCCACTGAGTGTCAGTGGCCTATCTCCCAAACTCTGAGCAGTACTTCTCAGCTGGCTGGGACCCCTGCTTGATCTTACAGAGTTTAGACTCAGCCAGAGAGATTCCATCAGAATCACCATACACCAGGGCCAAAGCTACAAAAAACTTGTCCACCAACTGTAAAGATGGAGAGTTGTTCGGCAGGGAGAAGACCCAGGAATGGGGATCACCCCCAAGAAGGGAGACCACAATCCCCACTCATTGTTCCTCCCTGAATAATGAGGGCGGAGCCTAAAATATAATTTACAGACTTTTCTGAAAACCATAAATTTATCTCTCTTTCCAGAGAACCTGTCGGGGCGAGATATTTTGGGTTCCGGTTGAGCCAGGGCATGAGCCGAGACACAGGACCCAGACATAAATGTTATGGTTTGCTGGTGAATGAGTTGGGTGTGTTAAGGGTTAACCCGGATGGCCTCCTTTTGGGTTACTCTGAGGCTTTTTATAGCCTCATTGTGGGGCCATCCTTTGTCGGTTATACTTTGACCCTTGGCTGAGTGTGTCGACCCTGGTGTGCCTGTGCCCTGTGCCTGTGCTATTTGCGTGTCTGTTTGGTTTTGACCCGGTTCTGTCCCTGTCGTGATTTGTGCTTGTCGCCTGTATACTGTTATCTGATACTCCTGGTTTCCTGACTCTGGCTACATACTTTGATTATCCGTTGGTTTGCCCCTGTGTACTTATTTTCCTGATCCGTGTATGACCTTGGCTTGTGTGTGGCTACATTTTCCCTCCATCACCCCTTTAACATCCCTGGGGTCCTCTCTCCCTCCTGCATTTTCCCCAGGAGCCATAGCAGCCCTGCTCTGTCAGCTCCTACAGTGGTGCTAGGCTCTACCCACTCCCCCCTGACTCACAGTCACTTGACCGCATGTCCTATCTGCCTTCTCTTGCAAGCGGCTAGCTCCTGCAGCATCGCTAGCACCCCTCCCGTTCACTGCTCTCCGCCGCCACTGGCTCTACCTGGCGCTGTACTTCCAGGCAAGCCTCCTCCTCTGCCGCCGGTGAGTGCCATCAGGCAGCTAGCCTTGATATTCAGGCGGATGATCCTGATAATAAGCTGAAGCTGCTGCACCACCTGTGACTTAATCCGTGAGGGTCTGAATCAGGCGTTCAAAAGCATCAACTTGAGCCATAGGGACTCAGGAAAATGCTGCTGGTCGGTTTTAATGTCATGAATGGACACAGGTATGTCCAGCGGACAAAACAACATATACGTACAACGGAATGCTAAAGGGAGAGGAAGACCCTAAGGGTAGGGAGAGAGGGATGGGACATCTCCTGACACCAACCTATGCCTGTCCCTAAGCTCCCCCTAATACCCTATGCGGGTTCTTCCCCTCGCCACTGTCACGTGCCTAGTCCTTGGCTGTCACCTCTACTTACCCTGGCTAGCGCACTGGCCCATTAAGGACACTAGCCTTGCCACTACAGGTAATATTACACAGGGAAAGAGACAAACAAGGGACTGACCGAAAGAATACAACTTAGCTCAGAATCTGCTGCTAAGCTCCACAGCAGCAAAGAAAATGGCACCAGGTAAATAGTACTGCATGTTTTGCACTGTGATGAATCATGCTTCTCCATTTGGCAGCCTGATGGAATTGTCAAATGACAGGGGAACGTTACCTGCCTGACTGCTGTGTACCAACTGTAATAAGGACTCATAATGCTATGGGGTATTTTTTTTAAGGTTGGCCCCGTAGTGCCAATGAAGGTCTTAATGCTTAAGCATGCCGAGACATTTTGGACAATTTTAAGCTTCCAAGTTTGTGTGAACAGTTTGAGTAAGGCCATTTTCTGTTCTAACATGACAATTTCCCAGTGCACTACTCAAGGTCCATAAAAGCATAGTTTGGTGAATTTGGTGTGTAAGAACTTGATTGGCCCACAGAGTCATGACCTTAACCCCATTGAACACCTTTGGGATATAGCTAGTCAGGCCTTCTTACCTAACATCAGTGTCTGATATCACAAATGCTTTTTTGAATGAGAAATTTCCACAGACACTCCAAAATCTTGTTGCAAGCTTTCCCAGAATGGAAACTGTTTTCTTTGCAAAGGAGGGAATAACTCCATATTATTGACACTGGATTTAGATTTAGAGATATCATAAGATCAACTGTAGGTGTAATGTGTAGTGTCCCAATACATTAGTCCTCATAGTATATTTCCTAATAGGAACTAATACTGGACAGCCTTGGGCAGATAAAGGCTGCAACTATTACACTGCTGATTCCTGCAATCACGATTCTAATATGTGCACCAACATTAGAACTTAATTCAGTGCCACTCCAAATCTTTACAAACTTAACTGGTTGTGGTTGAAGTGTCCTCAAATCAAAATCATTCTCCTACTGGTACAGCTTTGGCGGAAATGTGTGCCATCATGCAGGAATTACCAGAAATTTTGCAAGAACAGGATGAGTTTTCTTGACATAATTAATTCAGATAGTAGATTTTATAATAAAAAACACATATAATTACTTGTGCTATAACAAGACCCACTATAAGAAATGTATCTAATGCTCATGTGTTATTTTGTAAGGTGTGCGTTCACTTGGATGGGCCAAAATTGATGCGTTTGAACAGGAAGCAAGGAGCTGTCTAATCGCATGGAAACCCAGGGAGTTCTCATCTCAGTTATCATTTCATTTTGGGAAGGAGCCAGATAATATTAATGAGTGCACTTCAAGTATCAGTGGATCAGGTAATTAAAAAGAAACAAGCAATGTTGATTACCAACTACATGGCAATGCATTTGACATTGTCAATTACAATAAAACCTTTAATTATTGCAGCCAAATGCTGTACTGTTGATTTCCTTAACAAAAATGTCTAATTTTCTCATTTATATGACCTTATTTGAGTGGAAAATTAGTATAATTTTGGAAACTTATGTCACTTTACTAATACTTTATTGAATATATTTTTTAGTTGTCTCTATTAATTGAAACTTCAGTTATGCAACAGGAAACTTAGGGTAAAGAACATTCGATTATTGAAAAAGTTTTAGTAAATTATGAAAGTTCACCGCATGCAGGTACAATATATAGTACTTCTAGTTGTAACTATACTATGGCAAATAGGTTTATTGTCTGTAACTGGCCTGATGACCTATTGTTTAAATCAGATATTTGTGTTAAATGTATTTTTTGGCAATGTTTTTTTGTAGCACAATCTGTAGTAAAATTAAAGAATATACCGTATATACTTGAGTATATACCGACCCAAGTATAAGCCGAAGCACCTAATTTTACCTAAAAAAACTGGGAAAACTTATTGACTCATGTATAAGCCTGGTATGTACGGCCTTCTCATCCCCATCTTGGTATGCACGGGCTCCTCATCCCCATCCTTGTATGCATGGCTCCTCATGCCTATCCTGGTATACATGACCCCCTCATCCTGGTATGATTGGCCCCCATCCCTATCATTGTATGCATGGCTCCATCCCTATCCTTGTATGCATGGCTCCATCCCCACCCTTGTATGTATGTCCCCATCCTTCTATGCATGGCCCCATCCCCATCTTTGTATGCATGGCTCCATCCCCATCCTCTTATGCATGGCTCCATCCCTATCCTTGTATTCATGACCCCATCCCCATCCTTGTATGCATGGACCCATCACCATCCTTGTATGCATGGCCCCATCACCATCCTTGTATGCATGGCCCCATCCCCATTCTTGTATGCATAGTCCCATCCCCATCCTTGTATGCATGGCCCCATCCCCATCCTTGTATGCATGACCCCATCACCATCTTTGTTATGCATGGCTCCATCCCTATCCTTGTATTCATGGCCCCATCCCTATCCTTGCATGCATGACCCCATCCCCATCTCTATCCTTGTATGCATGGGTCCATCCCTATCCTTGTATGCATGGGCCCATCCCTAGCCTTGTGTGCATGGCCCCATCCCTATCCTTTTATGCATGGCCCCATCCCCATCCCTATCCTTGTGTGCATGGCCCCATCCCTATACTTGTATGCATGTCCCATTCCCTAGCCTTGTATCCATGGCTCCATCCCTATCCTTGTATGCATATCCCCATCTCTATCATTGTATGCATGGCCCCATCCCCATCTTTGTATGAATGTCTCCATGCCCATCCTTTTATGCATGGCTCCATCCCTATCCTTGTATTCATGACCCCATCCCCATCCTTGTATGCATGGCCCCATCCCCATCCTTGTATGCATGGCTCCATGCATGGCCCCATCCCTATCCTTGAATGCATGGCTCAATCCCTATCCTTGAATGCATGGCTTAATCCCTCTCCTTGAATGCATGGCTCCATCCCTATCCTTGTATGCATAGCTGCATTCCTATCCGTGTATGCATAGCTCCATCTGAATTGCCAGTGCAGTGAATATTCATTTCTCTTTAGCAGCGGGCACAGATGTTAGCCGCAGCAGCCGGCTCCTGCCTCCTGTCACCCGCTGCTCCGCCGCTGCCTCTCCATGTTCTGGACACCTCACTCAAGTATAAGCCGAACAACAAGCAACAAAAAAATTGCCATTTTTTTTCAAAAAAAATATTTAAAACAATTTCCGATGATAGCTTTTAGCTAAAAGTAAGCTCCCTTATAAAAGGAAATTGGTGGAGTCTAGATTTATTTTTGCATGAAAAAGTAACTCAAAGATGGTGAATTCATCAGATATTATCCTTCGGCTGCAAATGTTCTTTCAAAAAGTTGTGAGGATTTGTTTTATTACCTAATCATTCCTGTTTGGATCTGTAAACATACAATTAGCCCTAATCATAAATTGGTCTTTTTGTATTAGTTACTTTATGCTCCTGACAAAAAAAGTTATTAATGAAAAAAGCCTTCAAAGCATAGGTATTATTTTATACCTCCCTTTAATTTCTGTTGCACCATATTAATTTTAACTAACAGACTTACTAATAAAAGCAACATGTAGAGCCCTGCGCGACATGTCCATGATACAATTCATTTATCCCACGTTTTGGTAATATACTCTTAATGATGCATCCTTTGTATCTCTCATGTTATATTAGTTATTCATGCAAGATGAGAGAACTGTTCCAGGTCCTGCATGTGCTCTGCCCTGCTTCCCTTGTACTGTAATGTAATGCAGTGTAGATTTATTCACCAACTGAAGAAATAATATCTCACCTTCAAATAATGTAGTCCAGTGGGTAGAAAACTGAAAGTTTTGTATATACAACACGCAAAGAGTTTTGAGCAGAAAAGCAAGTTGATTTTCTCACAAAAAATATTTTTTTTAAAGCTGTCTGATCATGAGCAGTTTCTCTTAACCCCTTAACGACCGCCGATACGCCTTTTAACGGCGATAATTGAGTGTACAAAAACCACAGCGCCGTTAATTCACGGCGCTGTGGAGAAAGTACATAGCGCCCCCCAGTGTCGGATTTTCTCCGGGGTCTCGGCTGCCAGGGGTAGCCGAGACCCCAGAAAACATGAATCGGTCGGTTTTTACCAACCCCGCTTTTGCGATCGCCGTTATTAACCCTATAACGGCGACCGCAAAAAAAAAAAAAGCAGCGATTATGCATTAAATTTCTCTTTCCTCTGATGTGATCGCACATCAGAGGAGAGAGAAATAGGGTCCCCGATCCCCCCCGGTACCTCTCCGTGGTCCTCCGTCCCCTCCCGTGGTCCTGCGTCCCGCCGGCGTCCTCCGATGGGCGCCGCCATCTTGAAAATGGTGGGCGCATGCGCAGTGCGCCCGCCGGGAATCTGCCGGCTCCGGCTGGCAGATTCCATTCATTATTTTGATCACTATGATAAACGATCATAGTGATCAAAATAAAAAAAATAGTACATAACCCCCCCGTTTATCACCCCCTTATATAGGTAAACATAATGAAATAAAGAAAATTTTTTTTTTCAGTTTTCCGCTAGGGTTAGGGTTGGGCTAGGGTTAGGGCTCGGGTTAGGGTTAGGGCTAGGGTTAGGGCTCGGGTTAGGGCTAGGGTTAGGGCTCGGGTTAGAATTAGGGTTAGGGCGAACTAGGATTAGGGTTAGAATTAGGATTAGGGATTAGGGTTGGGATTATTGTTAGGGTTGGAGCAAGAATTGAGGGGTTTCCACTATTTACCAACTTTGGGGGTCTAAAAATTGGGGTCTAAAAAATCACTTTTGTGGAAATAAAAAAGACTTTTTACACGGCTCTGCGTTTATAAACTTCTGTGAAGCGCTTGGGGGTTCAAAGTGCTCACCACACATCTAGATAAGTTCCCTAGGGGGTCTAATTTCCAAAATGGGGTCACTTGTGGGGGGTTTCCACTGTTTAGGCCCATCAGGGGCTCTGCAAATGCAACATGATGCCCGCAGACCATTCCATCAAAGTCAGCATTCCAAAATGGCACTCCTTCCCTTCCGATCTCTCCCATGCACCCAAACAGTGGTTCCCCCCCACATATGGTGTATCAGCATACTCAGGACAAATCGCACAACAACTGTGGGGGTATGATTTCTCCTGTTACCCTTGTAAAAATAAAAATTTGGGGGCAAAAAGATCATTTTTGTGAAAAAAAAATGGATTTCTTATTTTCACGGTTCTACGTTATAAACTTCTGTGAAGCACTTGAAGGTTCAAAGTGCTCACCACACATCTAGATAAGTTCCTTAATGGGTCTAGTTTCCCAAATGGGGTCACTTGTTGGAGTTTTCGACTGTTTAGGCACATTAAGGGCTCTCCGAACGCAACATGGCATCCGATTTCAATTCCAGCCAATTCTGCGTTGAAAAAGTCAAACGGCACTCCATCCCTTGCGAGCTCTGCCGTGTGCTGAAAAAGTGGTTTACCTCCACATATGGGGTATTGGCGTATTCAGGAGAAATTGTACAACAAATTTTGTGGTTGATTTTCTCTTTTAACACTTGTGAAAATAAAAAATTGGTTCTGAAGTAAATTTTTTGCAAAAAAAAGATAAATGTTAATTTTTTCCTTCCACATTGCTTTAGTTCCTGTGAAGCACTTAAAGGGTTAATAAACTTCTTGAATGTGGTTTTGAGCACCTTGAGGGGTCTAGTTTTTAGAATGGTGCCACTTTTGGGTATTTTCTGACATGTACACCCCTCAAAATGACTTTAAATATGATATGGTCCCTAAAAAAAATGGTTTTGTAAATTTTGTTGTAAAAATGAGAAATCGCTGGTCAACTTTTAACCCTTATAACTTCCTAACAAAAAAAATTTTGCTTCCAAAATTGTGCTGATGTAAAGTAGACATGTGGGAAATGTTGTTTATTAAGAAATTTGTGTGACACATCTCTCTGATTTAAGGGCATAAAAACTTAAAGTTTTAAAATTGCTACATTTTCAAAATTTTCGCCATATTTCTGTTTTTTTCATAAATAAAACACAAGACTTATCGAAGATATTTTACCACTAACATGAAGTACAATATGTCACGAAAAAACATTCTCAGAATCAGCAGGATCCATTAAAGCGTTCCAGAGTTATAACCTCATAAAGGGACAGTGGTCAGAATTGTAAAAATTGGCCTGGTCATTAAGCTGCAAACTGGCTCTGTCGCTAAGGGGTTAACAATGGCAGCTGAAAACCTGAAGCTATAGTCCAGTGGACCCATAAACATTAGACTAACATTGGCCGAACCCTATATTGACTGGTTTGGACAACAGTCTGTGTATGGCAACATTCTGATTCTCCATCGAAAGATGATGTCAGCGGAGATAAGGATACAGTATATCTGTATTTCTTCATGGCGAAATAATCCAACACATTCGAGTCTGTCAGCATCTCTCTTGGAGAGAACACAGGAGTCCTCAACAGAACATGCTCCTTTGTGGATGGAGGAGTTGGGAGAGATAGCTACCAGCTGAATGATGAACCATCGTTGAGCCAAGAGTTATCTATTGAGGCCCCTAATTGTTATGACAGCCTACATTGTGACTGTCCAATTTCTACCTCTGCATGAAGTGCCTCTACCATCTACAACTGATCAGTTTTGGCCAACTTTACGTTCCTCACCATTCTCCAGTTCTGGACATCCCAATAGCTGTTGCTGCTCTCCTGCTGGAACCATTGGGGCTGTTTCACATGACAGTTTGTAGTAAAACACTGCTTATTCAGCCAATGCTTAGCCATGCCAGTCTTTTTAATGATATTTTAGATACGGCCTAGCGTCTGAGCAATAAGGTCATTTAGGTTCCAATAGACTGCTAGGTGTTCTGTTATGCATTCTTTGGCATTGACTGAGCTTTTATTTTGACCTCATTTACCTATTTGCCATCTTTTCATACTTTTTGCCTGTCAACTGTAGTGCTTGAACTCCACCAACTGTGATATGAGCCTGTCTTCCACCATGGATAAGGTCCACCTGCCATGGCTTTGGTCCACCGTGCAGTAGGTGAAATAACCGCTGCTTAGTGGTGGCAGGAGCAATATGGCAGTAATGCGTACAGGGTTAAACTCCACCCAGGTGCGCAGAGCAATCTCAGTTAAACTCACGGAGATGCCAAAACTACAAACACAAATAACTGAGCCTGTTGTAGTCACAGTACTCAGTAAAAAACGCACACATGGTATACGGACACAGGAGTAGCCCCAGAGGGCGGTACTACGTCCGTCTAGACCTACCGTGTGTGCGGCATTGCAACTGCGAACGCAAAGGAGACTGCTACTGCAGCGCGGCGTGGACACTGCTGCCAAACGGCAAAGGCAAGGTGCAAGCGCAATGTCGGGCGCTAGCAGCTGTGCAAGTTGAAGCAGAGGAGCTCTGGCGCTGATACTATCTCAGTCCCTATTCACTTGCGTAATATCAGAGGGAAGGGGTTTCAAATGAGTCAGTCACCAGAATCATGCATCCGTCCTCATACACACAGCAGCAAGTATGGCTATACTAGCGCATGGTGGAACAGCCATGCGAGCCTTTTATAGTAGCCGGGACCTTCTGCACGCTTCCAGATCTCTGAGATGGACCAATGAGAACTGGAGCGGGACCTGAGCACATGACTCCCGATCTCCAATGGGAGATCGTCCCATGAGCATGCCCAGTTAGAGGACAGAAGGACTAAGCCTCAGGAGAGATTTTCTGCAAGGCAATCTCCTCTGCAATCTCCTCTGCAGTGGAAAAATAGGAGGAGAGTGCAGAATGTGAGGATCTGGATCCCTGCTGAGTAAACGCAGGAATCCGACTCCTAACAGGTCCATTTAGCTATATTTCCTTCTTGCTATTCATGTTAACACAAATCAGTATCTTCAATCAATGCACACTTCATGTGTTGTTAATGAAATCTACTCCAAGGGGTATCAACCTTGGTATTCATTGTGGTAAAGTCCATACCTCCTTGCTTGGGTTCTTAAGGCCCCTTTACATTTAGCGATGCACCAGCGATCCGACCAGCGATCCGACCCGGTCAGGATCGCTGGTGCATCGCTAAATGATCACTAGTGAGCTGTCACACAGGCAGACCTCACAGTGATGCAGCAGCGATGCAGCGCACGATACTCACCTTTCACACACAGCGATCCAGACGTCCTCCCGCCCGCCTCCACGTGTCGTTTTTCGTCACAGCAGGAAGCCCAGCAGGAAGCTGACGACGAGAAATGGAGCTGCACGATCAGCGATGGACAGCGGGGGAGCCGGTCAGAGGTAAGTATCACACATAGCGATATCGCAAGCAATATTCCTATAACGTCACAAAATCGGTGACGTTATAGCGATATCGCTAGCGATATCGCTATGTGTAAAACCCCCTTTAGTCTACTCATAATCATTTAGACTTTGCTCAGTGGTTTAGCTCAATGCCAAATCTATCACAATCCAGACAGTTCACATAATCTCCACTAAGCCTTTGGGCATTCCTTCAACATTTTTTTTTTCTTACAAAAAAATGCATTCATTGTTTGTCTTTTTTTTTAAATGTAAATTAATGCAAACTTTTTTCTGACTAAATGTAATGGTATACTGTTTATCCTAGGTTCAAATACTTCAAGCATTGAATTTACAGTGTATGATCCAACAAAGGATTATAAAAATAGCATAAATCATATGGAGGTTGATAACAGGTAAGATAGCCAATACTTTTCCAGTAAGTGTTTAGCAAAGGTAAAAAATAGTAATCACTAATCTGATTGGCATTTTTAGTTAGACTCCAGCCATGGCTGTTAAATTTCTATATGCTTAATGTTTTTCATTCAATAAAGTAATATTTCAAGTTTTTATTATACTAAGGGCGCAATTAGGCCGCCATATAAATCGACTGCAATGCTCAGACTAGCTGCAGCTCTTTCGACCCGAGTGACAGCTGCATAGAAATATTTACTTTCACATTCGGGTCAAGAGAGCCGCCAGCCAGTCCATGCATTGCGGTCCGATCTCGATCTGATTATATGTTTGGGTGACTGCACCATTACTTTGTTGACTTGTGTTTAGGAAAGAAGATCCATCGCCGGTACCTGCTTGGGTAAAACATGATGAGTCAAATGTGCTGCCACATCCCACATCAATTCAGGAGCCTTTTAATTTATGCATTGATGCTTTGCACTATATACCTGATTGTGCCACCATAGTAAAGGTAATGTTTGTTTTCTGTAACTCCTCTAAATTGATGCGTACAGTAAATGTGGTCATTTATTAAACAGAAGAGTACTAAATTAACACGGATATAAACGGTTAATTACCTTCAAAGACAATAATAGCCACATTTACATTTAGAAACACAAAAGTGATAGCCGAAAATATAGCCCGGAGAGCTGGCGGTCTGGAGTCCCAAGAACCCCTATAGTTACTGGCATTATAGGTGTGATTAAGGGGCATTAAATCCATCTTTTATGTTCTTAAATACATTTTATACAAAAAACAGTTTCAAACTTGCGCTTGATTTTTTTCTTTATAACCTGATAGTCTTGCATTAGATAGTCTACAATAGAATATTATATTATTTTTATTTAAATTTTATTAACATGCTAATATTTTTGGAATACTATAAATACTGTTAAATAATTCAGATTTTTATTTTGGAACAGTTTCTAATTACAACTTACAAAAAAATCATGAAAAAGCCAAAATTCGATATTAAGTCATTCTTATTTGTGTTTAGATTTCTGCAAAAATTAAAAATACTGGAGAAAAATCTGTTTCTGAAATTGTGACTTTCCCAAGTATCCACAGTTCAGCCCGAAATCCTGTGTTTAATTTCTGCCAAGAGCTAAACACTGTGGATGGAAAATTAAATGTGAATACCCATGTTCTCTTTCAAGTGACTACAGTGGACCCAGATTCTGGAAATTTGGTTATAATCGGTAATTTTAACCATATTTTACTAATTCATATCCAGTTTTATTTTAAGGACTTGGCTGCCCAGGTTTTATATTTCCCTATACTTGTATATTCTGTATATCAGCATCGGCAGTGTAGGTCAAATGCCCACTGCAAACTTCAGGATGAATATCTTCAGTCTGTAGATAAAAGGTTCTGTTCATGCAAGGGTCATAGCTTTTATTTATGTAGCCATACTTACCAATACTTGGTCACTATACCAATGTACTGTTGACACAGCAGGCCCCCATGATATTGATAAGTATGGTATTGAATTATTAAGTATAGCTGTTTTTTTTATTGTGATTTTTTTTTTAATTTGTCCATTTCAGTGAGTTGCTTCTATTGATGAAGCCATGACTGCTACAGAGATCTAGCTCTGGAGGATCTGGTGAAATCCATCAAATCACATGAAGTTTACTGGGTCCCGATATGTTCCAGTATTTTGATGGCAAGAATAGCACTACAACCTGCGCTATTTTTACTATCAAAAGTTCTAGAAAGGCAGATGGAAATCCAGATGGAGGCTCAAAACACAAATGTAGAAAGAATACAAAACAGCCAAACTAAGCAAGACAAGTGTCTTTATGTAGAAGCATATATGTATACAGTATTTGTGCTGTGGCACATGTAAAAATATATTTTAATTATTTAATATTTTTTTATTTTTGTTTGATTGAAAAGGGTTGTCTGGGAGTTAAACATTGATGGCCTATGCTTAGGAAAGATCATCAGTGTCTGATAATACATAAGAGCTAACCCTGGCACACTCCAAAAATATGAAGAGAGAACTTGTTGCTTTTAGAGTTTTATTAGTTTGTCTTGTACTAAAAAGAGTGGTTTCCAAACAACGTTTCGGCTCAGGCACGAGCCTTCGTTAGGAAGACAATCTTCTGGTAGTTATATCATGTGTAGGTCCCGGATTTTCAGATTGTCCAATGAAGTCTGTCAAAAAGTGGTCTTGCCAAGATGATGAAATGCCCATAAAGTGTTATAAGAGGTAGTTCAGACCACAATGAGCCTTAATCACTTTTTTATACAGAAGGTTGCAGCTGGCATGTGGCTCCCACCTGTGTCTGTGTTTGTGATCGCTTCCATGTGGAGGCAGGGAGCTACCTGATTATACTTTATTGACAAAGCCATGTGCGGATTTCATGTGTTAGACTTTCATGTAAGTTATACTTACGTTTGGTTCCGCCTCTCGGGTAAGCTACACAGCTGTTACAAATCTCTCCTTTATTGTAACATACAGTATATAAGGGTACTAAAAGTCTTCAGCAACTGGCCCCTGACGAAGTCACCTGGAGTGGCGACACACGTCAAGCATTTGTCCAGCCCATGCCATATGACGATTTTATCTCCACGTGCAGGCTTTTCCATGCTTCATCATTTATGTGAGGTGTTTCTTGTCTGATGTCTGGGATTTTATTGCTTGACATCTAATGTGTGTCCCCATTTGGGCCTCTCTTATGCATTTATTGCAGCATTGTGATTCATCTAGTGTCATATGATCTACAATTTTTTGTGCCTAGTGCTTCTGTATACACCATGTGGATTTGTTTTTTGTTTGCATACCACATCATAGATGTTCTAATAGGGCCTCTACAATATTAGCTCTCTGTGTTTATTTTCTTATATTATATTCTTCATAGCCCCTTGGTCCTCATTCTGGGCACACCTTTCACATTTTTGTGGGTTTAACTGTATCCTTTTTGCACACAGTGTTATGGGTTATTGCCAATATTTTTGGATATTCTTAGCGTATTCTAAAATATTTACCCATATCTGGTTTTCATTGTGGTGTGCTGATCATATATATCTTTTACCCACTTATATCCTGCATTCGCTGTTGGTTTTCATACTATTTGTTCATTAACAAAAGTTCATCTCAATATTTTGTTATATATCCTTTGTTGGCAATGACATAAGTCAAACGTTTTCTGTGAGTCTTCACAAGGTTGACACACACTGTTTGTGGTATGTTGGCCCATTCCTCCATGCAGATCTCCTCTAGAGCAGTGATGTTTTGGCCCCATCGCTGGGCAACACAGACTTTCAAATCCCTCCAAAGGTTTTCTATGGGGTTGAGATCTGGAGACTGGCTAGGCCATTCCAAGACCTTCATATGCTTCTTACGAAGCCACTGCTTTGTTGTCCTGGAGGTGTGCTTGCGATCATTATCATTCTAAAAGACCCATCCACGTTTCATCTTCAATGCCCTTGCTGATTGAAGGAGGTTTGCACTCAAAATCTCACGATACATGGCCCCATTCATTCTTTCATGTACCCGGATCAGTCGTCCTGGTCCCTTTGCAGAGAAACAGCCCCAAAGCATGATGTTGCCACCCCCATTCTTCACAGTAGGTATGGTGTTCTTTGGATGCAACTCAGCATTGTCTCCTCCAAACACGACAAGTTTTGTTTCTACCAAACAGTTCTACTTTGGTTTCATTGGACCATATGACATTCACCCAATACTCTTCTGGATAATCCAAATACTCTCTAGCAAACTTCAGACGGGCCCGGACATGTACTGGCGTAAGCAGGGGGACACCTCTGGCATTGCAGGATCTGAGTCCCTGGCAGCGTAGTGTGTTACTGATGGTAGCCTTTGTTACGATGGTCCCAGCTCTATGCAGGTCAATCACTAGGTCCCCCTGTGTGGTTCTGGGATTTTTGCTCACTGTTCTTATGATCATTTTGACCCCACAGGGTGAGAAATTGCGTGAAGCCCCAGATCTAGGGAGATTATCAGTGGTCTTGTATGTCTTCCATTTTCTTATTATTGCTCTCACAGTTGATTTTATCACACCAGGCTGCTTGCCTATTGCAGATTCAGTCTTTCCAGCCTGGTGCAGGGCTACAATTTTGTTTCTGGTGTCCTTCGACAACTCTTTGATCTTCACCATAGTGGGGTTTGGAGTGTGACTGTTTGAGGTTGTGGACAGGTGTCTTTTATACTGATAACAAGGTCAAACAGGTGCCATTAGTACAGGTAATGAGTGGAGGACAGAGGAGCCTCTTAAAGAAGAAGTTACAGGTCTGTGAGAGCCAGAAATCTTGCATGTTTTTAGGTGTTTAAATGCTTATTTTCCTCCATAATTTGCAAAATAAATCTTGCCAAATCAGACAAGGTGATTTTCTGGATTTGTTTTCTCATTTTGACTCTCATAGTTGTGGTCTACCTATGATGTCAATTACAGGCCTCTCTCATCTTGTTGAGTGGGAGAACTTGCACAATTGGTGGCTCACTAAATACTTTTTCTCCCCAGTGTATACGGTATATATGTACCATAAGCAAAATTGACATACTGTGGATTTAAAAATACACCACATGTCAATTTCTGCAGTATTAAACAGCATTTTTTTGTGAACAAAAATATGCTGAAAAAAACACAACAAATACTCATGAGGTTCAATACTTAGCCTCAATCATCAGGAGTGCACCTCCTCTCTGGCAAACAGGAAGTGGAGGATTGGTGTGCACCTGAAGACTGAAAATTAGAACAACCCTTTAACCCTATTCAAACTATTAAAGATGTTATCTGGGACTTTTTTTGGCTATGTTTCCATCAAATAGTTGCTAGCTACCTGCCTATTCTACCTTGTGACAGAGCAACTCCTTTTCTTCTGCTTTGCTCTGTTGACAGGGTGTTACTGCTGATGTCATGTTGACTGACAGCCTGCTCTCTCCTGCTTAACTGCGGGGAGCTGGCTGTCAATCATCAGGACATCAGAAGTGATAATCCATCAACAGAGCATACAAGAAGAGAAGGAGCTGCTGTTGATGTGAGGTCAAATGAAGCCAGAGGATCACCGCCTGAGCCAAGAGAGATGTTGCAGAGTAGAACAGGCATATAGTTAGCAACTACCTGCTAGTAAGTTCTTAGCCCTATTGAAAAACTATCCCAAAGTCACAGACAACCCCTTTAAGTAAGTTTGGATTTCAATATACCAATATAATGGGGATTTTAAAGGAATTATTTGTAGGTGATCTGCTGCATCCTAGATAAAGTATTGATAAAATGTGTTTTTAGGTTCAAAAAAATGCTTCATTCAAATCTAATTGCACTGCAATTTCAAATAACTTTAGACCAAGTTCACACAGTTCAGTTTTGGTTGCATTTTAAGGGTAAGTTCAGACTGGGCGTTTTTGCTGCATTTTTAATGCTAATTTTCAGCTGATTTTTTCAGTACCAGCAAAGCCTTTGAGATTTCAGAAATCTCATGCACGCACATTGTTTTTTTTGTCATCAATATTTTGTGCTTTGCGGCGTTTTTTTTTTACATAGAGCATGTCAGTTCTTTCAGCGGTTTTCAACGTTTTTCTAGCGTTTTTCACACATTGACTTGAATGGATGTTGAAAAACCGCTGCAAATATGCAGGTTGACTTTTCTTGCAGGGTATGTACTGCAGAAGAGTCAAAGACAGCAGGATGTGACCTCACAGTCAGCTTGGCTGCATCTAGATGGCAGGCTGCATGATGCGTTCATACAGCTTGTCATGGATGGCGATTCAGGGCAGGCTGCCCGTCTGGTCATTCATGCATGCCCGGAACCTCTGTCAGACCCAGTACTGCCCAAATTGCCCCTTTGTGGAGGAAACATCTTTGCACACTTTTTGGCATTGCCAGTTTGCACAGCGCCTGTTGACTGCCCTAGAGGACGACTTGAGGAACTCTGTCCCCAGAGCAAGCCTATCGCTCCACTCTGTGCTTTCCGGACTCTTCCCTGGGGTTCATACTGACGGAGCCATCCAAGAGGCTTGGCGCCTTTTGGACGCTATTTGGGTCGCCAGTAACCTGCTCATCTTGAGGAGGGAGAGGATGTCCATCCAGGACTGCCGTAGGCTGGTCCACAGCCTGCTCAGAGACTATTCCATCGTCGACGGTCCGAAGGATGAGGACTAAACCCCTTTTTCCTTCCTCCTTTCACCTTATGTCTTTTGTCTTTCAATAAAGCTTCGGGCCTGTTATCTCCCCCTCCCCATCCCCTATTTCCAATCCCCTTCCCTCATCACGGGTCTTTGTACTGTTTTGTTTGACATGCTTTTTCTTTCAGCTTGATTGTTTTTTTTGGTAGCATAGGAGTTTGATGTGTAGCTATTGCGTTGTATTCTCATGCTATGTACGAATGATGTAGAATTGTGTGTACTGGACTGCGGCACAGTACACGGTTTGTTAACTTATTTTTGGAATGCATGATAATAAAGGAATTTATTCAATCAAAAAATGTGTATATATCTATTCTATTATATGCTGTCAGTGTGATTTTACTGTACTCCGCATATGAATTGCCGTCTTTTCAAAGGATCTAGAGGTATGGTTTTAGAGGAAGTAGTTTTTTTTTTTTCCTCTGGGGCACTCAACTTTATCAGCTTGCACAAAGTGACACAAGTTAGCCCCAAAAACACATGAAAAAAAACACACCAAAAACGTCCCTAAACATGTGTTTTTGCCACAGGAATTCAGATTTAGCTGCAGAAAAAAAAGCAGCAAAACGCCCAGTGTGAACTTACCCTAAATAAAAATCAGGAGTGAATGATTTACCCAAAATCTGACGTGAATATATAAAAAGAAAAGTGTAATGATTTATTTACTTGTGGTATATGTGGTATTATAGTATACCTCCCTTACCTTGCCTTTGCATAAGACCAGTATATTACTACAAAACAATAGTCTGAATGTCAACAACTACTCTAACTTCAATTTTGTTCTCTAGGAAATTGCATGCTTCGTGTGTTTAATAAAGATGGAAAACTTAATGTCGGAGGATTTCAACTAAAACTCAGAACAGGTGTACCAAGCAAAAAACTACAAACTCTTTCACCTCCTGACTTACTTAATTATCCTGCTTTTCCATGCTGTTCTCTCTTGGTTCGACTTCTGCCTTATACTCAGGCAAGTTTAAATATATTTATCCATTATGTTTGTTTAAAAGGAGAGATTAAGCAAGGTACATTGTGTCTACTGTAATTTAGATGCAAATTAATTGTCATGTACATCCAAGAAAAATATGTTTCTGGTGCTTAGGTATACACGGACAAACCACAATGAAATTATCCTTTTTGCCATAGTAAAAGCGCACCCCGTTTTTTGGCGAACCACACGAGACCCATAAGGAGCGGGAAACCCTTACTAACTGCATAGGTTCTTCAAAGCACATAGGGAGAACTTCAGCTTTAGGAAGTACCCCAGTTGGTGGGGTCACTACAGGTCAATCCCTGAGGCATCTATCGATACGGCGGCCTCCAATGACGATGGAGTTTCGTACGTCGCCAATGCATCCTTTAACCGTTCAGACAGGCCCTGAAAAAAATGACTCCTCAGGGCAGGATCATTCCACTGGGGGTCAGTGGCCTATCTACGGAATTCTGAACAAAATTCCGCTGCTGGTTGGTAGACTACGCAGGTGAGATCCGATACGGGTAATCACAAACGAGACCAAGAGCCGCGAAAAATCTACTGATTGGAGTGACAAAGAGTCGGATGGGAGTGAGAAGGCAAGGATTGAGGGTCTCCTTGAAGAAGGAAGACAACAATCCCCACCCTCTGTACCTCACTCCCAGATGACCGCGGATGAAGCCTGAAATAGAGCTTACAGGCTTCCCGGAATACAACAAATTTATCCCAACCGCAGAAAACCTATCTGGGAGCACCACTTTAGGTTCTGATTCAGCTGTTGTTGTGACAAGATCTTAGTCCGTATGTCGGACAAACCCTGCAGCTGTCTCACAAGGTTTGCGACGGGATCCATGTCAAGATCCAGAAAAATGTGGGGCTAGTGAAAATGTCATGCTGTGACTTCGTGATTGAGTATAGGGCCCTGAACCGTCCATGGGACTGGGACCCTAACTATCCCTGCTCCCAATGGCACCTCTAGAGGTGAGGAGGTTTGGGCCACCAGCCTACTGTTCTGTTATTCCCTAATCTGTCCCCTCCCCAGTAGGCCCAGGACAGAAATGCTAGTGTGTCAACATGTAGCAGAGACAGGGATAACCGAAAGCAACAAACATACAAACACTCACCAATGGTAGGGAGGGATAGGAATGTACCAACCAAATGGGAAAGTCTACATGGAGAAACAACACTCAGCTATCTCCAGCAGCAACTACAATCTCCAATTGTCCAAGAGAAGTTCTGGCCACGTTTTATAGGGAGAGGTAATGAACAGATCAGAAGCAGCTGAAATGGAGATGCATGTTTCGGACAAGCATGGAAAGGGTCATTAACCTTTTCAGCACCAAAGGAAACCAAATCCATTTAATATGGGACACTATCACACAAGCTAATTGGAAGATGTCACAGGTTTACCGTGACAGAGAGGAGCCAGAAGTCTGCAGCGTCTGATTTCTCCTACGCTTATTAGGATTAGAAGCACTTCACCTTCTTATTAAACAGTGTAAATTTCTTTGGGCAGTGCAGGGGTTAATCTGCTCTGTTGAGAGCTCCTGGTGCTAAGCCTCTCAGCTGTGCACTGTTAGCCACTCCATCTCCTATATAAACTCCTGCTAGCACTCATTGTCCTCTAGAGATAGCTTTTGCTGCATGGCTGGAGGTTATTGGAGAAAGGCGTTTGGTGGATTTATCTGTGCCTGTTGCTAGGTTTTGAGTGTGTGATAATTCCCTTTCTTCTCCTACTTTGGTTTAACCCCATCCTCCACTCCCCTTTGTTTACCTCTGTTGTTTATGTCTGTATATTTTTATGTTTGGTATTTTTCATTATCCCTGTTCGTATTACCTTATTAGCCTGTTTGGTGTATTACAGTACACCACTACTCCCCTCTTCCCTGGGGGAGGGAAGGGTACAGACTAAGGGCGTATTCAGGAGCTACGGCAAGGTACATGGCCACGACATCTTTACCATCAGAAGTAAACCAGGGAACAGGGCGAGCTAGGGCGCCCCCTAGCATTAGGGACAGTGAAGAATCCTCTGGTCTCGCGACACCTGACAGCAGAATCATGAAATGATAGAAGATCAGCCATTCACAATATGTAGTGATCTTCTAACCCCAGAACTCCCAGGAGGACCTGACACACCAGTGACAGGACCACTCTTCTTTTGCAAACTGCTCCTGGTCTCTCATATTTGTGGGGTTCCTTCTCCTAATAGCAATTTTAAGATCTCTCAAAAGGTGTTCAATGGGATTTAACTCTGGACTCATTGCTGGTCACTTCAGAACTCTCCATCGCTTTGTATCCATCCATTTCTGGGTACTTTTTGAAGTATGTTTGGGGTCATTGTCCCGATCTTCCATCAGGAAGACCTATGACTCAGGATGCAAATCCAGCTTTCTGACACTGGGCACTATATTGCGACCCAAAATCCTTTGATAATCTTCTGATTTTATGATGCCTTGCACACATTCAAGGCACCCAGTGCAGAGGCAGCAGAACAACCCCAAAACATCTTTGAACCTCTACCATATTTGACTGTAGGTACTGTGTTCTTTTCTTTGTAGGCCTCATTGTGTTTTTGGTAAACAGTGGAATGGTGTGTTTTAACAAAAAGCTCCCTCTTTGTCTCATCTGTCCACAAGATGCTTTCCCACAAGGATTTTGGCTTACTTATATACAGTTTGTTAAACTGCAGTCCAGCTTTTTTATGTCTCTGTGTCAGCAGTGGGGTCCTCCTGGGTCTCCTGCCATAGCGTTTCATTTCATTTAAATGTGGATAGATAGTTTATGCTAACACTGATGCAACGTGAGCTTGTAGGACACCTTGAATTTCTTTTGAACTTGATTGGAATTGCTTATCCACCATCCTTCATTGCAACCTATCATCAATTTTTCTCTGCCATTCACATCCAGGGAGACTAGCTATAGTGCCATTCATGATTATGTTGTGCACCATGTACAAAGAAACATCAGGATCTCTGGGGATGGACTTTTAACCTTGACATTGTTGATATTTTTTAATAGTTTTGGCTCTCAAGTCCTCAGACAATTCTCTTTCTGCTCTCCATGCTTAGTGTGGCACACACAGACAGACAATGCAAAGATTGACTCAATTTCTCTTTTGATCTGGTTTCAGGCGTGATTTCATATTTCTCATACCTGTTACTTGCCAAAGGTGAGTTTGAACAGACATCAAATGCTTGACACAAAGTTGTTTTCCCACAATTTTTGAAAAGTTGACACCTTTGGCACAATTTTTTCGTGTCAATTTGTGGGGCTTTGTATGAAATTATTTTTTTCATTTTTTTGTGTTGTTCCAATACATATAAAAGGAAGGAAAAACATTACGGGGGATATATACAGTATATTTACTAGGCTAGGGCAAAGGCCCAGGATAAAAACACAAATAGCAAGATGGGGGATATATACCATGTATAGATATATATATATATATATATATATATATATATATATATATTGTGGTACAGTAAAGGGTGTTTAACTGGATGGAAGATATGTTTCTCCCAGCAGATTAATGTTTGGCTGGGTTTTTCCCTAAAGACGGGACCTGCGATGATGTCAGGGTCACGTGATCAGCCCATGTGGTGTCTACCTCACTGGTGGGAGGGGTTAGGCCCTATGTAATAGAGGTTGGTAATTACCACAGTGTGAGTGTGTTTCTGGAAGCTACAGGAACTTGTGTGGACTCGGCCTGAAACTTGCATACAGGATTCCCGTGCTGCAGGACTATAGCAGCAAGACTCGGAAGAACCCTGGGAATGGCACCTGGCGGATGCCGCAGGACCTGGCAACCGCTTAGTTACGCCCGTCGCATGCAAGGGGTGAGTCTGGGACCAGTGGTTCTCCAAGCTGGAGTATGTGTTTGGTTTTCCTTATGTTTTGTTAAGCTGCTGGTTACTGAGTGACATTAAAACCACTGGAATTGGACTTTATGCCTGTGTATTGCCTCGTTACTGCTGCCGGCTATTGCCTACCAGAGCGAATCCCTACTATATATATATATATATATATACACTCACTGGCCACTTTATTAGGTACACCATGCTAGTAAGGGGTTGGACCCCCTTTTGCCTTCAGAACTGCCTCAATTCTTCGTGGCAGAGATTCAACAAGGTGCTGGAAGCATTCCTCAGAGATTTTGGACCATATTGACATGATGGCATCACACAGTTGGCGCAGATTTGTCGGCTGCACATCCCTGATGCGAATCTCCCGTTCCACCACATCCCAAAGATGCTCTATTGGATTGAGATCTGGTGACTGAGGAGGCCATTTGAGTACAGTAAACTCATTGTCATGTTCAAGAAACCAATCTGAGATGATTCGAGCTTTATGACATGGCGCATTATCCTGCTGAAAGTAGCCATCAGATGTTGGGTACATTGTGGTCATAAAGGGATGGACATGGTCAGCAACAATACTCAGGTAGGCTGTGGCGTTGCAACGATGCTCAATTGGTACCAAGGGGCCCAAAGAGTGCCCAGAAAAAATTCCCCACACCATGACACCACCACCACCAGCCTGAACCGTTGATACAAGGCAGGATGGATCCATGCTTTCATGTTGTTTACGCCAAATTCTGACCCTACCATCCGAATGTTGCAGCAGAAATCGAGACTCATCAGACCAGGCAACGTTTTTCCAATCTTCTACTGTCCAATTTCGATGAGCTTGTGCAAATTGTAGCCTCAGTTTCCTGTTCTTAGCTGAGAGGAGTGGTACCCAGTGTGGTCTTCTGCTGCTGTAGCCCATCTGCCTCAAAGTTCGACGCACTGTGCGTTCAGAGATGCTCTTCTGCCTACCTTGGTTGTAACGGGTGGCAATTTGAGTCACTGTTGCCTTTCTATCAGCTCGAACCAGTCTGCCCATTCTCCTCTGACCTCTGGCATCAACATGGCATTTCCGGCCACAGAACTGCCGCTCACTGGATTTTTTTTCTTTTTCGGACCATTCTCTGTAAACCCTAGAGATGGTTGTGCGTGAAAATCCCAGTAGATCAGCAGTTTCTGAAATTCTCAGACCAGCCCTTCTGGCACCAACAATCATGCCACGTTCAAAGGCACTCAAATCACCTTTCTTCCCCATACTGATGCTCGGTTTGAACTGCAGGAGATTGTCTTGACCATGTCTACATGCCTAAATGCACTGAGTTGCCGCCATGTGATTGGCTGATTAGAAATTAAGTCTTAACACACAGTTGGACAGGTGTACCTAATAAAGTGGCCAGTGAGTGTATATATATATATAATGCCCTTACTAAGGGAAGGAGAGTGTTGGCCAAAATCACCCCTGAGATGTAATTCCAAGCATGAGAAGGACCACGGCTTCCTCACTGCTGCACAGCGTCCAAGGCAATAGGAAAAATAGAAGTGGATCCAGCTCACTCACAGGGCTTATTTAAAAATTAGAAAACTTTTATTAGCTAATTCTTAAAAAATTCAAGATTACAAAACAGACATCTCAGATGGCACAGCAATGACAGGGGGTGGTGTGTAATGAGACCATACGCGTTTCGAGCAACAAGGCTCTTGAATACTGGTTCACGCTATACATGACCCCATCCATCCTCCCTTTAATATGGTGCAGTCGTCATGTCCTCTTTGCAGAAAAGAACCCATGGTAGACAGGTTAGACATGATAGAGAGGTTGGAGTGTGATATATTGCGTATATGGACAGGTGCCTTTCATACAGGTAACAAATTCAAACAGTTGCAATTAATACAGGTAATGAGTGCAGAGTATGAGGGCTTCTTAAACAAAAACTAACAGGTCTGTGAGAGTCAGAATTCTTGCTGGTTGGTAGGTGACCAAATTCTTATTTCATGCAATAAAATGCAATTTACTTAAAAATAATAAAATGTGATTTTCTGTTTTTTTTCATATTTAGATTCTGTCTCTTGCAGTTGAAGTGTACCTACGATAAAAATTACAGACCTCTCCATTATTTATAGGTGGGAAAACTTGCAAAATTGGCAGTGTATCAAATACTTATTTTCCCCACTGTAAGTTATATATACAGTGGGTATGGAAAGTATTCAGACACCTTTACATTTTTCACTCTTTGTTTCATTGAATTTGGTAAATTCAAAAAAGTTCATTTCATTTTTCACTAATGTACACTCTGCACCCCATCTTGACTGAAAAAAACAGAAAGGTAAACATTTTTGCAAATTTATTAAAAGAGAAAAACTGAAATATCACATGACCATAAGTATTCAGACCCTTTGCTCAGACACTCATATTTATGTCACATTTTTTCCATTTCCTTGTGATCCTCCTTGAGATGGTTTTACTCCTTCATTAGTCTAGCTGTGTTTTAATTAAACTGATAGGACTTGATTTGTAAAGGCACACACCTGTCTATATAAGACCTCACAGCTCACAGTGCATGTCAGACCAAATGAGAATCATGAGGTCAAAGGAACTGGCCAAGGAGCACAGAGGCAGAATTGTGTGGCAAGGCACAGATCTGGCCAAGGTTAAAAACGAATTTCTGCAGTACTCAAGGTTCCTAAGAGCACAGTGGCCTCTAATTCTTAAATGGAAGAAGTTTGGGACCACCAGACGTCTTCCTACACCTGGCCATCCAGCCAAACTGAGCAATCGTGGGAAAAGAGCCTTGGTGATAGAGGTAAAGAAGCACCCCAAGATCACTGTGGCTGAGCTCCACAGATGCAGTAGGGAGATGGGAGAAATCTCCACAAAGTCAGCTATCACTGCAGCCCTCCACCGGTCAGGCCTTTATGGCAGAGTGGCCTGACGGAAGCCTCTACTCAGTGCCAGACATATGAAAACCCACATAGAGTTTGCTAACAAAAAAAACACTTGAACTCCCAGACTATGAGAAGCAAGATTTTCTGGTCTGATGAGACAAAGAACTTTTTGGTGATAATTCTAAGCAGTATGTGTGGAGAAAACCAGGCACTCTTCATCACCTGCCCAATACAATCCCAACAGTGAAACATGGTGGTGGCAGCATCATGTTATGGGAGTGTTTTTCATCTGCAGGGACACGACAACAATTGAAGGAAACATGAATGCAGCCAAGTACAGAGATATCCTGGATTAAGCTTCTTCTAGAGTACTCTGGACCTCAGACTTGGCTGAAGGTTCACCTTCCAAAAAGACAATGACCCTAAGCACACAGCTAAAATAACAAACGAGTGGCTTCAGAACAACTTTGTGACCTGGTCTTGACTGGCCCAGCCAGAGCCCTGACCTAAACCCAATTGAGCATCTCTGGAGAGACTTGAAAATGGTTGTCCACCAATGGTCAGCATCCTGCCTGATGGAACTGGAGAGGATCTGCAAGGAAGAATGGCAGAGGATCCCCAAATCCAGGTGTGAAAAACTTGTTGCATCATTCCCAAGAAGATTCATGGCTGTACTAGCTCAAAAGGGTGCTTCTACTCAATTCTGAGCAAAGGATCTGAATACTTATGACCATGTGGTATTTCAGTTTTTCTTTTTTATTAAATTTGCAAAAATTTCTACATTTCTGTTTTTTCAGTCAAGATGGGGTGCAGAGTGTACATTAACGAGAAAAAAAATTAACTTTTTTGAATTTACCAAATGGCTGCAAAGAAACAAAGAGTGAAAAATTTAAAGAGGTCTGAATACTTTCTGTACCCACTGTATACAGCTGTGGCAAAAATTAAAAGACCACTGCAAAATGTTCAGTTTGTCTGATTTTTCTATTTATAGGTATATTTTTGAGTAAAATGTAAATTGTTCTTTTATTCTATAAACTGCGGACAATATGTCTCCAAATTTCCAAGCAATAAATTTTGTATTTTTTTTTTCTAAAAATGAGAACTGGTCAAAATTAAATAAAATAACCAGTGCTTTCAGCCCTCAAATAATGCAATTAAAACAAGTTCATAATCATTTAGAAACAATAATACTAATGTTTTAACTCAGGAAGAGTTCAGAAATCAATATTTTATGGAATTACCATGATTTTTAATCACAGCTTTCATGCTTCTTGGCATGCTTTCTACCAGTCTTTCACATTGCTCCAGGCCCAAAAATTAAAGCAGTTCTTTGTTTGATGATCCATCATCCTCTTGATTACACTCCAGAGGTTTTCAATGGGATTCAGGTCTGGAGTTTGGGCTGCCTATGACAGGGTTTTGATGTGGTGGTCTCTTAATTTTTGCCAGAGCTGTATATGAGTTTAAGGGTACCGTTACACCTAGCGATGCACCAGCGATCCCGACCAGCGATATGACGCAGTCAGGATCGCTGGTACATCGCTAGGTGGTCGCTAGTGAGCTGCCAAACAGGCAGATCTCACCAGCGAAATCGCTGGGGACGGGGATCGCTACTTACCTGTCAGACACGGCGATCCTGCGTCCTCCCGCCCGGCTCCACGCGTCGCTCGTCAGCGCCACAGGAAGCTGACGACGAGAAATGATCCAGGAGCTTCTCGCGCAATCAGCGATAATCAGCAGGGGAGCCGATCGGAGGTAAGTATCACATGCAGCGATATCGCTAGCAATATCGCTGCAACGTCACAAAATCTGTGACTTTACAGCAATTTTGCTAGCGATATCGCAGTGTGTAACGGGGGCTTTAGGAACAGCCACTACAGCTGGGTGGGACTGGCGGTTCCCATACCTCAAGTTCCAGGCCTTAGAATGGTGTATTTAAGGCAGTCCAGATACCTCATTATTAACTATGTGGAAGGAGGTAAGATCTTATGTGCTGGTTAGGGTCTGCTAAAAGCTGGTTGAAATCGGATGCTAATCGAAACTGTTGAACCCGTATTTGCATTATATGGACTGTTTTATTTTATGGACTGTTTTATTTTGTTTACCGTTTTGCTTTCCTTACTTTGGAAAGCTTATGGACTTTAATAAATCTTCCTGTTTTAATATAGGAATTTGCTGCCTGAGCCTACCTTAACCACTGCCAAAGAGAGTGGATCCCTACAATATATATAGATAGATGAGTTTTTGAATTTAATTTTTTTTGTTAATTTATATTGCAGCAAATGCTTGATGTGGGGGTGGAGCTTTCTCATTTTATGGGGGTCACTGTTTTTATACGCAAGCACCCAGGTGCACCATTTCTATGTGTAAGCATAATAAGTACAGTTTTACTGTAAGAGGACACAGACAATACTTTATTACAATATGGAGGCACAATGGGACAATTTTACTAACTCAGGACACAATAAATGCACTAATGATATGGAGGCATACATAGTGGTGGTTTTTACAGCAGGGAACTATTACTATGTAGAACAAGGGTGGGAAACCTCCAACCTGCAGGTCGATATCCCTTCCTCCATCCCCTGGGCCGATTCCTGAGGACCGCAGTGCTTGGTCGGTGGCCCTGTTTTATTCCTTCTTACACAGCGAGCACACGCAAGCAGCATTCACTACTAGTTAACAGAGGTGTCCAACAGTCCAGAGTCAAATTCAATAAACTATCTGAGTGGTTAATCAGCAGAGTAGTGGTTTCAAAAGCTGGGAAGAAAACACAAGAAATCAGTCAGAAATAAATGCACCCAAAGCAATATAAGGGTATGTGCGCACGTTGCTGATTTGTTTTTGTAAAATTCTGCACGGATTCTGCCTCTCTTGGCAGAAAACGCAGGTAAAAATCTGCACGATTTTTATGCGTTTTTGATGCGGATTTTTGATGCGGATGTGCTTGCGTTTTTGTAAGCTAAATAATTTAACAAAAGAAAAAAAGAAGTTTGATGTAACTTCCTTGTCCAACCTCTTCTCTTTCATTCTCCATTGAAGACCATAATATCATTACATACCATGTTCAAATATAATGTCTACACACACGAAACAAATATAAGTGAATAAATTATATATTGTGTATATATTCTATATATCACAAAGGAGGAAGCAAAAGACGGGGTTTTTCAATGTGTCCGCACTCGCCACACAAGGACAGAAATATTCTTCATATCTTTATTGTGCTGACGTGTTTCGTGGCAGATCTGCCACTTCCTCAGGGCCAAAGAATCGGATTCTTTGATCCTGAGGAAGTGGTAGATCTGCCACGAAACGCGTCGGCACAGTAAAGATATGAAGAATATTTCTGTCCTTGTGTGGTCAGCGCGGACACATTGAAAAACCCAGTCTTTTTCTTCCTCCTTTGTGACATTGGCATCTACGGGAGTCTGCAGCGACCACTGGTTCCTTTCACATTCTTCAAGTGGTTGTGACTGTTCACAACCTGTAAAGGTGAGTGCACTAACCGTGTATTGTCACCCAAAAATCACTTTTATCGCCCTATGTGCGCTCTCTTTCCTTAATTTCATATATACTATATAAATATATATATATATATATATATATATATATACTAGCTGACGAGCCCGGGCATAGTAACTAACTGTGGTTAGTTATAGCAAATTATAATTATCCTCCATCCCATAGTCCCGTGCCCATATACCCATCATACATATCCACGATCCCATAGGCCCGTTCCCATATACCCATCATACATATCCTCCATCCCATAGTCGAGTGCCCATATACCCATCACACATCCTCCAACCCATAGTCCCATGCCCATATACCCATCATACATATTCGCCATCCCATAGTCCCGTGCCCTCATACCCATCACACATCCTCCATCCCATAGTCCCGTGCCCATATATACCCATCACACATCTTCCGTCCCATAGTCAACCATTATGACATCATAATGAGCGGCGGGGCTTGCAACCTATGATGACATCAGCGTCGCCATGGCAATCATTGTGACATCATAATGAGGGGGCGGGGCTTGATACGCACACATTTTTTCCCCAGTATGTAGATAGGGGCAAAATTGTTTGGTGAATTGGAACGCGTGGGGTTAAAATTTCACCTCACAACATAGCTTAGGACGCTCTCGGGGTCCAGACGTGTGACTGTGCCAAATTTTGTGGCTGTAGCTGCGACGGTGCGGATGCCTATCCCGGACATACACACACACATACATACATACATACATACATACGTACATACATACACACTTTGAGCTTTATATATTAGATATGAATGTGTCAGCCAGATACTCTAATTAATGAAATGGTGCATAAAGAGTTAAACAAAAGAAGCACACACACGAAAATTGCGTGAAACACAATATCTGGTTATTTTTCAAAAAATATTTTTTTTAAAATTGCGTGAGCTCCACATAATTTTCATAACCAGCAGATGGAAATTCAACAGCTGAGGGCTGGGAAGGAGCCAATAGCCATAAAGGTTCCCAGGCTATTAATATCAGCTCACAAATGTTTGCTTAGCCTTTACTGGCTAGTTTAGAGAGGAATCCCAGAAAATAAGTTGACATGGGATCCCCCTATGAAAGCGAACCAGCAAAGGCTAGGCAGAAAGCTGGGGGCTGATATTAATAGCCTTGGAAGGGGCCATGTATATTGGCACCCCCAGGCTAAAAACATCAGCTCTCAGCCACCCCAGAAATGGCATATCTTATAGATGCGCCAATTCAGGCACATAGCCTTGTTATTCCCACTTGCCCTGGAGCAGTTCCAAGTATTTGTATTGTCTGGTGACATCAAACCCACAGCTTAGTAATGGAGAAACATCTATAAGGCACCTATCCATTACTAATCCTATAATTATATGGTAAATAAAGACACAGCCAGAATAAAGTGTTTTAATAATCTTAATTTACCATATTTATTGAACGCCTATTCTCCAACTCCTTCGATCGCCTGCACTAAAAATAAAATAAAAAAACAAAGTATAATACTCCCTATCTGACGTAGTCCAATTACCGAGTGTCCCATGAAGATCTCACGTGTAGAACAGTCACATCGGAAGATTTGACTGCTCTACTCTGCCTCAGGTGATACACTGACAGGAGGTAACCCCTCCCGCAGTCTGTCATGGTTAGGACATGGTTAATGTCCTTTTCTCACAGGGTTAACTTTTGCCGGCCTCTCTTTGGATCTGGGAGGGGTATTTATACTCACTCCAAACTAGCATTCTCTGTCAGTTATACTGCTGTTCTGGTGTGTCTGACCCCTGGTGTGCGTTTACTCTGCGTTGTTTGTTTGCTTCCCGTGTATGACCTGGCTTGTTCCTTCACTCTGTACTCCGTCTCTCGTTTTTGTACAATTGTCTTTTCTGGTTCTGACTCCTGGCTTGGCTATCGTTACTCCGTTACAGGTTACCCCTATTGTACCGTCTAATGCCCGTTCTGGTTTTTTGATCTATTGCTACATCCTGACTGTCCTTTCTGTCTAATCCTTTGGTACTGTATTGCTATCTCGTGCTTTGACCTCAGCTTGATCTGGTTTATGTCTCTGTCTATGCCCCTTGGTAACATTGTCCTGTAGTTACCTTTCTAGGTGTTTCCCTGCAGCGCCTAGCTCTGTGGAGCTTAGGCCACGCCCCCAGCAGTCACGTGCTTCAGGTCCTGGAGCATGCATTGTCACCACTGCTGCCCGCTCCGCAGGTATCTTTGTGCAGTCTTTGTACTCAGGACATGCGCACTGGCTCAGTGAGCAAGTGCAGTGTGGTGTTCCTGACACAGTGTATCACTGAGAGTTCACCGGAGTTCGTGCTCTCACTTTACGGCACCACTGCGTGAGAATGTGACTGTTCTACACGTGAGATCATCGTTGGACACTGGTTATTTAGGACTACAGCGGACAGGGAGTATATGTTGATTTATTATTTTATTATTGTTGCAGGAAACGCAGGCGTCCGGGAATTAGGTGTTTGGTGAGTATGAATTTTTTTTTGTTTTACAATTGACACAGTCGCCGGATGATGGAACTAGTGTCCCATTATCGGCTCATGCTGTCACTGTTATATGTGAAATCAGACATAGCCGGATGGGAGTAGTAGTCCCATCAGATGATGCCTGGGTACACACACAGACACCCGCAGACAGACACCCGCAGACAGAGACTTGCACATATTCTCCGCTCACACATATTCTCTGCCCACACACATATCCTCTGCCCACACACTCTTCCTCCTTCCTTTCCGCAACGTTTTTGGCACGCAAATCCACAGCAAATCTGCAATCCTTTTTACACCTGCTGTTTTGCTACGGATTTGACTGACTCAATGTAAGTCAATGAGTGCATAAGCACAGCAGATCCGCAAAAAGAATTGACATGCTGCGGAAAAAAAACGCTGCCAATCAGTGTGGAATTTTCCGCAGCATGTTCACACCAATTCTGGATTCCCATTGATTAACATTGCTTGAGCAATCCTTTTCGGATTTTGTGCACATAAAAAAACGCTGCGGATCCGCAACAAATCCGCAACGTGTGCACATAGCCTAACAATGCAATTTTTAAACGTGTCACATGGGCATGCATTTAAATGGGATGTTGTCCCACCCACCCCCTCCTTCTCATTGGCCACCAAGCATTGTCTCTGCTATTGGTCCACTGACTAACTCAGTCATTAGTCTTATGTAGGATCAAATTTAACCCCTTAGTGACAGAGCAAATTTGGTATGAAGCCCATTTTTACAATTTTGACCATTGTCATTTTATGAGGTTATAGCTCTGGAACACTTCAACAGATCCCACTGATTCTGAGAATATTTTTTCGTGACATATTGTACTTTATGTTAGTGGTAACATTTGTTCGATAAGACTTGCGTTTAATTATGAAAAAAACAGAAATTTGGAAAACATTTTGAAAATGTTGCAATTTTCAAACTTTTAATGTTTGTGCCCTTAAATCAGAGAGTCATATCGCACAAAATAGTTAATAAATAACATTTCCCACATGTCTACTTTACATCAGCACAATTTTGGAAGCATATTTTTTTTTTGTTAGGATGTTATAAAGGTTAAAAGTTGACCAGCGATTTCTCATTTTTACAACAATTTACAAAACCATTTTTTTAGGGATCACATCACAGTTGAAGTGATTTTGGGTGGTCAATATGACAGAAAATACCCAAAAGTGGCACCCAGGGCCGCACCTATAATGAGTCCATTTGAGTGAGCTGCTCCTACCAGCAGCACCTACAATTTAGCCTGCACCCTGGTGCTGCTGGTAGCGTGCACAGGCTTGTAAGTGATGAGATCACAGGAGGGAAGGAGTCAGGGCCCCCAATCATGTGACCCCTGACTCCTCCCCTCCTGTGACCTCATCACAGGTCCTGTGCGCATCAGCCCTCGGTCTATCAATCATCTACGTCCCTGCTCTCCTCTGCCGCTACGTTCTATTCTCGGCCAAGGACCTGTGATGAGGTCACAGGAGGGGAGGAGTCGAGGTCACATGATCAGGGGCCTCAGTGTTTGCATCGTCTCTAGCAAGACTCTGCTGTGCTGGTTTGTCATCGTGCTGAATAAAGCAAGTTTCTGTGTGGGGTCAGGAGGGGTTTACACGGTGGATGTAGCAGAGCCACACGTGTGCGAGGTGTACGGAGCAGAGCCATGTGTGTGCGAGTTGTACGGAGTGGAGCCGTGTGTATGTGCGAGGTGTATGGAGCAGAGCCGTGTGTGTGAGGTGTACAGAGCGGAGCCACATGTGTGTGAGGTATACGGAGCAGAGCCACATGTGTGTGAGGTGTACGGAGCAGAGCCATGTGTGTGTGAGGTGTACGGAGCAGAGCCATGTGTGTGTGAGGTGTACGGAGCGGAGCCATGTGTGTACGAGGTGTACGGAGCGGAGCCGCACGTGTGCGAGTTGTACGGACCAGAGCCGTGCATGTGCGAGGTGTACGGAGCGGAGCCACGCGTGTACGGGTTGTACGGAGTGGGGCTGTGTATGTATGGGGCGTACAAAACAGAGCCATTTGTGTATGGAGCGGAGCCGCGTGTGTATGGAGCGGAGCCGCGTGTGTGCGAGGTGTGTGGAGTGGAGCGATGTGTGTACAGAGTGGAGCCGCGTGTGCGCGAGGTATATGGAGCAAAGCCGCATGTGTACAAGGTTTACGGAGTGGAGCCGTGTGTAAAAGGTGTACAGAGCAAAGCAGCATGTGTACGAGGTTTACGGAGTGGAGCCATGTGTGTACAGAGTGGAGCCGTGTGTGTGCGAGGTGTACAGAGTGGAGCCGCGTGTGTATGGAGCGGAGCTGAGTGTGTACGGAGTGGAGCCGCGTGTGTAAGGGTTGTACAGAGTGGAGCTGTGTGTGTATGGGGCGTACAGAACGGAGCCCTGTGTGTACGAAGTGTATGGAGCTGAGCCGTGTGTGTGTGGAGCAGAGCCGTGTGTGTATGGAGCGGAGCAGAGCAATGTGTGTACGGAGTGGAGCCACGTGTGTATGGAGTGGAACCGCGTGTGTATGAGATATATGGAGCAAAGACGCATGTGTAAAAGGTTTACGGAGTGGAGCCGCATGTGTACGCAGTTTAGGTGGAGCCGTGTGTGTGAGAGGCATAAAAAGCGGAACCGTGTGTGTATGAGGTGCGCGGAGCCATGTGTGTACAAGGTGTATGGTGGGGAGCATCCATACCTCTCAGCGGGACAGTCCCGATTTTGAGAGATAGACTGCCCCGGCCAGGAGCTTACTTTCCAGCGGACACAGGAGTACACGGCGGAACCCCGAGGAGCAATTTAAAATTCGCACATGACGTTCCACCGGAAGTGACGTGCTAGAAGCTGACCGGAAATGAGGGAATTTCGTGAGGAGATTGTGACGGAACCATGGAGGCACTTCAGGGAATGCTTCAGATCCATCACCGTGTCCTCCGACAGCGTGGACAATGGGATTGCCTTGGACTCGGGGATGCCGGCCATGTGAGCGGATCATGATATGTCCTGCATCGGGAGGCTCAGGTGGGCACTACAATGGGAGCCGGGCTGCTATCGTATCTTTATAGAATCTTTCTTTCTCTCACTGTTCTTTCTTTCTCTAATCTTTCTTTTTTTCTTTCTCTCTCTCTGTTCTTTCTTTCCCCTCTTACTCTCTCTCCTTTCTCTCTGTTCTTTCTTTCCCCTCTTTCTTTCTCTCGCTAATCTTTCTTTCTTTTTCTCTCTGCTTTTTCTTTCTTTCTCTGTTCTTTCTTTCTCTCTCTGTTCTTCCCTTCTCTCTCTTCTTTCTTTCTCTATCTGTTCTCTTTCTTTCCCCTCATTCTTTCTTTCCTCTCGTTCTCTCTCTGTTCTCTTTCTTTACCATCTTTCTTTCTCTTTCTCTGTTCTTTCTTTCTTTCCCCTATTTCTTTCTCTCTCTCTGTTCTTTCTTTCCCCTCTTTCTTTCTTTCTTTCTTTCTTTCTCTGTATTTTATTTATTTCCCCTCTCTTTCTCTCTCCCTCTCTGTTCTTTCTCTCTCTGTTCTTCTTTTCTTTCTCTCTGTTCTCTTTCTTTCCCCTCTTTCTTTCCCCTCTCTTTTTTTTCTTTCTCTGTTCTTTTTTATCTGTCCCCTCTTTCTTTCTTTCTCTCTCTGTTCTTTCTTTCCCCTTTGTTTCTTTCTCTCTGTTGTTCCTTTCTTTCCCCTCCTTCTTTCTCTCTCTGTTCTTTCTTTACCTTTCTTTCTTTCTTTCTTTCCCCTCTTTCTTTTTCTTTATCTCTCTGTTCTTTCTTTCTTTCCCCTCTTTCTTTCTCTCTCCCTCCCTCTCTGTTCTTTCTTTCTTTCCCCTCTTTCTTTTTTGTCTCTCGCTGTTCTTTTTTTCTGTCCTCTCTTTCTTTCTCTCTCTGTTCTTTTTTTTCTGTCCCCTCTTTTTTTCTCTCTCTATTTCTTTCTTTCTTTCTCTCTCTGTTCTTTCTTTCCCCTCTTTCTCTCTCTTCTTTCTTTCTTTCTCTCTCTGTTTTCTTTTTTCTCTCTCTCTCTGTTCTTTCTTACTTTTCCTCAGTACCAGTCAGTGTGCCCACAGTACCGGTAGAATAAGAGGGGTAGGAAACTAGGTGGCAGTGGTCACATTGAGCCTTTCATACTTTTTACTGGTGTATAATCATATGCCCTGAGCACCCCCATAAAGTGGGCCAGCCCCAGACAATAGGGTACAAACAAATCACTATTACAATCAGTCCAAGTGGACAATTTGTATGTAAAGTTAATGATGTCCCTGTGCCAAGCAGTGCAGAGGATCAGAATACATTGAGACCAGAGCAGCGGGGTATGGTGAGAAGAATGATATGGGGCCCATTATGCTGTATGAAGTAATATATGGGGCCCAATATACTGTATAGAGAATTATATGGGGCCCATAATACTGTATGGAGCATTGTGTGGGGATAGGGGATGACGTTCTGTTTGTTGTGGATCTGACCACTGGGACCCCCATGATCCTAGGAAACGTAGCTTTGAAGAGCACCATGTAAATGAAGCTGTGGTCAAGCATATGCACTGTGGCGCCATTCACATGTGGCTCTTCAAATAACTCCTTTAAGAGAGTGATGAGGGGACGACAAAGTATAGCAAAAATTCACTGATCGGGGCTGATGAGTGCTATAGTTTGTGGGCTGGTGGGATTTGTGCGGCAGGGCTGCATTTTTGTCCCAGTCCGGCCCTGTGCCAGGCCTATTATTGCCATTAATGACCCCTGTTCTGGATACTTCTGTGTTGTTCTTGTATGTGCGTGTGATGGCGCTGACATCCTTGTGTTTGGACACCTTTTTTTTTTTACTATTTATTTAAATCAAAATGTCCACTATTGTACTCAGTTTTACAATATAGATACAGTATAAAAATTTACTTTGTGTGCGGGGGGGGCGTCATTTTGCTGTTCGCCTCAGGCAGCAGAGAGGCTAGGTTCACCCCTGGTGACACCATTCTAAAAACTGCACCCCTCAAGGTGTGCAAAACCACATTCAAGAAGTTTATTAACCCTTCAGGTGCTTTGCGAGAACTAAAGCAATGTGGAAGGAAAATTGAACATTTTTCTTTTTTCACAAAAAATTGACTGGAACCAAATTTTTTTATTTTCACAAGGGTATCAGGAGAAAATGGACCACACAATTTGTTGTGCAATTTCTCCTGAGTACGCCAATACCCCTTATGTAGGGGGAAAGCCACTGTTTGGGCGCATGGCAGGGCTCAAAAGGGAGGGACCACAGTTTGACTTTTTGAATGCAGAATTGGCTGGAATCAATGGTGGGTGCCATATTGCGTTTGGAGACCCCCTGATGTACCTAAACAGTGGAAACCCTCCAATTCTAACTCTAACCCTAACACAGCCCTAACCCCAACCTTAACCCCAACACACCCCTAACCCTAATCCCAAACCTAACCAAAACCCTAACCCCAACACCACTCTAATCCCAACACATCCCTAACCCAAACCCTAGCCCCAATCCTAATCCTAGCCCCAACCCTATCCCAAGCACAACCCTAACCCTAGCTCTAATCCTAGCCCAACACTAACTCTATCTCCACCCTAACCCTAGCCCCAACCCTAACCCTAGCCCCAACCTTAGCCCTAGCCCCAACCCAAACCCTAGTCAAACCCTAACCCTAGCTATAACCCAAACTATAGCCCCAACCCTAGCCCTAATGGAAAGATGGAAAAAAATACTTTTTTTAAATTTTATTATTTTTACCTAAGGGGGTGATAAAATGGGTGTTGACTTACTATTTTTTAATTTTGATTTCTGTGATAGGGTCTATCACAGTGATCAAGATGAACCAAAAGGAAAAATTTCATATTGTTGCTGGGTACCGGCCGGCAGATCTCAGCGGGTGCACTGCGTATGTGCAGGCCATTTTCTTCCTGGAAGAAGACACCGCCAGGAGGGTCCAGGGACACCGTAGGTACCATGGGGGGAATCAGGGGGCCCCATTTCTCTCTCCTCTGATGTGCTAGATCACATCAGAAGAAAGAGAAATTACTGTAAATGGGAGATCTGGCTTTTATTTTTTTTGTGGTCGCCGTTATTAGGTGAATAACGGTGATCGCAACACTGGGGTCTGTAAAACCCAACCCGAATCATGTTCTCCAGGGTCTCAGCTACCCCCGATAGCTGAGACCCTTGAGAATTTCCGACACTGGGGGGCACTATATACTTATTTTTCAGTGCCTTTAAAAGGAATAAGTACCCTTAACTGCTGCAGTTAAAAAGCATATCAGCGGTCGTTAATGGGTTAAATTTGTGAATTCAAACAGAATGGCTGGGCGGCAATGAAGTCATTGTGGAGGAAGAGGACAAATATTAGAGGATTTGGCTTTGGGGTTTTCAGAACAGCTATAGTAATAAATAAAAGAAACCAGCCTATATCTTCCGACATGTTTCTTCCCTTAAATGGATTCATCAGTGGAGTACTCATTCAGGGTTTATGGTTCTCTCATGGCAATGCAGGTACAGAAATGTCGCAATTGCGGACTAGAAAACCTCCTGCCACTTTCTTTCTATTAGGTGGTTTCTTTCTTCTCAGCAGAGTTGGACAAGTAGCGGTGTGACTATGCCCTATATCGGTGATGGATACCAGTTTACACTCCAAATGGGGGATACTTTTCCTGTTTACTTTAATAGTAGGCTTCTCCCTCTTACAGACATAGCTTCCCTTCATGACACAGATGCTGCTGCCACTTTTTATAACACCACAATAACAGCAACACTTGATTCGGCTGCCCCCCTCATGCAGAGCAAAACTCGAACAATCAACAGGCAGCCCTGGCTGACCAGCCTGACCAAAGAAACGAGACAGGTTTCCAGGGCCGCTGAGCGGAGGTGGAAGAGAACCCATTCTACTGAGCACTTCAACGCATACAAGCAGTCCCTTGCCAGCTTTAAGTCCACGCTCTCTGCCGCAAAACAAACTTACTTCGCATCTCTCATATCCTCCCTGTCTCACAACCCTCAACAGCTCTTCAACACATTCAATTCTCTACTCCGTCCCACAGCACCTCCTCCCCTCCTCTCATTTCTGCTGAAGACTTTGCCTCCTTTAAGCAGAAGATCGACACGATCAGGCAAAACTTTGGCCCGCAGCCCCCAATGCCCTTCTTAGCTGCTCAGCCCTGTTCTGCAAAAGTCAGCTTCTCTACCATGACAGAAGATCAGCTCTCGACCCTTCTGTCAAGGTCACACCTCACCACTTGTGCCCTCGACCCACTCCCGTCTCACTTCATCCCTAACTTGGCCACAGTCTTCATCCCATCTCTAACACACCTCTTCAACCTTTCACTTACAAATGGTGTCTTTCCCTCATCCTTCAAACATGCCTCAATCACACCCATCCTCAAAAAGCCCTCCCTTGACCCATCCTCTGTGTCTAACTATCGCCCGATATCTCTTCTCCCTTACGCCTCAAAACTACTTGAACAGCATGTATATCTCCAACTGTCCTCCCACCTCTCCTCCTGTTCCCTCTTTGACCAGTTACAATCTGGCTTCTGACCGCATCACTCAACTGAAACTGCCCTAACCAAAGTCACTAACGACTTACTAACCGCCAAGAGCAAGCGACACTACTCTGTCCTCCTTCTCCTGGACCTGTCCTCTGCCTTCGACACTGTAGACCATTCCCACCTGCAACAGACTCTCTCATCTCTTGGTATCACAGACTTGGCCCTATCCTGGATCTCATCATACCTAACAGACCGAACATTTAGTGCCTCCCTCTCACACACCACCTCCTCACCTCACCCCCTGTCTGTCGGTGTTCCTCAAGGCTCTGTCCTAGGACCCCTACTATTCTCCATCTACACCTTTGGCTTGGGAAAGCTCATAGAATCCCACGGTTTGCAGTATCACCTCTATGCCGATGACACGCAGATCTACCTATCTGGACCCAACCTCGCCTCCTTACTGACTGAAATCCCACAATGTCTGTCTGCTATCTCAGCCTTTTTCTCTGCTCGCTTTCTCAAACTGAACATGGACAAAACAGAATTCATCATCTTTCCCCTATCTCACTCTACCCCTCCACCAGACCTATCCATCAATGTCAATGGCTGCTCGCTTTCCCCAGTCTCACACGCTCGGTGCCTTGGGGTGATTCTCGACTCTGCGCTCTTTCAAACTACATATCCAAGCCCTCGCCGCCTCCTGCCGCCTCAAATTCAAAAATATTTCCCGGATCCGCTCGTTCCTCAACACACGAAACCACAAAAACACTAGTGCATGCTCTTATCATCTCCCGCCTCGACTACTGCAACCTCCTACTCTCTGGCCTCGCCTCTAGCACTCTGGCTCCGCTCCAGTCCATTCTACACTCTGCTGCCCGACTAATCCACCTGTCTCCCTGCTATTCCCCAGCCTCCTTCCTATGCCAGGCCCTTCACTGGCTTCCTATTGCCCAGAGGCTCCAATTGAAAACCCTAGCTATGACATACAAAGCCATCCACAACCTGTCTCCTACATACATCTGTGACATGGTCTCTAGGTACCTACCCGCACGCAACCTTCGATCATCTCAAGATCTCCTTCTCTACTCCCCCCTTATCTCTTCTTCCCACCACCGCATACAAGACTTCTCCCGTGCTTTCCCCATACTCTGGATCTCTCTCTGCCGCAACACATCAGACTCTCACCATCAACAGAAACCTTCAAGAAGAACCTGAAAACTCACCTGTTCCGACAAGCCTACAGCCTGCAATTATCTTTGGTCTACTGAACCACCGCATGACCTGCTCTACCCTCTCCTACTGTATCGTCACCCATCCCTGTAGACTGTGAGCCCTAGCAGGCAGGGTCCCCTCTCCTTATGTACTTGTGTGTCCCTTGTCTTACACATGTTTATTGTACCTGTGTATATTTCCCCTTTTCACATGTAAAGCGCCATGGATTAAATGGCGCTATATAAATGCATCATAATAACAATAATAATCTTTCACGAAAGGGTTACCAAAAGGATCAGTTTATAGAGCAAGCTAGGAAGTGCAAATAATTTACAGTTTGCCTCCAGTACACGCGATTGGCTATCTAACACCCTATAATAATTAGGTGTTCAGCGTTTTAATCATGTGTCTTTTGATATTGCTTTGTATATTTATGTTGACCATTTTAGAATTGATATTAAATGTTAAAGGGAATCTGTCACCCCTTTTTTGAGATATCATATAATGATATCATTCAATTGTGTGTCACATAAGGATTCTCTTAGTACTTTTGCTTCCCCCTGACCCCGCACCTTTCATGCATAAATACCTTGTTTATATCGGTTCAGATGTATGTAAACTGGCGCTGTCCGGTCCGCTGGGCGGGGCTTATTCAACTGCTCCCCCCTCCCTGTCTTGCTCTACACATTTCTTCTTGTGTAGAGCAAGACAAGGAGGGGGGAGCAGTTGAATAAGCCCTGCCCATTGGACCGGACCGTGGCAGTTTACATACATCTGAACCGATATAAAAAAGGTATTTATGCATGAAAGGTGCGGGGTCAGGGGGAAGCAAAAGTACCAAGAGAATCCTTATGTGACACACAATTAAATGATATAATTATATGATATCTCAAAAAAGAGATGACAGATTCCCTTTAAGTTTTAGATCCCATGTATTGGTATAGCTAGTTTCTAATTTATTGGGATGCCTTCCTTTGATTGACGGAGTATATATGTGATTATTTTTTTGATTTTGAGACACCTAAGAGTAGTCTGAATAAACCGAGTTTCGTCTGAACAATTTACAGTATTTGTCAAATAACGTTTATGAATGAATTTACTGATATCCAGCAAATTAAGAGTTCTATAGCTTTCACACTCTGTGGTCAGAATTTCATTTATTTCAGTTCATCTGAAAGTTATCTACGTTACGGTACTTACTAATTTGTAATTTAAAAAATCACAATTGTGTAATAGCATACAGTTTTACAGATGCAACTTATTGTACTTAACCAGTGGCGTAGCAACTGTTTGTGGCGCCCGGGGCGGTCGAAAAATTTGCCGCCCCTTTGGTCGATGATAATCCGGAAGCATCAGGAGAGCCCACACTACACTCAAAGATCTAATTTTTAGTCTGCTACTAACTCTGCTGTTATTATTTCTACATTTCTAGACTTTCATCTTCTTGCAGTTCTCTCTCTATATATATATGTATGTATTAGCTTGATGATGCTGGATGAAGACCTAATGGCTTTTTTTAATAATAATTTTTAATAATGTGACAGAAAAAAACAGAAAATATATGGGGAGGAGATGTACGAGGACACGTATATGGGGGGATGTACGAGGACACGTATAGGGGGAGATGTACGAGGACACGTATATATGGATATGGGGGATGTACGAGGACACGTATATATGGGGGGATGTACGAGGACACGTATAGGGGGATGTACGAGGACACGTATATATGGGGGGATGTACGAGAACACTTATATGGGGATGATTATTGTATTAGGACACCTGTGGTGTGATGTCTATGTGGCATGTGACAGCTGTCTGTGGCTTCTCCCGTACAGATGTTGGTGGTGCATTCTCCGGTAATGGCCGCGGTGCACCCAGCAGCCTCTCCCACAAATCGCCTCCATACCATGCTCCCCAGTATCCCACCTCACCCCGTGCAGTACTGTCCTACCCTTTTCCTCTCGCTCCCAGCCGGGGCAGCAGCACCGCCATATTCTTTCCTCCTCCCGGGAGCATCAATAGGGCGGAGCCTCTGCAGCTGCTACGGTGCCAGGACGGGACAGAAAACCTAGGAAAGCAGAGCTGCTGCTGTGCTGACACATGCGCAGAGTGTACACACACAGGTGTATACACACACACAGACACACACACACAGGCATACACACACACATAGGTGTGTATATACACACACACACACACAGGTGTATACACACACACACGTGTATACACACACACACAGACACACACACAGGCATACACACACAGGCATACACACACTCATAGGTGTATATACACACACAGGTGTATACACACACACAGGCATACACAAACACAGGCATACACACACACATATGTGTATATACACAGACACACACACACAGGCGTACACACACAGGTGTATACACACACACACACACACAGACACAGACACACACACAGGCGTACACACACACACATAGGTGTATATACACACACACAGACACACACACACACAGGTGTATACACACACACAGACACACACACACAGGCATACACAAACACAGGTGTACACACACATAGGTGGATACACACACAGGCGTACACACACACAGGTGTATACATACACACACATAGGTGGATACACACACATAGGTGTACATACACACACACATAGGTGGATACACACAAACAGGTGTACACACACACACATAGGTGTACACACACACACATAGGTGGATACACACAAACAGGTGTACACACACACACATAGGTGTACATACACACACATAGGTGGATACACACACACGGGCGTACACACACACACACACACAGGTGTATACACACACACACACACACAGGCATACACAAACACAGGCATACACACACACATAGGTGTATATACACAGACACACACACAGGCGTACACACACACACAGACACACACACACACACAGGCATACACAAATACAGGTGTACACACACATAGGTGGATACACACACACAGGTGTACACACACACACACACACAGACACACACATAGGTGGATACACACACAGGTGGATACACACACAGGTGGATACACACACACAGGTGTATACATACACACACAGACATACACACACACACACACACACATAGGTGTATATACACACACACACATAAGTGTACATACACACACACACAGGTGTACATACACACACACACACACAGGTGTACATACACACACACACACAGGTGTACATACACACACACACACAGGTGTACATACACACACACACACATAGGTGTACATACACACACACACATAAGTGTACATACACACACACACAGTGTGGCTGCATGCACAGATCCTTTCGCTGCTGCACATGGTGAGACACAGGCAGCGGTGTTGGTGGCACATAACTGCACACAATGGAGGCAGACACACACCCAGCGCAGCCTGTGATGAGGATGACAGCTGCCTGCACACAGGGCCGCCGGGGGCAGCCGCAGACCACCTTACCCCAGCCCCGCACTCACCAGCTCACTGCTTGGCTCTTCCTAACATGGCTCCTTGTGTGCATCACATTCCTGGCAGTCGCGACCATCCCACCATGACAGTCCTCCAGTGCAGCGGGGCTGACGTCAGCACTGCCTCTGCCCAGCGCAGCGCTGCTCACTGAGGGTCCAGGCGGAGAGGAGGGAGAAGCTGCTAGGTAGCAGGGGTACAGAGACTCCCGATAGGCGGAGGAGAAGGATGGAGGAAGGGTGGGAAGAGGCTGCATTACATTACCCCCTCACTGCACAGCCCCGCAGGCCGAAATGTACAGTCAGTGAGAGAGTCCAGGCTCCGCGCTTCTCCCACAGAGGAGAGGAATTGCTTCTGCTGCCGCGCCGCCCCCACACACGTGCCGCCTGGGGCGGACCGCCCCCCCCGCCCCCCCCACGCTACGCCACTGTACTTAACTCATTATGTAAATTGATTTTTTTTTTTATAGCAATGGCAAGTTATCACCCAATGTGTACAAACATAATGAGAAGGAATGATATATAGCTGCAGCCATCAGGGTTTCCCCAAAGAGTTTTTTTCTGACAGAAAAGCTAGACTGTCCACAGTAAAAGGTCAGGACTTATTGGTAAAAAGGTCTTAACCTCGGGGTATATTGTTGAATGATTAGAGAATTTACAGATAGATGTGGAGTGTAGTCTAAAAACAAAATGTATGTTGAATTTATGAATCTGTTCCTGCTCAACTGGTTCCGTTTTATTAAATATTCATTCATTAGTAGTTGTATGTGTAAAAGCAGTTCTGCAGTATCCAAGCTTATGTTCAGTTCTGGGTATGTTTTATATGTTTTGTATAGGACAGGGACCAATATTATTGATGACAATCTCATTACATCACTGAAGAATATGTTAATGCCATATAACCAACAGAAAGTTAAAAATAAAGGCAGATGTTTCATGGAATATGAAAGTGCTGACTATACTATTATTTGTAATTCATTCATAAGTATAGGTGACATGTTGTGCTTTATAATAACTCATGTATTATACTATAAATATCAGCATGCTATTGTTATAAGAAAAATACGTACAGCCGTAGGATGATTAGTAAACACAGTTGCATCAGCTGTAAGTTGCATACGCAGTGCTATACATGAATGTGAAAATAAGCAAATATGCAATTTGCATACTTTTGCTTTGCCTCTTTTCTCCTGATTGTAAAGGCCCCGTCACACTAAGCGATGCACTAGTGATCCCGACCACGATATGACCCAGTCAGGATCGCTGGTGCATCGCTAAGTGGTCGCTAGTGAGCTGCCAAACAGGCAGATCTCACTAGCGATGTAGCGATGCAGCAGCGATCGTTACTTACCTGTCAGACGTGGCGATGAAGATGTCCTCCCGCCCGAGTCCACGCGTCGCTCGTCGGCGCCAGCAGGAAGCGGCCAACGAGAAACGGCCCAGGACGTTCTTGCGCGATCAGCGATAACCAGCAGGGAAGCCGGTCGGAGTTAAGTATCACACATAGCGATATCGCTAGCAATATTGCTGCTGCGTCACAAAATCGGTGACGCTTTAGCGATATTGCTAGTGATATCACTTAATGTGACGGGGCCTTAAGGGAAATGTATTTGCGTGGTGTTGAATCTGCCATAAGCAAACTGCTCCTAAAGAAAATGGAGAAACTGGATTTACCAGTATTGCAAGAATTCAGAACAAAGGGGTCTTCTTGCTATGAGTACAGAAGTGCCAATCTTGACAACACCCTACCTTCAAAGGGCTAGCAAATGGTCATTATTACAGATGGGCGGACACCTGGATGTTCGGGTCTGGCCGAACAGTTACAAATAGTTCCGGTTTGGGAACCAGAACAGTACCTGTACCCGAATCCCATTCACTTGAATGGGCAGCCCAAACATCTAGTGTTTGCCACACTGTCATGTGCATGACAGCACGGCAAACACCGCTTCTGAACGGCGGTGAAATCATCCCTGCCAGTCAGAGAGCCACGGTTCCCACACTGTCAAAAGACAGCGTGAGCACTCAACTGTGATCAGAGGTATAAAGCTTACCTCCGGTCACTGGTGTCAGCTGATGGGGCTACTGATCCCATCATCCGACACCTGCTGCCTCTAATTACAGTGAGAGCAGGAGTGGCGGATGGGAGTATTCATTAGCCGCTCCTGCGCTGTAAATAAATAATTAAAAAAAAACGGTGTGGGTTCCCCCCTATTTTTGATAACCAGCCAGACAAAACTCACAGCTGGGGGCTGCAACACTCAACTGTCAGCTTAAGCACGGCTAGTTATCTAGAATAGAGGGGTCCCCACACTGTTTTTTTAATTATTTAAATAAATCATTCAAAAAAGCGATGTGCGGTCACCCTCATTTTTGTCAACCAGCCTTGCTAAAGCTGGGGGCTGGTATTCTCAGGCTGGTAAGGGGCCATGGATATTGGCCCCCCCAGTCTAAAAATTGCAGCCCACAGCTGCCCAGAAAAGCACATCTGTTAGATGCGCCAATTCTGGTGCTTTGCCCGGCTCTTCCCACTTGCCCTGTATCGGTGGCAAGCGGGGTGATAGTTGGGGGGGGTTGATGTCATCTTTGTATTATCAGGTGACATCAAGCCCACGGCTTAGTAATGGAGAGGCGTCTATAAGACACCTATCCATTACTAATCCTATAGTATAAAGTCCTTTAATTGAAAGAATGACACAGACTCCTTTAACAATCTTAATTAAACCATACTTACAACCTCACCTAATTCCACTGAAGCCCTCGATCTCCTCTAATAAAAATAAAATAAAAAACAACAATATACCATACCTGTCCATCATCCTGTCCCATGCTGTAATCCATGTCTAGGGGATAAAGAGTTTTGGGCAGCTGCGGGCTGCTATTTTTTGGCTGGGAGGCCAATATCCTTGGCCCCTTGCCAGCCTGTGAATACCAGCCCCCAGTTGTCTGCTTTAGCAAGCCTGGTTGTCAAAAATGAGGGGACCCCATGCCTTTTTTTGAATTATTTATTTAAATAATTAAAAAAACAGGGTGGGGACCCCTCTATTCTTGATAACTAGCCTTGCTGAAGCTGACAGCTGAGAGTTACAGCCCCCAGCTGTGAGTTTTGTCTGGCTAGTTAGCAAAAATACAGAGAAATCCACACCGTTTTTAAATTATTTATTTACAGCGCAGGAGCGGCTGATGAATACTCCCATCTGCTGCTCCGGCTCCCACTGTAATTAGCGGCAGCAGTTGTCAAATGATGGGATCAGTAGTCCCATCAGCTGACACCAGTGACCGAAGGTAAAGTTTATACTTCCGATCACAGCTGAGTGCTCACGCTGTCTTTTGACAGTGTGGGAACCGTGACTCTCTGATCGGCGGGGATGATTTCACCGCCGATCAGAAGCGGTGTTTGCCATGCTGCCATGCACATGACAGCATGACAAACACTTGGTGTTCGGGCAGCTGAACCCAAACAGTTACACTGACTTCCTAGTGAAGTCCGTATTCGGTGTTCGTGCCTGAACAGTAGGTGATCGGTACGGATGCCTAACTTTACTGTTCAGGTTCCCCATCTCTATTCATTATAACCAAGCTGAATATTTCCTATGTAGTATATGGAGGGAGTAGTTAGAGACACAGTACATTTGAAATGCATGGCCCTGACCCCTAAATTAGCCCACCGTACAATCACAAACAACAGTTTTTAAATACGGTATATACTCGAGTATAAGCCGAGTTTTTCAGCACATTTTTTGTGTGCTGAAAATGCTCCCCTTGGCTTATACTCCAGTGAGGTGTCAAGAACATGGAGGGGGAAGGGGCAGCAGCGGAGCCGCGGGTCACAAGAGGCAAGAGCCGGCTCCTGTGGCTAAATCCTGTGCCCGCTGCTAAGGAGAAATGAATATTCACTGCACTGGCAATGAATATTAATTTCTCTGTGATATAGCGCACAGTGTCAGCCACAGGAACAGGCTCCTGCAGCTGCCGGGCGGTCACATGTGCCGCTACTTAATAGAAATGAATATTCACCTCACTCCACTCTCATGGGCATGGAGAGAGGTGAATATTCATTTCTCTTAAGTAGCATTACATGTGACACCCTAGCGGCTGACACTGTGCACACTATATAATACTCACTGCCCTCCACGCTCATAGTTCTGGCGTGGGGAGCAGTGAGTATTCTGGCAGCTGTGCTCTGCTTGTGAGCAGCGTATGACGTCCCTGCCATGCGCTGCTTACAAGCATAAAGCAGCTGCTGGCACCAGAACAAGACGCTGCGAGGGCGCGTAGGAAAATAAGTGTAATGGTTTCTTTTTTATGCTTTTTGATGGGGCCAATCATACCCGGATAAGGATGGGATCATGCATACACTGATAGAGATGAAACCTTGCATACAAGGATAGAGATGTTGTCATGCATGCAAGGATAGGGATTGAGCCATGTATTCAAGGATAGCGATGGGACCATTCATACAAGGATAGGGATGGCGACATGCATACAAAGATAGGGATGGAGCATGCATACAAGGATAGGGATGGAGCCATGCATTCAAGGATAGGGATTGAGCAATGCATTCAAGGATAGGGATGGGACCATGCATACAAGGATAGGGATGAGGAGCAATGCAGACAAGGAAATTTATCTAAAATTTCCCACAGCACTCACGCCGATGTCACATAGGGGAAGTGAGTTCATTGGTTGTGAACTTGCAGGACCTGTCAGATGGCACCGTGAGCAGGAGAACTTTCTCACGCTTACAGTGCAGTTATACAACAGAGTGACACTGAGCACACGGTGCTAGGTTTCTCCGCTGGATGACAAGCTGAAAGGTCACACCATGCAGCCTGCCATCTAGATGAAGCATAGCTGAACCTGTCCTGGGACTAATGGATTAAAATCATCTCTGCGGAAAGGTGAGGAAAATTGTTGGGTTTTTTTTTACCGTTTTTGCAGATGGCGAGGGCATCGAGGGAATGGGCGAGGTCGTTACTATTGTTTAATTAAGAATATTAAAGGAGTCTGTGTCTTTCTTTCAATTAAAGAACTTTTTCTGGGTGTCTGTGTTTTCTTACAATGTGATTATGGGATTAGTAATGAGGGCATCTAATTGACGCCTCTCTATTACTAACCTCGGGGCTTGATGTCACCAGACAAGACAAAGGTGACATCAACCCCCCAACTTTTACCCCACTTGCCACCGCTATAGGGCAAGTGGGAAGAGCGAGGCTAAATTCTAGAATTGGAACATCTTAGAGATGCGCCTTTTGTGGGGTGGCTGAGAGCTGATGTTTTTAGTCTGGGTGGCATCATCCATGGCTACTTCCTAGGCTATTAATATCAGCATGCAGCTGTCTGCATAGTCTTTGCTGGTTATTAATTATTAGGGGACCCCACGTCATTATTTTTTTTGGGTCCCCCTTTTTATTAGCCAGTAAAGGCTATGTATACAGTTGTGAGCTGATATTAATAGCCAGGGAAGCTCCATGGGCATTACCCCCTTCCCATGCTAAAAACATCTGCCCCAGCCGTCGGCTTTCCCTCTGCTGGTTACAAAAATTGCGCGGAAGCCCAAGCCATTTTTTTTCCGAAAAATAATCTTTTATTAATTAAATACATGTACAGTAATTTGCACACACACTGTACTAATTGTATTTGTCACTGACATCTATATATTTACATATTCTACTTGTATTTACTGTATGTAATCCATCTCTTCTATTCTGTCGGCTCCTGCAGTGATTTTACAGAACACGGCAGATGAATTACCGGCTTTTCTTCTATGCATCTACGCAATATAAATACGTATATATATATATATATATGCGTGTATCACTGACAGCTATATATCTATGTATTCTATATGTATATATCTATTCTATTCTAACCTGTCACTCTGTGATTATACTGTACACAGCAGATGAATTGCCAGCTTTTATAATATCTATCTATCTATCCACTGCTCAAAAAATAAAGGGAACACTTAAACAACAGAATATAACTCCAAGTAAATCAAACTTCTGTGAAATCAAACTGTCCACTTAGGAAGCAACACCGATTGACAATCTATATCACATGCTGTTGTGCAAATTGAATAGACAACAGATGGAAATTATTTAATTTAATTATCAAGACACACTCAATAAAGGAGTGGTTCTGCAGGTGGGGACCACAGACCACATCTCAGTACCAATGCTTTCTAGTTGATGTTTTGGTCACTTTTGAATGTTGGTTGTGCTTTCACACTCGTGGTAACATGAGACGGACTCTACAACCCACACAAGTGGCTCAGGTAGGGCAGCTCATCCAGGATGGCACATCAATGCGAGCTGTGGCAAGAAGATTTGCTGTGCCTGTCAGCGTAGTGTCCAGAGGCTGGAGGCGCTACCAGGAGACAGGCCAGTACACCAGGAGATGTGAAGGGGGTCGTAGGAGGACAACAACCCAGCAGCAGGACCGCTACCTCAGCCTTTGCGCAAGGAGCAGCACTGCCAGAGGCCTGCAAAATGACCCTCCAGCAGGCCAAAAATGTGCATGTGTCTGCACAAACGGTTAGAAACCGACTCCATGAGGATGGTCTGAGTGCCCGACGTCCACAGTTGGGTTTGTGCTCACAGCCCAACACCGTGCAGGATGCTTGGCATTTGCTACAGAACACCAGGACTGGCAAATTCGCCACTGGCGCCCTGTGCTCTTCACAGATGAAAGCAGGTTCACACTATGGACTGGCGCGCCCGTTCCCCAGACCTGAATCCGATTGAGCACATTTGGGACATCATGTCTCGCTCCATCCACCATCACGCTGCACCATAGACTGTCCAGGAGTTGGCGGATGCTTTAGTCCAGGTCTGGGAGGAGAACCCTCAGGAGACCTTCCGCCGCCTCATCAGTAGCATGCCCAGGCGTTGTAGGGAGGTCATACAGGCACGTGGAAGCCACACTCAATACTGAGCATCATTTTGACTTGTTTTAAGGACATTACATTCCAGATGGGGTCCACACACTCTCAACCTTCCACTTTAATTTTGTGTGGGACTCCAAATCCAGGCCTCCATTGGTTAATAAATTTGATTTCCATTGATGATTTTTGTGTGATTTTGTTGTCAGCATATTCAACTTTGTACAGAACAAAGTATTGAATGAGAATATTTCATTCATTCAGATCTAGGATGTGTTATTTGAGTGTTCCCTTTATTTTTTTGAGCAGTGTATATATATATATATATATATATATGTAGGGTGGGCCATTTATATGGATACACCTAAATAAAATTGGAATGGTTGGTGATAGCAATTTCCTGTTTGTGACACATTAGTATATGGGAAGGGGAAACTTTTCAAGATGGGTGGTGACCATGGCGGCCATTTTGAAGTTGGCCATTTTGGATCCAACTTTATTTTTTTCAATGGGAAGAGGGTCATGTGACACATCAAAATTGAGAATTTCACAAGGAAAATAATGGTGTGCTTGGTGTAAACATAACTTTACACCAAGCATGAGTTATTTACAAGTTTATGACCACTTATAAAATGTGTTCAAAGTGCTGCCCATTGTGTTAGATTGTCAATGCCACCCTCTTCTCCCACTCTTGACATACTGATAGCAACACCGCAGAAGAAATGCTGTAGTTAAATTTTTTTGTAAAGACCATAATATTATATGCACAAGTGCAGTATTTAAAATAGGAGGCAGTTCACTGATTGTTTAGTGACCTGTCATTTAAGTGCACAAGGATGACAATGAGCCAAAGCAGCAAAAAAAAGTCCTGTCCACAGGCCGCTCAGGAGCATGAGAATCTCATTACTTGAAAACTGCAAACATTAAGTAACCAGAAGACAGATTTATTCATCCCATGTATCATTTTAATCAGTATAACGGTGCCGCCCTGACACTGCCTGTAGTTTACTTACAAAATCCTGATGACAGGTTTGCTTTAAGCTAAAGGACACACAAAGTAAAGCATTGTGGTAGGGGCATAATGTTTTAGGATTGCAGTAATTGTTTTGCTAGGAATTATTTTTTTCCTCCATCCAAGAAAATCTATCCCAAAACATAAAGTCAAAGCTTCCTAGTCATGGCAGCATAACTGCTAAACATAACACGATCAGTGATCAGACTCAAGTCAATTGAGAAGTTGCTGAAGTTCAAAATTGCTGTGGAATCATTGTTACCACTCAACTTAGTTGACACAATGTGCCAATAAGATAAATGTGTAAGAATTGCAGCAACCAAGTAAATAAAAATGTACGGTATTTCTTCCAAAGGTGCTTCTAATAAATAGTGAATGCAAAATTCTGCATTGAATTATTTTACACTCAATTTTACAAATTTTCTTGACAAAAATGCTTCTAATCAAAGCTTGATGTCTCTGTCTTTAGGGACTTAACCATGCTGTCTGATTAGTGATCCTGCAGTCACTTAATTTCTCAAATTTCTCAGCCTTCCTGCAAGAAACAAAGGGCAAAAGGAGTGGAGTAGCATTTATGGATACATCATCAATATTAGATATATATACAGTACAAACCAAAAGTTTGGACACACCTTCTCATTCAAAGAGTTTTCTTTATTTTCATGACTTTGAAAATTGTAGATTCACTCTGAAGGCGTCAAAACTATGAATTAACACATGTGGAATTATATAATTAACAAAAAAGTGTGAAATAACTGAAAATACTGTATGTCTTATATTCTAGCCACCTTTTGCTTTGATTACTGCTTTGCACACTCTTGGCATTCTCTAGATGAGCTTCAAGAGGTAGTCACCGGAAATGGTTTTCACTTCACAGGTGTGCCCTGTCAGGTTTAATAAGTGGGATTTCTTGCCTTATAAATGGGGTTGGGACCATCAGTTGTGTTGTGCAGAAGTCTGGTGGATACACAGCTGATAGTCCTACTGAATAGACTGTTAGAATTTGTATTATGGCAAGAAAAAAGCAGCTGAGTAAAGAAAAATGAGTGGCCATCCTTACTTTAAGAAATGAAGGTCAGTCAATCCGAAAAATTGGGAAAACTTTGAAAGTGTCCCCAAGTGCAGTGGCAAAAACCATCAAGCGCTACAAAGAAACTGGCTCACATGAGGATCGGCCCAGGAAAGGAAGACCAAGAGTCACCTCTGCTGCAGAGGATAAGTTCATCCTAGTCACCAGCCTCAGAAATTGCAGGTTAACAGCAGCTCAGATTAGAGACCAGGTCAATGCCACACAGAGTTCTAGCAGCAGACACATCTCTACAACTACTGTTAAGAGGAGACTGTGCAGCAGGCCTTCATGGTAAAATAGCTGCTAGGAAACCACTGCTAAGGACAGGCAACAAGCAGAAGAAACTTGTTTGGGCTAAAGAATACAAGGAATGGACATTAGACCAGTGGAAATCTGTGCTTTGGTCTGATGAGTCCAAATTTGAGATCTTTGGTTCCAACCACCGTGTCTTTGTGCGACGCAGAAAAGGTGAACGGATGGACTCTACATGCCTGGTTCCCACCGTGAAACATGGAGGAGGAGGTGTGATGGTGTGGGGGTGCTTTGCTAGTGACACTGTTGGGGATTTATTCAAAATTGAAGGCATACTGAACCAGCATGGCTACCACAGCATCTTGCAGCGGCATGCTATTCCATCCGGTTTGCGTTTAGTTGGACCATCATTTATTTTTCAACAAGACAATGACCCCAAACACACCTCCAGGCTGTGTAAGGGCTATTTGACCAAGGAGGAGAGTGATAGGGTGTGTAAGGCCTCCACAGTCACCAGACCTGAACCCAATCGAGATGGTTTGGGGTGAGCTGGACCGCAGAGTGAAGGCAAAAGGGCCAACAAGTGCTAAGCATCTCTGGGAACTCCTTCAAGACTGTTGGAAGACTATTTCCGGTGACTACCTCTTGAAGCTCATCAAGAGAATGCCAAGAGTGTGCAAAGCAGTAAACAAAGCAAAAGTGGCTACTTTGAAGAACCTAGAATATAAGACATATTTTCAGTTGTTTCACACTTTTTTGTAAATTATATAATTCCACATGTGTTAATTCATAGTATTGATGCCTTCAGAGTGAATCTACAATTTTCAAAGTCATGAAAATAAAGGAAATTCTTTGAATGAGAAGGTGTGTCCAAACTTTTGGTCTGTACTGTGTATATATACAGTGTATATACACTCACTGGCCACTTTATTAGGTACACCTGTCCAACTGTGTGTTAAGACTTAATTTCTAATCAGCCAATCACATGGCGGCAACTCAGTGCATTTAGGCATGTAGACATGGTCAAGACAATCTCCTGCAGTTCAAACCGAGCATCAGTATGGGGAAGAAAGGTGATTTGAGTGCCTTTGAACGTGGCAAGATTGTTGGTGCCAGAAGGGCTGGTCTGAGTATTTCCGAAACTGCTGATCTACTGGGATTTTCACGCACAACCATCTCTAGGGTTTACAGAGAATGGTCCGAAAAAGAAAAAAAATCCAGTGAGCGGCAGTTCTGTGGCCGGAAATGCCTTGTTGATGCCAGAGGTCAGAGGAGAATGGGCATACTGGTTCGAGCTGATAGAAAGGCAACAGTGACTCAAATTGGCACCCGTTACAACCAAGGTAGGCAGAAGAGCATCTCTGAACGCACAGTGCGTCGAACTTTGAGGCAGATGGGCTACAGCAGCAGAAGACCACACTGGGTACCACTCCTCTCAGCTAAGAACAGGCATCTGATGGCTACTTTCAGCAGGATAATGCGCCATGTCATAAAGCTCGATTCATCTCAGATTGGTTTCTTGAACATGACAATGAGTTCACTGTACTCAAATGGCCTCCTCAGTCACCAGATCTCAATCCAATAGAGCATCTTTGGGATGTGGTGGAACGGGAGATTCGCATCAGGGATGTGCAGCCGACAAATCTGCGCCAACTGTGTGATGCCATCATGTCAATATGGTCCAAAATCTCTGAGGAATGCTTCCAGCACCTTGTTGAATCTCTGCCACGAAGAATTGAGGCAGTTCTGAAGGCAAAAGGGGGTCCAACCCGTTACTAGCATGGTGTACCTAATAAAGTGGCCAGTGAGTGTATATAGGAAATATAGTACAAATTATTATATGAATTGACAGTTCAAAGCACATAATAAAATGAATAAGAAATTTAGCTCCTCCTAGGCAATTTATTTACATATCCAATTGTTATAATATATATATATATATAATATATACTGTATATATGTATTGTGCCACGCACAGTATAGAAAATCCTGCTTATCTGGTTACTAGATCATCTAAACCAATATCCTCCTCGAAGAGCAGCTGCCCTGATCTGAAATACTTGTGGATTCTAAACTGTCTTCATTTTGCAAATGATAGTCATTGGCATATTTAGGTCAGAGCACTGGAGCAAATCTCTATATTCATCTGAAAAGTGCTCATGCATGTTGTATTGTGTCACAAATGCAAACTGTAACTAGGAAGCAAATGTGCGTACTGTATCTGAGAACAAAATCTGCTTCGGGCCAATAGTATTATCGCCAAGATCTACACAAAGGATAGATCATAATAAAAAAAAGCAATTGTAGCTGAGAGATTGCCATGGATAATGTATTATAATACTGAAGTCCCTGGAAAGACTGGATTCTAGAAAGTGAATGGAATTTGGTTGGAATCTAAGGCATTTACTAGGTTCAATAAATTTAATTTATTAATGGAGGCATTCATAATATTTTTAATAATTGCTGCACATGGTTAAAATCAGCATTGTTTTGATTTACTGAGATAGGAGATGGCAGTTGGTGCTTTTAAAGTCTTATAGAGGACGAAGGCGCACACAGACATTCTGTTGCAATTTCTTCTCTAACCAGTTATACTTCTCCATAGAACTTTGAGAACCAACTGTCTTCTGTCTCAATTATGGGAAAACCTGTGTTTACTGTAGACAGATTTTACCCATGGATTGAAAATTTTGTGATTAATCGGTCAGTCCAGGAGAGTAAAGAAGAATATTTGTCTAGTAAGATATATTACAAAGTTTCTTTTTTCCCACATATACTAATGATTTATGCGGGGGGGAAAACAAAACAACAAATACTTTTAAATCACTAGATTACCACATATTCTCACTAATAGGACTGTCTTAGAAAACTGTATAAAATCCAGTTTAGTACTATACAGGTAGAGAGCCTAGAATATAATATGTGAATAGGTGATAAATGTTAGATCAGTTGTGGTTTGACAATACACCCTTGGATTGGGTAATTTAGGATACCTGATGTGTGGGAGAAGTGGTATAGAGCAGTGGTATCATATATGTGTGTATGCATGATACAACTCTTGATGAATACATGTACCAGCTTAAAGAAGCACTCATATCAAAGTTTTTAGCCTCTTATTATATTGTACAAATCATATTATATAGCACTGTGTACTTACAATTGCTCATTTTACCCTTCTTCCCAGCCAATTCTTCTCTTTTCCATTAGGTCTATGATATCACATGATTAAAAACTGACTAGCTGAATCCTTCTAAAGCCCCTGTCACACATAGCGATCTCGCTAGCGAGATTGCTGCTGAGTCACAAGTTTTGTGACGCAACAGCGATCTCACCAGCGAGATCGCTGTGTGTGACGCTGACCAGCGACCGGCCCCCCTGCCGGTTATCGCTGATCGTCCTGGAATAGCCAGGACATTTTTTGATTGCTGGTCTCCCGCTGGCCAGCACTCATCGCTGCGTGTGATAGGCGGGAGACCAGCAATCAGCGCGCTGGTAACTAAGGTAAACGCAGGGTTTCTAAGCACCCCGCGGTGCTTAAAACCCGATGTGTACCTTAGTTACCAGCGCGCTGATGCAGGGAGCTGGTAACCAAGGTACACATTGGGTTTCTAAGTGACGCACGCTGCTTAGAAACCCGATGTGACCTTAGTTACCAGCTCCCTGCATCAGCGCACTGGTAACTAACGTACACAGTGACGCCTCGCGCTCGGCGTCGCTGTTGAAGCTGCCTGTTTGACAGCTCACCAGCGATCATGTAGCGACTCACCAGCAATCCTGACAAGTTGATATCATTGTCCGGATCGCTGGTGAGTCGCCATGTGTGACGGGGCACTAAGCTTTATGAAGAATCAGGAGGTCAATTTTCCCTGCTTGAGTCACTGTAAAAGTCCCTGATGGAGAGAGGGGGGATGGAGCGGCTGAGTCAGGCATTGAAGAGATGAATGATTTTTGCAAGTAAAAGAGACTTCCTGTTTCTACATAGAACAGAGAAAAGCGAATAATTTCCTGGGTAGAAAGGCAAAATGAGCAATTATGAGTACACAGTGCCAAATAATATGATTGTAATATAGTAACCCCTTTAACGACCGCCGACAAGCCTTTTAACGGCAGCAGTTAAGGGTACTTATACCTCAGCGCTTTTTAACTGCGCTGAAAAATAAGTGCTTAGCGCCCCCCAGCGTCGGAATTTCTCTAGGATCAACAGCTACACAAGATTGGTCCCCAGCCAAACCGGTCCCTACACATGCATTTTAGGCACTGCAGCCTGACATATTAGCCTCTGTGGATTCCATAGGGATTCCTATTTCTATATCTGTGCCTTACTCATTCATTACACCTGGATTAAGCGACAATATGGGGTCGAAACGTCGTTCTTTATAGTCGCTCTCTTCCAGTATATATAAATTTTCTGCTCCCTTATTTATGTGTCCACAATTAATTTAACGTTTTCTGAATGAGATTCCACTAGAATGTATGGTGAATTTTAACTCTACTAGTTATAGGGTCTATATGGTCCATTACACCAGCAGTAATCTCAAACAGAGTGCATGCTAATTTTATACTGTATTTAGTTATTAACGGAATAACTGTGACTGCAAAGAAAAGTCCGATTTCCCCTTTATTTTCTCTCTCCTCTGATGTGATCGCACATCACAGGAGATAGAAATGGGGTCCCCTGATTCCCCCGCGGTACCTCCGGTGTCTCTGGACCCTCCTGCATCCCCCCAACTGGCGGCATCTTCTTCTGGGAAGAAAATGGCGGGCACATGTGTAGTGCGCCCACTGAGATCTGTTGGCCAGTAGCAATAGAAAATTTTTCCTATTGGTTCATTTTGATCACTGAGATAGACCCTATCACAGTGATCAAAATAAAAAATAGTAAATCAAACCCCCCCTTTATCACCCCCTGTTAGGAGTGGCGGAAGACACTAAATAAAAAATATAAATAAAGTGCCTTCACCACTCGGGGTCCACCGTGCGATGGATGGAAAAACCGCAGCTAGAAGATGCAGAGCACTATGGCGGTAATGTGCACAGGGTTGGATATCACCCAGGTGCAAATTAGCAGTCTCTGTTATGGACACAGAGCTGCAATGGCAGACAATGGAACTGAAAACGCTGAGTCTGTTAACAGCACAGGTACTCAGCGGCACACATGCGGTAACTGGTCACAGGAGTAGTTATAAAAATAACGTCACTACATCCGAAAGGACCTACCGTAACTGGACGTGTGCGTGGCGTCGCAACTGCGAACGCCGGGCAGGACTGCAAGCGCAGCGTGGCGTAAACTGTGCCGCAGAGATGGCACCGCTATATCGAAAGCGTGATGCAGGACGCTAGTTGCTGAGGTAGATGGAGCATAGGCGCGCTGGCGCTAGCGCTGCTACTGGCTGAACCCAAACACTCGCACAATCGTATTATCAGAGGGAAGGGGTTTCTTAATAAGTCAGTCACCAGTCCAAGCATCCATCAGCAAACATACAGCAGCAAGTATGAAAAATACTAGCGCATGGCGGAACAGCGATGCGCACTTTTTATAGTGAACGGGACCTTCCGGAAGTCCCCAGAGCCCTGGGCTGAACCATTGGAATCAGGAGTAGGACCTGAGCACCTGACTCATGAACTCCAATGGGAGCTCATTCCATGAGCATGCTCTGAAGAAGGGACGAAGGACTTAGCCTCCGGAGAGAGTTGCTGTAAAGCAATCTCCTCTGCAATCTCCTTTTCATTAAGCACAGAGCAGGAGACTGCAGCATGTGAGGGTCTAGATTCCTGCTTGGCAAGGGCCAAAATCTGACTCCTAACACCTCCTTAGTTAGGTAAAAATAATAAAATAAAAAAAGTTTATTTCCAGTTTTCCATTAGGGTTAGGGTTGGGCAAAAGTTAGGGTTGGACTAGGGTTAGGGTTGGAGCTAGGGTTAGGGTTGGGGCTAGAGTTAGGTTAGGGGCTAGGGCTATTGTTGGGCTAAAGCTAGGGTTGAGGTTGGGCTAAAGTTAGGGTTGAGTTAAGGTTAGGATTGTGTTAGGGTTGTGGTTATGGTTGGGACTAGGGTTAGGTGTGTGTTAGGGTTAGGTTTGTGGTTAGGGTTATGGTTGGGATTAGGATTAGGGGTGTGTTGGTGTTAGGGTTGAGGTTAGGGTTGGGATTAGGGTTAGGGGTGTGTTGGAGTTAGGGTTGGAGTTAGAATTGGGGGGTTCCACTGTTTAGGTACATCAGGGGGTCTCCAAACGCGAGATGGCACCACCATTGATTACAGCCAATTTTGCGTTCAAAAAGTCAAATGGTGCTCCCTCCCTTCTGAGCCCTGCCATGAGCCCAAACAGTGGCTTTCCCCCACATACGGGGTATTGGCGTACTCAGGAGAAATTGCACAACAAATTTTGTGGTCCATTTTCTCCTGATACCCTTGTGAAAATTAAAAAAAAATGGTTCCAAAGTAAACTTTTTGTGTAAAAAGTAAAATGTTCATTTATTCCTTCCACATTGCTTTAGCTCTTATGAAGCACCTGAAGGGTTAATAAACTTGTTGAATGTGGTTTTGCGCACCTTGAGGGGTGCAGTTTATAGAATGGTGTCACTTTTGGGTATTTTCTATTATATTGACCCCCAAACTCACTTCAAATGTGAGGTGGTACAAAAATTAAGTTGAATATTGCAATTTTTTTCCCAAATTTCCACTTTTTCATAAATAAACACAAGTTATATCGAAGAAATAAAGTACATGAAGTACAATATGTCACGAAAAAAACTATCTCAGAATAAGTGGGATCTGTTAAAGCGTTCCAGAGTTATAACCTCATAAATTGACAGTGGTCAGAATTGTAAAAATTGGCTTGGTCATTAAGTACCAAATTGGCTCTATTGCTAAGGGGTTAAAAGGATAAAAACTTTGATGGGAGTGTGGTAGGGGCCAGATTGGGTTGTGGTCCACTGCTTACCACATCCAGACGACACAGACACCAGGCGCTGCAAAGACGAGACGGAGGCAGATTTCAGTTGTAACAGATCCGGGTTTATTAGCCGTCCTCCTGACAACAGAGATAACAGAGGCGGGTGATTCTGTTATGATTGAGTCACCGTAGGAGGCAAAAACAGAAATGCTAGCTAAGTCCAGAAAACCAGAGAAGTTGGCAGCTATCGGATTGCAGACCCCTGAACCTATCAACACAACTAGCAGTAGCCGTGGGGGGTTCCTACGATGCCCTAGACCCCCCGATCACAGCCGGAGAATTAAATAGGCCTAAAGAAAGAAAGGGGAAATCTAAACTGCCCCAGAGCAGACCCCAAAGCAATAGGCAGCCCCCAACATATAATGACGGTGAAGCAAGATGAAAATACTAACACAGAAAGATAGACTGAGCAAAGAGGGGTCCAAGCTAACTAAATAGAAAAGGACAGTAAGGCTGCTGTCTGCAATCCGTGAAAAACCCTATGAAAATAAGAGCCAACAGACTGACAGTGAAAAAGGCCCTGAAGACGCTAAGCTTCAAAAAAGCTATGTCAGTACTCAGGAATATACTGAAGACAGAGCTACAGGCAAAAGGAGATTCAGCTCACCCCAGCAGGGAATGGCAGAATACTGAAAAGCAAGGAAAACAAAAAACAAAACAAAAAGCTAACAGGCAAAACAGAAACTTAGCTTTAGGGGAGCAGGAATCAGACTGGTGTCGTAGAAGTCCACAGAGAAATCACCCGCAGGGCAGAAGGGCGTCGGCAGCCTTATATCCAGTCCGTGACTCCACTCAGCCAGTCATCCTCATTAGACTCAGGTGCCTGATAATCAGGCTCATTACCTTTACCAGAATAGGGAGTTCACCAGACCCCAGTGACGAAGGGGAAAATGAACTCACAACACGACACTACACCATCTAAGTGTCGCTACATCAACTCTGCCCTGGGACTACAGCCCTGCATGTGGAGGGCTATACCATCACTGCTGCACCACACCATCTGTCCCAGAGGAACTGTCTGCAGCGTCGGCTTAACATCTACATTGCCGAACACCACAGGTGGCGTCACGACTTACACATTCACACTGAACATTTACAATGGGCGCCCAGGGCCACGGACCGGGTCACCGCTACTGTGACACTTCCCTGTGAAATACCGGCCCGGTACCGAATACCCCTCAGCCCTGGGTGTGAGGGCGACCCATTTTTGGCTTCACGAACAGGATGACAAAGCCCGGTGCCACCGGGTTCTGTGTGCCTACAATTTATTGAGCTTAAAAGATTGTGGAAATGTGCAGAAGACCCAATTTGATAGACTGTAAAATAAATGCTAAAAATGGCCGCTGGCGCGGAGAAGAGGGACATGATAATATGGGTGGTCCTAAGAAAAGACCGCGAATGGTCCTGGGCCTCCCCTGTCTAAACTTCTATGCGACAGCAACATGGCCCACCCCCCGAGGGGTTCGTATACTGGCCTGGTAAGGAGGAGTAGGAAAAAGACGCCACCCCCAGAAGGAGGAGCGGAAGCCAGTGGCGGGAAAAGAGCAGAGACAGGAAGAAGAAGGAGAGAGGGAAGACGCCATCATGGAAGGAGAAACGAGGCCTGAAGAGCGAAGGGAGGTTGAGCTGAATCTCCCAGGCGCAGCAGCTGAAGGCTTCGATCTGGCTTCCAGCATGAACCGTCAGCAGCTGGAGGAGGAAATAGCCCAGCTGACTACCCATCTGCGACTGTGGCAGGAGGTGTTGTGGAGGTTGGGCTGGCAGCACGCCCCGGAGGGGCCTATGCCATCGGCACCTCTAGTCCCGGTACATTCAGCCTTGGTACCCGCTGCCGCCGCTGCCGTACTGGCGTCTTCACCGGCGGTACCCACCACCGCTGCACCGGACTTCTCTCGGGCAGCGCCCATTTACATCTCTATACTGTCACTACAGTTGGTCACGGCCTGTCTGGAGGAACCACCGGAGGGCCCGGGAGCTGAGACAGTGCTCCTGCCTGGACCTGACGCAGCCGCACAGGTCGCACCGAAGACTCCTGCTGACCTGGAGCTGCCATCTGCTCCACCACTGCCGACATCCGGACAGACCACCCCAGTGGACATCCCTGCAGCTGCCCACCGCCTCAGGCCTGCACCGGAGCCGGAACACAGCCAGGAGGCCCAGGTACGTCTGCTGTCCCTGCACCTGGGAAGGCCCTGGGGTGTACACCCATGGCAGCGGCAGGACAGGTTGTGCTGGACCTTGTATGGGACCGGGACTCTGATCCCTGAGGGGGAACGCCTGAACCCCTAGCGGTGGTACCCTTATCCATAGTGGGTCAAAGCAGGTCCCGGGAGGAGGAAGAACCTTACTACCAACAGACCCTCCGCAAGCTGGCAGCGGAACAGAGGGAGAGGGAGCAGCGGAGACTGGTGGTGCTAGGCCCTCATCTGGACTGGAAGGAGAAGGTCCGTGCTGGTCACTACGGACCCCGGGACTCAGCTGGATGGGGACAGGTCCTCAATGTAAATCAAGAGAGGACTCGGGTTTATTGCAGACCCCAGAGGATCAGTGACTTGTTTTTCAGCAGGAGGGATGTCGAGTCACACCTGAGGAAGGGACACCCTGCTAGAGATCTGCAACCGGGGGAGTATGTGACCTTCACCCGGCATGAGGGGTTTAAGAGGATGGTATGCCATGAACATCCACCACATACCTGAAGAATTGCTGGCAACTTATAAAAAGGAGAAGGTGTATATACCCCCTGCAGTGGTTATCACCCCTGTCAAGGAACCCCAGGCAGCAATCCACCCAGCTGTCACCACCTCGTCTTATGTGAATCCGTCTGCAGGAAGAGGAGGTCAAGAAATTCTTCCGTGGAAGCAGCAGCCAAGGGAACCAGCTTCCAGTACCCCAGGAGGGGACCCCCAATAAAGAAACATTCCATTAGCTTTGTTACCCAGGAGGGTATTTGCACCGTTGTGCCTTATTTGTTTATCATGGTTCTTTTTCTGTTTTCCAGTTTTTTATTGCCCAGTTGCATTGGCAGCATATTTTTCATAATTGAACTGTGGAGATCATGAACACTGAGTGATCCGGACTGTGTATGTAAATAGTTGCACCTCCTTTGGTGCCCTTTCTTGGTTTTACATAGACCTTCTGAAGATAAAGACTACCTCATCATGGAGCATGGCTCCATCCTAAGGACACTGCAAGAGATCCCGGCTGGGAGCGGTGTCCAGCATTTACAAGAATTATTGAAGTTTTTGATGTGAAGTATTTGATAATGTGTCTTATGAAAGTATTAATAGTAGAAAACAGCTTTTATGAAGAATGTAGTTCGCCACAGTAACTTTTATAGGAATGTTTTAATAAAGAGATGAGAAATGAGAATAAAGATTTGAAAGATGTAGGTGATGAACCAGGCATCAGCGGTTATCACTTAAGGTTAATGATAGAAAGTAGAAAATATGATGATACTTGAAGTGGTAGTGAGTTATTGCCAAAAGCACTTTTGAATTAGGTACTGTATTGAAACATAGGTAGTTAAAACTGTTTGCAACGTTCAAGAATGATTGCCTCTCATATTGAGAAGATTAGATAAGTATTGTTTATTAAGCATCCCAAAAATTTTGTATGTTCCTGTATTTGTCAACTTTTGTTTTCTTGCAGCTCGCGGACGTGCTGTGTTTAACGGGTGGTATGTGGAGCCCCTGAGGGTTCAGTCGCCACAGAGGTACTACACCTCCTCCTGAGGTGTGGTACCCCACCATTCAGGTAAGGTGGAGACCCCTGACCATGCTCCAACACCTGCATCCCACACAACACAGTAGTGTAGCAAAGCACCCTTTGATGGCTCCCTGCTTGGAAGACAAAGCATGCTGGGAGGTGGGTGGAGTTTAGTTTGCACTAAAGAGTGGGAAGAGGATAGGAGTAAGGGAGTTATTCACAGGAGTCTGACGAGGTCAGACCTGTGTAAGGAGATCCTCTGAGAGGGATGAAGGAGGGAAAGTGCTGCAGCCGACCTCAGTGATATGGGTCCGCTGGCACAGGAAAGGAACACTGAAAGAAAGCCTGACTCTCCATAAGAAGGAAAGGATTAGTACGGAACGTGAGGAGAGGAAGAGAACAGAGAATTGAGGGTTAGAGGAGAACCCCACTCAAGTTCTAGGCGCAAGGCCGGGGTCCGGTCCCCGAGGTTGTTTGGATACTTATGGTCCCGCAACAGACACCGGAGGAATAGAAGTTTGTCATCACTTTATTCCCACACAAGACTTGGGGGCACAACAGCAACGAGATAGAGAGCCGGGACTTAGAAGCAGAGAGTCCCCGAAGCAGGCTACAGCTGTCTGCCGTACAAGTAGAGTTCATAGGAACATCGGGCAGGAGGACCTCCAGCGTAACTCAGTACTAGGAGTACTTCACTTAAAGGCGCTAAGAGAGAGATGTTCAGAAAAGGCACATAAGTTGGAGAATTGTTGGAAAGGTGTGCTTCATCTTGCCTGAAGGTTGGCTGGGCTCCTGACCCGGAGGACACGGCACCGATGTGGGCTCTTGAGCCACCACAGACTGTGAGTAAAGCTTTGGAACTACATGCCCTGGTGTCCTCCACTTATTCCTGTGTCAACCTGCCCAGCACTGCTACATCCCTTGCGCCCGACACTACACCATCTAAGTGTCGCTACATCCACTCTGCCCTGGGACTACAGCCCTGCCTGTGGAGGGCTATACCATCACTGCTGCACCACACCATATGTCCCAGAGGAACTGTCTGCAGCGTCGGCTTAACATCTACATTGCCGAACACCACAGGTGGCGTCACGACTTACACATTCACACTGAACATTTACAATGGGCGCCCAAGGCCACGGACCGGGTCACCGCTACTGTGACACTTCCCTGTGAAATACCGGCCCAGTACCGACTACCCCACAGCCCTGGGTGTGAGGGCGACCCACAGACACCAGGCGATTGTCATGATCCAGGTTGGATATGACAGAGATAATGCACAAGTAACTTTTTTTTTTCCTTTGGCTGTGTGTTTCTGTTCTAGTTTGCCCCCGGTGGCCTTTAGGATTATTGCACTGTGGTGTCTTTGGTTCTATATTTGCCCCCTGGTGGTGGTGAGCGTCATTTCACTTGGTTACTTTAGTTTAGTGCACATTTATAATGCATGTGTGATTGTTGGCTCTGCTATAAAAGAGTCACAGGTGTGGCAATCGGCGTTGGTGATATTATTATTGTTGGGCTTTCCAACCATCCAGGGTGAAGGAAGGAGCTGGATGGGGAGCTGGAGGAGAGTCCAGGGTGGCTCATTCAGAGTCCTGGAGTGGCAGTCATGGTGTCAGCGAGGAGTTTGTGTAAAGCATGGTGGAGTGGCAGCTATGGTGTCAATGAAAAATTCCTGCAAAGCTTGGTGGAGTGGTAGCTATGGTGTAGAGCTGCACTCAGTTTGCTGGACTCTGTTACTGAGAGCTGCACTCAGTTTGCTGCACTCAGGTGCTGGACTCTGTTGCTCCAAGGCGGCACTCAGTGCTGGATGCTGTTGCTGTAAAGTTGCACCCAGGAGTTGGATACGGTGGAGGAAGATGCACTCAGGTGGTGGTTTCTGTTGCCAGGAGCAAGTGCATCAGACCAAAGCTAAGTGTTTCCCTGTTTGTCACTTTTCCTCATGTTGGTGTTAGTGAAGTGGTGGGGCCAGTGCCTGCACCACCCAGCTCCCTAGCAAGGGATAGGTGTAGGGTGTGCCAGGGCTACAGGTTCCTGAGTGGCGCCCGGTGCGGAACCGGCATAGGGAACGATTGGAGTGTTAGGGACACAGACTCAGGGGAGTGCAGGAGGTCTCCATGTCCCCCGTTCCCTATCGCAGAGTCCTCCATTGTAAATGTTTCCCTATCCCCCTTTGTCTTGTTGTATTAGTTACCGGCCTGCGGGCCGCGTCACACTGGACAATTACACGTGCCGTGTCCTGTTGTAGTAGTTACCGGCCTGCTGGCCGTGTCACACAGGACGGGGCACGTGACAGCGATGCAAAGATGAGACGGAGGCAGATTTCAGTTGTAACAGATCCGGGTATATTGGCCGTCCTCCTGACGACCATAGCCATGCACCGCAGTTCCTTTACAGTTCTCCGTTTCCATGCCCGGGTACCTTCACCTTTCCTTCTGTCGAAGTGACGTCCCTCGTGGATCTTTCGCTGGGGTTGTCCTAGACCAATCTACCGTCAGTGCTTCACCTGCCCGAGGTTGTCATCCAATCGGTACCCCCGGGGCCTCGTCTGTCCTGCGGTCCGTCGTGTCAGGGCCACCCCCCTGACTGTCTTTTCCTGTCAGTCCCCTGGTTGAACTCTTCCACCGGTCTCAGTCTTCTGTCCTGAGTCTTCTCCTCCTGAGCTCCTCCCGGGACTAGCCTAACCTGGAACCCTAACCTGTCCTATTTATCCCCTCTCTCACTGGGAATTTCCCTCCTGGGTTCCTATCTCCCCGCCCCCCATGACTAAGCGGTTTCTTAAGCCCTAAGCTGATGTCAAGTCCTGAACTACACTCCCCCCTGCCATCTTGTGGTCAATTCTAGGTACTGCACTCCCTTTTCTATCTTTCCCAGCTGTTACCCTTCTGTCATTGCCAATCTCCGTCAATAGTGCACAAACCGTCCCCTCCTACTTCCAGTAAAGTCTGTCCGTCAAGTCACCTTCCCCACAGGAGGAGGAGTTCTTCTTTAATGTGATATTCCCATCTCAGAATGTCTTGGCACAACACAAGTATATGATTCTGATGAGAAGGTGCCTGAGAAGGTGCCTTAAAATGCATGCTTTGGTATTATTCTTTAATGCAGCATGTCTAAGTGAATAAAACTGTTGCATTTCTCATCTCTGAATGCTTATGAATATTACTAAACAGTAAAAATCACCCTATGGAATTACTGTTACTTTAAGAAGTTGTCCCTTTTCACATTTTTTACCTTTTGATGCACTACCCAGTGGCACTATAAGCAAATTTCTTATTCACTTCCATCAGTACCAAGGTCGTGTTTCAACTCTGAGACTGGCAGTCCGATAACCCCACCAGTCTTGCTTCTGTACGGTTCTGCTGACATCATGTTGACAGGTCAGTGTCACGTCGCCGTCAGACTCTGGGCCTGCTGTTCCGCCCTCAGCCACTAGGAGGCGACGGACTGTCACGCCGCCCTCGGGCTCAGGGCCTGCTGTCCAGGCCTCGGCCACCAGGAGGCGCCGGACTGACATGTCATCGTCGAACTCGGGGCCTGCTGTTCCGCCCTCAGCCACTAGGAGGCGCCGTGGCTCGCGCCTGAGTGATGGCGGCAACAGTGAAAGGGCTTCTGCGCAGGCGTCTAGTGGATGCAGACTCCGCTCCTCTGTCAGTCATGAAGGGGTTGGTGCATCGTCATCAGGTCTGGTCCTGGGGGCGGTCCTAATGACATCATCAGCCCGGGAGCCTGTGAGGGATGACCTGATCCCTCAAATACCTTGGGACTGGGCTTGCAAGCTGCCGGATATATTCTTGGTTTCCCCTGCGTGTTACTGTGTGAATTGCTATAGTTATGACTCTGACCTTGGCCTGGACTTTTGACTCTGCTTCTGACTAACGATTCTGTACCTCTGCTGCCCTCCTGGTTTATGACTCTGACCTTGGCCTGGACTTCTGACTTTGCTTCTGTCTAATGATTCTGTACCTCAGCTGCCCTCCTGGTTTATGATTCCTTGGCCTGAATCTGACTCTGCTACTGTCTACTGTTTTTGTACCTTGCTGCCCGACTGGTTTAGACCTGGATACCACTACGTTTTTGTCCTGTTTTGGAACACCTTTCTGGCGACCATCCTGCTCTGGCCACTGCTCCTATTCAGACAGCGCCTCCTGGGCTCTGCTATAAATCCAGATCCCTGTATAGGGGTAAAGGGTATCAGTGTTTCTCGGGGTGTTGGCTGGCTGCAGCCCAGACCGCAGACGGATGTCACAGTCAGGTGGTAAAGTGTCTCCTAGGCATCACCCTGAGATGATGTTCATGTACTTTCCTCACCAAAGGTAGGAGGATGCCTGGATGAAAGACAGGAGGGCTTGGAGGACAGTGGTGGGTGGGACAACTCACTATCGGGTAAAGTAATGCAAGGTGTGCTTGGAACTATGGATTCTGCCTTCATCTGAAAACACAGACACACTTTGCTGTAGGTCTAAGCTGAGGAAAACAAGGAGGCAAAGTCAACAACCAAAAACGGGCACAGCAAAGACTCTGGATGCCAGAGAGGGGAAAAATAGTCTGAGGAGGATTGGCTAGACATTAACCACTGTATTGGGCGTAAATTGGAGAATGGGCAATCCCCTTTAAACTTCCCTACTGTAGGATTAACTTAGTTATATGCACTTGCCAACCTTTAACTATTTAGGGACTGATAATTACCATTTAGCTAATTAGCATTGACACCATTCCTGGCCTGGGAACATTAAACAGCTACTTAGTGTTATAGTGTAAGGAGGTGGCGGGGAACCTCACGTGCCTCTTCTCCCCTGGAAGCTGTTCACACAATTACATGCAGCACTTCATTGTTTATTATTGAGAAACGTAACATTTATGCACTGTAATATCATGTACTATGTTTAGGATTAGGGATAGAAGTTAGCATAGAGTAACAGTGGGGTTAGAATAGAAGGGGGCATATTAGGGAATAGATGAGTGTTAGATGCAGGCAGCATAGGGGTTAAGCAAATGGGAGGGGTCATAGAGCAGAGCAGCAAAGAGCAGGGAGGTATAGGACAGGCACGTCCTGATTAGAGGCAGAAGCTTGGGCAGCCTTGCCCAGGGCAAGGAGTCAGAAGCAGCTGTGAAAGAGACAGTCTGCCAGCCTTGGGGATAATGCTGCTACGGCAGGAAGGGGTCCAGGCTGAGAGTCGTGCAGGCGGGCAGCAGCTTAGACAGGACCGTTTCAAGAGGGATTTGGGGTCTATGACTGGGACAGACGGAGCTGATACGGCAAACCAGGCACCTTTTCCTACTGAAACCAGACAAGGGAATGGTAGATTGCTAGTGGGACTGAAGGTTTGGATGGGACAGAGATTGTCCAGGAGGGAGGCAGGGACTAACAGAAGAGAGACAGAGTTGTCAGGAAGAACAGAGGCTGCCCAGAAGGCAGGGAAAGTGCAGGACATGCTGCTCTGTGTATGTTGTTCTGCAAATGTGATGGATACCCTCCTGCTTAGTAAAGTTAAACTGTTGGAAAAGAACTTTCTCTCTGGAATGGTTTGTGGAGCTCAGGAACGCAAAGCCAGAGTGAAAGAAGCTGAGGGGACTCTGACAGTAAATGTGAGTGCCCTGCAGCGCACGCTGCACCTGCAGCAGAAGAGATATTGTATTTTATCTGTGGGGCACCAGGATGTGGGAACCATACAGACCGTTGCCACGATTACTACCCTGGCCTCCTTACAGAATTGGCGTAGTTGGCAGGATTGCAATGCCTTGTGAACTGAGAGTGAAGGAGCCTTGAAAATGGCAAAAATGGCAGCCGTTGGAGACATAAAGATGGCACTGAACACTGACAAGCAGATAGCGGTCAGTAGCGCAAAAGCTGATAGAGGTGCCACCCACCGTGGGTGTCCTAAGTAGAAAATGGCGCAAAGATGGAAGAAGCAGTGGCTTGAGCTGAGGCCACATCCAATTGCGACTGGTGCCAGCCCGAGATTCCCGCCACAGAAGAAGAAGCCCCAACCCCTACAGCAGATTCCTGAAGAACGGATGGGGCAGCTAGAGGTAACTCCACCCATGAACGGGTGGAGTCCAGAAGAGCAAGACAGCGTGCCCGGAAGAGACGCCATTGCCAAGTGAGTTACCTGACCAGATGCAACGAAGGAGAATGTCATTCTGCAGGGGCATCGGCCAACAAGACTAGGAGCGGTCCATGGCCTAGGCGGAGTCGGGCCTGCATCCCAGAGGCTGGCGGATGGAAGATATGGAGGATTGGTTCCTCTTCGGTCGGCTGAGGAAGGAGATTGCTGAGAGCAGGGACACCGCGGATGCAGAGGAGCTGTAGCCAGAGAAGACCATAGAGAAACCGGAAGTTGTGGAGAGAGGGACGATCGCGGCCGTGATTCCAAGTTCACGTGGCCGCAGTGGAGGACCGTCACAGCAGGCTGCCACCTTGGTGAGTGTAACACTGGCCATCACCCCAGTCCCTGCACCTGCTTCAGCCCAGACACCATCTCCGGTCCCCACATCTCCCCAAAGAGGGTACCTGTCATGATCCATGCTGGATCAGGACTGATAAAAAGCACAGGTAACCTTTTCTTTTCTTAAGCTGTGCTTAAGTTTGGTTTTTGCCCCTGGTGGCCATTAGGATTATTGCACTGTGGTATCTTTTGTTCTAAATTTTCCCCCGGTGGTGGTGAGTGTCATTGCACTCTGGTTTCTTTAGTTAGTGCACATGATTATAATGCAGGTGTGATTGCTCTGGCTCTGCTATAAAAGAGTCACAGGTGCTGCAATCAGTGTTGGTGATAGTGTTCATTTCAACCATCCTTGGTGGAGGAAGGAGCTGGAGAGCATTCCATGCAGCACTGTCTTGGCCCTGGTGTGGAAGGAGTCAGAGGGGATTTCCTTGTCGCTCTGACAGAGCTTGGTGGCAGCTATTCAGGAGGAGAGCTGCATTCTGGTGGTGGACTCTGTTGCCAGGAGCAAGTGCAACAGAGTAAAGCTAAGTGCTGTTTCCCTGTTTGTGTTTTTCCTTAGTGTGTATTAGTACAGCGGTGGGGCCAGTGCCTGCGCCACCCAGCTCCCTAGCAAGGGATAGGTGTAGGGTGTGCTAGGGTGACAGGTTCCTGATCGGCGCCCGGTGCGGAACCGGCATAGGGAACGTTAGGAGTGTGAGGGACACTGATTCAGGGGAGTGCAGAAGGTCTCCACGTCCCCTTTCCCTATCGCAGGGCCCACCGTTGTAACTGTTTCCCCTTTCCCCATGTCTTGTTGTTGTAGTACCGGCCGGCTGGCCGTGTCACACAGGACAGTATCACGTGCCGCTTCTTGTAGTTTCAGTTACCGGCCTGCGGGTCGTGTCACACAGGACCGGTCATCGTGACATTATCACCAAACGACAACTTTTTTTTCTGCTGAGCCATGGACCCAGTTCAGCCCTTTGCCCAAATGCTGCAGATCCTTACTAATGAGATTAGGGGGCTGCGCGGAGGGTTGGTGTGGCTGCTGCGGCTGTTGGTGGGCTCTGGGGGCTTGGTTCAGGAACAGGCTCAGCCAGAACCCAAGATATCCCTCCCTGACAGATTTTCTGGAGGGAGAGATCAATTCTTGGTGTTTCAACAAGCCTGCAAATTATATTTCAGGCTGCGCCCTCGTTCCTCAGGGAGTGAAGAGCAACGGGTGGGAATCATTATGTCCCTTCTTAAAGGGGATCCCCAATCCTGGGCCTTCTCCCTATCGGATGATTCTCCATCATTGGTGTCTGTGGATGAGTTTTTTGCGTCTTTGGCGCTTGTGTATGGGGATCCTGATGGCGTCACCCTGGCGGAATCCTGACTCTGTAGGTGTAAACAGGGAGCCCGGGTTGCTGAGGAGTACTGCTCAGAGTTTAGGAGGTGGGCCACTAACACTCAGTGGAATGACCCTGCACTTAGGAGTCAATTTGTGCAGGGTTTGTCTCCAAAGTTGCAGGATACTCTGGTGCAGTACGCCGCCCCCAGGTCGCTGGAGGCCGCCATGTCACTTGCCATCTGGGTGGATAGATGCCTTAGGGAAAGACATATACAAAAATTGCCCCCTGATGTCCTCGCTAAGGAGGAGGACCCACCAGTGCGGACGGAGGAACCCAGACAGCCCGGTGTTGTTGATACAAAGAAGGGGTTGTCTGCGGCTCGTCGTGGTGGGGGGTATGCTTTTCCTGTGGGAAGCCTGGCCATTTTATGAGAGCCTGCCCAGTTCATGCCAAGTCTCCAGACGAACCTATGCAAGTAGGAGGAGCTAGTGTGTATTCGGAGCTGCCTACGGTTCGGGGAGTGGTGTCGGCATGTTTGCACTGGGGGCAGACTGGTCATGGCCTGAAAGCTTGCCCATTGTGCGCCAAATTATCTATGCCATCTGAGGAGCCGCATTTCCCTGGTCGCTTGGAGGGAGGTGACCAGGGAGTATACATTTCCTCAATTTTGCCCTCCCAAGGTACCATGTCAGCAGAGGTCTTGGCTGGCGGGGTACCGGAGGTGATACTGGTGCTTGTGGACAGCGGAGCAGGAGTCAGTCTGGTGGATGCTCGCTTTGCCAAGACTCATGGTCTGAGGTGTAGGACGCTGGCCCAACCTATTAGTTTCCAGGCCATAAACTCGGTTCCACTGAGCCAGGGGAGCTTGACCCAAGTCGTAGAGAATATCCATCTACGTATAGGACATCATGAGGAGTCCTTGTCGTGCTACGTCTTGGAGGGAATGCCAGTACCTATTGTTTTAGGCCTCCCTTGGCTGAAAAGACACAACCCAGTAATAGATTGGCGGGCGAGGGAAGTGATCAGCTGGGGGAACTCGTGTAAGGGCTGCTGCCTAGGAACAACTGTCTCTGCCGTCTCTCCTCAACGGACCCCTTCCTCTCCGGTGAGAGCAGCAGATGTGCTGCAGGAGAGTAGGGGCAAGTCTCAACCCTTGCCATTGGCCAACCCTGGGAGGCGCAGGCCTCGTGGTGGAAGGGGTTGGAGGGTGGTGTACCCCTTGGTGAAGTGCAGGGGTGTGAGTGTGGTGACACAGGGGGACGCCTCTGTTGTCAATCCCAGGAAGAGTTCACCAAATGGTGACAAACGAACGAGTGGCAATAAACGTTCAGGTCTGGACCTGTGTGTGAACGAGCATGTATGGGTGGCCACCAAAAAACATCCAGTGGAAGTGTGTTGTGGAGTGTTACCAGCTCATACCAAACATACACATACACCACTCATTCCCCAGGTCAGCACTTCGGAGATGTGTGGTGTCTCCAGAGCATACGTTGCCAATTCCAGCGGGCTCATTTCTCATCAACCTGACGTGCAGGTAGTTGCTGGGGTGAACTCTGGGTCTGGGCGTCTCCGCTGTGGGTGGTTCCCTGATGAGGAGTGGTCTTGAGGGTTCAGAGGCCCCTCATTAAGGGGAGGGTACTGTCATGATCCATGCTAGATCAGGACTGATAAAAAGCACAGGTAACCTTTTTTTTTCTTAAGCTGTGCTTAAGTTTGGTTTTTGCCCCCGGTGGCCATTAGGATTATTGCACTGTGGTGTCTTTTGTTCTAAATTTGCCCCCGGTGGTGGTGAGCGTCATTGCACTCTGGTTTCTTTAGTTAGGGCACATGATTATAATGCAGGTGTAATTGCTCTGGCTCTGCTATAAAAGAGTCACAGGTGTTGCAATCAGTGTTGGTGATAGTGTTCATTTCAACCATCCTTGGAGGAGGAAGGAGTTCGAGAGCGTTCCTTGCAGCACTGTCTTAGCCCTGGTGTGGAAGGAGTCAGAGGGGATTTCCTTGTCGCTCTGACAGAGCTTGGTGGCAGCTATTCAGGAGGAGAGCTGCATTCTGGTGGTGGACTCTGTTGCCAGGAGCAAGTGCAACAGAGTAAAGCTAAGTTGTGTTTCTCTGTTTGTGTTTTTCCTTAATGTGTATTAGTACAGCGGTGGGGCCAGTGCCTGCACCACCCAGCTCCCTAGCAAGGGATAGGTGTAGGGTGTGCTAGGGCGATAGGTTCTTGATCGGCGCCCGGTGCGGAACCGGCATAGGGAACGTTAGGAGTGTTAGGGACACTGACTCAGGGGAGTGCAGGAGGTCTCCACGTCCCCTTTCCCTATTGCAGGGCCCACCGTTGTAACTAGTTCCCCTTTCCCCGTGTCTTGTTGTTGTAGTACCGGCCGGCTGGCGTGTCACACGGGACAGTATCACGTGCCGCGTCTTGTAGTTTCAGTTACTGGCCTGCGGGTCGCGTCACACAGGACGGGTCATCGTGACAGTACCAAGATGAGACCGGGTCCCTACAGCGAGAGAGGCTCGGTGGATGAGGAAGGTTATTGAGGAGAAATGGCAGGAGCGCCGAATTGTAAAGAACTTGCGGTGTCCCGGTGGAGGAGCCGTATCCAGCCGGATGACCCACGGCCTACTAAGATATTTTAACAATACCCGAAGGTATGGATTCATAAAGGAGGATTGGACCCAGGACAAAGTATATGTGAATGTCGGGTCCACTTACGCACAGGGGTCCCTTGCAAGAGAGGGACCAGGTGACCTTTGTGCAAAGAAAGGACACCGGGGACCATATGCTGTGGTGGTCACTGTGGATGCTGGCATTGCAGAGAGATGGGAGGCGCAGCGTGATCAGCGGTCTCCTGTAATGACTGCAGCTCCCACAGAACGCCAGCGGGCAGAGGCACCCTTGGAGGGATCAGTGACGCAGTTGGGCCACAGGAGCAGGAGGCTCCAGGTGCCCTGAGTCAGCCATTGATGGAGGCATGGAGTAGGAGGAACAGTAGAGAGTCCTCCTCCAGCGAGTATTCGGGCCATATGTTTATCAAAATCCAAGGCCAGAATGCGGCCCACTATTCCGGTCGCAAGGAGAGTAAGGAGTGAAACGGTCCCTTTAATTGGACTGGTTGTGCCGGTTGCACTAAATAGGAGAGTTTTCCGAGTCTCTGAAAGGGGCAGTGGGCTCTGAATGGCACCAGGACTGGTTGCCAGTGGTGGCCAGGATAGTCACAGTCAAGTGACTTTTTATTCCCCCCTCCTCATCCAAGTTTTATATGTGCACGTTTGCACAACCCCTGCTGGATTGCGTGACTGAAACCCTGAAAAGATTAATCGCCCATGAAAATGGACTGCTTGTGGCAGCTTTAACTACTGAAACTGTTTTAACCCTGAACTTACCTGTTTTATCCCTGAATTGTCCCATGATAAAGCAGCCCACTTGTGTTTAAGGGTCCATACTCCACTTAAGGAGGTGCAGGAGAACTCGAGAAGCGAGTCGGGCTAGGACTGAATGGACTGTTGTTAAATTGGTCATCAGGCCATGTGTTTAAAGTGACTTCCTGTGTTTGGCTTCCCAGAGCTGGAAAGGACTGGTCCACAGACCTAAACTGTTGTAGTTTGACACTGTATGTGTATGGGTCCCAGGAGCCAGGGGACTGAGGTCAGTCAGACCCACACTGAAGGAACTTGAACTCCTCTTTTGTTCCAGGGCTCAATCCCAGTGGAGCCGAGGTCACGGTTGACCTACCAGAAGTATCAGATAAAGACTGTCTTAAACTTTATATATTAAAAAAAAAACATTTTTCTAACAGTTTTACATTGACAGGTGCTGCCATGGTCGGGGACGACCATATTTTAGGAGGGGGAGTGTAAGGAGGTGGTGGGGAGCCTGACATGCCTCTTATCCTCTGGAAGCTGTTCACATGAGACTTGGCCAGTTTTTCTCTTTCATTTTATTCCTGCTGCTCCCCCTGAGTTTTCTGTTTTGTTTTTTTATGTATTAAACGGTTGTAGAGATATGGGCCTTTTTATTCTGTACAAATTTTTATTGTTTTAGAACAAGGGGGTTTGGCCCACAGTACTCTATTTTAAGTTGCTCTTCATTATCCTGTGAGCAACGCCTCCTTATTAAATACCAGAAAAATAAGCTCAGAAAAAAGGGTAAGAGTATGGTGGATTTAAAGAAAATAAAAGAAAACAAAAAAAATGAATACTTAGGGGAGCAACGGGAATAAAATAAGAGCCCAAACCAGCCCCCTTTGACCTAGTAACAGGTCCTCTGTAAAGTACTTGATTGTAAACATAAAGCTATATGGAGCCTCATTGTATCTGGTCTTCTAGCAGTGCTGATATTAGGAAGATGCGTCTGTTATATTCGGAGAAACAAATGCTTGAAGCCGAGGTGCAGCATCTAGTCGGTCATATTACTCAATTACTCTGCAATCCAATGCTATTTTCGCTGTCCTTTTATATTGCTCCTATAGCATTTTATTAAAAACTGCTGCTGCTGAATTCTTTCTAAAAATTGTTTCAATAACAGTGTAGGCAGTCCAAGCATGAATGCAAACCATTACAGACATCATTATGTTGATTTAGCATTGCTGAACCAGCATAGCATATGTTAGTGTGTACAGTGCCAAATACGTCTACTTCTCACTCTATGCTCTATCTTCCTGCAGCACGCGGAGCCCATGGCCAGCTATGCGTCCGGCTACTACTTCACTGATGATGCCAAACCTACAAGGTCAGAGCTAAAGATAATATCCACATTCCAGGAGGATGTCTTGTTTCCCAAGAGTGTAAAAGATATGGCGGAAGATATAATGAAGAAAGAGCAAAGCCAAGGTATATAGACTACAGACTGGGGTACAGTAGGCAAATATATTGGTACTGGTTATTTTTTCCTAGCTTTTTGCAGCTGTTTCATCTTCTTTTACATTTAAACAAATAACAATGAGGAACATCAGGCTTATGAAAGAATAATCAAGTACTGTATTTGTGCCAACCTTCATCAACAGTACCAGAAACAATACAATCCAATGTTAACTGACCGTGCGTCTGTAGCGTCTTACTGGAGGATTGGATACATTTATGTGTGGAGTGCTGTAGTTTATATTCTGTAAAAAATGGAAAGATGCGGGAAAAAAAAAATCAGACGCTTTTAAACAAGCAGAAAAATAAAAAAAAACATCTTTTTCTACATTATCTCTCGCATTTGATGTTTCTTCATCACCTGGCAGCGCAAATAAAGACCACAAACTTTCCTTATTTCTCTGGTGAAAACACCCATGGATCTGCAGCTGCTATACAACCTGGGGTCTGATCAGCATATATTGATACCATTTTTAGTAATAACTATCGGATAAGACCCTATTTTGCGCTATTTTATATAACTATAGTCAGATATGTCTTTCTTCAAAGGATTTCAAAGAGAACTTTGAAAAGTAAACCAAGGGCTAGAGGGATAGATCTGTTTACTCCAATGATGTCTTCAGATGGCTTCTCCCTGTCCCTCTCCAGTTGATTGACCAGTCTCTCCCACATTTGTAAATAGGGAGAGACCTACATATCAATCAGCTGGAGCAGTTGGGTACCTCATTGGACTAGTCTTGTCTCTCCCTTTGTACTCTAGCATCTCAGAGGAAAACATACCTATCTGCAATTGTGCTGCCTGGCTCTGCCTGTGGTTTGGCAGTATTAATGTAATGACACATTCTATTTAATGTATTCATGTATCTTAGATCATCTTTTATTTTTTGATATCTTGGACAGAAACCTGCTTTAAGCTATAGTGGGGGCGTGTTTTTATTTCCCTTGAGTGTTGCAGCCTGCTTATGATTGGTCAGCATCATACAGGGGGAAGAAGTACACGCCCCCAGTGAAAACTAGCTAATAATACCCACCTGTTTATTTAATATGCACACAAAAAAGTTAAATCTTTAGTCATTTGTGATATATTTATCATCAGTGCCTGAAACTCAGTTGAAGGACTGGTACGAAGCAAGGTTAGGTGGTCACAAGTCTTCCTTGGTACAGCCATCCTTACCACATTGCAACACTCACAATGCAGTACGATATCGCCAGCAGACTGGTCTGAATGTCAGAATCAAACAAGCATTTGGGCTACAAGGTAAGTTTCAACATTATTAACTTATTAATAAGTTGTTTTGTGTTTTTTTTTTATGTGAAATGCAATATCTTCTAAAAATGTTACAGGATTAGCAAAAAATGTCTTTAAAAGGAGCAAAACAAAATCAGCACAGCCTTTGTCTACAGGCTTTTTGTTATTGTAACCGAGTGCCGTTCATATTAATGGAATGGACAAAAGTTGTGCTGTTTGTTACAAAAAAAAAGACAGTTTTCTGACCTTGGACAACCCCTTTAAGTATGACTTGAGGAGATGTATTTGTGTTTGATTGATAAGGAAGAACCTAGGTGCAACATAGTTCTAGCAATGGTAGTAAGTAATTCATCTATTCAAACGAGAACATAACAAGGATTTACTGGGGATTAAAAATGTATTATAGCAGCAGTATAATTCATTATAGGATTCCTGCATGTTCCCTTTCCCTCACTGCATCTTTATTCTACTTCATATTAGATCACACGAGTAGCATTCATTGAATCACTGACTTGTTTGGCAAGTAGTTTGGACAGTTCTGCACGGACAATATTCTGGTAGCAGCACAAAGTCTTCTGTTCTTGAAGCAATTCTTGCTGTTATTATAGCCATAGCAGTAGCATGCTTAGAAGCTCATAGGCCCCAATGAAAAATATCCAACAGGACCCCCAACTCTAATGGTCTTCACATATGGGCATAAGTGACCATTTAGGCCCCGCTAGACTCCAGTGTGCAGTTGTGACTGCAACCTCTACTCCCACTATAAATCTGCCCCTTACCCTTCTTTATAGTACTGTAGATAGCCAACTGCATCATGAAAAGTGATCTAATACTTTTGTGAAAGTACATTGAAAACTGTGGTGCCAGAACAGATCTTGAAGAACTTAATGTAATTTATCTTGAATATTCACCAAAAACTAAAGACCAAAAATCTCCAAAATTCAAATATTCAAATCATATGTTCCAACAATTACACTGCAACATATAAAGGGAGTCTGTGTACCCAAATGGACAGTATAGACTAAGCATATAGCCTTGTAGAGGATATAGCTCAAATAAAAATTGCACCTTTGAGTTCTGTAGTTTAATCACATATGCTAATTAGGGTCCTCAGTGCACCCTTGGTGTGGCCAAGAGGCTCAGTCCACTGATTTTGCATGTCACAGCCTTTCTGACTGGTGATTGATAGTGCTGGCTTGTCTGAGCTTAACGTGTAGTGTTTGATCCTATGGACTCCTTTTATGCTAGGAACCATTTGATCTGATGAGAAATCCCATGCATTTTTAGTGAGCTTCTGGTCTTCCTCAGATTGGATTCCCAACAAGCAAAATAACCAGCAGTATCCCAAAGATCTGAGATGCTAAAACAGTGGGTCGGTCAGATCTTTGGGATGCTAGAACTAATTTGATTTAGCAGCCAGCAAATGACACATTTAAGTGAACCAGATTAGAAAAATTGCCACAAGTCATCTTTCCTTGATAAGAAGTATTATGACACTAAGAAAAGTTTCTGCATCCTTCACTGGGGTCACTGGCAACATAGATGACAGTAACATCTTGTAATGTTTCTTCCCTTAAAGGGTTGCTCCACTACTTTTGTTTTGATGACCTATCCAATGATCAGTCATCAATATCCGTTTGATGGGGAGCTGACACCAATCACCACCTTTTGTAAGATGTTCTCAGTGCTGGCATGTGATGTTAGTAGTTGCGGACACGAGCAACACAGCTCTTTCCACTATAGTGGCAGTGGCCGGGTACTACACATCTGCCTGTATTCAAATGAATAGCAGTGATTATGCAGTACCCGGCCGTGACCACTGCACAGTGACAGAACTGTGCAGTTCAGCTCAACAGCTGCCAACATCTGTCCAGTGTCACTGAGAACATCTAATTGGTGGGGATGCCATATTTCGGATCCTCACCGATCTGATATTGATGATTTATCCTGTTAATAGGTTATTAATATAAAAGTAGTGGAGCAAACCTTTAAGTCCCTTACTGCTCTATCATCTCTTCTTCCCCCTTTTTGGTAACAACCAGATTTAGCAAATAAAACTTTTCAAACTATTCATTGACCCCAAATGAGCTCCTATCGCTTAAATTGGATTAAGAGTTAAACTGTCATAGCATTAGCAGCTATAGTGCAGTCAGATTGCTGGTTCTCCTCTAAACACAGTGCATATCCATTGATTATTGCAACTGATGGTATATCTGTTTGTGTCTCTGTATAAACAGCAGATGGTCTATACGTCAATGTGTTTGGTAGAGTGCTAAAGGGAGCACAGAGCATACAACTCCCAGAGTTACCGCAACGCTGGGGAGGGGAGGAGAAGCTGTTAACTCGGCAGCATGACTTCACCAGTCTACAGAGGTCTCCAAGATGGCTAGATCCTTCACTGGTATGTGATGGACGTTTCAGAAGTTGTACCAGTTTTTTAATTTGTGTTTACTTGAGAAAATATTTATTTGTAAAAACTGCCATATTTTATGCCAAAGGATAAAGAAAATTATTACATTATGACATAGTTGCCATAAGAAATTATTACATTATGACATAGTTGCCATAAGAAGTAAAGGGGTTATCAGGACTTTTGTATTGGAGGCTCATCTTTAGGAAAGGTTACCAATATCAGATTAGTGAGTGTCTGACACCCAGCAGCACTACCAATCAGCTGTTTGTGTGTCCCAGTGCAGCTGGAACTCCTATTATAGTGAATGGGTGCTAAGATGCAGTAGCCAAAAATGGCCACTACACAGTATACATAGCTATGCAATTCTGGCTCGGTACCCTGTGTACATCCAGTCACAGTGGGACCTACTACAGGTGATCGGAGGGGGTGCAATGTGTCGGATTCCCCTTTACCTGATATTGATGACTTGTCCAAAGGAAAGGTTAACAATATATAAGTCCTATAGAACTCTATTAGGCATCTATTTACATAATTGCCTTGTAATGTTTATTTCCTATTCTGTCCAGATGTCACTGTATCCCAGAATTCCAAGCGGAGGAAGTTCACCGACCTCCATATTGGGACACCCAAGTGATGGGTATCTCAATATGGAAACTGCTGCTGGTACCAACCTATTGCGCGGTACCACCAGCGGAACACCGTCGCACCACACACACACACTCTATACGTCGTACGTACCTCACACACAAACACACAATCACACTCACATGCAGCCTCTTGCACGGTACCACCAGCGGAACACCGTCGCACTGCGTCTGCGCTAATTCCGCGCAGGTGCAGTGAATCATTCGGCTGATCCTGGTGGAGATGCGTGATGTGTCTTCAGGCAGAGGAAGCCGGTCACATTAAAGGGGCTTTCCTACGAACGAAAGTTCATTTTAAAAATTGTCTGTGTCTGACTGTGTACAGAGCATACCACATCTCCTGGGCAGGGGAGGAAGCAAAAGACAATACTGACATTACAGCAGGGGATCACAGAGGATTCATTTTGTGAGGTAAAATATTTCACGACTGTTTTGAAACAATATTTTACCTCACAAAATGTATCCTCTGCGATCTCCTGCTGAAATGTCAGTATTGTCTTTTGCTTCCTCCCCTGCCCAGGAGATGTGGTATGCTCCATACACGGTCAGACACGGGTGAGAGAGACAAAGCACAAGGGGGGAGACAGCTCAAATGGGACAGCACATGAGGGGAGAACACGGCAGAATCTGTGTAGGATCTCTGCAGTAACCCTATCAGCACCCTAAAAACATTTTTCTATGAATTCATTTTCTAGTTTTTGTGTTGCGCTAGACATTTGACTAAGAGGACATTGGATCTGACAGGTTATAATCGACCCCACCCTTTCTCCATGTCTCCATGTGTTCCAGTGTGGACCACTGACATAAATCTCATGTCCAGCAATAGGATCTTTTCAGGTATCAAGCAGGCGTGTATATAACATTATACTCCTTTTATTACCAATTGTGAGGTCTCTATCAGTGCAAAATACTTTCAGATTTGCTCTTTACAAGGGAATTCTAAATTTAGAGCAAATGAATTACTTGTTTCCTTCTGTCATAGTACACTGTGAAAAATGAATGTTATGCTTGGTGCTAAGAAGTGTAGCGAAAGCTCTATGTAAAATCGCTATTAGGTTTGAGGAGAGAAATGAATGCAAATAGCATTATTGCTATAATTCCTTAGAAAAACGAAGTCCGTACAGAAATATTTAAGGAAAAAGAAAAATGGCAGTAAACAGCGCCTCTGGTAAATCATGATGTTATGAAGATGTAATGTGACCCTACAGTATGTCATCCTAGGTTCAGAGGTCTGTGTTATAGCCAAGAGCTGCGCTCACAATTCTACAGATTGTTGTAGGAAACAGTGAGATAGCTTGTTCACAGAGACTCTTTGATGAGGTTACAACCTGCAGATTTTTTTTTACATGATATTGATATAGCTTGCTGGGTGTAAAGACTGCTCTTCCCAAAATGCAGATTGTCAGGGCAAACTCTGTACAGGCATTGGGCCAGTCTGGAACAACAGGAGATTATTTCCTCTTCCGCCTGTAGAATTGTATGGTAGCTCAGCTCTGACCTATAACAATATTTGGAATACGTTAATCAATGTACGGTATTTAAAAATGTAAACTTGCAAGAATTTATATTTCTTATTTGTGCTTACATGCATTTATTTTGATGATCTGTTAGACACATTAGAGAAGGATTTGGGTGCACCCCAAATTGCCATCCTTGCCTTGTGGTACCTATTAAAAATTGCAATACCCCTGTACTCAGCATACTAAAGAAATGTTACGTTATCATTGTCATTTTTTATATAGTCGCTAAATTTTACACAGCTGTAAGCTGCCATCGCTCACACTAGTCCTTGTCCTTAATGGGCAGGTGGATGTCATAGCGGGAGGTTTCCCAATGCTCCAATAGTAAGAGAGGAAAGCTTAAATAGCGTCACTGCGAAGCCACTTATCAAATATTTCCCCCTGTATTTGATATTGTAAGCATGTAATACATTTCTCTGGAAGTAGAAATCTGTGGCCACCTACCTCAGCAGATTTCAGCTGTAAAATTGTTCTCCAACATATGGAGGCTGCCCCCCAAAAAACTATTAGTAAGAAGCTGCTTTGGTTGGGACATTGCTATCAGCTGCCCGTAGATCTGTGGCATACATCTTGCAGAGTCTGGCCCATACATTGATAGCCATTCTACTCGACTCCTCCATGCACATGCCCACTCCACTGATCATATATGGTATGTAGTCCAAATAGGGAGCGGCTTATTTCCCATGAGGAGAAAGGATCAAACTGTTGATCATGCCCAATCCTTATTTCCATATAAATCTGCCACTATACTCTCATATATATGGGTATCTCAAGCGTCACTTACTTAGGGGAGGGTCCAGAACATAATGGCCCCCTCTATGACGTCTATGACATCCGTACACTTTTTTCCAGTTACACTGATGTGTCAAACCTTTTTAAATATACATTTTAAAGTAGAATTATGACTGTTTCCAGAAGTCTATGATTGATTATGGGATGTTAGGAACAATGATATAGAAGTCATACTGATAAAAAGTGTTATTCAGTGTTGCACTAAAGCAACTCAGTTTTTTATTATAATTGTATACACATAAAAAAAGTTTTGCCCTAGAATAATAGGTTAAGGATTTGCTCTATTTTATAGGTAAGTGTCAAAAAGTGCATATTTTGTAACATTTATTAGGCCTGTTTCACATTTCAGTTATTTGACGTCAGTCCAAATCCGCCAGGTTGTGAAAAAAACAGATCCGTCAGCGTTGTGACACAAACGGATGCCGCCGGATCCGTTTTTGGACGGATCCGCTTTAGCCAGGTAGTGACCGAAATTTAAGGAAAAACGAGTCTGGGGAAAAAAAAGGAGAGAGAGAGAATATATTTTTTTTCTTTGCCGGATGCTCAGGGGTTGAAAGCTATGCTCCATCGAATCTGCCGGGCATGCGCAATATAAATTAGCAGACCGTCGCTCGGAAAAAACGTTGCAGAGTCCGTCCCATCCGCCCGGGAGACACTAAAATTTTGACAGATCCGTCAAAAAACGGGTGGGACGGATGACCGTCCGTCAAGATCCACCGCTAATATAAGTCTATGGAGGAAAAAATGGATCCACCACTTTTTTGGCCGATCCGTTTTTTTTTAAAATTGGCGGATTTTGACTAACGTCAAAAAACGGAAGTGTGAAACAGGCCTTAGGCGGAAAACATCCGTCGGCGGATTGACAGCAACGTGTGGCACCGGACCGTTGTTTTGACGGATCCGGCGAAGGTTGAATTTTAAAGGAACCCGTTCCCGAAAAAAAGGAGAGAGAGAGAATTTTACCGGCTCCCGGGGCAGCATTTCAGGGTTAAAACTGCTCCCGGCTTTCACCTGTCGGCTATGCGCAGTTAAAATAGCGGACCGTCAAGCAAAAAAAACATTGCAGTGTCCAGGGGCGTACATAGAAATCATGGGGCCCCATAGCACACACACCTGCAGTGCATGCAGGGCCCCCTCCACCCTCCACAGTGCGTGCAAGCCGGGCCCCCCTCCCTAAGGTGCAAAGTGCAGCCAGAGCCATTGTAAATGTAAAGTGCCAGGCTGCCAGCAGACGCTGTATATCACACACAGGACGCTGTATATCGCACACAGGACGCTGTATATCGCACACAGGACGCCGCTGTATATTGCACACAGGACGCCGCTGTATATCGCACACAGGACGCCGTATATCGCACACAGGATGCCGTATATCACACACAGGACGCTGTATATTGCACACAGGACGCTGTATATCGCACACAGGACGCTGTATATCGCACACAGGACGCCGCTGTATATCGCACACAGCACAGTGAGGAGACACATTTAACAAAAAAAATCCACCCCCAGCCGGGCTCACCGAGTCACCGTCTTGTGTGTGTCCCTGTCCCTGAGTGAGAGAGCCTCATGATGAATGTTTTCTGCTTCCTGCAATGCACGCAGGCATGGCATTCTTATGCAAATCCAGCCAGAGACTTCAGCCAACTGCTGACCAGGAAACAAGGAACGGAGAGCTTCAAGGGGCCCAACCAGGGGGGTATACAGCGGCCGTCGCTTACATTTAATTAAAGGAGATAGTACTGTATCAGCACAGCACGGCTGCCAAACCGCAGCGGCCGTCGCGGGCCCCCTCACCCAGGGCCCCCACACCTCTCCGGGCCCAATAGCAGCTGCGTGGTCTGCTACTATTGACGGTACGCCCCTAGCAGTGTCCGTCTGGTGTGCCCGGGAGCCGCTAAAATTCTCATGGATCCGTCAAAATGGACCCAACAGATGACCATCAGTCAAAATATGCCACTAATACAAACCAATGGGGGAAAAAAACGGATCCACCCCTTTTTTGGCAGATCCGTTTTTTTAAAAAATTGGCAGATTTTGACTGATGACCAAAAACGGATGTGTGAAACAGGCCTTAGCCGACAACATCAGTTCCTTTAACCCTTAATCCCATGTGACGTACTATCCCGTCCAATTCCCAGGGACGGGATAGTACGTCACAGCAATCAGCGGCGCCCACGTGGTGAGTGCCGCTGATCGCGGTCGGGTGTCAGCTAATTATCACAGCTGACACCTGGCACAATATGTCAGGGGTGGTCACGGACCGCCCCTGACATGTTAACCCCTTGCACACCAAGATCAAACACGATTGCGGTGTACCGGGGGTTAAAGGGAAGCATCGGCAAGGAGGGGGCTCCGTCCGTGCTTCCCTGAGCCCCCCACCGCAGCGCAATGTGCAGTGCTGCTGTGGGGGTCTCTTTCCCTACAGGTCCCCGGATCCAAGATGGCGACGGGGACCTTCGGGGGCCTGTAGGGAGCTGACTTCCTCAGTGCCTGCAAAGCGGAGGCATGAGGAAGTTGCGTCTATGCCTGTGACAGATCGCTGATCTGTCACAGTGATGTGACAGGTCAGCAATCTGTCACAGGACAGTGATGTCCCCCCTGGGACAACCTAATAAAGTTAAAAAAAAAGTGTAAAACTAATTTTTAAAAAATCGCTAAATAAATTAGAAAAAAAAAATATTCCCCAATAAATTCATTTTTTGGAAAGAAAAAAAAAAGAAAAAACAATAGAAGTACACATATTTGGTATCACCGCGTCCGTAACGACCCGCCCTATAAAACTGTCCCATTAGTTAACCCCTTTAGTGAACCCCTTAAAAAATAAAAAACGAAGCAAAAAATAATGATTTATTATCATACTGCTGAACAAAAAGTGCAATAACGCGCGATCAAAAAGACACATATAAATATCCTTGGTACCGCTGAAAACATCATCTTGTCCCGCAAAAAACGAGCCGCCATACAGCATCATCAGCGAAAAAATAAAAAAGTTATAGCTCGCAGAATAAAGCGATGCAAAAATAATTATTTTTTATATAAAATAGTTTTCATTGCATAAAACCACCAAAACATAAAAAAACGACATAAATGAGGTATCGCTGTAGCCGTACTGACCCGAAGAATAAAAGCGCTTTATCAATTTTACTGCACGCGGAGTGGTGTAAACGCACCCCCCAAAAGAAATTCATGAAACGCTGGTTTTTGTTCATTCTGCGTCCCAAAAATCGGAATAAAAAGCGATAAAAAATGTCACGTGTCCGAAAAAGGTACCAATAAAAACGTCAACTCGGCCCACAAAAAATAAGACCTCACATGACTCGGTGGGTCAAAATATGGAAAAATTATAGCTCTCAATATGTGGTGATGCAAAAACTATTTTTACAATAAAAAGCGTCTTTAAGCTTATGACAGCTGCCAAACATAAAAACCCGCTATAAATAGTAAATCAAACCCCCCGTTATCACCCCCTTAGTTAGGGAAAAATAATAAAATTAAAAGAAAATGTATTTATTTCCATTTTCCCATTAGGGTTAGGGCTAGGGTTAGGGCTGAGATTAGGGTTAGGGGTGTGTTGGGGTTAGGGTTGGAGTTAGAATTGGGGGTTTCCACTGTTTAGGCACATCAGGTGCTCTCCAAATGCAACATGACGTCGGATCTCAATTCCAGCCAATTCTGCGTTGAAAAAGTCAAATGGTGCTCCTTCCCTTCCAAGCTCTGCCATGCGCCCAAACAGTGTTTTACCCCCACATATAGGGTATCAGCCTACTCAGGACAAATTGCAAAACAACTTTTGGGGTCCAATTTCTCCTGTTACCCTTAGGAAAATAAAAAATGGGGGGCAAAAATATCATATTTGTGGAAAAAAATGTTTTTTTTATTTTCACGCCCGGACGTTATAAACTTCTGTGAATCACTTGGGGGTTCAAAGTGCTTACCACACATCTAGATAAGTTCCGTGGGGGGTCTACTTTCCAAAATGGGGTCACTTGTGGGGAGTTTCAATAGTTTAGGTACATCAGGGGCTCTCCAAACGAACATGACACCCGCAGACCATTCCATCAAAATCTGCATTCCAAAACGTCACTACTTCCCTTCCGAGCCCCGACGTGTGCCCATACAGTAGTTTTCTCTCACATATGAGGTATCAGCGTACTCAGGACAAATTGTACAACAACTTTTGGGGTCCAATTTCTCCTGTTACTCTTGGAAAAATAAAAAAAATTGGGGACTAATTGATCATGTTTGTGGAAAAAATACGATTTTTTTATTTTCACACCCGGGCATTATAAACTTCTGTGAAGCCCTTGGGGGTTCAAAGTGCTCACCACACATCTAGATAAGTTCCTTAGGGGGTCTAGTTTCCAAAATGGGGTCACTTGTGGGGGTTTTCCACTGTTTAGGTACATCAGGGGCTCTCCAAAAGCAACATGACACCCGCAGACCATTCCATCAAAGTCTGCATTCTAAAACGTCACTACTTCCCTTCCGAGCCCTGATGTGTGCCCAAACAGTGGTCCCCCCCCACATATGGGGTACCAGCGTACTCATAACAAATTGGACAACAACTTTTGGGGTCCAATTTCTCCTTGTACCATTGGGAAAATAAAAAATTGGTGACTAAAAGATCATGTTTGTGGAAAAAAAATACGATTTTTTTATTTTCACGCAGGCATTATAAACTTCTGTGAAGCACTGGGGGGTTCAAAGCTCTCACCACACATCTAGATAAGTTCATTGGGGGGTCTAGTTTCCAAAATGGTGTCATTTGTGGGGTCGTTTCCACTGTTTTGGTACATCAGGGGTTTTCCAATCGCGACATGGTGTCCGATCTCAATTCCAGCCAAAAACGTCAAATGGCGCTGCTTCCCTTCCGTGCTTTGCCATGCGCCCAAATAGTGGTTTACCACCACATGTGGGGTATCAGCATACTCAGGACAAATTGCACAATAACTTTTAGGGTCCTGTTACCCTTGGGAAAATAAAAATTGGGGGTGAAAAGATCATTTTTGTGGAAAAAATATGATTTTTTAATTGTACCGCTGTACGTTATAAACTTCTGTGAAGCCCTTGTGGATTCAAAGTTCTCACCACATATCTAGATAAGTTCCTTTGGGGGTCTAGTTTCCAAAATGGGGTCACTTTTGGGGGGTTTCAACTGTTTAGGTACATCAGTGGCTCTCCAAACTCGACATGGATGGCGTCCGATCTGAATTCCAGCCAATTTTGCATTGAAAAAGTCAAACGGTGCTCCTTCCCTTCTGAGCTCTGCCATACGCCGAAACAGTGGTTCCCCCCCATATATCAGGTATCAGCGTACTCAGGACAAATTGCACAATAACTTTTGCAGTCCAATTTCTCCTGTTACCCTTGGTAAAATAAAACAAATTGAACCTGAAGTATTTTTTTTGTGAAAAAAAGTTAAATGTTCATTTTTTTTAAATATTCAAAAAATTCCTGTGACGCACCTAAAGGGTTAATAAACGTCTTAAATGTGCTTTTGAGCACCTTAAGGGGTGCAGTTTTTAGAATGGTGTCACTTTTGGGTATTTTCTATCATATAGACCCCGCAAAGTGGCTTGAAATGTGATGTGGTCCATAAAAATAAAATGGTGTTACAAAAATGAGAAATCGCTGGTCAATTTTTAACCCTTATAACTTCCTAACAAAAAAAAATTTTGGTTCCAAAATTGTGCTGATGTAAAGTAAACATGTGGGAAATGTTACTTATCATGTTTTTTGTGTGCTGTATCTGTGATTTAAGGGCATACAAATTCAATTTTTTTTCACAAATAAACGCAAGTTATTTGAATGAAATTTTACCACTAACATGAAGTACAATATGTCACGAGAAAACAATGTCAGAATCACCGGATGCATGGAAGCGTTTGTTTCAGAGTTATTACCTCATAAAGGGACAGTGGTCAGAATTGTAAAAATTGGCCCGGTCATGAACGTGCAAACCACCCTTGGGGCTTAAGGGGTTAAAGAAACAAATTTTTTTATCCTTTTATTATATTGCAATCATCATATTATATGGCACTGTGTACTTATAATTGCTCATTTTGCCCTTCTACCCAGTAAATTATTCTCTTTTCTCTGTTCTGTGTAGAAACAGGAAGTCTCTTGTTCATGTTTTTATCATTCCCCTCCCCCTGCCAGGGAATTTTGCAGTGACTCATGAGTAATACAAGGAAAATTAGCATCCTCTTTCTACATAATTTATAACAATTCAGCTAGTCAGTTTCTAATCATGTGATGTCATAGACCTAATGGAAAAGAGAAGAATTTACCGAGTACTGCCCCCACTCACTAAGTACTGAGCAGTGACTGACACCATGCCGGCCAGCCCTCTATGACTGAAAGCCGGAGGCTGCCGGGTGGAATAAGGGTAGTTTCCTCCTGGTAGCTGTGCTTTCACTGCAAAGGCCATGCAGCTTTAGAATGTTAGTAACCTGCAGATTAACCCCATACCTAGAAGTCAATGGTGTTTGGGGACATGACCGGTCCCCTTTACGAGGGAAATAAACTGTCTATATGGTATTATTTACAACTAGCTGAAGAGCCCGGCGCTGCCCGGGCATAGTTACTAACAGTGGTTAGTTATGACAAATTATAATTATCCTCCATCCCATAGTCCCGTGCCCATATACCCATCATACATATCCACGATCCCATAGGCCCGTGCCCATATACCCATCATACATATCCTCCATCCCATAGTCCCATGCCCATATACCCATTATGCATATTCTCCATCCCATAGTCCCATGCCCATATACCCATCATGCATATTCTCCATCCCATAGTCCCATGCCCATATACCCATCATACATATTCGCCATCCCATAGTCCCATGCCCATATACCTATGACACATGCTTCATCTAATAGTCCCATGCCCATATACCCATCATACATATCCTCCATCCCATAGTCCCGTGCCCATATACCCGTCATACATATCCTCCATCCCATAGTCCAGTGCCCATATACCCATCACACATCCTCCATCCCATAGTCAACCATTATGACATCATAATGAGAGGCGGGGCTTGCAACCTATGATGACATCAGCGTCGCCATAGCAACCATTGTGACATCATAATGAGGGGTGGGGCTTGATACACACACTTTTTCCCCATTATGTAGATAGGGGCAAAATTGTTTGGTGAATTGGAACGCGCGGGGTTAAAATTTCACCTCACAACATAGCCTAGGACACTCTCGGGGTCCAGACCTGTGACTGTGCCAAATTTTGTGGCTGTAGCTGCGACGGTGCGGATGCCAATCCCGGACATACACACACACATACATACATACACACCCACATTGAGCTTTATATATTAGATATTGCCATGTATGTTATATGTCCAATTCTAGCAGCTGTACTTTTATTGTAATTTATCCTCAAGGACTTTGCAATGTTTGAGGACTACTTTTTCCTTTTGTTGTGTTTATTATTATTCATTAATCTTTACATTTCTACCCTACCAAAATGTTCCTGTAGGTGCTCCATCCTTATTTGGATGATAACAGTGTGCTTCTAGTTCAAGTATTGGGTATGGCTGCTGGATACGTGCCTCATTCAAGTAATAATCAGCGTGGTCACGTGATATCCAATAATGGACAAGAGATTGAACTTCAGAATTTATTAGGATGGACTGTTTTCCCGCTATTTGACAGGTACTTTATTCAATTAATATGATGTGCAACAATATTTCTCCAAGAGAAAATTCAGGCATGTGGATGTATGGAAAGAAATCTTTTTACTAAAATTGAAAAAAAAAATGTTTAATCATATTTTTATATCATCTGTAATTTAATAATTAAAAATATAACTTATTAAAAGGGTTGTCCATTACTTGGACAGCCTCTTCTCATTCCTCATGTTTGGCCCCATTAAAATAAAAACACCCATATTCCGATCCCGCTTTGACGCCATTCCTGAGGTGTCGACACTCATGTTCCCGGTGATCATGTGAGGTTCTTACATCATGTGAGCCCTGTGTCCAATCAGCATTGGTGTCACTGTCCCTGGCTTCGGACAAATCCATCATCAAGAGGAAGTCAGAGTGCAGCCGCAGCCCTGGTTTGCTGTTGATGTTCACTAAGTCCAAAGGCAGGGACAGAGAAGTCGGAGCTGATCCGACGCCAGGCTCAGGTGACGTAAAAACCTCACATGATCACCGGGAACGCGAGTGCCGACACCGCCGGAATGACACCTAATCTGGAGGTGAGTATAGGTGTTTTTATTTTAGGAATGAGGTGGGGTTGGCTTTGTAGTGGACAACCCCTTTATAAGTACAGGTCTAAGAGATCTATTTATTAATGAAAGCATTCTGTATTGTGAAATCTTTTGACAGTTTTGCATTCTCTTTAGCCCAGGGTTTGTTGAAAATTAGTTATTAATCTGAGAAAGCTGAAGACAAACAGCTAGTGTTTGCCCAGGGCCTAAACTAGTTGAAGTATATATTGTTTCCAAAGTTTAAATTATAGGAATTAATATTTCTGATATGTTCTTACTTGTATGTTGAAGGATATTGCAGATCTATGTGGTTTAAAGTTGCCAGCAGGTTTTTCCTATTTAATCTATGAGCTATGCCATGTAGGGACAGAGACGCTGATTCCAGGGATGAGTTGGTTACTTCTTGCCAATGTACAGTGTACACAGAAAAATGCCAATAAGTTGTTAGGCAAGGTTATACAAAGCTCAGCATTCAGAGAACTGGTAGATCTACAGCAAAGAAAACTGATTTTATCAAAACTTCAACACGCAGCCCAGTAAGTGACACAACACTGGAATCAGGGTTTCTGTCCCTACATCATTCCGGTCTCAGATTCCATAGCAAAAACCTAGAGACAGATTCCCTTTAAACTAAATGGACAATAGCTTGCACTAGTATATCAACTTGTTATCGCTACTCGAGTACTAATAGCTGGTGTTAAAGAGGACGTTTTACAAAATTTTGGGATTATGAACTAAACATTCCTGCACATAGTGGCAGCAAAGTAGTTGATAACTGTTTTTTTGGCACTGCTAGTGGAGGCGTTTTCATGTGAGACAAAGTGGTAGAATTGGTTTTGGCTTTTATCCTAAGTCATATTACAAGACTCGTTAAAGGGTTGATTGTGACTTGTAGGATCGCTACTACCAATAGGTGGCGCTGTAGAGTAAAAGTCCTCTTTCTTTCTGAAGAGGCAATTTGCATATTCCATTCGTTCAGACATTTTCCTAACAGTCTCCATTTTTTGGATTGTACATATTACTGTATCAACTTCAGTCACATCTTATTTGGACTGTCCAAACTGTATTTCTATTAAATTGCATTTTCATCAGTGGTAAAAACCTAAGCTTACTTGGAGAAATCCACGTTCAGAAAATCCAAAACTTTCAAGTAAATGGGTGCCTTTATCACCATTAAAGCTCTCCGACTGTTAAAGATCATTAGTAACGTAAAGTGACACAGACAGTTCAGCTCCGGGGCGGATGTTACGCTCAAGTTTTGCTCATCCATTCAAATTGCAGCAATTTAGGTTATGTTCTTCGAAACTACTCCTTCTCTGCACAAGGTTAACGCCATTCGGAACGATACATTTTGTGTCTATTTCTCTATTTAATGCTATATTATACATTGTAACAATTCTACTATAACAAGTGTTATTAATTAGACTCTGATTCTGTATTCTATGTGCACCTATTCTGCCCGTATAGAATCAAGGTGTCCCGAGGCATATTAACCCCTAAGGCTCTTTCGTAAGAGAGATACAAATGATTTCCTGCGTCGAGACTTTCCATATACCGAGAAACCTTACACGGTTTCTAATCTGTTCAGGCAACAACATTTTTTTCGTGTGCAAACAGTAGTAGAGTCATTTGCTAGAAAACTGACTGCAAAGAGCAATTAGATCTTCATTAATATGCAAATGCGGTCCACTGCAAATTCATCTATGTATGAGGTTTAAATATGCTAACAGTGCTGAGCCGCAGACCCAGATGCCTTTATTTACTCGGAAATTGAGGGGCTTAGCTAATGATGTTGTTGACAGAAATACACAGTGTCTGCGGCAATGTCATCATCTAGTCAAGATCACAGGGAGCGCTGCCTTCTTTTTTTCTTGTACCCTTCAGAACCAAAAGAACAGATTTCAGCACCTCCATATGTATATGATCTGAACATCTTGGATACTGTAGCTTCCCTGTTCCCTTTTTATATCATCTCTGTATTGTGAACCAACATTTGTGCTGATTAGTGAATTATGCAGATGTTTTCAAAAAGTAAAATCTTAGACCAGATCTCCATAACAAGATAGTAGACTATTAGTAATAACAGTAGCGCATAATAGTAAATGTAAAGAAAAATGTACATAAATACATAAAACTTAATCAGTGGAAAACATAAAGTTAAAGCAAATGTTTACAAATATTTTCATGTACTCCCATGTTGAAAACGAAATTCATAATACCGCTAGGACATTATGAGAACTCACCTCTTGCAAATTTATTGAAACTTTTACAAATTATATAGAAAAGTTTAAACCGTGAAATATCGTTAAAAGCAGATTTTTTATTTTCAGTTTAAACATTCATATTTACGTCAAGAATAAATCCACACCAAAAAAATTGCATTTCTGAAAATGCAAATACAAAATTTCTTCTAACTAACCCACATCTATTTGGAAATTAATGGAAAAAACACCCAAACAATAAAGATATAATTTATATGATCGCTATATTCATCACTACTATATAAATATATATATCTCTTTTGCAACCAGCATACGTATGTCTGACCACCTCTCGTGATCTCATATGCTACCTTTAGAAAATGTGCAAACGTTAAGTATTTAGTGCAGAAATTCTGCACCATTTCTGCAAATCTCGGCATGTTTTACTGCGCTTTTGATGTATTTTTTTTTTACAGATTTTTTGTTGTAGATTATTCCTCATTCATTAGTATGGGTGAATTCTGCAGCTGAAAGAATTGACATGCTGCAAATTTAAATCTGAACCAAATCTTCAAATCACAAATTTGCATTGTGTGCATGAGACTTCAGGATTCTCATTCACTTTGCTGCCATCAGGAAACCCTTCAATTTCTGTGACAAATTTACGCAGAAAAAAAAGTGACAAATCTGCACAGGCCCTTAGGGGATGTGCACATGCTGCGGATTCACCAGCGGATTTTTCCGTGCGGATCCGCAAGTAAAATCGCAGGTAAATTGACCTGCAGTTTTACCTGCGGATTGGCCTGCGGTTTGACACCTGGACAATGGAATAGGTGGCAAACCGCAGCGGAATCTGCAGAAAGAAGTGACATGTCATTTATTTCTGCGGATTCAAAACCGCAGCTTTTCTGCAGTGTAAAAACCGCAGCATATGCACAGCGGATTGTAAATCTCATAGACTTACATGCTACTGTACACTGTCTGAGGAACTGCTGCGGATCCGCAGAGGCCAAATCCGCAGTAGAATCCGCAGCGTGTGCACCTACCCTTATATTGTCTCATATCTATAACCAAAATTTTTAGAGTTTTGGAATTTTTCAAAAAAAACATCAGGTCTCCTAATGGTTAAGAACATTTTGGGTATGTACCATCCTATTTGTTTTTTTTTTCACTTTAACCAAAAACTGTGGTGTGCAGTATAATCCATGGTCTTTATACCAATGTGTTATGTTCCAATTTGCAATAGAAGGAATTCTTCTATTGGCAACAATTCTAACCAACTCTTCTGTGTATTGACTCTATGCCTTTTTTTTCCACAACATGTAATACAGTATGTCCCAAATCCATTTTATCACTTTCGAATACACGTTAGTGATATACTGTATCTTGAAATATTCCAAAAAGGTATAACCACAACATTTTGGAGAGAAAAATGGATCGTGCCAATAAAAACATGGCACATTTTTATTGAAGAATTGTTATAATATAATAATAATAAATTTTATTTCTATAGCGCCGACATATTCCGCAGCACTTTACATTTCAGAGGGGATTTGTACAGACGATAGACATTACAGCATAACAATAATCACATAGATCATAACAGATACCAAGAGGAATGAGGGCCCTGCTCGCAAGCTTACAGTCTATGAGGAAAGACATGAAAGGTGGGTGGTAACAGTTGCCCTGATTGTATGGACCAGCCATAATGTTAAGTGTGTTACAGTACAGACACAGAGGGCTGATGGATGTATAAAGCATGTGGGAGCATGATACGGGGAGCCTGGTTATGGTAAAACCTGGTTGTTAAAAAAAGCAGAATAAAATAGATCACAGTTTTTAGCAATTCTTCAATCAAAATTTGCCATGTTTTTATTTGCATGATCCATTTTCCTCCATATTGTTGTGGTTATACATACAAACTTTGGAGGGATCTGTTCATTATTTATTTGAGACATATTTAGTGAATATTTCTAAAATATTTTAAAATGTCAAACTTTTCTCTATTCTATGCTCAAACCATCAGTTTCAGTTATTGATATCTATATACATACGTATATGTGAGGTATTCAAAACTTATTATCAACTTTTATTCAAGCATACTGTATTTTACCTGTATGAAAAAAGCAGAGGGTATTTTTTGGTAAGGGCTCTATTTGCCTGTTTATATATTTTTGTATATAAGCATCTTGCATGTGACCTTTTGATAAATCTATGATGACATATCCATATGTGCTTTGGTTCCACTCCATTGGAGTATTCTGTTTTTTGTAAAATTTTTACTGATTGTTTTTTTTTTTACATCAATAAAATATTTTTCTTCATGAGACCTATGTAGCACTCCGGGTGTTTTCAGTTGGTTTAACATATCTATTTGTAGATTGTGTCTCCCCTATGTATTTTGTATTTAGCTCAGTTTTTGGACCTTTGGACAGTGTCCAGACTACCCGTTTGTTATTTCCCATTTGCATCTGATATTCTGCCGCTGACCTTTGGACTGCGTTCAGACTATGCATTTGTTATTACCCCTTTGCTTATCTGCTATTTCTCTGGTATTCTGACCTTGGCATGTGACCTGACATACAACTTCGTATTTTCTCTTGGTTTACTGTGATCTTTTGACTGCGCTGATTCATGGCCTAGCCATGGGTTGTGACTAGCGTCAGAGATATCAAATGGGTATACATTTTTGAGATCCCTTTATGAACAGATTATGAGAATTTTAAAAGCACATTGCACCATGACCATTCCCTAAAAGTTGGGAATTATATTTTAATAGAGGATAGAATATGAGTTATATGGTTTTGTTCTAGAAAATTACAAGGGTGACTAGTAGCCTTGTTTGGCCAGGAGTTTGTCATAGGTATTTTATTGGTTAAGAGGTGAGAGATGGTGTAATTAGGTAAACCGGACCATGGGTTGAAAGGGCCCAAGTATTTAGGGTCCAAGAAATATGGAATAGTAGATATAGGAGCATGTGCTGAGGTGGTTGAAAATACTTTTTCTAGTGACCATTTGATGACGATGACTAGGGTCGTGAAGGTATGAGTGTATGTCATGTTTAATGTAATGTAATTGAAATATTATTTTTTTCTATGAAATATTATTGAAATAAAAAATTTTTTTATTCAACTACATACATAAAAATCTGCTATACAGTTATGCCTACCACTCATTATCACTGTGAAAATACTATATGCTGTACTTTGCGTTGAACATTGAAGAGCAGTCTATTTTATTCTTTTATCCCCAAAATATCTTGAAGACTACAATATGAAACCTGTTTTTGTTTGGATTTCTATTCTTGATAAATACTTCCAGGATATGTCTACCTTTACTGTGCCAAGTTTACGGTAGATATTTTTATGGCCAGGAGACTGGGGTAGCATTCATGAAGGCCACAGTGCCGTGCTCTGCCTGGAAGTGATCTCAGAGGGTCTGTGGAGTTGTCTTCTGGATCTGCTCTCCTAATTGGAAGGGCTTTGTGGCCAGAGGGTGATAACTGGAAGCTGTACCCCACCTGCATATTGCTGTCCGAAGTTTACATTAGCTAAACAGCCTCCTGTCATTACAGCATAAGACAATGAAGAATCAAATTTCACATACAGATGGTCCTCTTTCCGGCAACCTCTGCATGTGAAACGTAATCTTTCAGTGTGAAGAGCTATGTGGCTTCCTGACATTACCTTGCAGCAACAGTAAAGGAGTAAATGAAGAGTTCATCCTATAGAAACCTGTATAATGTCAATTTGCTACAAAGTCCTGTGTTGGCTTTTTGATTTTAGCCATATTCCCTTTCAAGTACTTTAACAGCTCAATGTTGTCTTTGTATGGCATGGAAAAGAGCACTAAATATGTTTAATAACAAGACAGGTTTAGAGTCTTATTTTTTCTTGCATCTAAAATCTGAGGTGTCTTAGTCTAATATAATTGCACATGGCCCTATACTCCCCAATCTTTTATACTTCACAGAATTTGAATGCCTCTTTGCATTTTAAATAACCCTGACTTAAAATATTAATACAGAGAGTGGAGATGAATGAAGCATTATTAATTAAATTTAAGAATATGGTGTAACATATTAAAAGAAGGGTATAACTGATGAGGAACAGCAAAAACAGTTGTTTTTGTTTGTTTTTATCTCTCTTCAAGAAAATAGTGGCTCTTTAGGGTAAAAAAAAAATGATCAAAACCAATATTTTGCTAGTCAGCGAATAACAAATCACTTAAAGGGAATCTGTTAGGCTATGTGCACACGTACCGGAACTCTCGCGGAAATTACCGCGAGAATTCCGGAATTCCGTTCCGCGGGAAAATCGCATTTTAAATTCCCGCGATTTTCCTGCGGAAAAACTAGCATTTTGCAAGCGTAATTAGCTTGCAAAATGCTAGCGTTTTCCAAGCGATCTGTAGCATCGCTTGGCGAACTGATTGACAGATTGGTCACACTCGTCAAGCATAGTGTTTGACAAGTGTGACCAACTTTTTACTACTGAGGCCGTCTATGCAGCATCAGTAGTAAAAGATAAAATGTAAAAAAAAATAAAAAATGGTGTTATTCTTACCTTCCGACGTCCCGCGCAGCCGTTCCCAGTAATCCTTTGCGAAAATGCCCGCGATGACATACGTTCTCGCGGGATCGCGACATCTCGCGGTAATTCGCGATGACGTCACGCGAATGACCGTGAGACTTCGCGATCCCGCGAGAACGGACGCCATCGCGGGCATTTTCGCAAAGGATTACTGGGAACGAGAGCGTGGAGAGAGGCGGGAAGGCTGCGCGGGACGTCGGAAGGTAAGAATAACAATATTTTTTATTTTAAATTCTATTTTTTACAGGGATATGGTACCCAAAGCCCGGAGGACAGTCTCCTCTCCTCCGGACCGTGGGTACCATCCGCAACTGTTCTGCTTACTTTCCGCATGGTGTGCACAGCCACATGCGGGAAATAAGCGGAACAATGCATTCCTATGGGTGCGGGATCGCCGCGATTCCGCAAAATTAATGAGCATGCTGCGGTTTTTACCGCGAAGCGATTCCGCCGCGGTAAAAACCGCAGCATTAGCACAGCATTGCGGAATCCCATAGGAATGCATGGAATGCTTATTTTTCGCGGCAAAATCGCGGGGTTAAAACCGCCGCGGAAACGCGAAAAAAATGCAACGTGTGATTATACTATGGAATCTGAGAGCATCATGTTGTACAGTTGAAACCAGATGTTTCCATACACTATATAAAAAGACACATATGCATGTTTTTCTCAATATCTGACATGAAATAACAATAAAGCTTTCCCGTTTTAACTCAATTAGGATTACCATAATTATTATTTGCCAAATGCCAGATTAATGAGAGCGAGAATGTTAAGGCATTTTATTACTTACTGCAAAGTCAAAAGTTTACATCCATTTCATTAGTATTTGGTACCATTGCCCTTAAACTGAATGACTTGGGTCAAACATTTGGGATATCCTTCCTCAAGTTTTTCACAATAGTTGGTCTGAAGTTGGGTCCATTCCTACTGACAAAACTGGTGTAACTGATCCAGGTTTGTAGGTTGCCTTGCTCGCACCAGCCTTTTCAGCTTTGCCCATAAATTTTTATTTATTATCTTGGCATGGGAACCTAACATTATTTTTAGTCTAAGATCGTATACCGCTCGAAACGCGTACAGAACCTCCTGGGCACTTTCTGTGCAGCTATCCCATGTCAGGGTAAAAACCGCAATGATGACTATAGCAGCCATGCTTGTATTTTAATTAAATAAATAAAGAAAATTCTGGATTTTACTCCTTGAGCTGGACTTTCCTTTTTCTATATGAACCTATATAGAAATGGAGTGTAACGCCAAAAAAATTCAACAAGGTAGTTATATTATAGTATCAAAAATATTTACTCTTTATTAGTACAAATAGCAAAACAAGTACATTAAAAAGTACAATCAAAAATGATCAGGGAAAGGAGATGACACAGAGGAATGCAGTAGCCGCACATATATGGTGAGTACAATGGTACAAAAAATTGTCCAAAATCTGCATGAAGACCCATGCCCATGCTGCAAAGTCTCACACATGGCCATCTATTAAAGCAAGGATACTGCCAAAAGGCATAGGGAGTTCATACAGAGGCTTCCATCAACATGCTGTGTGCAAAAAAATGGACAAAGAAAAAGTTAGTCACCAAGCTTACCCATAAGGGAGATATGTGTGCGGAGTGTCCAGTCCCCAGAGCCCCTACGCACGTTTCGCGCTGGGCTTCATCGGGGGGCGTATGTGGTGCTGTTACGTGTGCGGGGGATAAAATATGTATGACACAGGTGTCCGGAATTAGCTTTTTAGTTTTTGAAGCCACTATCTCCTTTTCCCACTTTGAAAAATCATTTTCAAGTTGTTTTTGTAATAGTGAGGATTCTTCTGAAGATAGTTTGCTATTAAGGGATTCCTGGAGATTATTAATCTCCAATTCAATATCTTGGAGAGATGATGCATTGGATTTAATGAGTAATCCCATATATCCCCATGAACAAGTCGAGGACACATCCTCCCACTGTTTTTTCAATGCTTCATCTTCAATAGAAAAAGAAGGGAAAACCTGCACACGAAGGCCTCTTGGAATCAGGCCCTTTTCCAAATATCTTTCTAGGAATGCCTTATTCCACCACAAACGTAATTTCTTGTTACATAGGTATTTGAGTCTGGATACTGATTCATCCGTTTCGCTTGTATTTAAAACCACACTAGTGTCGTCACCAAAAACCTGATCAAGCTTAGAAAGCCACGTCTTTTCGCGTGCCTTATGATCCATGCTGCTGGAAGAAGCTGTGAATACACACAGAAAAATACTCAATTTGACACAATCCAACATATCAATGAACATAATACTTTTTCTATCTAGAAAAAAGAACGTTCAAAATGGCTAAATAAGGAGGCAACTCCCATGGAAGTATATGAACCTATATAGAAATGGAGTGTAACGCCAAAAAAATTCAACATGGTAGTTATATTATAGTATCAAAAATATTTACTCTTTATTAGTACAAATAGCAAAACAAGTACATTAAAAAGTACAATCAAAAATGATCAGGGAAAGGAGATGACACAGAGGAATGGAGTAGCCGCACATATATGGTGAGTACAATGGTACAAAAAATTGTCCAAAATCTGCATGAAGACCCATGCCCATGCTGCAAAGTCTCACACATGGCCATCTATTAAAGCAAGGTTACTGCCAAAAGGCATAGGGAGTTCATACAGAGGCTTCCATCAACATGCTGTGTGCAAAAAAATGGACAAAGAAAAAGTAAGTCACCAAGCTTACCCATAAGGGAAATATGTGTGCGGAGTGTCCAGTCCCCAGAGCCCCTACGCACGTTTCGCGCTGGGCTTCATCGGGGGGCGTATGTGGTGCTGTTACGTGTGCGGGGGATAAAATGGCCGCCGCGGGGTTGCGCATGCGCGGCTGGTCCTGTCTTGAGCAGGCGTCCCGGAAGGCATCAGTATATCTGGGGCGGGACAATGACGTCAGGAGAGTGGCATCTCTCCTTGTCCCTCCCACAGATTATGACGGCCGGAAGTGACGTTCCGCGATTGGGGCCCGCCTCTCATGCGCTCACATCCTCCCGCGGCGATGCTAATTCCGGACACCTGTGTCATACATATTTTATCCCCCGCACACGTAACAGCACCACATACGCCCCCCGATGAAGCCCAGCGCGAAACGTGCGTAGGGGCTCTGGGGACTGGACACTCCGCACACATATCTCCCTTATGGGTAAGCTTGGTGACTAACTTTTTCTTTGTCCATTTTTTTGCACACAGCATGTTGATGGAAGCCTCTGTATGAACTCCCTATGCCTTTTGGCAGTAACCTTGCTTTAATAGATGGCCATGTGTGAGACTTTGCAGCATGGGCATGGGTCTTCATGCAGATTTTGGACAATTTTTTGTACCATTGTACTCACCATATATGTGAGGCTACTCCATTCCTCTGTGTCATCTCCTTTCCCTGATCATTTTTGATTGTACTTTTTAATGTACTTGTTTTGCTATTTGTACTAATAAAGAGTAAATATTTTTGATACTATAATATAACTACCTTGTTGAATTTTTTTGGCGTTACACTCCATTTCTATATTGGTTCATATACTTCCATGGGAGTTGCCTCCTTATTTAGCCATTTTGAACGTTCTTTTTTCTAGATAGAAAAAGTATTATGTTCATTGATATGTTGGATTGTGTCAAATTTCCTTTTTCTATGAAGGATTCAGCTCTGCAGGTTCCAGTGTCATCACATGGACTCTTCACTCATATTCGATTTTCATAGGTATGGTCCTGCGACAACGAGCTTCTCTTTCTGCTTTCAGTTTTTGACTGAACATTTAGAGGATTAGGGAGAGCAGCTCGTGGGTACAGGTACATGACTAACTGTGCAAGTCGCATATGTACTTGGGGGGGGGGGGGCGCCGAACCAGATTCTTGCCTCGGGTGCCAGAAAGCCTAGATACGCCTCTGGTGTGTGGTCTGTGTCGGGTTGTGATTTATGCTCCCATTGCAACATAGAACAGAGGTTGCATGCTGGACTGAGTGAGAGGAGAACGATTAACCCTTGCAGGCTCAACCTCAAGTCAAGTGCTAGAAGTGGGTACGTGAATTTGGTGGCTGCAGTAGGATAGAATTTATTTCTTTTAGAGAAGTGTTTCTCAACTCCAGTCCTCAAGACCCACCAACAGGTCATGTTTTCAGGACATCCTTAGTATTGCACAGGTGATAATTTCATCACCTGCTCAAGCATTAATTCCATCACCGATGCAATACTAAGGGAATCCTGAAAACATGACCTGTTGGTGAGTCTTGAGGACTAGAGCTGAGAACCACTGTATTAGAGCATTACTGCATGGTATAAGCAATTATTCCCTGTACTAAAGAATTGGTATCCTTGCGAGGAGTGCACCAGTTCTATAAGGTTCAACTCAGTGCTTATCTGGACATACTTGCAAACAGTCTCCCTTCCCTGTTTTTCTTTTCTATCTTTTATTTGGCAAGGGCTGTTCATCGATATGGCTGTCCAGTACAAAAAGCAGAGCAAAGAGCCTCTGACCAACCTCTGTGAGCAGTGAGGAATTGAGACAGCCGACAAATCCAAGAAATTGCTGGTACGCGCCTTGGTCGAGCAGAACATAGAGCAAAATACTGAAGCATCTGGGCAAAGAGAGAGCCCACCTCAGAGAATCCCAGCAATGCCAGCTCTTGCACCAGAGATACCATCTGGAAGTGGCAGTAATGTCAGTGCTGAGGAGTCTATGGACTTTATTTTACAAATGGACTTACAACAGCTGGAACAAGTGATCCCAATCTGCGCATTCAGCTTATTCTACAGTACCGACAGGCCGCAAGAGAGGCTGCAGAATGCCAGACTGCTGCTCCAGAACGCCGGGAGGAGAGAGCTTTCAAGCTTCAGATAGCTCAAATGGAAAGGGGTAACAGTCCACAGCTGACCCCCTTCCAGGACATTAATTCAAGGAAACCACATTTGGAAAACTTCCCTGTGATGGAGAAGGATACAGACTTAGATACTTTCCTTCAAGGGTTTGAAAGAACCTAAAGGGAATACCATCTACCCCGTGAACAGTATCTAACCCCAGGGTTGAGAGACAAAGCCCTGGAAGTTTTTGCTGGTCTTCCACCAGAGCAAGAAAGGAATTGTGAGGCAATAAAAGAGGCCCTGATCAGGAAGTACAACCTAACCCCAGAAGTGTATCGGAGAAAGTTCCAGAATCTACAGCATGGATCAACTGACAGCTATGCGGATGTCTTGAGCACGTTGAGGACCATGTTCCACCAATGGATCAGGGGACTTTCTGTTAACAGTTTTGAGGACTTAACAGATCTTATGGTCAAGGATAAATTTCTTCACATGTGCCCCACGGATGTACGACAATTTGCAGATCAGGCTGCAAGGATTGCTGACTGCTATGTGGCTAACAGGATGCCTGAGGTGCGGAAGCCATCGGGATTCAGCTGGAAGGGAGGTAAGCCAAACAGGGACCCTTCTCCCTCTGCTGGCCAATCACCAGTTCTGTCTAAGCCCACCTCCTATGGGGTCCCGGGGAATAGACATTCTTTAGGCGATGCATGCCAATGTTTCTCCTGCAACAAAGTGGGACATGTTAGTGCTGTCTGCCCTGATAGGGAGAAATGCCTAACTGCAACCACAAATCCATCTGGGTCCCCACCTGGTGTCCTCTTTGTGGCCGGCTCTGATGTGAGGACCAATGAGAACTGTTGTGAGTTCATTCTCTGGTTCACCAGTTGTGAGTTCTCCTTCCAGACTCCCTCTGGTGGTAACAGGAGGTAGTGAGGCTGATTTGATCAGTGGAGATCTGCCACCTGAGAATGAGGATGACGATTGGACCTCAGGAGTCTCAGATTGGATTTAAGACAGCTGTCGCCCTATTCAGTTGCTGGTGATTCCTTCTGGCTTGTCAGCTCTTGGTTTTCAGCTCTGTTCCAGTCATCTAAAGCTAAGTTTTTCTGCTAATGTTCACACTTGATTTTGTTGGTCTATTCAGTTTTTTGTGTGGTCAGCCAGCCCCGGCTGGGGGCTGTGCTGAATTTCCACTCTTATTTATCAGTATTTTGCCAATTTGCTTTTTGTCCCTTACTGGTTTGGTCTCTTTTTGCTCTGTCTCAGAATATTTCAGAGTGCTGATATAGTGGGAGAAGTCTAGTGACTTCAGAGTTAATTTTGCTATCAGAAGTGTTGGACATTATTTTTGTAGGGTTTTTTGCAGGTTGCAGACAGTGTCTTTCCTTTCCTTTCCTTTCTAGTTAGTTTGGGCCCCATCGTTTGCTCAGCCTATTTTCCTGCCTGTGTTTGTGCCTTCATCTTGTTTCACCGTCAATACATGTGTGGGGGCTATCTATTCCTTTGGGGTCTGCTCTGGGGCAGTTAGTTTTCCCCTTTTCATTCTTCAGGCTTGTTTAGTCCTCCGGCTGTGACAAAGCATCTAGGAACATCGTAGGTACGCTCCACGGCTGCTGCTAGTTGTATGGTAGGATCAGGGATCTGCAATCTGCATAGTTACCAACCTCTCTGGTTTTCTGTGACTTAGCTTGTTTTGCTTTTTTCTCCTCGGTGACCCATTCATAACAGAGGACTGTCAATCTGTCACTGTTGACAAAAATGTCACCATTGGTCTCAGAGACACTGGGGCAGAGGTGACTCTTGTGTGTTCAGCAATGGTAGCCCATCCAGAGATCATACCTGGAAAGACTATGTCTGTAACCGGAAAGACTATGTCTGTAACCGGGATTGGAGGGGTCAGCCCTGCCATGCCAATGGCCCGTGTCTACCTGGACTGGGGAACAGGGAAAGGACTGAGGGAAGTGGGAGTATCAGAGGCTATTCCCACCAATGTGTTGCTAGGCACAGACTTGGGGAGAATGGTGTCTCACTATATCCCTCCCTTGCAAGTAAATGCTACAGAGAAGGTGGAAGCAAGTGACCCACCTGAGATTCCGTGTGAAGAGGGAAATTGTACCAATGCACAGGAATGTACGTATGTGGCCGCTGTGACCCAGAGTCAGTCTACGGCTCAGACTCAACCCCAGAGATTAGAAGAGGAGTCTCAGACAGAACTGCCAAAACAGGAGGACCATACTATGGCCCGGGAGCCTCCTCACATAGCAGACCCACCAAGGTCCCTGATAACCGACACCGAAGACTCAGTTTCAGACCAGAGACTGGCACTCACACTAGACCAGGGCCTGCAGACTGACAGAGCTTCCAGAAGGCCCTGCGGACAGATGTCAGTCTGGAGAAGCTCAGATGTCTTGCAGACAAACCCCCCACTGCTTCTGACAAAAAGAGAATATACCGGGACCAGGGTAGACTGTACAAAGAGACTCTACCCACTGATACTACAGAACCTTGGGACTGTGAAAAACTGCTGGTTGTTCCTTATCTATTTAGGGAACAATTATTGAGAATTGCTCATGAAATTCCTTTGCCTGGACACCTTGGAATACAAAAGATTAAAGCTCGCCTGACACATATCTTTCATTGGCCCGAGATGGGGACAGATATTGCCAATTATTGTCGATCCTGTGTAGTTTGTCCGAGAGTTGGAAAGTCTGGGGATATACAGAAAGCCCCATTGAAACCACCGACAGTGATCAATGAGCCTTTCCAGCAAGTGGCTGTAAATATCATAGGGCCACTTTCAATCACTAGCAGCTCTGACTAATAGTACATCCTCACAGTGGTGGACTATGCTACACAATATCCGGAAGCTGTGGTACTGTCCTCCATCCAAGCAGACAAAGGGGCGGATGCTTTACTGACTGTTTTCTCTCGTGTGGGTTTCCCCAAGGAAATGTTAACCGATCAGTTAACCCAATTCATGTCCAATCTGATGGAAAGCCTCTGCGAAAAAATACAAGTAATGATTAAACTGCCAGGTATCATATTTTTTTCAAAACACAATGCACTAAATAGTGCAGAATGACCCAAGGCCTGGAAAAAACACCAACTCCATATTGATAGTGAAAGGAGGATGAGCAATGAGCCTGAGAGGCCACAGAGGTCACACCTCCTCTTCGCAAGGATGGCGGTAAAACTAAGTATGGGGGTTTCAAGCAGCACCTAAAGATCGAAAGGAACTGGGAGGGTCAGGATCCCCTGCAGCATTGGAGAGGAGTGGGAAACAAAAATGTGTGAGCAGTGCCTGTCAGGCCCATTGCGCCTGGTGCGGGGTGTTAATGTGTAAATCGATGGGAGCATTATACAATTTAGTGGACCACCTCTCTTAATAAAATCAGTGTTTTATCAGAAAGAGATCATTACAGGACTAGGTGTGCCCCAAACCCCACCACTGATTTAGAAGCTTTCTGACAGTGTGCACAGGAAGCTGCCAATCATTTGTGTTGCTGGAGTTATACAGAGCGCAGCATTAGAGCACTGCTAGATCTACAGCAAAAAGAAACCATTCAATTGTATCAAAATGACAGTATGCAGACCCATAACTGGCACATTGCTGGTCTCTGTTTCTATAGGTTGCTGCTCTCAGATTACAGATACCCTTTAAGACCACTAAAATTAAGTAAAATCCCTCGGCAAGCTGGGAGAAGTTATGTGTGGGCATCATCACATGCCTCCATCCATCCTGTATGCTATTTGTTTTCTACTGTCTAATGAAGGAGTGAACCACCACTATTAAATCCATATGCCCTAACAGGACAGCGTTTTCCCTACTGGGACAACTCTCTACAGAGCATTATCAAGCACACAAAGTTAGCAACACTAGGTATCCCATTGCAAAGGTTCAGATATTTACTCCAAATTTTTCTTTCACTACTTTGGCTGTTTCATTGGAGGACCCCAGAAAATTTTTTTTTAAATACCTGAGATGAGAAATTGCAAAACTTTTTAAATACAGTAATGTTGGATGGTCACTGTATCTTTACCCAACTTGATATTGTGATTGTTAATATATTAAATAAGCAGTCAGAAATTTGATTAATTTAGGGTTCAGTCACATTACCATATGTATCAGACTAGTGCAATCTAATTAAAAAAAAAAAAAATCGCATTGCATTCTGACCACTGTTATTCAGTGAGGCAGTGCAGATCTGCACATTTGTTTTCAACTGTATTCTGCATGAAAAATATATATAAATGGCAATTACACTCTGAAATCGGTACAGTGAGAGAAAAAAAATTGCATGCAGTACGGACCATAAGTATGGTGTCCGATTTTTACCGATACGTAGCCATTCTGTATGTCTCCATCAAGCGTGGCTTTTTAAGTGTACACCATAAATATGCCAGAAATGATACAAGTAACTACTGCTTATTAAATGTACTGTACTTAGCTTTTCTTTTTTTTCCTCATACTTACTCTTTCACCATGTTTATATATGCCTTTACAGTTTTTGCTGCACTAATCCTCACTTTCCTTTGCTATTCCCAAACCCCAGCACCCTCTAAACAAATAATCATCTATCTTTCCCTCTTACCTCCCCATCTGAGCTCATCTGTCAACCTGCTCCTCAACCTCAGATTTATCCTACTAAAATGTAAAACAAGCCGGCCACTCTAATTCTCCCATCTGCTCTCCCTCTCTGTTTCTCCTCACTGCTTGCGACATAGCTCCCAATCCTGAACGCCCACAGCTGATACTTCCCATTATTTCCCCCTCCTATTACTCCCAGCCTAACCTTAACTACCGCAATCTTTCCTATGTAAAACCCATGCCCGTGACTCCTACCTCTCTGCTCCCCCTCTCTGGAGCACTCTGGAACAACCACTCAGTCTGTAATAAGCTCCATGTGATCCATGACCTCTTTACCTCTCCTAATCTATCCTTCCAGGGCCTCACCAAAACATGCCTAAAGCCCCCGTTACACACTGCGATATCGCTAGCAATATCGCTGTAAAGTCACCGATTTTGTGATGTTGCAGCGATATTGCTAGCGATATCGCTGCATGTGATACTTACCTCCGACCGGCTCCCCCGCTGGTTATCGCTGATCGCGCGAGAAGCTCCTGGATCATTTATCGTCGGCCACTTCCTGCGGCGCTTCCTGCTGTGACGATGAGCGACGCGTGGAGCCGGGCGGGAGGACGCAGGATCGCCGCGTCTGACAGGTAAGTACCGATCCCCGTCCCCAGCGATGTCGCTAGTGAGATCTGCCTGTGTGGCAGCTCACTAGCGACCACCTAGCGATGCACCAGCGATCCTGACCACGTCATATCGCTGGTCGGGATCGCTGGTGAGTCGCTAGGTGTAACGGTACCCTAACACCCTTCAACGCAGCCTCCCCTGTTGTGCTGGGTTATGGTGGCTTCCACTTTACCCACACCCAGACATGGTGGAGGAGTGGGGCTTCTCCTTTCTACCAACTGCACCTTCAACCCAATCCCACCTCTACCCTCATTTATCTTCTGTCCGTATCTACTCTACATCCAACCTCCAAGTGTCCATCATATACTGACTTCCATGCCAGGTGACTGCCTTTATTCACCAATTATCCACATAGCATTTTCACTTTCTCTCTGCTGACATTCCCCCCATCATCAGGGGTGACATCAACATCCCCGCTGACACCCGCCAGTCAGCACCCTTCAACTCCTGTCACTTACTTCATCTTAGGACTTACTCAGTGGTCATCCTCAGCCACCTACACAGACGGACATACACTAGACCTTATCTTCACCCATTTCCGCTCCCTATATAACCTCAAAAACTCCTCTCTCCCCCTCTCTGACCACCATCTACTCACATTCTCATCTCTGTCCTCCACACCTGTCACCCATGTCTAACAACTAGAACACCCCCTGCAGAAATCTTGCACATCTAGACACTCACACACACTCTCTTACTCTAGTCTACCACTGGCATCCATATCCTCAGTCAAAGACAGCGAATCAATAGACAACCTTGGCACAATTAACAACAGCGTTGGAAGAAAATACATTTGCAAGATGACTTCACCGCATTCAACCAAGCAACACTCGCATTTAAATCAGCCCTCAAAACCTGCTAAACAGGCCTACTTCACAATCCTTGCATCTTCCATATCCTACAACCCCAAACAACAGTTATTTGACACTTTGAACTCCCTCCTCTGCCGTCCACTTCCCCCTCTGACCTCCCTGATCTCTGCTGAGAACGTTGCCACACACTTCAAAAATAAGATCAACAAAACAAGGCAAGTCTTTATTGTTCGACCACCACATCCCCTTTTTATACCAGACCAATGCCCTTCCTCCAACATCTCTGAATCATACGTCACCACTTGTGAACTTAACCCCATCCCACCTCCTCCCCAAACTCCCCACCACACTTATCTCATCCCTAAGCCATCTCTTCAACCTATCACTAACTTCTGGTACCTTCCCTTCTGCTTTCAAAACTGCCACAATCACTCCTATCCTCAAAAACCCATCCCTTGACCCGACCGCTATGTCCAGCTATTGCACCATATCGCTGCTCCCATTAATTTCCAAACTCCTTGAGCAGCATATTCATGCTGATCTTTCCTCCCAAGACTTATCTAACTTGCTCTTCGACTACCTACAATCTGAATTCTGCCCTCATCATTCCACTGAAACTGCCCTGATCAAAATTACTGCTAAAAACTGCCCTGATCAAAAACTACTTACTTACAGCCAAAGCTAATAGACAATTCCCTTCTAGACCTGTCCATTGCCTTTGACCACTGCCAGCTACTACAGGTCCTCTCTTCCTTTGGCATGAAAGATCTTGCAATATTCTGCACCTCCTCATACCTTTCCAGTTGTACCTTTAGCGTATCCTACTCCCACACTACCTCCTCATCCCACCCTCTCTGTGTTGGTGGCCCTCAAGGCTCTGTCCTTGAACCCCTACTCTTCTCCATCTATACCATTGGGTTGAGACAACTCATAAAGTACCACGGCTTCCACGTATAATGTTGACGTTGATGACACTCAGATCTACCTCTCTAGCCCAGGCGTCAACTCTCTACTGTCCAGAATCCCAGAAAGTCTATCATCCATATCCTCCTTCTTCTCCTCCTCTCGCTTCCTCAAGCTCAAGGTGGACAAATCTGAACTAATTTTCTTTCCTCCATCTTGCGTATCTTTTCTTCCTGATCTATCTACCCCAATAAATGACATTACGCTTTTCCCTGTACCTTGACTCTGCCCTGTACTTCAAACCGCACATCTAAGCTCCTACCACATCCTGTAGCCAACAGCTCAAAAATATTAACAGAATACATCTTTTCCTCAACCCTCATTCTACTAACATGCTTGTGCATGCCCTCAACATCTCCCGCCTCGACTACTGCAACATCCACCTCTGTGACCTACCTGCTAACACTCTTGTACCTCTGCAGTCTGCCCTTAACTCTGCTGCCTGGCTAATCATCTCTCTCCTCACTACTCCTCCTCTTCATTCCCTTCATTGTCTCCTAATTCCCCAGTGTATCCAGTTCAAAATACTAACACTGACCTACAAAGTCATCCATAACCTGTCTCCTCCATGCATCTCCTAACTAATCTCCCGATATCTTCCCTCACATATTCTCCGGTCCTCCCAAGACCTCCTTTCTCTCCTCCACACTCATTCGTTCTTCACCCTGTCACCTCCAAAACTTCTCCTGAATATCCCCCATCCTTTGGAATTCTGTGCCCCAACACGTTCATTTATCCATCACATTTGGATCCCTCATACGGAACCTGAAAACCCATTTCTTCAAGAAAGCTTATCGCTTGCAATGACCACGCTGCCACCTCAACACCAATGGAGCAACTGCAACCCCCCAACCTACTGTCTCTTTTTCCATCTTTCTGTGCAGTGTAAGCCCGCAAAGGCAGTGTCCTCCCTCCTCTGTACCAGCCTGTCATTGTTAGTTCATTTACTGTAAGTGATATCTGTGTTTTGTTTGTAACCTCTTCTCATGTACAGCACCATGGAATCAATGGTGCTATATAAATACATAATAATAATGTAGCATAGGAAACTGTAAATGGCTTAGTAAAAGATTAACAGCAGCTGTGGAAAAAAACGGATTGCACACTGACAGTAAGCAAAAAATCGTCCCATGCAAGTATGAGCAAACTCTAAAAGTGATGTTATTTTAGCCCTCAAAAAACTTTCTAAAGAGCTGGGTCTTCTTCCTAATTTACCATTTACTGCCATGTTACGGAAAGTATGGACTGCAGAAAGTGAGAGCAGTTCACGTCCCTCTAGTTAAGTGATGACCGACATAACAGAGCAGAGGGCATTTGAATACTACAGGATGGACCATTTATATGGATACACCTAAATAAAATGGAAATGGTTGGTGATATCAACTTCCTGTTTGTGGCACATTAGTATATGGGAGGGGGGAAACTTTTCAAGATGGGTGGTGACCATAGCGGCTATTTTGAAGTTGGCCATTTTGGATCCAACTTTATTTTTTCCAATGGGAAAATGCTGCCCATTGTGTTGAATTGCCAATACAACCCTCTTCTCCCACTCTCGCGCTATCCACACTTCTTGTATTTCACATTGATATGCCTTAATGCAATTGCGTGCAATCATTTCTTCATTTTGATATGTAAGCTATTTTTTATTAAGCACCTGTTCAGATTAGTTCTAGATGTGCCGTCAGTTTTCTGTAATTTGTTGTACATGTACAGATAGGGAAAGTTAGTGCATCCTTTTGGGGACATTAGAGGAACCTTTAGTACTGTATATAATTCCTATAGACTCGGGTAAGTATAGTTCTGTTGAGTGCCACTAGATGGGGGCATACTAGTGGGTCTGATAGGTGTAGCTGAGAGGAGGGTTAATTGTAGGAGGGGCTGCTGGGTAGTAAGAGGATAGTTAGTTAGGAAGTTAAGTCAGATGGGCCAGGGTGCCCTAATGTCCACATGGGCTATAGGCCCGGACAGCTTGGCAGCCACGCAACATTCAAGCGCTGCAGTCCATGTTACCCATGGCCACTGTGTGTCATAGCAGTGGCCAGTACAGAAAAGGAAGGATGTGGTGACTTGTCGCCTGGGCCAAGGCTTTTAGAGCAGGAGTCGGCTGGACTGCTGAACTGAAGGGAGCTGGAGTTTCGACGAGTTTGGTACAAATGGGCCGGATGCTTTACCAGAGGCAACCAAACCTGGTGGCTGGTGATTTTGAGTCTGGGGCGAAACAGGCAGAAGGAATTGTCATCATGGTGAGGATAGGCCAGGAAGGAACTGGGGAGCAGTCTAGGACGGTCCGGTCCAGGCGTGTACTGCACAGAAGTGACAGCCAGGAAGGTAAAGATGAGGAAACAAGCAAATGTCACCATGTACCAACTATGGATGTAACGTGTGAAATCCTCAGCAAAGAAAGTGTTAAAATTAATCTGGACTGTGTCTCCATTGATGGGGGTCACCTGAGAGAGGGACTGGTATTGCCTGGGAAGTGCCCAGAGGAAGCTGATTCTGGAGATGCAGGTATGCAGAAGAGAAGAATACATTTTCCTGTAGGGGAAGGACTAGACATTGATATGGCAATTGTTCAGGTCATGACTACAGTCCTGTCCATCCCTTACAATATCACCAACCATTTCCATTTAATTTAGGTTTATCCATATAAATGGCCCACCCTCTATACTAGTGTATAGTAGTGGAAGACTTCCCAGCCTTGTTACATATCCACTGCATTGAAGAGAGTGGAAAGTGATGTAACCACAGAAATGGAGCTTATAGTAGGAAAGAAGAATATGTAACATTACTTAAAAACAGGTACTACACACCCATAACCTTTACCTAAAATGTTCATGCCTTAAGGCTTATCTAATTAATAGATGTACTACAAATATCAAAAAACTGACTGGCAATTCCAAACACAATAAGACAAGTGGGAACGTGAGCAAGTTGTAACGACGATTCATCATAACCAAGAACATACAGCTGCACTCTGAAATGCTATAATATGCAAACATTGAATATAAGAAATTGGAACTGCATTACTGCAATAGAAAATACATATATTACAAAAATGAAGGTACTTGACACACAAATTGTCCGATTTGTGAAAACCCACCAGTTTTTTTATATTTGTAGAAGACTGCCTCCGACTGAGCACTCCTCCCATAAGCTTAAGGGTACATACCCATTTGCGAGAAAAACGGACGAGTGCAATCCGATAAAAAAAATCGGATTGCACTGGGACCAATGTTATTCAATGGGTTACATCTCATCTGCAAGTTTTTTCTCAGCTGAAATCGGACTGAGAAAAAAAATCGCAGCATGCTGCGATTTGCTGCGTATCTCAGATGAGACTCGCCAATGCAAGTCAATGGCTGCGAGAAAAAAAAATTAAAAAAAAAAATCGCACAGCAATCGCACCATGCAAGTGCTGTCCAATTTTTACACACCGGTGTCCTTTGAAATGCCAGCAATTCATGTGTGGCTACTGTAAAATCACACTGACAGCTTAGAAAACGATAGAATAGATATATACACATAGAATACATATATATACACGTCAGTGACACACACATATATATGTATTTATGTTACATAGATAGATAGGCCAGGAACTGCACCTGCGCAAGTAACATTCACGTCACCACTATTCCTGTGCATGCGCACATATATGTATTTATATTGCAGAGAGAGATATATAGAAGAATAGCCGGTAATTAATTTGCCGGCTTCTGTAAAATCACTGCAGGAAGCCGACAGGATAGGAGAGATGGATTGCATACAGTAAATCCATATAGAATATGTAGAATAGGTAGATATATAGATTTCAGTGACAAATATAATTAGTATAGTGTGTGCAAAATACTGGACATGTATTTAATTAATAAAAGATTATTTTGCGGAAAAAAATGGCGTCGGGTCCCCCCATAATTAATAGCCAGCAATTGCTATGCAGACAGCTGAGGGTTTCTACAACTGTTTGATCACCCAAGATGTTTAATATTACCAATAAGTATTAGAAAAATGTATTCAATATTTGGTCAAAAGTGATGTTCTTTGCTCACAAGGCAGGCGTGACTACCTAGCGTGATCCAGGGTCAATGAAGGTTAATGGTCCATTTGGATCTCCAGCGCTGCTTGTGATTACTGAATAATGCATTTATTCTAAAATAGATCCTCTATGCACCTTAAAATATATTACTTCAATAATGGTGAGCAATTTGCAGGAAGACAATGTTTTGATATTAAATGTGTTCGAAATTAGTTTCCCAGGAGTTTGCATAGATTACAGTTACATTTGCACGCTTTTCTCTGACATATTCCACATTCCTCTCTGCTGATTTTAAACAATTTTCCTAATGCAGACTGTAGTTATTTCACAAAGCGGTTAAAATACACGCAGTACATCAGCTCAGCTAGTAAATATTCATAGGCAAAAATTGTTCCTAAATTGTACTCTGAAGAAAAAGACCTTAAAACACCCCATGATTTATGATGGATCCATTTGTCATACTGTGTGTTTTTTTTAATGTCATAAGATATGAAAAGGCAGCTATCTAGAACACTAGTACATTGCACATAATATTATATACTGGCTTATAAATAAGAATGTTTTGCTAAAATGTAGAATTATTAAATTGACTATTTAATTAGAACTCATGAAAATGCCATCTGTTCAATAATATTAAAAAAAACAGAATGCATATTTATTTTGTAAAATTAGTAAAAGGGGTTATCAGGAATAGTTTTTTTTAATTATTCAAAGGTTTGTATATGATGATGATAATTGTCACGACACAGCTATAGGGTGGACCGGGACCAGGGGCTTCTTTCCTGTCCCTAACACTAGGGGGAGCCCTAGCTCGCTCTACTCCCCGGGATACTTCTGAAGGTGAAGATGTCGGGGCCTCCACCCTAGCCTTATCTCCTGAGTTAGCCCTCTGTCTGTTCTCTTCCCCCACCCAAGGAAGAGGAGGCTCTACTCTACACGATAGTACACCAACTCGACAAACAAGGCAACACAAAAAAAGGTTAATGGAAAAATCCAGGCATACAAAATATTCAGTAACATATAACAGAAGAATGTGACTCGCCCCCAGAGGCCATGGGGTACTCGGTGCCGGGTCCGTTGATTTCAATGGGAGATGTCACAGTGGCAATGACCCGGTCCGTGGCCTTAGGCGGTCAATGTAAAAGGGGTAGAGTGATGGGGATAAAGTTGTGGAGATGATTCGTGATGCCACCTGTGGTTTCTGGTCAGTTTGACCAGCGCTGCAGGGTTGCTTCTCTGGGACAGATGGTGTGGTGCAGCAATGATGTTGAAGCTCCCCACAGATGGAGCTGTAGTCCCAGGGCAGTGTAGATGAGGTTGGCAAGTGGGGAGATGATGTAAAGAAGCAGATGTAGCAGAGCCGGGTGTAAGGCGCAAGAATAAGTGGAGGACACAAGGGCATGTAGTTCCAAAGCTTTACTCAGTCTGTTGCGCATACAGGTGCCCACTTCTGTGCCGTGTCCTCCAGGTCAGGGGCTCAGCCAACTCCCAGGCAAGGTAAAATACACCTTTCCAGCACTCCTCCAACATGTGCCTTCTCTGAACGTCTCCACACTAGCGCCTAATCTGAAGTACTTGTAGTTGCATATTAAACTCAAGTTCCTCCTTAATGATGTTACTTAGAACTCTACTTATACGGCAGACAGTTGTAGCCTGCTTCGGGGACTCCTTGCTATCAAGTCCTGGCTCACTCACGTTGCTGTTGTGCCTCCAAGTCTTAGGTGGGAATAAAGTGGTGACAACTACTATTCCTCTGGTGTCTGCTGCAGGAACATCAGTATCCATACAACCTCGGGGACCGGACCCCGGCCATGCGCTTCAAACTTGAGGAAGGGCTCTGCTCTGACCCTAGTCATTAGTTCTCTTCTCCTTACGTTCCGCACTAATCTTTCTTCCTTCTGAAGAATCAGGCTTTCTATTTCTCTTACCCGTGCCAGCAGCTCCAGGTCACTGAAGTCTGCTGCAGCACCTCCTTCACTCCATCCCTCTCTGGGGATCTTCTCTCACAGACTGACTAATTTCCCTTCCTGGCCCTCAGAGAGCACTCCTCCCCCAATTCTGGTTCAGAGCTCCCTCTGCTGGCCTGGAGTGGGAACTGTGTTGCATGTTATGGTTAACTGCCAGAGAGACCCTTCATTGCTTCCAAGCCTGACATCACCCTCCCTGGAGGAAGGCAATGCCACTGTGGCGACCATACTCCTGGGGACACCACATTCCCCCCTAGTGCAATTCAGTACTCCTGGACTGATTTAAAAAAAAACATATGAACATATAAACATATTAACACTTATAAATGCACAAGATTTAGAGAAAAAATGAAACATACAAAAACCAAAAGCTCCAAAAATAGTCCTGTGATGATCAGTCCATGCGTCAATGTCCATGGTCCATTCTTGTGCAAATGGTAAACTATGTACAAAGATAGTTTTGACCACACATAGTCCTGTGGCCCAATTGTCCATCAAAACAAACTGGAAAATTCAAAAAGGGGATTTCTTACAGAGTCTCTGTAGGCACAAAACTTAAAACGTTGCATATTTACAGATTAACATTTACATAACTTATTTATATACAAAACCTTAATTGTGGTATACCTTGGGTACTACGGACAGACCTACGTAGCACTGGTGTTGGGGACCTTACTGAATGCCTTGTGTTAACTACTACTGGTGTAGTGTGTGTTGGACTGGCTACATGACTGTTGGTTCTGCATAGCACAGGGATACTAGATTTCCTAGGACCACTTCTACTCACTGTGGGCATGACATTCACCACTGGCAGGGTGAGAATTCTCTTGTTCCACTGCTGGTGTGGTATCCGCTGCTTGTACTTGCTGGTTTTCAGGGTGGTCTTGAGTGACTTCTTCTTGCACTACCAGTTGGGGAAAGGTAAAAACTGGCACCACTATGACTTTATTCGCACTAGTCCAATTTGCAGGGAATTCTCCAAGTATAGTGCTGACCTTTTGCTCTTCCTCTTCCTCTATGGGTTGAAGGTTGTTTTGCTCTTCCATTCTGTCCTTTAGTTGGTCAGGGCACAGTTTCAGGTGATCCCTCGATACTGCTGATGATGTTTCTCCTCCATCCTTACTGATAAGGCACACTTTGGTGTTGTCAAAGTTTGATGGTAGGATGGTGTAGGGTTCAGCTTCCCATTGGTCATCCAATTTATGCATCCTTCTTTTCCTCTTTAAGACTTGTTCTCCTGGTGACAAGGGAACTGCAGGTGCATGTTGACTGTAGTTCTTTTCTTGTTTTTGTCTTGCCTGAGCTAGACTCTTTTCTACGCACTCTTGTACTCTACGGTACTGTTGCTGCCGTTCTGTATCTGAGTCAGCATCTGGTGATGTTACCTCAGGTGTCAGGACTCCCATATCCAAATCAATAGGCAGCTTGCCAGGCCTCGCTCTCATTAAGTAGGCTGGAGTGCAGTTGGTGGAATTCACAGGAATGTGATTGTAGAGGTCTACCAGATCTGGCAACTTTTCTGGCCACAGATTCCTCTCTTCCAAAGGCAAGGTCTTCAGTAGGTCGATCACCACCTGATTCATCTTTTCACACATGCCATTGGTCTGTGGATGGTACGGTGTTGTCCTGATCTTCTTGCAACCGTACAAGTTACAGAATTCCTGGAACACTTCTGCCTCAAAAGCTGGACCTTGATCTGTAAGCACTCGCTCGGGATATCTGTGTGGTCGACAAGAAGTGCTGTTGGAAGGCTCTGGCTACTGTCCTGGCTGTTTGATCCTTGACAGGCACAACTACCAAGAATCTTGATTAGTGGTCAATGATGGTAAGAGCACAAATGTAGCCTGAACGACTTGGAACCAGCTTCACATGGTCCAGGGCGACCAACTCGAGTGGTTGTTTGGTTATTATTGGCTGCAAAGGAGCTTGTTGGCTGTTACAGTCCTTTCTGCACAGGTTGCATTGTCCACACTCCCGGCACCAATTTTCATTGACTTTCCTCATACCAGCCCAGTAGAATCTCTCTCGGAGCAAGGCCTCCAACTTCTTCCATCCGAAGTGTCCAGCTCCATTGTGGTATGCTTCCAAGACCATTGATGCTTCCCTCTTTGGGACTACCACTTGCCAGACCAACTCATGAGTGCGGGCATTGATACTCCTCTGACACAGCTTTCCTTCATAGATGAACAGCCGACCTCTTTCCTTCCACAACTGCTGGCTTTCTTCAGGAGCATCCGACTCTGGGCGTGAGTCAGTTTGTGACAGTAGCTCCTTCACCAGGCGGACTGCGGGGTTGCTATCCTGCGTTTCTGCCCAGTCATGATGAGGCAATGGGTTTAGCGTGGCCTCTTTCAAGACAGACCGTCTGTTTCTCACTCATTGGGCACGTTGGGCCACAATTGGCCGGTGGAAGGCAGGTAACTCTATTACTTCAAGTGCCTCAGGGTCTTCTCCTGCATCTGGCAGATTTGGCATTCTGGACAGCGCATCAGCATTGGCATTCTTGTGCCCCGCTCGGTACTTGATGGTAAATTCATAGTTAGACAGCCGAGCCATCCATCGCTGCTCCAGTGCACCTATCTTGGCAGTTTCCAAGTGAGTCAACGGGTTGTTGTCCGTGAAGATGGTAAACTTGGCTGAAGCTAGGTAATGCTTGAATCGTTCAGTCACAGCCCAGACTATGGCGAGAAACTCCAGCTTGAAGGAACTGTAGTTGTCAGGGTTCCTTTCAGTGGGACGAGGCTTCCTGCTGGCGTAGGAGATCACTCTTTCTTTGCCATTCTGTACCTGTGACAGTACTGCTCCAAGTCCCACGTTGCTGGCATCAGTATACAGCACAAAGGGTTGGTCATAATCTGGGTAGGCAAGAACTTCATCTCCTGTGAGAGCCATCTTCAGTCGAGTGAAGGACCTCTCCAGCTCCTCATTCCATTCGAATGTAGGACTCTGCTTTCTGGCCTTCTTGGGCTGACCCACCAGAAGATTTTGCATAGGAGTGGCTATCTCAGTGAAGCCTTTGATAAACCTTTGGTAGTAGCCTATCAGCCCGAGGAATTGACGTACTTCATGGAGGTTGCTGGGCTTCTGCCAGTCCCGGATGACTGTGACTTTGTCAGAATCCGGTGCTACACCTTCTGCACTCACTACATGACCGAGGTACAGAACCTTGGGCTTCAGGAGGTGGCATTTGGAAGGCTTCACCTTCAGGCCAAAGTTGGACAAGGCTTCAAACATCTCAGCCAGGTGCTTCAGATGGTCTCATAAGTCTTGGAGAAAACAATGACATCATCAAAGTACAACAGGACTGTCTCGAAGTTCTTGTGTCCCAGACAGCACTCCATCAGCCGTTAGAATGTCCCTGGGGCAGTGCAGAGCCCGAATGGCATGTAGTTGAACTCACAGAGACCCATTGGTGTTGTAAACGCTGTTTTCTCCTTGTCTGCCTCTGCCACGGGAACCTGCCAATACCCACTAGTGAGATCTAAGGTGGAAAAACAGTTAGCAGTTTTAAGTGCAGCTAATGACTCCTCAATTTTGGGTAATGGGTAGGCATCTTTCTGTGTAATGCTGTTAATTTTTCTGTAATTAACACACATTCTCATGGTACCATCCTTCTTTTTCACAAAGACTATTGGGGCTGCCCACGGGCTACAAATGTCTCTGATCACCCCAGCCTCCTTCATTTCTCGCAACATACTTTTGGCACATTGATATTGTGTTGGGGGTATAGGCTGGTACCTTTCTTTAATGGGTGGATGATCTCCAGTGGGGATATGATGCTGAACCCCTTTTGCCTTCCCAAAGTCTAGAGGGTGTTTACTGAATACCCGCTCATACTCCTGAGTCACTAGGTAAATCCCATTCTTTTAGTATGAAGGGGTGGAGTCAGTTCCCACCTGCAGTTGCTGGCACCATTCCTCCAGCTGCTTTACAGAGCCATTGTCCTCCACCTGGTCTGATGATACAGAGGGCTCTGCTGCCTGCATTGCATTGTTACTGACAGTAAGCAGCTTAGCAACTGTAGCATACCAAGGTATTGTGGCCTCCTCCTCCCCACAATTCAAGAGGCGTACAGGTTCCCTCCCTTTACGGACATCAACTACCCCTCTGGCTGTCAGGACAGTGGGCCTGCTATCACAGTACACTGGTTCTACCATTGCCTGGTAATCTTTTCCTCTGAGGCCTATGGCTACCCGACACCAAATCAACATTTCACATCTGGGGGGTATTGCAATTGGGAAAGAATCACTCACTCTGATGCTGCCAATTTCTCCGCCAGAGAGTTCTACCTGCTGTCTTTGCATCAGGGCTCTGATCTCCTTCTGCAGGACTCGTTGTTCACTGGAACCAGCAGTCTCAGCCACCTTTTGCACCAAGACAATAACCTCGGAAAGACAATTTTCAATCACATTGGTACCAAGAGTCATCATTGGGTTACATTCTCGTCGATCAATATCCACAACTATCAGACCTTGAGATTTTAACTCTACTCGACCCACTTTAACAGTAATTTCTTTACATCCTACTTGCGGTAAAGACTGACCATTACTGGCAACTACTGTGAGTTCATCACTTTTGCCGCGAGTAAGTTCAGAATTAGCCCAATACCGCTTGTAAAGGATATAGGGCATAGTTGTCACCTGGGAGCCAGGGTCCAGCAAAGCGTTCATGGGGATACCGTCAATCACCACTGGGAGGACCGGTCGTCCTCCAACATACTTGGCTCGCCAGTTCTTTGGGCCTTGTGGTCCTACTCCTGGGGGGTTGGCCCTCTGCCCCAGGGGTCGCTCGTTTAAATGACAGAATCTTGCGATGTGGCCTGCCTTGTGGCAGTGACAACAGATGGGACGTCCGTCCTGGTCATAGCGATCGTTGGTTCTCCCTCGGAGTGGCGGGATCTTCTTCTTCTTTAGCCACGGGACATCCTCTGGACTGGAGGCCAGCTCGATCTTCTCCTTGGATGACACCTGCAGGGACAGCACAGTTTAAGCAAGTGCAGCCATACCCTTGGTCAACTCCTGGACCTGAAGACGCAGTTCTGCAGATGGATCTTTGTCCAGAGTCTGTGCATCAGCCTCCACAGGGATGGAAGGGAAAGATGTTGCTTCCTGGTGGTATGTAATCGCTGGGCGCCTAGGGGGCGCTGGACGGCTGACATTTGGTTCATGCAGCACCCGGATAGCCCTGTCTTTGAAATCAGCAAAATCTAGGTCAGGGTTTTGTAGGGCTATGATGTGCAGCTGTGCTCTGTGGGTACTGGATAGGAGTCCCTCAATGAATTGTTCCTTTAACAGTCCGTCTCCATCTTTCACACTGTCTGGGTCAATCTGCTTGAAGGCTTGCAGCGCCTCCTGCAGGTTAAGAGCATAGTCCCGTATACTGTCCTGCGCTTTCTGCTTACATCCAAAGAATCTCATCTTGATTTCAGCTGCAGTGCGGGTGTCAAAGGTGCTTCTTAGCTTAGCCAGGATCTTTTTAACAGTCTCCTTATCAGTGTCCTGCCAGGCTTTTACTTCTCTCTGTGCTGCACCTGCTAGCTGCCCAATAAGGATGTTCACCTTCTGGCTTTCAGACAGAGGATACACTTCAAACAAACTGCACAGTCTCTCTTTGAAGTCACTCAGGGTATGTGACTTCCCTGAATACTGCGGTAGCCATGCTGCTCCCGGTATGTAAGGCATAGACAGCAGCATTATGGGGACCGCTGCGGTGGGTGCTATTGGAGCCGCAGCCGCGTTGGGCCCTGCATCTTGCGGCGCTGAGGGGTTGGCAGGGGCGTCCGCCGCTGCATCAGCGCATACCTCCGACATTCTCTTCCCCCCCAGTTAACGTTAGCCAGGCCCTGGGGTTGAGCAGGCTTACCGGCGGCAGCTTTGCAGGCTGGATGATCGGGGCTGCAGGCCTCTGCTCCCCACTTCTCGCGTGCTGTCACTTCCCGCGCGGAACTTCACTTGTTCGTGCTCTTCAGCTGGCTCCGCCCACAACAGCCCGCCTCTTTGGTTTCCCGTGCGCACCAAGCAGCGGGGTAATGGCGGCACTTTCACAAACAGTCTATAGCACGCAACACAGTCTCTGGCACACAGGACCCGGGGACACCGGGCTCCGTAAATCCTGTTCGTGATGCCAAAATGGGTCGCCCTCCCAGGGCTGTGGGGTACTCGGTACCGGGCCGGTCTCAGAGGGGAATGTCACAGCAGTGGTGACCCGGTCCGTGGCCCTGGGCGCCCATGTAAAAGGGGTAGAGTGATGGGGATAAAGTTGTGGAGATGATTCGTGACGCCACCTGTGGTTTCTGGTCAGTTTGACCAGCGCTGCAGGGTTGCTTCTCTGGGACAGATGGTGTGGTGCAGCAATGATGTTGAAGCTCCCCACAGGTGGAGCTGTAGCCCCAGGGCAGTGTAGATGAGGTTGGCAAGTGGGGAGATGATTTAAAGAAGCAGATGTAGCAGAGCTGGGTGTAAGGTGCAAGAATAAGTGGAGGACACAAGGGCATGTAGTTCCAAAGCTTTACTCACAGTCTGTTGCGCATACAGGTGCCCACTTTGGTGCCATGTCCTCCAGGTCAGGGGCTCAGCCAACTCCCAGGCAAGGTAAAGTACACGTTTCCAGCACTCCTCCAACATGTGCCTTCTCTGAACGTCTCCACACTAGCGCCTAATCTGAAGTACTTGTAGTTGCGTATTAAACTCAAGTTCCTCCTTCTTGATGTTACTTAGAACTCTACTTATACGGCAGACAGTTGTAGCCTGCTTCGGGGACTCCTTGCTATCAAGTCCCGGCTCACTCACGTTGCTGTTGTGCCCCCAAGTCTTAGGTGGGAATAAAGTGGTGACAACAACTATTCCTCCGGTGTCTGCTGCAGGAACATCAGTATCCATACAACCTCGGGGACCAGACCCTGGCCATGCGCTTCAAACTTGAGGAAGGGCTCTGCTCTGACCCTAGTCCTTAGTTCCCTTCTCCTTACGTTCCGCACTAATCTTTCTTCCTTCTGAAGAATCAGGCTTTCTATTTCTCTTTCCTGTGCCAGCAGCTCCAGGTCATTGAAGTCTGCTGCAGCACCTCCTTCACTCCATCCCTCTCTGGGGATCTTCTCTCACAGACTGACTAATTTCCCTTCCTGGCCCTCAGAGAGCACTCCTCCCCCAATTCTGGTTCAGAGCTCCCTCTGCTGGCCTGGAGTGGGAACTGTGTTGCATGTTATGGTTAACTGCCAGAGAGACCCTTCATTGCTTCCAAGCCTGACCCCTCCCTGGAGGAAGGCAATGCCACTGTGGCGACCATACTCCTGGGGGTGCCACAAATGCATCGGGGCATGGAGGTAGGGAAATAAACCAAAATAGAGGATAGGGAATTACTATGCATACAAACCAAACAGTCACAGATAACTCCTCCAATTCTCCTCATATGCACTCCTCTCCCTCCATTAGCCATGCAGCAAATGCTTGCTCTGACAAAGATTTGTAACAGAGCCCAGATTATAAAGGGGAAAGGAGTGGCTAACTGAGCTCAGCTGCAAGCTCAAAGTTTTCCAACATGACCTATTAACCCTTGTTCTGCCATAAGAAATGAACACTTTTAAAATGAAGGAGAAGTGCTTCTTCTCAGCGCCGGTGTAGTAGCAATCAGATGCTGTGGTCTTCTGGCTCCACACTGTCGCAGTAACCCCGTGACAATAATAAACTCATCTATTCTTACCTTCCACGCGCCAATGCTGCCTCGGCCTTTGTTGATCAGCTGCTGTGGCGGTGTCACAACTACAGCGTGACATCTGCAACCAATCACAAGGCTCACAGGCTTACTCTACCTACATTGGTAGACCACTGAGCCTGATGCATAGAGACCAGAGCAGTGGCTGAAAGGCAGCGTTGGAGCAGCAGATGCCGAGAATTGCTTTACATGTTAGGGCAGAGACACACTGGCGTATTTCTTGTGCGATAATCGCATCGCACTGAACGGACTGGCCGGCACCTCTCCTGACCCGAGCTTGACAGCATGATGGATTGCTATGCAGATGTCAAGCTCAGGTCAGTAGAGCATACAGCCAGTGTGAGTTTTACAATGCGATTCTCAGACGAAAAATGCGCCAGTGTGTCTCTGGCCTTATATTCATTACCTACAACCCTACGAAAAAAAAAAATATTCTGGACAATCCCTTTAACTTTTTATTTAATCAAAAACTAAATATAAATAAATATAGACATACTAGTTTAAAAGATGCTATGCTCCCTACTAGTCTCTGTTCATTTCTCTGTGGCGCTGTAGTGCCATCTACCTTAGTATCATTGCTGAGTCCAGTGATTAGCTGCAGAGGTCCCATTAGTAGTTGGTACTTGAGTTATGTAAAGAAGTAGGCCGGGGTCACACTTGTGAGTGCAGTGCGAGAAACTCGCGCCCTCAATACCCGACACTGCCGCCGGCACTCGGGACCGGAGTGTGCGGCTGCATGTCTTTCTATGCAGCTGAACGCTCCAGTCCGAACCGGGTATTGAGGAGAGAGACTCACGTGAGTTTCTCACATTGCACTCGCAAGTGTGACCCCAGCCGTAAACCGAGACTAATGGGGAGATCTGGTGGAGGGAAAGCAATGGTTGCTTTGTTATATTATGGCATTTACTGTCTTTATCTAATTTTTTGTGGATCCTGAAAAACCCATTTTAAGGATTGTATGAAAAGCGATGTAGAGAACTGAAGTAAAGGTCCTTTAAACTAAATGGGACTGGCTTCAGGAACCTGTACATCTGGGCATGCAGGACCCCCCTGTACAGGCTGCAGTGTAACTATAGTCATATAGACCCCAGTGTAAACTTTGCATTATACCTGTACCTACTCTACGGTTTATTGTAAAATCTGCCATCAGTCAGCCTACAGTCTGGTGTCAATGCTGTAGTCAATACCCAGTTTAGTGAAATCACTACAGTCAGTCATTGTACAGTCTGTTGTAAATGCTGCCGTCTGGTCAGTCCACAGTCTAGTGTAAACACTGCCAATCTTCAGTCCGTGGTTCATGAAGAGGTGTCCATGCAATGAATTGCAAATCAGCCATTCTTAAATATATCTTACAAATGTTTCCTCTACATTTCTCATAGTGCTGTAAAATTTTCTCCCCTAATTTCTAAATTTGTGAATATTCCCCTCCCCCATTTAAAGTCACAGCTTTCCTGTAGTGTCTGCGGACTTGTAAACATTTGATAAGAAAATTGACTGTACTCAAATATTCTGATAGTTATTGTCCAGGGCTCTGTGAGAACAGACACAGTACCCTTAAATCATGTGACTTAATTCCAATGACCGCTATAGGGCACCTGAGTAACCTTGAGCAACTCTGAGTGCCCCATTATAGTAATATCCATAATAATGGCAGCATCAGCCTCTCCATAAAAGTGACAGCGGTTTTTCCCTATTAAAATCGAAACCAAAGTGCCAATGTAATAATGATCATAACTATTATGGAATATCTCAGTATTAATAAATGTTTAACTCCATATCAACATGGATTTATGAAAAATTGCTCCTGTCAAACTAACCTGATCAGCTTCTATGAGGATGTAAGTTCTCAAATGGACCAAGGAGAATCATTGGATGTCATTTATCTCGACTTCTCTAATGCATTTGACACTGTCCCACATAAAAGATTGGTAAGTAAGATGAGAAAGCTTGGGCTAGGGGAAAATGTGTGTAGATGGGTAGTTAGCTGGCTTAGTGATAGAAAACAAAGAGTGGTTATTAATGGTGCATACTCAGATTGGGCTAGGGTTACTAGTGGGGTACCACAGGGTTCTGTATTGGGCCCCCTACTATATAATATATTTATTAATGATCTAGTGGATGGCTTACACAGTAAAATATCAGTATTTGCAGATGAATCAAAACTATGTAAGGTAGTTAACACAAAGGAGGACAGTTTGCAACTATAGACAGATTTGAGTAAATTGGAGAATTGGGCTGAAAAATGGCAAATGAGGTTTAACACAGATAAGTGTAAGGTTATGTACATGGGAAGGAGAAACGGATGCTATAATTACTTACTAAATGGGAAACTGCTGGGGAAATCAGACATGGAAAAAGACTTAGGCATCTTAGTCAATAAGAAGCTAAATTGGAGTGCCCAGTGTCAGGCAGCTGCCACCAAAGCAAATATGGTCATGGGATGCATTAGAAGAGATCTGGGGACACGAGATGAAAACATAATTCTCCCTCTGTAGAAATCACTCGTCAGACTACACTTGGAATATTGTGTGCAATTTTGGACGCCGGTGCTCAAGAAAGACATTACTGAACTTGAAAGGGTTCAAAGGCGGGCTACTAAAATGTAAATGGAGTTGGTTCACTACAATATCCAGAAAGGTTATCAAAATTAGGTCTATTTACTCTAGAAAAGATAAGACTTAGGGGAGACCTAATATACACTCACTGGCCACTTTATTAGGTACACCATGCTAGTAAGGGGTTGGACCCCCTTTTGCCTTCAGAACTGCCTCAATTCTTCGTGGCAGAGATTCAACAAGGTGCTGGAAGCATTCCTCAGAGATTTTGGACCATATTGACATGATGGCATCACACAGTTGGCGCAGATTTGTCGGCTGCACATCCCTGATGCGAATCTCCCGTTCCACCACATCCCAAAGATGCTCTATTGGATTGAGATCTGGTGACTGAGGAGGCCATTTGAGTACAGTAAACTCATTGTCATGTTCAAGAAACCAATCTGAGATGATTCGAGCTTTATGACATGGCGCATTATCCTGCTGAAAGTAGCCATCAGATGTTGGGTACATTGTGGTCATAAAGGGATGGACATGGTCAGCAACAATACTCAGGTAGGCTGTGGCGTTGCAACGATGCTCAATTGGTACCAAGGGGCCCAAAGAGTGCCCAGAAAAAATTCCCCACACCATGACACCACCACCACCAGCCTGAACCGTTGATACAAGGCAGGATGGATCCATGCTTTCATGTTGTTTACGCCAAATTCTGACCCTACCATCCGAATGTCGCAGCAGAAATCGAGACTCATCAGACCAGGCAACGTTTTTCCAATCTTCTACTGTCCAATTTCGATGAGCTTGTGCAAATTGTAGCCTCAGTTTCCTGTTCTTAGCTGAGAGGAGTGGTACCCAGTGTGGTCTTCTGCTGCTGTAGCCCATCTGCCTCAAAGTTCGACGCACTGTGCGTTCAGAGATGCTCTTCTGCCTACCTTGGTTGTAACGGGTGGCAATTTGAGTCACTGTTGCCTTTCTATCAGCTCGAACCAGTCTGCCCATTCTCCTCTGACCTCTGGCATCAACATGGCATTTCCGGCCACAGAACTGCCGCTCACTGGATTTTTTTTCTTTTTCGGACCATTCTCTGTAAACCCTAGAGATGGTTGTGCGTGAAAATCCCAGTAGATCAGCAGTTTCTGAAATTCTCAGACCAGCCCTTCTGGCACCAACAATCATGCCACGTTCAAAGGCACTCAAATCACCTTTCTTCCCCATACTGATGCTCGGTTTGAACTGCAGGAGATTGTCTTGACCATGTCTACATGCCTAAATGCACTGAGTTGCCGCCATGTGATTGGCTGATTAGAAATTAAGTCTTAACACACAGTTGGACAGGTGTACCTAATAAAGTGGCCAGTGAGTGTATATATACTGTACTTGTTATTTATTCATAGCAAAAAAAGTTAAATAATATTTTTGCATTTCTTAATGGACCTAATAAAGTATTTTTTTCTAATTACAGTAGTTGTTGTTGGTATAGCAGCACATAGCAATGTCCAAGCAAGGTGTTGGTGACTAGGCTGGCAACTCATCATTTGCTGAATTATTTGGAATCAGGTGTAATTTCGATTAAAAAAAATCCAGTTAGTGGGAAATTAAATCAAGTTTAAAGCTATGTTCACATGTCCAGTAATCATCAATTAGAAGAGATCTTGCATCAATCCGTTGACAAAAAAGTTGTGCAGACAAAGCTTTTTTGTCTGGTTAAATAAAACTGATTTCAACTGGATCCGTTTTTATTTTTACATTGAAAGCTATGAAAAACGGATCAGTTAAATAGCCTTCAGTTTTGTTCCAATTGAAACTGATCTAGTAAGCAAAAACGGATCCTTTACAAATTAAATAAAAATGGGTGGCTGATTAAAGGGAATCTGTCAGAATTCTGTCAGAATGCTGTAGTTAAGCCCCCGATGTCTATGCCGGCAGCTGCAAGCCGAAAAAAAGGGTGACAGATTCCCTTTAAGCAATCACTTTCCCATAGACTTCAATGTTAAAAAACACAAATCCAGTTTTATTTAGATGGACAAAAAAGTTGTGTCTGCACAACTTTTTTGTTAACAGATTGCAAAAATCTTCCAGAAATGAATGATTGGATAGAAAGAACACATCCTTTCACTACTGAACACTAATTAAAATAGTGGTGGGGGAAGGTACGAGGTTGTGACAGCATAAAAGATCATGCTGGGAATTATCTGCTCCCTTCATGCACTTGAGGGCTTTGTATTCTCAGTCACCCATGTCTAGCAGTTCATGCTGGGACAATGGGGAAACCACTGGCATGTGCATTGAGGCATATAATATATGGGAAGGTAAAAAGAGGGGATATTTTAATCCACAAGTCTTTAAATAGTATTGCATAATTACTTTGATCTTTCCATTTCAGCTATCTCATTGTTATTTAATTAAGTTTTTTTTACAATATGAGATTTATATATTAAAAAAATTCTAGGGGAAAAAAACTCATTGTTACCACTGGAACCAGAGTTCAACTTACACTACCGTTCAAAAGTTTAGGGTCACTTAGAAATTTCCTTATTTTTGAAAGGAAAGCATAGTTTTTTCCAATGAAGCTAACATTAAATCATTCAGAAATACACTCTATACATTGTTATTTTTGTAAATTACTATTCTTGCTGCAAACGTCTGGTTTGTTATGCAATATCTTCATAGGTGTATAGAGGCCCATTTCCAACAACAATCACTACAATGTTCTTATGGTACTTTGTGTTTGCTAGCTGTGTAAGAACGCTAATGGATGGTTAGAATACCCTTGAAAACCCTTGTGCAAGTATGTTAGCACAGCTCAAAAAAATTTGGCTGATTAGAGAAGCTATAAACCTGACCATCTTTTGAGCTAGTTGAGAATCTTGAGCATTACATTTGTTGGTTCCATTAAACTCTCAAAATGGCCAGAAAAAAAGAACTTTCATGTGAAACTCGACAGTCTATTCTTGTTCTTTGAAATGAAGGCTATTCCATGCGAGAAATTGTCAAGTAACTGTAGATTTCCTACAACGGTGTACATTACTCCCTTCAGAGGAGAGCACAAGCAGGCTCTAACCAGAGTAGAAAGAGAAGTGGGAGGCCCCGCTGCACAACTGAGCAACAAGACAAGTACATTAGAGTCTGTAGTTTGAGAAATCAATGCCTCACAGGTCCTCAACTGGCAGGTTCATTAAATAGTACACGCAAAATGCCAGTGTCAACGTCTACAGTGAAGAGGCGACTCCGGGATGCTGGCCTTCAGGGCAGAGTGGCAAAGAAAAAGCCATATCTGTGACTGGCTAATAAAAGGGAAAGATTAATATGGGCAAAAGAACACAGAGGAAGATTGGTAAAAAAGTGTTATGGAAAGACGAATCCAAGTTTGAGGTGTTTTGATCACACAGAAGAACATTTGTGCGAAGCAGAACAACTGGTAAGATGCTGGCAGAGTGCCTGACGCCATCTGTCAAGCATGGTGGAGGTAATGTGATGGTCTGGGGTTGCTTTGGTGCTGGTAAAGTGGGAGATTTGTGCAAGGTAAAAGGAATTTTGAATAAGGAAGGCTATCACTTCATTTTGCAACGCCATGCCATACCCTGTGGACAGCGCTTGATTGAAGCCAATTTCATCCTACAACAGGACAATGACCCAAAGCACTCCTCCAAATTATACAAGAACTATTTAGGGAAGAAGTAGGCAGCTGGTGTTCTATCTGTAATGGAGTGTGTTATGAATGGGTCACCGAGGAGAAAAAAGCAAAACAAGCTAAGTCACAGAAAACCAGAGAGGTTGGTAACTATGCAGATTGCAGATCCCTGATCCCACCACACAACTAGCAGCAGCCGTGGAGCGTACCTACGATGTTCCTAGATGCTTCGTCACAGCCGGAGGACTAAATAAGCCTGAAGCATGAAAAGGGGAAAACTAACTGCCCCAGAGCAGACCCCAAAGGAATAGATAGCCCCCACACATGTATTGACGGTGAAACAAGATGAAGGCACAAACACATGCAGGAAAATAGACTGAGCAAACGATGGGGCCCAAACTAACTAGAGAGGAAAGGAAAGGAAAGACACTGTCTGCAACCTGCAAAAAACCCTACAAAAATAATGTCCAACACTTCTGATAGCAAAATTAACCCTGAAGTCACTAGACTTCTTCCACTATATCAGCACTCTGAAATATTCTGAGACAGAGCAAAAAGAGACCAAACTAGTAAGGGACAAAAAGCAAATTGGCAAAATACTGATAAATAAGAGAGGAAATTCAGCACAGCCCCCAGCCGGGGCTGGCTGACCACACCAAAAAACTGAATAGACCAACAAAATCAAGTGTGAACATTAGCAGAAAAACTTAGCTTCAGATGACTGGAACAGAGCTGAAAACCAAGAGCTGACAAGCCAGAAGGAATCACCAGCAACTGAATAGGGCGTCGGCTGTCTTAAATCCAATCTGAGACTCCTGAGGTCCAATCGTTATCCTCATTCTCAGGTGGCAGATCTCTACCGATCAAATTAGCCTCACTACCTCCTGTTACCACAAGAGGGAGTCTGGAAGGAGAACTCACAACTGGTGAACCAGAGAATGAACTCACAACAGGAGTGGCCAGCGCAGTCACCAGATCTCAACCCCATTGAGCTGTTGTGGGAGCAACTTGACCGTATCGTACGCAAAAAATGCACATCAAGCCAAACCAACTTGTGGGAGGGGCTTCTGGAAGCATGGGGTGAAATTTCTCCAGATTACCTCAGCAAATTAACTTCTAGAATGCCAAATTTCTGCAATGCAGTAATTGCTGCAAAGGGAGCATTCTTTGATGGAAGCAAAGTTTGAAGAAAAAAATTATTTCAAATAAAAATCTTTTTTTTAACCTTGCCATTGTCTAGACTAGATTTTAAATTCATTTGGCAACTCATTTGATTAATAAAAGTATGAGTTTTCATGGAAAACACCAAATTGTCTGGGTGACCCCAAACCTTTGAACGGTAGTGTATATTGGCAAATCTATTAATACTTTTCTATGGACCAGTTTTTGACTGCTACAATTTTACTCAATGCCTATAAAATATGTTTCAGTCATATATTATGCAAATTAGCTCTCCTGTAGGAGGAAGAAAGCGTGGGTTTCCTCCGCATGCGTCAGTTTGTCCATGCAGCGACCTGCGCTGAACGCAACGTGTTGCATTTTGTTGTGGTCGCCGCACCATCAAAACGAAGCATGCGGAGGCATCCACATACATCGGCATGGCCTGCGTACCAAATGCTAAAGATAGGGTACGCAGGCCGCATGCCGACATAGGCGGGGCTGAACGGAGGAGGTGCAGCAGTGGGCGGAGCTTCACGGAGGAAGTCTGCATCTCTCCGCAGCTCTGCCATACCCTAGTGTGAAACTAGCCTTAGCAAAATATAATAGATAAATAGTTAGTCTCTAAATAAATGTCCAACCCTTTAACAAACCTTGCAACATGACTTAGGATAACTAGCCCAAATCAAACTATTTTCCAAAATGGAAAAAAAGCACTGATGGGTGAAAATGCAGAGATGTCTTTTCCTTTTGGGTGAAAACTCAGATTTGGCTAAATATTAGAGTTGGTGTGAAGTGATTTGCTTGTCCCTCTCCATCAGCCACAACAGTAATTTTTGGTTGGTGGATGGGAGAACTGTCTCTTATCCTCGGCTCTTCTTTTGATTAGCTAGCCTGGTGCAATGTCATCATTGTGATGTGACACAGCACAAAGCCAACTGATCAAAGAAAAGCTGCAGATGCAGTCAGGTAAGTGGCTGTTTTCACGGCTCCTATCCAGCGGCCATAGACTACTGTTGTGACTGATCAATCAATTCACACGAGCTTTACTAAATATCCTTAATGTTTGATAAATGTTTGCTAAGATAGCTAATTGAATACCTTATTTCCAAAAAGCACTGTCTTGCCTGTAACCTAAATACATGAACTAAAAATACATGGATGAGTTGGATGTAAATGTACATCCCCATCCCTGTAGGCACAGTTTCCAAAATATGCTACTGAAGAATTAATGCAAACACATTTCATTCTAGCTATTATAAAAAGCCAAATGTGCCACTTAAAAGGATTTGGTGCAATTTCTCTAAATAGTAATCATGTTTTAAACAGCTCACTTGACATATCTTGTGAAATAACAGAAAAATGAGTTTTACCAACAGTATAAACTCAAATAACCTACTATGTAAGAATGACAACTGCAATTTTGTACAATAGTGTTTCATATAATAGCTTGGTAAAAAGTTCAATTACAAATCCAAAGTTGAGTCTGATATCTGAAGAATCCATAAAGGAACAGAAGTGTAATTATTTCACCTTTCAGTGTTTCTTAGGACACAGTGATTGATGGCTCCATCATCCAGTCTGGTGCAGGAGCGGACTGAGCTGTCTTTACAGTGATTGACAGCTTAGTTGTCCAGTCTGGTGCTGGGGAATGCTGAGCTGTCTGTGTTTTTATTGACACCTCTGCCTTCCAGTTTGAAACTGGAAAGTGCTGAGTTCTCGCCAGAAACTTCCTGTTCCCTTGATTGCTCAGCTATTTAACTGAACTGGCAGTCCCAGATAGGTGCCAGCCGTAGCTTGAGCTCTGTGTGGTTTGTTTTCCCTAAGCCTTGATTGTTGTTGAATCGCTGCCTGATCTTGTACCTCGTGCTGACCATCCATTTGTCTAATCCTTTTGATGTAATATGCTTTCCTCCTGGTATTTTGATCTAGGACTATTACCTGACTATGCCTTTGTCTCTACCCTCTGTTTAGGACATACCCTCCTGGCTTTTGACCTCAAACTCCCTGGCTATCCCAACCCATGGCTTGTCTGTGAGAAATGTCTCATGGTTGGCCTATACGGTTTTCTTTTTTGCTAGTATGAAGCCTGTTCACACGCTCTGTGACCAGGTGGCAAATCTGATGCAAATGATGCAGGATCTGTCTAAGTAATGCCAGAGTCTTAAATTATAACAGTACCAGGGTCGGGTAATTAGTTTTATGAAAACTTCCTCTAGCCCTCCACTGCCAGCAGTCGCTGTGACATCAGTACCCTTTGATGTACAGTTGGTCTCTCCCGAACCTGTTATGGCACTTCTGGGTACATTTTTTGGGAGAGGAAAAGCAGTTTATTGTGTTTAGTGAGAGCTGTTGGTTATTTTTTACCCTGCATTCCCGGTCGTCAGGGGATGAGTTCCAGCGAGTGGGAATAATCAAGTTCCTACTGCAAGGGTCTGATCTAGTGTACATTTAATCAGCTAAGCGATTAACCACCAGACATTACAGATGGTCATTGTTTTTCTCAAAGTTTAATTTCTCTATGACATTTAGGGTCGAAGAATGTGAAAGCTGATGCATTATCTCACAGTCTCTGTTTAGTTTCTCCTCCAGAAGCTCCATCCACCATTCTTCCTAAGGGTATTGTAACATAGTGATTAGGGAAGGTGGGTGCCTACCTGATCCCTTGAACCAGGGAGCGCCCTAGTCCATCCCTGTCCTCCGGATTACCCCAGAAGGTGGAGATGCCAGGGTCACATACCTTACTATCTTAAACCTTATCTGTTCCCTCCCACACCCAGACAGACAAGGGTAGGCAGACAGGGAAAAAAATCTCCAGTCATGCAAATATTCTTGCAAAACAACAGAGTGAGCACAGGAAAGGGATAAGTAGGAGAAATCAAATAGGAGAGGAAGAGGATAAGCATGTAAACCAACTCCAAGCAGAAATCTCCTGAACAACTCTCCAGCTACCTTCTCCAAACACTGAATTTCTTCTCCAACACTAAACCAGGAAGTAGAACTATCACTGGCAACTCCCAAGTGCCATTGTCAAGCATTTCTACCAGAGGAAAGTGGCCAACACAGAACAGCTAATTCAGGATAGAGAGCTCTAGGAGAGCAAGTGCTCTGATTAAGCCTTGCAATGACAGAGCAAGGAAAAAACTTGCAATGTTTAATAGGCTGGTGAAGCAGTTCTAATCAGTGCGGGATTTCGTATGACCAGACTCTGTGATCTTCTAGTCCCTCTCTCTCTTGGTATCCCCATGACAGTACCCCCCCTTTCTAACAACACCTAGAACCTCAGAACCAGGTTTATCTAGATGTGACATGTGAAGCGACCGGACCAACCTGATCGAATGAACGTCAGGTGCTGGTACGCACATTCTCTCTTCAGGACTATAACCCTTCCAATGAACAGGGCCGGTTTTAGACAAAGTGGGGCCCTGGGCAAAAGTTTAACGTGGGGTCCCAAATGCTCACATATTGCACCATCACACAGAAACATTTCTGTTGTGTTTACATGCGCTGAGTTCAGGACGTTCAACGAGCGCAATCGACAATATTCAAGTCGTTCGACGTTTGTTTCTCAGCCTCTTTAGCGTAGGTGCACAAAGACTGTAATTGACAGCGCTTTGGACACAGCATGTGTCCGCTGCGTCCAAAGCGCTGCCGTCTATTGAACACAGGTGAATCCTCATGTGTTTACTGAACCGTGTGGATTCACCGTGTCCAATACATTGCACAAGTGACATTTATCTTGCCGAGACTCGCGTCTCCGCAAGATAAATAGACATAATGTGGTCTGCAGAGATGTGCCACATGTCCATCTCCACGGGTGTCTGTGCACGTATAGTGGGCATGGGATTTCTCAAAATCCCATCCACTATGCTGTAACATCTGGACAATGCACATGTATGCAGCATCCACGCTGCATCGTTTACTGACCGTGTGCACCTACCATTACTCCGGCTGAGGAAGAATGATTGGTACAGATAGTCCTCGATACAGTATAATGCAGGTCCCATATAATACATATAGTAAAATGCACTCAACATGGTCCTTAATAGAGTATAATGCATCCCCACTCTGAGTATACTGCAATCCTCCTTAGCGTATACTGCAGTATCCCTCGTAGTGTATAATGTAGTTCCCTCATAGAGTATAACATATTCCCATCATAGAGTAAAATGCAGTCCCCTCATAGAGTAAAATGCAGCCCCCTTCATAGAGTATACTGCAACCCCCCTCAGTATACTGCAGCCTCCCTAAGAGTATAATGTAGTCCCCTCATAGAACATAATGCAGCCCCCCTCAGAGTATAATGCAGCCCCCTCAAAGTATAATGCAGCCCTCCTCAGAGTATAATGCAGCCACCTCAGAGTTTAATGCAGTCCCCTTCAGAGTATAATGTAGCCCCATTTCATAGAGTATACTGCAGCCCCCTTCAGAGTACAATGTACTCTCATAGAATGTACCTCTCATAGAACATAATGCAGCTCCCTCAGAGTATAATGCAGCCCCTTTCATATAGTATACTGCAAACCCCCTCAGAGTATACTGCAGCCCCCCTTATAGAGTATAATGTAGTCCCCTCATAGAACATAATGCAGCCTCCTTAGAGTATAATTCAGCCCTCAGAGTATAATGCAGTCCTCTCAGAGTATAATGCAATGCAGCCCCCTCAGAGTATAATGCATCTCCCCACACACAGTATAATGCTGCCCCTCAGAATATAATACAGCCTCCTCAGTATAATGTGCCCCCCTCAGAGTATAATGCAGCCCCCCTACCAAGTATATTACAACCTCCCTACCGAGTATAATACAGCCCCCTCAGAGTATAATGCAGCACCCTGAGAGTATAATGCAGCACCCTCAGAGTAAAATGCAGCAACTTCAGAGTATAATGCAGCCCACACAGAGTGTAATTCAGCCCCCCCACAAACACACACAGTATAGTGCAGCCCCCCCACACAGTATAGTGCAGTCCCCTCTCACACAGTATAATGCAGCCCCCATACATACACAGCATAGTGAAACACAGAAAAACACAGTAAAACAAATGTATAAAAATACTCAGCTGTAAAAAAGTAACAGTAAACAGCAAGTGCTAGTAAAAAGATAACAAAACAGGGTATTTGGTTGATACGTTTTTTGCAAAAAATGTATACTAAGCCGCTCTACCAAATGTCAAGGTAACCCCATATCAGAGCAGTCCCTAACTGATGTATCTAAAAACCTGATCATGTGTATAGTACCTATATGAACAGGATTCAGACAGGTAATGCCCGATGTGGACACACTATGGAAGATGGCTTTTGTGTGCATGGCCCACAAGGGAGGGATGGAAACCTCTCTAATCTTGCAAAAGCAAGAAACCAATTGTTAGGCGTCGGGTTCCTGCCTCTGCACAAGAGGAATCCCGAGCCTTGTCTGCTGCGGTCTCCCATTCAGTTCCGGCCGCAGAGGAGGCTGCTCAGCAAAGGTGTCGATCCCGGGACCTTGCGCAAGCTAGTGCTGTCAGGTTGGTTGCTGCTGCCACCTCTGGTTCAGCTTTAGCAATCCGCACTAGCCAGTAGCGAGCAGCTCCATAACCAAAGTTCTTTTTGCAGCCTACTGAACATGCCCATGGGACGACCGCTAATTGGAGGTCGGAGGTCACATGCTCAAGTCCTCCAGCAGCTCGGATTGGACCATCAGGAAGGTCCTGGAAGGACGCTGCTATAAAAGGCTCACATGGCCGCTCGGCCATGTGCTATTATAGACTCTTTATGCTATTTGTGTGAGTGATGATGGATGCATGAAACTGGTGACTGACTCATTATAACACCTCTCCCTTGGATACGCATGTTTGTAGGGTTTAGGATTTAGAGTCAGCGCCTAGTAGTGGCATTGACTATGTGCCACTGTGCACCCAGTTCTATGCACGACTCTTAGCGCCAGGTTGTGCCATCCAGCACAAGGCACTATTGTACTGCATTTACTGCAGTGCCTGTCAGAGCGGCGCCGTGCGCACTTCTGTATTATTAAAGCGCGCTTTCCAGTCCTAGTCTAGGCTGGTTAGTGGATGTCCGCTAGTGCGGCACTGTATGAACTTTAGTGCGGTTTCTCTTTAGTTAGTCCTCCCTGGCACCGCAGCTGCGGCGCTGAGTGCTGGTGAGTCTAGAGGGACTCCGACCTTGTGTCTTGGGGCAAAGTCCTGTGACTTTACACCAGCACTCATTTCGCTGAGCTCTGTGAGCTTAACAGGCTTCGGCATCTATATTCTGCGGTGGTGCGGCTCTGTGAAGCAACAGAGTCCGCCCCTGTACACACCAGGTGATGTTAACGCGCGTGTGTTCATTTATTATACCGCCATATAGCGTCCGCCATTACTGAACAGCAGTTACCATCGCTGCACGTGGACACTGGGCTGCGAATGCACCTAAATACCTTCTTTATTATTTGGTGCGTTCCGCCAGCCTTTAACACCAATAGAATACAAACACATGGGCCATGCACACAAAAGCTGTCTTCCATAGCGTGTCCACATCGGACATTATAAATAATAGATAAATGAGTCCATGGTTTACAAGGAATCGCCAAAAGTTGAACACAAATATGTGAGCTCTTAGAAAGTGCAAGTACTGAAGGCATTTACACACTCTCGAACATCCTGATGTATACCAGACCACCAAAAATGACGAGTAAGGAGATCTGTGGTGGCTTTACTACCAGGATGTCCAGCCATGACCGAATCCTGATGTTCACTCTAAATTTTAAAGGTGAATGTTCACAGGAATAAACAGTTTACCTGAAGGACAGGCAGTTGGTGCATCCCCCTGAGCCTCTGTGACCTCCTTCTCCAGATCAGAACATATAGTAGCAATGACTACCCCTTTCTGTAATATAGGAGCCGGCTTGCAATTATCCCCTCCCCCCGGAAAACGAGATAAAGCATCCGATTCACGACCTTAGACGCACTCCCTTCACGACCTTAGTTGCACCCAGTACGTCTTGGTTGGCTGGTACTTACCGACCTTATACATAATGGGTACATCATGGCTAAAATGCGGCACCGCAACAGCTGTCACCGTGATTACCTCAATATTCCTGTTGATTCTGTCAGCAAGGCACATGTAGTCATCGTCTAGGGGTGTGTCACAACTACAATCACTGTGATTGTTTGTTCAGTTCTGACCATCCAATTGCAGCATTTCTCAGTGTTTCAGGCAATCAGATTGTCTGAAACACTGATGTCCAGCCTATGATCGGTGCTGTAAGAGCACCGATCATAGGCTGGAGCCTAGCAACCACAGTGTCACCAGGATCAGCTCTGATTGGTGCAATCCTTGCTGCTGAAGAAAAAAAGAGTTCCTGATCCATCCCTCATTGTTCCTGATCTTTCCTAATCCACCCCAATCCCCCTCTCCCCCATTCTCCCTTCTTTAGCCCCCTTTTTGCCTCTCAATCCCCCTTCCCCATCCCCACTTCTGCCACTGAGCGCTGATCAGTACTTGATAGCTCGATTTTTGGCAGTTTCATTTCCATTTTGTGCATCCTGCAACCACTGAGCGCTGATCAGTGACTGCAGATCACTGATCAACGGCCTTGCTCTCTGTTTTCTACATCTTTCTTTGTCCATGTCTATTTTTTGTGCCGAGCCGCTGATCAGACACACACCACTGATTAGCAACGACGCTCATATTTGGTAAGGACTTTTTTTCCTGTGTATTTTTTTGTCCCCTTTTTGCAACATATCATGCTTCAAACATAAAGATATCAAATGTAAATTTTTGGTGAAGAATCAATAACAAGTAGAACACAATTGTGAAGCTGAACAAAATTTATTGGTTATTTTAAATTTTTGTGGAAATTCAAAAAACTGAAAAGCGGGGCGTGCAATATTATTCAGCCCCTTTAACGTAATACTTTGTTGCTCCACCATTTGCTGCGATTACAGCTGCAAGTTGCTTGGGGTATGTCTCTATCTGTTTTGCACATCGAGGAACTGAAATTCTTGCCCATTGGTAAACAGCTTGAGCTCAGTGAGGTTTGATGGAGATTGTTTGTGAATAGCAGTTTTCAGCTCTTTCCACAGATTCTTGATTAGTTAATAATAAATAATAATAATTTTATTTCTATAGCGCCAACATATTCCGCAGCACTTTACATTATAGATGGGACATGTACAGACAATAGACATTACAGCATAGTAATAAACACATAGATCAAAACAGATACCAAGAGGAATGAGGGCCCTGCTCGCAAGCTTACAGTCTATAAGGGAAAAAGGGAGACACGAAAGGTTCAGAATGTGGAAAATGTTTTAACCAGAAAGCATATTTTGATAGACATCAGAGAAATCACACAGGGGAGAAGCCTTCTTTATATTCCTAATGTGAGAAATGTTTTACTTTGAAAGACACACCTTTAGCAAGAAATAAATCTTGCTAATAAGTGTCTAATAGACTGGAGACAGCTTCCTTTGACACAGGAGAACAATAAGACAATGTCCATCCTGATCACTGAGAGAACTTCTCCCTCCTCCAGCTTAGTTAATCCTCCAGATTAGTTGTTAGGATTAGATATTTTTATTACACCAAGCACTCACACACACACACCTGAATAAAATTTGGTACACATACAAACACCGCATACGTGGAAAAACATCATCACACTCGTCCCAAACAGGGTTTTCACAGTGCCTCCGACACCGATAGTGAGAGAGAGGATTTCACCTTCCTTTATTTTTCTGACTTCCTCAAGTGATACCTTATCACCACTTAGATGCCCCAGAACAGAAAATGAACCAGCGCCTGCTGTTACTAACCTCATGTGGACCTCACCCCCGAAGATTATGAGTCACAGATTCTAGATTTTGTGGTGCAATCAGGAATTCAATTTGACACCACTGACCTCACAGAAATAGTCCTTTTCAAAGTCTTTTTCTGTGAGGATTTTTTAAAGGTCATGGTGGCCGAGACTCATTTGTATTCCCAGCAAATTTTTGGCACAAAATGGCCCTTCATAATTTTCAAACTGGACCCCTGTAGACGCAGTAGAAATGGTGACGTTTTGGGAGCTGGTTAGTGAAGTAGGAGTTACTGAAGAAGGCAGAACTTCGGCAATATTGGAGTGTTGATGCTTTATACAACACTCCAGTGTTCCACATGGCCATCACCCGAAAATGTTTTGAGGCCATCCACAAATGTTTGCATTACAATGATAATGCACAATGTCCTCCCCAAGGTGACCTCAACTTTGACTGACTTTTCAAAGTTCGACTGGTCATTGATCACTTCAGCAACAAGTTTCCTGAGATGTACGTGCCCTAAAGGGACATCTGTGTGGATGAGACCCAAATACATTTCGACAATATCTGCCCAGTAAGAGGGCCATGTCTGGAATTAAGCTCTACAAACTGTGTGAGAGTACCTCAGGGTACACCCACAGGTTTACAGTTTATGAAGGGAAGGACACCCAGATTGAACCCCCTAAATGTCCCCCTGTCCTGGGAGTGTGGGAAAATTGTGTGGGCTTTGGTGCATCCACTACTGTATCAAGGTCATCACTTCTATGTAGATAACTTTTATACTATCATCCCACTCTTCAAGTCCCGCTCTGCGCGAGCTACTGCAGTCTGCAGTACTGTCTGTAAAAATCAGAAAGGCCCTAATATTTGGCAGTCAGAAATGTGCAGGCCCCAGTACTTCTGAAACTTAAGGTGCTCATATCGTACCAGGCCAACATTTTGTTGGTGAGGTCACTCAAACTTCAAAGAAAGGAAAGTTGCAAAAAACGTGCCCAGTGTTACAAAAGGGGGAAAAGCAAGTAACCCATTTGGCAAAGAGACACCTGCCCCGACAAACCTGGTCTGTGTATAAAAGAATGTTTCAAACTGTACCACACATCTATGGACTACTAAATTCATTTCTAACTTGCACAACTCACGTATGCCAACCTGAAGTACACTATACAACTCATGTATGAAAACCTTACATACAGCACACAACTCATGTATGCCAACCTGATGCACTCTACACAATTTAGGTTTTTGCCACTGTGGGAGAGAGGGTCCCCGTCAAGTGTCCGGGTTGGAACCAAGGGGACCGTCACCTGGGTTCCGGGGGAAACTGTTTCCGGGGGACAGAGTTCGGGGATGGACCGTTGTGACAGACAGATGGGCTGGGGGAGGGACCAGTATAAAGGAGGAGGGGAATTCCCGGGACGATGAGTCAGCAGAACGACACAGAAGGAGCAGGAGATCGTGGGAGCGACTGAGGGCCAGAGCGACTCACCAGAGCCAGAAAGGAGGCCAGAGACAGGAGGGATACTTCCCCTGGACATCAGTGGGACGGCGCCGAGACAACCGTCCGAGAACCGCTGCCCCGCGTCAACCAGCGGCCGCCGCCTTCTTCCAGCCCGCGGCTGCTGCCTGCCCGCGGTCATTCGCGGCCGTTGCCGCCCCGCTCCAGCCCGCGATCACAGTTCAATCCGCGGCCACTGCCGCCTCCCCTCAGCCCGCGGCTGCGGCCTACCCGCGGTCATCCGTGGCCGCTGCGGTCCCGCTCCAGTTCGCGGCTGCAGCCTGTTCCCCGCCACCTGCAGCCGCCCTGTTCTCACCAGTGGCTGTGGCAAGTACAGTACCGCCAGCGGCCACCACTGTCCCGCTCCGGTCCGCAGCAGGGGCCGGGCCTCTGCTGACCGCAGACTCCCCGTCGCAGCCGTTAGCTGCGCAGGTGGCCTGTCATTCGCCACCATACATCGCTGCCGCTTGCCCCAGGCCAGGGGCTGCGGCCCAACCATCCAAAGACTACGCCGGAGCCTGTGGGGCTCCAATGTCTTCAGCGCGCCAGACTGCGCGAAGTCTTCGTCTTCGCCTCAGCAACTGGGCTGTTATGAGTTCATTTTCTCCTTCACCTCTGATGTCTGATGAACTCCCTCTGCTGGTGAAAGGAGGTAGTGAAATTGATCTGGAAGGGAAGAACCTGTCATCTGAACAGGTGGAGTGTGATTGGATATCCGGAATTTCTGAGTGGATATAAGGCAGCCGACACCCTGCAGGGTTTGCTGGTGATCCATTCTGCTCTGAGCTCTGGCATCCAGTTTAGCTCCTGTCTACTAAAAGCTAAGTTTTTGCTCTGCTATTTTTCCATGAGATTTTGTCTGTTTACTTAGTGTTTGTGTTCAGCCTGCCCTGGTTGGGACGGGCTGAACTCCATTTTTGTCTCTGATCAGTTGATCTCTTTGCTCTGTCTTCAGAATATACCTGAGTGCTGATATAGTGATTTTGAAGTCTAGTGACTTCAGGGCCGTTTTTCCTATCAGACGTGTTGGACATTATTTTTGGCAGGGTTTTTTGCGTGATTGCAGCCAGCATCTTTTCTGTCCTTTCCTATCTAGTTAGTTGGGCCCCATCATTTGCTCAGCCTGTCTTTCTGTCTGTGTTGGTGTTTTCATCTGTTTTTTCACCGACAATACATGTTGGGGGCTGTCTATTGCTTTGGGGTCTGCTCTGGGGCAGTTTAGATTTCCCCTTTCTTTCTTTAGGCTTATTTAGCGCTCCAGCTGTGACGAGGGGTCTAGGGCACCGTAGGAACCCCCCACGGCTACTGTTAGTTGTGGTGAATAGGATCAGGGGTCTGCAATCCGCTAGCTACCAACCTCTCCGGTTTTCTGGACTTAGCTTGTGTTTTTGTTTTTTCCTCCTCCGGTGACTCATTCATAACAGAATCACCAGCCATACCGCAGATTCTAGGGTACTCAATAGCAGGAAAGAATTGTAAAAAAAAAAAAAAAAAGGTGTCAGAATTTTTTTTTTGTGTATATTTTTTCCTCTATTTCTCTGAGGCCGTAGGGGGAATTTTTTCTCAATGGAGATTAAGCAATTGTCTGATTGTGTGGAGCAGCTCACTGCTGAAGTGCGGGGAATTTCCGCCTATCTTGCTCATTCACATGCTGCTGAACCAAAGATCCCTACTCCTGATGTGTTTTTTGGGGATCGGTCTAAATTTTTGAATTTTAAGAATAATTGTAAATTATTTTTTGCCTTGAAGCCTAACTCATCGGGGAGCTCCACGCAGCAGGTTAAAATTGTCATCTCTTTGCTGCGCGGCGATCCCCAGGATTGGGCGTTTTCTTTAAAACCTGATGATTCTATTCTAACTAATGTGAACGCATTCTTTCAAGCCTTGGGGTTGTTGTATGATGAACCTAATGCTATTGACCAGGCTGAAAAGGCCCTGTTGGCATTGAGCCAGGGTCAGGATTCTGCAGAGTTGTACTGTCAAAAATTCCGAAAGTGGGCGGTCCTTCCTACCTGGAATGATGGTGCCTTGGCAGCTCTCTTTCGGAAGGGTTTGTCAGAAACCGTAAAAGATACTATGGTGGGATTTCCTGTTCCCTCTGGTCTTGACGATTCTATGTCATTACCATTCGGGTTGATCGGCGTTTGCGTGAACGCAAAACTGCACGAGAGGTGTTGCCACCTGTTGAACAAATGTCTGAACCTATGCAATGTGATAGAGTTTTGTCTAGGGCGCAACGTCAGGAGTTCAGAAGGCGTAATAAGCTGTGTTTTTTTTGTGGAGATGCCTCTCATATTTCTGTCTGCCCTAAACGAGAGAAACGTTTTGCACACACATTTGCTGTGGGTGGTGTTCAACCTAAGTTTCTTCTGGCAATTACTCTGATCTGCTCCCTGTCCACATTTTCCGCTAAGGCTTTTGTGGATTCGGGAGCAGCTCTGAACCTGATGGACTTGGATTTTGCTAAATGTTGTGGGTTTCCTATGACACCTCTGCGGACGCCTATCCCTTTGAGGGGTATTGATGCTACTCCTTTGGCAAAGAATAAACCTCAGTTTTGGACCCAGGTGGTAATGCGGGTCACCCCAGACCATCAAGAAAATTGCAGATTTTTGTTGTTGCATAATTTGCATGATACTGGGGTTTCCTTGGTTGCAAATCCATAATCCAGTTCTGGATTGGAAATCTTTGTCTGTGGTGAGTTGGGGTTGTCGGTGTGCTGTTAGTGACACTCCTGTTTTCTCCACCTCTCCCCAGTTGCATGATGTTCCTATTTGGCTGATTTTTATGATGTATTTAGTGAGAATGAGTCTGCGTCTTTGCCTCCTCATAGGAGTTATGACTGTGCAAATGAGCTGAGCCCTGGGTGTAAATTTCCCAAGGGTCGACTTTTCAATTTATCTGTACCCGAGCACGAGGCTATGTGATCCTATATTAAGGAGTCATTGGAGAAGGGTCATATTAGACCATCCTCTTCACCCTTAGGTGCTGGGTTTTTTTTCGTGGCCAAGAAAAATGGTTCATTAAGGCCTTGTATTGACTATCGTTCCCTCAACAAAATTACTGTTAAATATCAGAATCCGTTACCCCTGATTTCTGATCTATTCTCCAGAGTTAAAGGTGCTTGCTGGTTTACCAAGCTTGACCTCAGGGGGCGTATAATCTTATTCGCATTAAGCATGGGGATGAATGGAAGACAGCGTTTAATACTCTGGAGGGACATTTTGAGTACCTGGTGATGCCTTTTGGGCTCACTAATGCCCCTTCTGTCTTCCAGTGCTTCATGAATGATATTTTCCGAGACTTTGTGGATAAATTTTTGATCATCTATCTGGATGATATTTTGATCTTTTCCAGGGATTGGGACTCTCGTGTGGAATATGTTCGGACTGTGTTCCGGATTTTGAGGGAGAATTCCCTGTATGTCAAGGGATCGAAATGCCTTTTTGGGGTACAGAGGATTTCATTTTTGGGATTTATTTTGTCTCCATCAACTATTGAAATGGACCCAGCCAAGGTACAGGCCATTTATGATTGGGTTCAGCCCACTTCTTTGAAGGCCCTCCAGAAGTTTTTGGGTTTTGCTAATTTTTATCGTAAATTTATAGCTAATTTTTCTGGTATTGCCAAACCATTGACTGATTTGACTAAGAAGGGTGCTGATGTGCTGAATTGGTCTCCGGAGGCTGTTTCTTCCTTTCAGGAGCTGAAGCGAAGGTTCATTTCTGCTCCGGTCTTGCGGCAATCTGATGTCTCACTCCCGTTTTAGGTAGAGGTGGACGCTTCTGAGATTGGTGCAGGAGCTGTTTTGTCCCAAAAAGATCCTGTAACATCTAAAATGAATCCCTGTGCTTTCTTTTCCCGAAAGTTCTCCCCATCCGAACGTAACTATGATGTGGGGAATCGGGAACTGTTGGCCATGAAATGGGCATTTGAGGAGTGGAGACATTGGTTGGAGGGAGCTAAACATCAAGTCGTGGTCCTTACTGACCACAAGAATTTGATTTACCTGGAGTCTGCCAAACGCTTGAATCCTAGACAGACTAGGTGGGCCTTGTTTTTCACACGTTTTGATTTTGTGGTCTCTTTTCTTCCGGGCACTAAGAATGTCAAGGCAGACGCCCTCTCTAGGAGTTTCTTTGCTGATTCTCCTATTGTGACCAAGCCTGCTACCATCTTAGGTGAGGGGGTAGTTCTTTCTACCATCTCGCCCGATTTGAGACGTGCTCTGGAAGAGTTTCAGGAGGACAAACCTGAGCTTTGTCCCATTGGAAAATTGTATGTTCCTGACCAGTGGAGGAAGAGAGTAATGTCTGAATTTCATTGCTCCGCATTGACTGGTCATCCAGGTATTTTTGGTACTAGAGATTTGGTGAGTCGGTCTTTTTGGTGGCCCGCCTTGTCTCGTGATGTCAGGGATTTTGTGCAGTCCTGTGGGACTTGCTCCCGGTCTAAACCTTGTTCTCGTTCTAGTGGGTTTTTGATGCCTTTGCCGGTGCCCAGGATGCCATGGACCCATATTTCAATGGATTTTATCTCTGATATGCCTGTCTCTCACAGAATGACTGTTATTTGGGTGATTTGTGATAGATTCTCTAAGATGGTCCATCTTGTACCACTCCCTAAGTTGCCATCTTCCTCAGAGTTAGTGCCGTTGTTTTCACAACAGGTGGTTCGCTTGCACGGGATTCTTGAGAACATTGTATCTGACAGAGGAGTTCAGTTTGTTTCTAGATTTTGGAGGACTTTCTGTTCCAAGCTGGGAATTCAGTTGTCCTTCTCCTCTGCGTTTCACCCTCAGACCAATGGGCAGACGGAGAGAACAAACCAGACTTTGGAGTCGTATTTGAGATGTTTTATTTCTGCTGATCAGGATGATTGGGTTTCATTTTTGCCCTTGGCCGAATTTGCTTTAAATAATAGAGCTAGTTCTGCCACTTTGATGTCACCTTTTTTTTGTAACTTTGGGTTTCATCCTCGATTCTCTTCAGGGAAGGTGGAGTCTTCTGCCTGCCCAGGTGTTGACACTGTGGTGGAGAGAATGCACCAGATCTGGGACCAAGTGGTGGATAAGTTGTCTCTCTCCCAGGAAAAGGCCCAGCGGTTTTCCAACCGGCATAGGACCATTGGTCCCCGGTTTAAGGTGGGTGATATGGTTTGGTTGTCATCAAAGAATATCTCTATGAAGGTGGCTTCTCCAAAGTTTAAACCTAGATTTATTGGACCTTACAAGATTTTGGAGATTCTTAATCCAGTCTCGTTTCGATTGGCTCTTCCTGTTACATTCAAGATCCATAACGTGTTTCATAAGTCTCTGTTAAAAAGGTTTGTTGAGCCAGTAGTTCCTGTGGTGGCACCTCCTGACCCTGTATTGGTTGAAGGTAATGTGGAATATGAGGTTGAGAAGATACTGGACTCTCGTCTGGCTAGATGGAGACTCCAGTATTTGGTTAAATGGAAGGGTTATGGCCAGGAGGATAATTCTTGGGTCTCTGCATCTGATATTCATGCCGAAAGATTGGTTCGTGCTTTTCATCGGGCCCATCCTGATCGCCCTGGTGGCGTGGATGAGGGTTCGGTGACCCCTCCTCAAGGGGGAGGTACTGTTATTAGTTCATTTTCTCCTTCACCTCTCATGTCTGATGAACTCCCTCTGCTGTTGAAAGGAGGTAGTGAAATTGATCTGGATGGGAAGAACCTGTCATCTGAACAGGTGGAGTGTGATTGGACATCCGGAATTTCTGAGTGGATATAAGGCAGCTGACACCCTGCAAGGTTTGCTGGTGATCCTTTCTGCTCTGAGCTCTGGCATCCAGTTTAGTTCCTGTCTATTAAAAGCTAAGTTTTTGCTCTGCTATTTTTCCATGAGATTTTGTCTGTTTACTTAGTGTTTGTGTTCAGCCTGCCCTGGTTGGGACGGGCTGAACTCCATTTTTGTCTCTGATCAGTTGATCTCTTTGCTCTGTCTTCAGAATATACCTGAGTGCTGATATAGTGATTTTGAAGTCTAGTGACTTCAGGGCCGTTTTTCCTATCAGACGTGTTGGACATTATTTTTGGCAGGGTTTTTTGCGTGATTGCAGCTAGCATCTTTACTGTCCTTTCCTATCTAGTTACAGTCATATGTTAAAGTTTGGGCACCCCTATTAATGTTAACCTTTTTTCTTTATAACAATTTTGTTTTTTGCAACAGCTATTTCAGTTTCATATATCTAATAACTGATGGACTCGGTTATATGTCTGGATTCAAATGAGGTTTATTGTACTAACAGAAAATGTGCAATCTGCATTTAAACAAAATTTGACCGGTGCAAAAGTATGGGCACCTCAACATAAAAGTGACATTAATATTTGTAAATCCTCCTTTTGTAAAAATAACAGCCTCTAGTCGCTTCCTGAAGCTATTAATGAGTTCCTGGATCCTGGATGAAGGTATTTGTGACCATTCCTGTTTACAAAACAATTCCAGTTCAGTTAAGTTTGATGGTCGCCGAGCATGGACAGCCCGCTTCAAATCATCCCACAGATGTTCAATGATATTCAGGTCTGGGGACTGGGATGGCCATTCCAGAACATTGTAATTGTTCCTCTGCATGAATGCCTGAGTAGATTTGGAGCGGTATTTTGGATCATTGTCTTGCTGAAATATCCATCCCCTGCGTCACTTCAACTTCATCACTGATTCTTGCACATTATTGTCAAGAATCTGCTGATACTGAGTTGAATCCATGCGACCCTCAACTTTAACAAGATTCCCGGTGCCGGCATTGGCCACACAGCCCCAAAGCATGATGGAACCTCCACCAAATTTTACTGTGGGTAGCAAGTTTTTTTTCTTGGAATGCTGTGTTTTTTAGCCTCCATGCATAACGCCTTTTTGTATGACCAAACAACTCAATCTTTGTTTCATCAGTCCACAGGACCTTCTTCTAAAACGTAACTGGCTTGTCCAAATGTGCTTTTGCATACCTCAGGTGACTCTGTTTGTGGTGTGCTTGCAGAAACGGCTTCTTTCGCATCACTCTCCCATACAGCTTCTCCTTGTGCAAAGTGCGCTGTATTGTTGACCGATGCACAGTGACACCATCTGCAGCAAGATGATGCTGCAGGTCTTTGGAGGTGGTCTGTGGATTGTCCTTGACTGTTCTCACAATTCTTCTTTTCTGCCTGTCTGATATTTTTCTTGGCCTGCCACTTCTGGGCTTAACAAGAACTGTACCTGTGTTCTTCCATTTCCTTACTATGTTCCTCACAGTGGAAACTGACAGGTTAAATCTCTGAGACAACTTTTTGTATCCTTCCCCTGAAAAGCTATGTTGAACAATCTTTGTTTTCAGATCATTTGAGAGTTGTTTTGAGGAGCTTATGATGCCACTCTTCATAGGAGAATCAAATAGGAGAACTACTTGCAAGTGGCCACCTTAAATACCTTTTCTCATGATTTGATACACCTGGCTGTGAAGTTCAAAGCTCAATGAGGTTACAAAACCAATTTAGTGCTTCAGGAAGTCAGTAAAAAGTAGTTAGGAGTGTTCAAATCAAGAAAATGATAAGGGTGCCAATACTTTTACACCGGTCAAATTTTGTTTACATGCAGATTGCACATTTTCTGTTAGTACAATAAACCTCATTTGAATCCAGAAATATAACTGAGTCCATCAGTTATTAGATATATGAAACTGAAATAGCTGTCGCAAAAAACTAAATTGTTATAAAGAAAAAAGGTTAACATTAATAGGGGTGCCCAAACTTTAACATATGACTGTAGTTGAGCCCCATCATTTGCTCAACCTGTCTTTCTGTCTGTGTTTGTGTTTTCATCTGTTTTTCACCGACAATACATGTTGGGGGCTGTCTATTGCTTTGGGGTCTGCTCTGGGGCAGTTTAGATTTCCCCTTTCTTTCTTTAGGCTTATATAGTGCTCCGGCTGTGATGAGGGGTCTAGGGCACCTTAGGAACCCCCCACGGCTACTGTTAGTTGTGGTGAATAGGATCAGGGGTCTGCAATCCGCTAGCTGCCAACCTCTCCGGTTTTCTGGACTTAGCTTGTGTTTTTGTTTTTTCCTCCTCCGGTGACTCATTCATAACACTGGGCCCAGCAACTACTACGCCGAAAGACCACCAACCCGAACGGCGAGGGACGTCTGGACAGCTAAGTTGACTTTATAATTAAGGACCCGTAGTCGGCCATACAGCGGCCCTATAGTGATCGGCTGTTGCCTGAAGTAGTCGTGTTCTACCCGTTTGTGTGTGCTTGTATAGAACCCCCTGCGAGGGCAACCCGTGTTACCCCTTTTGGTGATCAGGCTGGGACTGAGGAAAGTTCCCGCTGGTCTTTTAAACGTTAATATAGAAAGCACCTAACTGTCTCGCGACTCGTCACTGCATCCTGCGTACTTGCAATCACCACATTTGGCGTAGTCGGCAGGATGCAGTCTGCGCGCGGACAACGGGGGCCCCCGGCCCAGCATTTCTGTGGGGGCTATGCTAAGCAATCTACCCAGGTTCTCCGGCAATACTATGCTGTGGAATTGGACGGAGCGAATGCGTGGGTAATTCAGGATGCATCCGCTTACCCCTGACTTAGAGGCAGAAGTGACCCTGATGGCGTTGGATGGGGAAGCCCGGGATACCGTAATGTTGAGGCCCCGGGGGCAGCGAAACACCTTCGTCAGGGTGTTACAGATCTTAGAAGAGACCTATGGGGACCCGACCGATGTGGGGGAACTGAGAACCCAGATGTTTGGACGCATGCAGAAAGAGGGGGAAACAGTGACCCAGTATATGAATGTTTTGCAGGAACTGTTTTTAGCCATTGAAAGGAAGGATGGCGTCGGCGTGGGGACCGTGGACGTAACATTACGTGACCTGTTAGTGACCGGGTTATGAGACACCCTGACAAGACAGGCTTTGCGAGAACGGGTGCGAGTGGACCCACATCTGACCTTTTCAGAGATAGGGAAGGAGGCACGGGTTCGGGAACAGGAGCAAGCAGTGACGATCCCCGTGGGGATGGCTCGGAGTATCGAAGCATCCGTAAGCGCCCTGAGCGAACCCCATTGGGTACAAGAGGTGAAGCGAGAGATAGAGTATTAAAGGTGAACTGTTGTGAGTTCATTCTCTGGTTCACCAGTTGTGAGATCCCCTTCCAGACTCCCTCTGGTGATAACAGGAGGTAGTGAGGCTGATTTGATCGGTGGAAATCTGCCACCTGAGAATGAGGATGACGATTGGACCTCAGGATTCTCAGATTGGATTTAAGACAGCCGACGCCCTATTCAGTTGCTGGTGATTCCTTCTGGCTTGTCAGCTCTTGGTTTTCAGCTCTGTTCCACTCATCTAAAGCTAAGGTTTTTTTGCTAATGTTCTCACTTGATTTTGTTGGTCTATTCAGTTTTTTGTGTGGTCAGCCAGCCCTGGCTGTGGGCTGTGCTGAATTTCCACTCTTATTTATCAGTATTTTGCCAATTGGCTTTTTGTCCCTTACTAGTTCGGTCTCTTTTTGCTCTGTCTCAGAATATTTCAGAGTGCTGATATAGTGGGAGAAGTCTAGTGACTTCAGGGTTAATTTTGCTATCAGAAGTGTTGGACATAATTTTTGTAGGGTTTTTTGCAGGTTGCAGACAGTGTCTTTCCTTTCCTTTCCTGTCTAGTTAGTTTGGGCCCCATCATTTGCTCAGCCTATTTTCCTGCCTGTGTTTGTTCCTTCATCTTGTTTCACCATCAATACATGTGTGGGGGCTATCTATTCCTTTGGGGTCTGCTCTGGGGCAGTTAGTTTTCCCTTTTCTTGCTTTAGGCTTATGTAGTCCTCCGGCCATGACGAGGCGTCTAGGAACATCATAGGCACGCTCCACAGCTACTGCTAGTTGTGTGGTAAGATCAGGGATCTGCATAGTTACCAACTTCTCTGGTTTTCTGTGACTTAGCTTGTTTTGCTTTTTTCTCCTCGGTGACCCATTCATAACAGTTAACTGGCCGAAGCCAAGAAAGTGGCCACAAGGAGTTGGCCAGGGCCGGGTAAAGGGGGCATGAACCATCGCGGCCCCCACCCAAGTCGGTCCCCACGACCATTCGCCTGTTACGGTTGTGGAGAATTGGGATGCTCCGCCCGAGAGTGCCCACGTTCCAGGGGAAACTCGCCCCGCTGGTCAAGAAGACCAGAGGACCCTGAGCCGTGGAGATGCCGCCCGGAGCTGGAGCCCATCACACGGGGTGGAGGAAATCACGAAGACCTGGTCGCGCAGTGCCCAGTGGTATGGGCAGAGATCGAGGGCTGTGCCGTGCGATGCCTAGTGGACACGGGATCGCAGGTTACGACCATGCCAGAGACAGATTGCCGTATCCTTGACCCAGGAGAAAGGTCGAGTCATCCTGGAGAGAATGCGGGCTGAACTTTCCAGCCTAACGCCAGCCCAGCTTTTCTCTAAGTAGAGACACTTCTTGGAGAATTTTACAGTGTCTTCGCCAGGCATGAGGACGACTTCGGATGTACCACGGCCATCACGCATGGGATCCCCACGGCAGGAGCGGCCCCCATCCGGGAGCGATATCAGCAGATACCACCGCAGCTATACCAGGAAGTGAAAACTCTGTTAGCCCAAATGCTCCGGAAGGGGTCATACGAGAAAGCCAAAGCCCTTTGGCGGCCCCTATTGTCCTGGTTCGGAAAAAAGATGGCACTTTGCGTTTGGATTATCGGAAGTTGAACGCCTGCACTATCAAGGATTCGTATCCATTTCCCCGCACAGAAGAGTTTCTGTCCACCTTGGGGAATGCGACGTACTTTTCAACCCTTATTAATTTCAAAAACTGACCGTCACATCCAAGCATAAGCATTGTGTGAACAGGTGCTTAACCTAGAGTCACCAACTCATATACATGCAAGCAAAAAAGGAAGCACACTGTAGCGCCATAACATGCATTACTGCATTAGAAATATGAAAAATTGAGAAAGTTTAGCGCATAAAATGGCCAAGTTATGTGTACCTGGAAGTCAACGTTAAGGCATTTCTTGTTTTCCAGGTCCCTGCCTATGCCAATCCTCACTAAGACTGAAGTCTCCATCTGAATGGGAACCTATGAAGAATCCTCTGTTTAGACTGAAGTCTATATCTCTGTGGAGGGGAGGTGGCCCTGCTTTGATTAAAACTTAGCTTGTTTTGCTGTTTTCTCCTCGGTGACCCATTCATAACAGAATCACCAGCCATACCACAGATTCTAGGGTACTTAAAAGCAGGAAAACGTTGTTAAAAAAAAAAGTGTCAGAATTTTTTTTTTTATATATATATTATTTCCTCTTTTTTTCTCTGGGGCCGTAGGAGGATTTTCAAAACAGATACCAAGAGGAATGAGGGCCCTGCTCGCAAGCTTACAGTCTATAAGGGAAAAAGGGAGACACGAAAGGTTCAGAATGTGGAAAATGTTTTAACCAGAAAGCATATTTTGATAGACATCAGAGAAATCACACAGGGGAGAAGCCTTCTTTATATTCCTAATGTGAGAAATGTTTTACTTTGAAAGACACACCTTTAGCAAGAAATAAATCTTGCTAATAAGTGTCTAATAGACTGGAGACAGCTTCCTTTGACACAGGAGAACAATAAGACAATGTCCATCCTGATCACTGAGAGAACTTCTCCCTCCTCCAGCTTAGTTAATCCTCCAGATTAGTTGTTAGGATTAGATATTTTTATTACACCAAGCACTCACACACACACACCTGAATAAAATTTGGTACACATACAAACACCGCATAGGTGGAAAAACATCATCACACTCGTCCCAAACAGGGTTTTCACAGTGCCTCCGACACCGATAGTGAGAGAGAGGATTTCACCTTCCTTTATTTTTCTGACTTCCTCAAGTGATACCTTATCACCACTTAGATGCCCCAGAACAGAAAATGAACCAGCGCCTGCTGTTACTAACCTCATGTGGACCTCACCCCCGAAGATTATGAGTCACAGATTCTAGATTTTGTGGTGCAATCAGGAATTCAATTTGACACCACTGACCTCACAGAAATAGTCCTTTTCAAAGTCTTTTTCTGTGAGGATTTTTTAAAGGTCATGGTGGCCGAGACTCATTTGTATTCCCAGCAAATTTTTGGCACAAAATGGCCCTTCATAATTTTCAAACTGGACCCCTGTAGACGCAGTAGAAATGGTGACGTTTTGGGAGCTGGTTAGTGAAGTAGGAGTTACTGAAGAAGGCAGAACTTCGGCAATATTGGAGTGTTGATGCTTTATACAACACTCCAGTGTTCCACATGGCCATCACCCGAAAATGTTTTGAGGCCATCCACAAATGTTTGCATTACAATGATAATGCACAATGTCCTCCCCAAGGTGACCTCAACTTTGACTGACTTTTCAAAGTTCGACTGGTCATTGATCACTTCAGCAACAAGTTTCCAGAGATGTACGTGCCCTAAAGGGACATCTGTGTGGATGAGACCCAAATACATTTCGACAATATCTGCCCAGTAAGAGGGCCATGTCTGGAATTAAGCTCTACAAACTGTGTGAGAGTACCTCAGGGTACACCCACAGGTTTACAGTTTATGAAGGGAAGGACACCCAGATTGAACCCCCTAAATGTCCCCCTGTCCTGGGAGTGTGGGAAAATTGTGTGGGCTTTGGTGCATCCACTACTGTATCAAGGTCATCACTTCTATGTAGATAACTTTTATACTATCATCCCACTCTTCAAGTCCCGCTCTGCGCGAGCTACTGCAGTCTGCAGTACTGTCTGTAAAAATCAGAAAGGCCCTAATATTTGGCAGTCAGAAATGTGCAGGCCCCAGTACTTCTGAAACTTAAGGTGCTCATATCGTACCAGGCCAACATTTTGTTGGTGAGGTCACTCAAACTTCAAAGAAAGGAAAGTTGCAAAAAACGTGCCCAGTGTTACAAAAGGGGGAAAAGCAAGTAACCCATTTGGCAAAGAGACACCTGCCCCGACAAACCTGGTCTGTGTATAAAAGAATGTTTCAAACTGTACCACACATCTATGGACTACTAAATTCATTTCTAACTTGCACAACTCACGTATGCCAACCTGAAGTACACTATACAACTCATGTATGAAAACCTTACATACAGCACACAACTCATGTATGCCAACCTGATGCACTCTACACAATTTAGGTTTTTGCCACTGTGGGAGAGAGGGTCCCCGTCAAGTGTCCGGGTTGGAACCAAGGGGACCGTCACCTGGGTTCCGGGGGAAACTGTTTCCGGGGGACAGAGTTCGGGGATGGACCGTTGTGACAGACAGATGGGCTGGGGGAGGGACCAGTATAAAGGAGGAGGGGAATTCCCGGGACGATGAGTCAGCAGAACGACACAGAAGGAGCAGGAGATCGTGGGAGCGACTGAGGGCCAGAGCGACTCACCAGAGCCAGAAAGGAGGCCAGAGACAGGAGGGATACTTCCCCTGGACATCAGTGGGACGGCGCCGAGACAACCGTCCGAGAACCGCTGCCCCGCGTCAACCAGCGGCCGCCGCCTTCTTCCAGCCCGCGGCTGCTGCCTGCCCGCGGTCATTCGCGGCCGTTGCCGCCCCGCTCCAGCCCGCGATCACAGTTCAATCCACGGCCACTGCCGCCTCCCCTCAGCCCGCGGCTGCGGCCTACCCGCGGTCATCCGTGGCCGCTGCGGTCCCGCTCCAGTTCGCGGCTGCAGCCTGTTCCCCGCCACCTGCAGCCGCCCTGTTCTCACCAGTGGCTGTGGCAAGTACAGTACCGCCAGCGGCCACCACTGTCCCGCTCCGGTCCGCAGCAGGGGCCGGGCCTCTGCTGACCGCAGACTCCCCGTCGCAGCCGTTAGCTGCGCAGGTGGCCTGTCATTCGCCACCATACATCGCTGCCGCTTGCCCCAGGCCAGGGGCTGCGGCCCAACCATCCAAAGACTACGCCGGAGCCTGTGGGGCTCCAATGTCTTCAGCGCGCCAGACTGCGCGAAGTCTTCGTCTTCGCCTCAGCAACTGGGCTGTTATGAGTTCATTTTCTCCTTCACCTCTGATGTCTGATGAACTCCCTCTGCTGGTGAAAGGAGGTAGTGAAATTGATCTGGAAGGGAAGAACCTGTCATCTGAACAGGTGGAGTGTGATTGGATATCCGGAATTTCTGAGTGGATATAAGGCAGCCGACACCCTGCAGGGTTTGCTGGTGATCCATTCTGCTCTGAGCTCTGGCATCCAGTTTAGTTCCTGTCTACTAAAAGCTAAGTTTTTGCTCTGCTATTTTTCCATGAGATTTTGTCTGTTTACTTAGTGTTTGTGTTCAGCCTGCCCTGGTTGGGACGGGCTGAACTCCATTTTTGTCTCTGATCAGTTGATCTCTTTGCTCTGTCTTCAGAATATACCTGAGTGCTGATATAGTGATTTTGAAGTCTAGTGACTTCAGGGCCGTTTTTCCTATCAGACGTGTTGGACATTATTTTTGGCAGGGTTTTTTGCGTGATTGCAGCCAGCATCTTTTCTGTCCTTTCCTATCTAGTTAGTTGGGCCCCATCATTTGCTCAGCCTGTCTTTCTGTCTGTGTTGGTGTTTTCATCTGTTTTTTCACCGACAATACATGTTGGGGGCTGTCTATTGCTTTGGGGTCTGCTCTGGGGCAGTTTAGATTTCCCCTTTCTTTCTTTAGGCTTATTTAGCGCTCCGGCTGTGACGAGGGGTCTAGGGCACCGTAGGAACCCCCCACGGCTACTGTTAGTTGTGGTGAATAGGATCAGGGGTCTGCAATCCGCTAGCTACCAACCTCTCCGGTTTTCTGGACTTAGCTTGTGTTTTTGTTTTTTCCTCCTCCGGTGACTCATTCATAACAGAATCACCAGCCATACCGCAGATTCTAGGGTACTCAATAGCAGGAAAGAATTGTAAAAAAAAAAAAAAAAGGTGTCAGAATTTTTTTTTTGTGTATATTTTTTCCTCTATTTCTCTGAGGCCGTAGGGGGAATTTTTTCTCAATGGAGATTAAGCAATTGTCTGATTGTGTGGAGCAGCTCACTGCTGAAGTGCGGGGAATTTCCGCCTATCTTGCTCATTCACATGCTGCTGAACCAAAGATCCCTACTCCTGATGTGTTTTTTGGGGATCGGTCTAAATTTTTGAATTTTAAGAATAATTGTAAATTATTTTTTGCCTTGAAGCCTAACTCATCGGGGAGCTCCACGCAGCAGGTTAAAATTGTCATCTCTTTGCTGCGCGGCGATCCCCAGGATTGGGCGTTTTCTTTAAAACCTGATGATTCTATTCTAACTAATGTGAACGCATTCTTTCAAGCCTTGGGGTTGTTGTATGATGAACCTAATGCTATTGACCAGGCTGAAAAGGCCCTGTTGGCATTGAGCCAGGGTCAGGATTCTGCAGAGTTGTACTGTCAAAAATTCCGAAAGTGGGCGGTCCTTCCTACCTGGAATGATGGTGCCTTGGCAGCTCTCTTTCGGAAGGGTTTGTCAGAAACCGTAAAAGATACTATGATGGGATTTCCTGTTCCCTCTGGTCTTGACGATTCTATGTCATTACCATTCGGGTTGATCGGCGTTTGCGTGAACGCAAAACTGCACGAGAGGTGTTGCCACCTGTTGAACAAATGTCTGAACCTATGCAATGTGATAGAGTTTTGTCTAGGGCGCAACGTCAGGAGTTCAGAAGGCGTAATAAGCTGTGGTTTTTTTGTGGAGATGCCTCTCATATTTCTGTCTGCCCTAAACGAGAGAAACGTTTTGCACACACATTTGCTGTGGGTGGTGTTCAACCTAAGTTTCTTCTGGCAATTACTCTGATCTGCTCCCTGTCCACATTTTCCGCTAAGGCTTTTGTGGATTCGGGAGCAGCTCTGAACCTGATGGACTTGGATTTTGCTAAATGTTGTGGGTTTCCTATGACACCTCTGCGGACGCCTATCCCTTTGAGGGGTATTGATGCTACTCCTTTGGCAAAGAATAAACCTCAGTTTTGGACCCAGGTGGTAATGCGGGTCACCCCAGACCATCAAGAAAATTGCAGATTTTTGTTGTTGCATAATTTGCATGATACTGGGGTTTCCTTGGTTGCAAATCCATAATCCAGTTCTGGATTGGAAATCTTTGTCTGTGGTGAGTTGGGGTTGTCGGTGTGCTGTTAGTGACACTCCTGTTTTCTCCACCTCTCCCCAGTTGCATGATGTTCCTGACTATTTGGCTGATTTTTATGATGTATTTAGTGAGAATGAGTCTGCGTCTTTGCCTCCTCATAGGAGTTATGACTGTGCAAATGAGCTGAGCCCTGGGTGTAAATTTCCCAAGGGTCGACTTTTCAATTTATCTGTACCCGAGCACGAGGCTATGTGATCCTATATTAAGGAGTCATTGGAGAAGGGTCATATTAGACCATCCTCTTCACCCTTAGGTGCTGGGTTTTTTTTCGTGGCCAAGAAAGATGGTTCATTAAGGCCTTGTATTGACTATCGTTCCCTCAACAAAATTACTGTTAAATATCAGAATCCGTTACCCCTGATTTCTGATCTATTCTCCAGAGTTAAAGGTGCTTGCTGGTTTACCAAGCTTGACCTCAGGGGGCGTATAATCTTATTCGCATTAAGCATGGGGATGAATGGAAGACAGCGTTTAATACTCTGGAGGGACATTTTGAGTACCTGGTGATGCCTTTTGGGCTCACTAATGCCCCTTCTGTCTTCCAGTGCTTCATGAATGATATTTTCCGAGACTTTGTGGATAAATTTTTGATCATCTATCTGGATGATATTTTGATCTTTTCCAGGGATTGGGACTCTCGTGTGGAATATGTTCGGACTGTGTTCCGGATTTTGAGGGAGAATTCCCTGTATGTCAAGGGATCGAAATGCCTTTTTGGGGTACAGAGGATTTCATTTTTGGGATTTATTTTGTCTCCATCAACTATTGAAATGGACCCAGCCAAGGTACAGGCCATTTATGATTGGGTTCACCCCACTTCTTTGAAGGCCCTCCAGAAGTTTTTGGGTTTTGCTAATTTTTATCGTAAATTTATAGCTAATTTTTCTGGTATTGCCAAACCATTGACTGATTTGACTAAGAAGGGTGCTGATGTGCTGAATTGGTCTCCGGAGGCTGTTTCTTCCTTTCAGGAGCTGAAGCGAAGGTTCATTTCTGCTCCGGTCTTGCGGCAACCTGATGTCTCACTCCCGTTTTAGGTAGAGGTGGACGCTTCTGAGATTGGTGCAGGAGCTGTTTTGTCCCAAAAAGATCCTGTAACATCTAAAATGAATCCCTGTGCTTTCTTTTCCCGAAAGTTCTCCCCATCCGAACGTAACTATGATGTGGGGAATCGGGAACTGTTGGCCATGAAATGGGCATTTGAGGAGTGGAGACATTGGTTGGAGGGAGCTAAACATCAAGTCGTGGTCCTTACTGACCACAAGAATTTGATTTACCTGGAGTCTGCCAAACGCTTGAATCCTAGACAGACTAGGTGGGCCTTGTTTTTCACACGTTTTGATTTTGTGGTCTCTTTTCTTCCGGGCACTAAGAATGTCAAGGCAGACGCCCTCTCTAGGAGTTTCTTTGCTGATTCTCCTATTGTGACCAAGCCTGCTACCATCTTAGGTGAGGGGGTAGTTCTTTCTACCATCTCGCCCGATTTGAGACGTGCTCTGGAAGAGTTTCAGGAGGACAAACCTGAGCGTTGTCCCATTGGAAAATTGTATGTTCCTGACCAGTGGAGGAAGAGAGTAATGTCTGAATTTCATTGCTCCGCATTGACTGGTCATCCAGGTATTTTTGGTACTAGAGATTTGGTGAGTCGGTCTTTTTGGTGGCCCGCCTTGTCTCGTGATGTCAGGGATTTTGTGCAGTCCTGTGGGACTTGCTCCCGGTCTAAACCTTGTTCTCGTTCTAGTGGGTTGTTGATGCCTTTGCCGGTGCCCAGGAGGCCATGGACCCATATTTCAATGGATTTTATCTCTGATATGCCTGTCTCTCACAGAATGACTGTTATTTGGGTGATTTGTGATAGATTCTCTAAGATGGTCCATCTTGTACCACTCCCTAAGTTGCCATCTTCCTCAGAGTTAGTGCCGTTGTTTTCACAACAGGTGGTTCGCTTGCACGGGATTCTTGAGAACATTGTATCTGACAGAGGAGTTCAGTTTGTTTCTAGATTTTGGAGGACTTTCTGTTCCAAGCTGGGAATTCAGTTGTCCTTCTCCTCTGCGTTTCACCCTCAGACCAATGGGCAGACGGAGAGAACAAACCAGACTTTGGAGTCGTATTTGAGATGTTTTATTTCTGCTGATCAGGATGATTGGGTTTCATTTTTGCCCTTGGCCGAATTTGCTTTAAATAATAGAGCTAGTTCTGCCACTTTGATGTCACCTTTTTTTTGTAACTTTGGGTTTCATCCTCGATTCTCTTCAGGGAAGGTGGAGTCTTCTGCCTGCCCAGGTGTTGACACTGTGGTGGAGAGAATGCACCAGATCTGGGACCAAGTGGTGGATAAGTTGTCTCTCTCCCAGGAAAAGGCCCAGCGGTTTTCCAACCGGCATAGGACCATTGGTCCCCGGTTTAAGGTGGGTGATATGGTTTGGTTGTCATCAAAGAATATCTCTATGAAGGTGGCTTCTCCAAAGTTTAAACCTAGATTTATTGGACCTTACAAGATTTTGGAGATTCTTAATCCAGTCTCGTTTCGATTGGCTCTTCCTGTTACATTCAAGATCCATAACGTGTTTCATAAGTCTCTGTTAAAAAGGTTTGTTGAGCCAGTAGTTCCTGTGGTGGCACCTCCTGACCCTGTATTGGTTGAAGGTAATGTGGAATATGAGGTTGAGAAGATACTGGACTCTCGTCTGGCTAGATGGAGACTCCAGTATTTGGTTAAATGGAAGGGTTATGGCCAGGAGGATAATTCTTGGGTCTCTGCATCTGATATTCATGCCGAAAGATTGGTTCGTGCTTTTCATCGGGCCCATCCTGATCGCCCTGGTGGCGTGGATGAGGGTTCGGTGACCCCTCCTCAAGGGGGAGGTACTGTTATTAGTTCATTTTCTCCTTCACCTCTCATGTCTGATGAACTCCCTCTGCTGTTGAAAGGAGGTAGTGAAATTGATCTGGATGGGAAGAACCTGTCATCTGAACAGGTGGAGTGTGATTGGACATCCGGAATTTCTGAGTGGATATAAGGCAGCTGACACCCTGCAAGGTTTGCTGGTGATCCTTTCTGCTCTGAGCTCTGGCATCCAGTTTAGTTCCTGTCTACTAAAAGCTAAGTTTTTGCTCTGCTATTTTTCCATGAGATTTTGTCTGTTTACTTAGTGTTTGTGTTCAGCCTACCCTGGTTGGGACGGGCTGAACTCCATTTTTGTCTCTGATCAGTTGATCTCTTTGCTCTGTCTTCAGAATATACCTGAGTGCTGATATAGTGATTTTGAAGTCTAGTGACTTCAGGGCCGTTTTTCCTATCAGACGTGTTGGACATTATTTTTGGCAGGGTTTTTTGCGTGATTGCAGCTAGCATCTTTACTGTCCTTTCCTATCTAGTTACAGTCATATGTTAAAGTTTGGGCACCCCTATTAATGTTAACCTTTTTTCTTTATAACAATTTTGTTTTTTGCAACAGCTATTTCAGTTTCATATATCTAATAACTGATGGACTCGGTTATATGTCTGGATTCAAATGAGGTTTATTGTACTAACAGAAAATGTGCAATCTGTATTTAAACAAAATTTGACCGGTGCAAAAGTATGGGCACCTCAACATAAAAGTGACATTAATATTTGTAGATCCTCCTTTTGTAAAAATAACAGCCTCTAGTCGCTTCCTGAAGCTATTAATGAGTTCCTGGATCCTGGATGAAGGTATTTGTGACCATTCCTGTTTACAAAACAATTCCAGTTCAGTTAAGTTTGATGGTCGCCGAGCATGGACAGCCCGCTTCAAATCATCCCACAGATGTTCAATGATATTCAGGTCTGGGGACTGGGATGGCCATTCCAGAACATTGTAATTGTTCCTCTGCATGAATGCCTGAGTAGATTTGGAGCGGTATTTTGGATCATTGTCTTGCTGAAATATCCATCCCCTGCGTCACTTCAACTTCATCACTGATTCTTGCACATTATTGTCAAGAATCTGCTGATACTGAGTTGAATCCATGCGACCCTCAACTTTAACAAGATTCCCGGTGCCGGCATTGGCCACACAGCCCCAAAGCATGATGGAACCTCCACCAAATTTTACTGTGGGTAGCAAGTTTTTTTTCTTGGAATGCTGTGTTTTTTAGCCTCCATGCATAACGCCTTTTTGTATGACCAAACAACTCAATCTTTGTTTCATCAGTCCACAGGACCTTCTTCTAAAACGTAACTGGCTTGTCCAAATGTGCTTTTGCATACCTCAGGTGACTCTGTTTGTGGTGTGCTTGCAGAAACGGCTTCTTTCGCATCACTCTCCCATACAGCTTCTCCTTGTGCAAAGTGCGCTGTATTGTTGACCGATGCACAGTGACACCATCTGCAGCAAGATGATGCTGCAGGTCTTTGGAGGTGGTCTGTGGATTGTCCTTGACTGTTCTCACAATTCTTCTTTTCTGCCTGTCTGATATTTTTCTTGGCCTGCCACTTCTGGGCTTAACAAGAACTGTACCTGTGTTCTTCCATTTCCTTACTATGTTCCTCACAGTGGAAACTGACAGGTTAAATCTCTGAGACAACTTTTTGTATCCTTCCCCTGAAAAGCTATGTTGAACAATCTTTGTTTTCAGATCATTTGAGAGTTGTTTTGAGGAGCTTATGATGCCACTCTTCATAGGAGAATCAAATAGGAGAACTACTTGCAAGTGGCCACCTTAAATACCTTTTCTCATGATTTGATACACCTGGCTATGAAGTTCAAAGCTCAATGAGGTTACAAAACCAATTTAGTGCTTCAGGAAGTCAGTAAAAAGTAGTTAGGAGTGTTCAAATCAAGAAAATGATAAGGGTGCCAATACTTTTGCACCGGTCAAATTTTGTTTACATGCAGATTGCACATTTTCTGTTAGTACAATAAACCTCATTTGAATCCAGAAATATAACTGAGTCCATCAGTTATTAGATATATGAAACTGAAATAGCTGTCGCAAAAAACTAAATTGTTATAAAGAAAAAAGGTTAACATTAATAGGGGTGCCCAAACTTTAACATATGACTGTAGTTGAGCCCCATCATTTGCTCAACCTGTCTTTCTGTCTGTGTTTGTGTTTTCATCTGTTTTTCACCGACAATACATTTTGGGGGCTGTCTATTGCTTTGGGGTCTGCTCTGGGGCAGTTTAGATTTCCCCTTTCTTTCTTTAGGCTTATATAGTGCTCCGGCTGTGATGAGGGGTCTAGGGCACCTTAGGAACCCCCCACGGCTACTGTTAGTTGTGGTGAATAGGATCAGGGGTCTGCAATCCGCTAGCTGCCAACCTCTCCGGTTTTCTGGACTTAGCTTGTGTTTTTGTTTTTTCCTCCTCCGGTGACTCATTCATAACACTGGGCCCAGCAACTACTACGCCGAAAGACCACCAACCCGAACGGCGAGGGACGTCTGGACAGCTAAGTTGACTTTATAATTAAGGACCCGTAGTCGGCCATACAGCGGCCCTATAGTGATCGGCTGTTGCCTGAAGTAGTCGTGTTCTACCCGTTTGTGTGTGCTTGTATAGAACCCCCTGCGAGGGCAACCCGTGTTACCCCTTTTGGTGATCAGGCTGGGACTGAGGAAAGTTCCCGCTGGTCTTTTAAACGTTAATATAGAAAGCACCTAACTGTCTCGCGACTCGTCACTGCATCCTGCGTACTTGCAATCACCACATTTGGCGTAGTCGGCAGGATGCAGTCTGCGCGCGGACAACGGGGGCCCCCGGCCCAGCATTTCTGTGGGGGCTATGCTAAGCAATCTACCCAGGTTCTCCGGCAATACTATGCTGTGGAATTGGACGGAGCGAATGCGTGGGTAATTCAGGATGCATCCGCTTACCCCTGACTTAGAGGCAGAAGTGACCCTGATGGCGTTGGATGGGGAAGCCCGGGATACCGTAATGTTGAGGCCCCGGGGGCAGCGAAACACCTTCGTCAGGGTGTTACAGATCTTAGAAGAGACCTATGGGGACCCGACCGATGTGGGGGAACTGAGAACCCAGATGTTTGGACGCATGCAGAAAGAGGGGGAAACAGTGACCCAGTATATGAATGTTTTGCAGGAACTGTTTTTAGCCATTGAAAGGAAGGATGGCGTCGGCGTGGGGACCGTGGACGTAACATTACGTGACCTGTTAGTGACCGGGTTATGAGACACCCTGACAAGACAGGCTTTGCGAGAACGGGTGCGAGTGGACCCACATCTGACCTTTTCAGAGATAGGGAAGGAGGCACGGGTTCGGGAACAGGAGCAAGCGGTGACGATCCCCGTGGGGATGGCTCGGAGTATCGAAGCATCCGTAAGCGCCCTGAGCGAACCCCATTGGGTACAAGAGGTGAAGCGAGAGATAGAGTATTAAAGGTGAACTGTTGTGAGTTCATTCTCTGGTTCACCAGTTGTGAGATCCCCTTCCAGACTCCCTCTGGTGATAACAGGAGGTAGTGAGGCTGATTTGATCGGTGGAAATCTGCCACCTGAGAATGAGGATGACGATTGGACCTCAGGATTCTCAGATTGGATTTAAGACAGCCGACGCCCTATTCAGTTGCTGGTGATTCCTTCTGGCTTGTCAGCTCTTGGTTTTCAGCTCTGTTCCACTCATCTAAAGCTAAGGTTTTTTTGCTAATGTTCTCACTTGATTTTGTTGGTCTATTCAGTTTTTTGTGTGGTCAGCCAGCCCTGGCTGTGGGCTGTGCTGAATTTCCACTCTTATTTATCAGTATTTTGCCAATTGGCTTTTTGTCCCTTACTAGTTCGGTCTCTTTTTGCTCTGTCTCAGAATATTTCAGAGTGCTGATATAGTGGGAGAAGTCTAGTGACTTCAGGGTTAATTTTGCTATCAGAAGTGTTGGACATAATTTTTGTAGGGTTTTTTGCAGGTTGCAGACAGTGTCTTTCCTTTCCTTTCCTGTCTAGTTAGTTTGGGCCCCATCATTTGCTCAGCCTATTTTCCTGCCTGTGTTTGTTCCTTCATCTTGTTTCACCATCAATACATGTGTGGGGGCTATCTATTCCTTTGGGGTCTGCTCTGGGGCAGTTAGTTTTCCCTTTTCTTGCTTTAGGCTTATGTAGTCCTCCGGCCATGACGAGGCGTCTAGGAACATCATAGGCACGCTCCACAGCTACTGCTAGTTGTGTGGTAAGATCAGGGATCTGCAATCTGCATAGTTACCAACTTCTCTGGTTTTCTGTGACTTAGCTTGTTTTGCTTTTTTCTCCTCGGTGACCCATTCATAACAGTTAACTGGCCGAAGCCAAGAAAGTGGCCACAAGGAGTTGGCCAGGGCCGGGTAAAGGGGGCATGAACCATCGCGGCCCCCACCCAAGTCGGTCCCCACGACCATTCGCCTGTTACGGTTGTGGAGAATTGGGATGCTCCGCCCGAGAGTGCCCACGTTCCAGGGGAAACTCGCCCCGCTGGTCAAGAAGACCAGAGGACCCTGAGCCATGGAGATGCCGCCCGGAGCTGGAGCCCATCACACGGGGTGGAGGAAATCACGAAGACCTGGTCGCGCAGTGCCCAGTGGTATGGGCAGAGATCGAGGGCTGTGCCGTGCGATGCCTAGTGGACACGGGATCGCAGGTTGCGACCATGCCAGAGACTTATTTTCAGCAGCATTTTCCCGAAGCAGTGAGACCTCAGTGGGGGACAGTGATAAAGTTGGTAGCCGCCAACCAGCTACCAGTTCCTGTCGTTGGAGTAGCCTGGATGCAGATTTCGATAAGTGGCAAATCACTCGGCCGCTGGGGAGTGGTCCTGACCCAGGGAGACACAAAGAGCAAACATCTGGTTATTCTGGGTATGAACATACTACGAGAGTTCGGCAACCTCCTCCTCAACGAACCCACACAAGAGACTCTGAGTACTGGGGTTCTTGCATGGCCCAAGGGCAGGTCTTCCAGCGGTTGGTGCGGGAGGCGTGAGTGCTCCAGGAGTGCCAGGAGGGTGAGGCTCTGGGCAAGGTCGTCACGCCGGCGGCAACCCCACTCATGCTTCCTCCAGGGCAGATGGTGGTAGCTCTGCCGATCCACACCCTGATTCCACTGGAGGGCGTGGAGGTGCGGGTGGAACCATGTTACTCGGAGCGCCTGCACCCTGGCATACTGGTAGCCCGCTCCCTGGCCACGGTGCGGGAGGGTACCGTCCTGGTGCGTTGTGTCAACCTGGAAGACCAAGATATTGCCCTGAAGCCCCGGGCCGAAATGGCCAAACTAGTGAGGCCTTTGGAGGAGATGCTGCCGGACCCCGCGGTCCAGTTGAAGGTGCAGCCCAAAGATCCTTGGGTAGTAACGGTATGAACCCAACAGATTGCCGTATCCTTGACCCAGGAGAAAGGTCAAGTCATCCTGGAGAGAATGCGGGCTGAACTTTCCAGCCTAACGCCAGCCCAGCTTTTCTCTAAGTAGAGACACTTCTTGGAGAATTTTACAGTGTCTTCGCCAGGCATGAGGACGACTTCGGATGTACCACGGCCATCACGCATGGGATCCCCACGGCAGGAGCGGCCCCCATCCGGGAGCGATATCAGCAGATACCACCGCAGCTATACCAGGAAGTGAAAACTCTGTTAGCCCAAATGCTCCGGAAGGGGTCATACGAGAAAGCCAAAGCCCTTTGGCGGCCCCTATTGTCCTGGTTCGGAAAAAAGATGGCACTTTGCGTTTTTGCGTGGATTATCGGAAGTTGAACGCCTGCACTATCAAGGATTCGTATCCATTTCCCCGCACAGAAGAGTTTCTGTCCACCTTGGGGAATGCGACGTACTTTTCAACCCTTATTAATTTCAAAAACTGACCGTCACATCCAAGCATAAGCATTGTGTGAACAGGTGCTTAACCTAGAGTCACCAACTCATATACATGCAAGCAAAAAAGGAAGCACACTGTAGCGCCATAACATGCATTACTGCATTAGAAATATGAAAAATTGAGAAAGTTTAGCGCATAAAATGGCCAAGTTATGTGTACCTGGAAGTCAACGTTAAGGCATTTCTTGTTTTCCAGGTCCCTGCCTATGCCAATCCTCACTAAGACTGAAGTCTCCATCTGAATGGGAACCTATGAAGAATCCTCTGTTTAGACTGAAGTCTATATCTCTGTGGAGGGGAGGTGGCCCTGCTTTGATTAAAACTTAGCTTGTTTTGCTGTTTTCTCCTCGGTGACCCATTCATAACAGAATCACCAGCCATACCGCAGATTCTAGGGTACTTAAAAGCAGGAAAACGTTGTTAAAAAAAAAAGTGTCAGAATTTTTTTTTTTTATATATATTATTTCCTCTTTTTTTCTCTGGGGCCGTAGGAGGATTTTTTTTTCTTTTTCCTAATGGAGATTAAGCGATTGTCTGATCGTGTGGAGCCACAGGCGGTTTTAATCAAAGCAGGGCCACTTCCCCTTTGCAGAGATATAGACTTCAGTCTAAACAGAGGATTTTTCATAGGTTCCCATTCAGATGGAGACTTCAGTCTTAGTGAGGATTGGCATAGGCAGGGACCAGGAAAATGAGAAATGCCTTAACGTTGGCTTCCAGGTACACATAGCTTGGTCATTTTATGCGCTAAACTTTCTCAATTTTTCATATTTCTAATGCAGTAATGCAATTCATTTTTCATTTTTCATATTTGCATGTTATGGCACTACAGTGTGCTTCCTTTTTTTCTTGCATGTACTTTTCAACCCTTGACCTGGCCAGTGGGTACTGGCAAGTGCCGATGTCGGAGGAAGACAGGGCCAAGACGGCATTCATCCTTCCCATGGGACTGTTCGAGTTCAATCGGATGCCGTTTGGGCTGGCCAACGCCCCAGGAACTTTTCAGAGGTTGATTGAGCGGTGTCTTGGAGACCTCAACTTTGAAGCCACGTTGATATACCTGGACGATATTATCATCTATTCCGTCACGTTCGAGGACCACCTGAAGCGGTTGGGGCAGGTGCTCGGCCGGCTGCAGAAGTACAAGTTAAAGGTAAAGCCCCAGAAATGCCACCTGTTCCGCACCCAGATTGAATACCTGGGGCATACCGTCTTGGCAGAGGGCGTCCGACCTTCCCTGGAAAAGGTCGCTGCCATCCAGGGGTGATCCAGGACTCGTCACTGCATCCTGCGTACCTGCAATCACCACCACATTATAAAATTCACATACCAGAAAAACATTAGATAAATAGTGTCACTTGTAGGGGGTTTCTACTGTTTAGGCGCATCAGGGGCTCTGCAAATGCGACATGATGTCCGCAGACCATTCCATCAAAGACCTAATTTCAAAACACCACTCCTTCACTTCCGAGCCCTGACATGCGCCAAAACTGTGGTTTTCTCTCATAATTGAGGTATCAGAGTACTCATGAGAAATTGCACAACAAATTTTTGGGTCCATTTTCTCATTTTACCCTTGTGAAAATAAAATAATTTGGGGTTGAAACATAATTTTTGTGGAAAAAATGTGAATTTTTTTATTTTCACAGCTCTACATTTTAAATTTCTGTGAAGCACTTGGGAGTTCAGGATGCTCACCTCACATCTAGATAAGTTCCTTGATGGGTCTAGTTTACAAAATGGGGTCACTTGTTGGGGGTTGGCACTGTTTAAGAAATTCAGGAGCTCTCCAAAGGACCTCACCCAATGATAATTTCATGTAGTAACTAAGGACGATGGGCATCTACTCGATCCCTCAAACTAGGGGGTGCCCTAGTCTATCCCTGTCCTCCGGATTATCTCAGAAGGTGGATACACCGAGATGACGTACCTTGCTATGCTCCTGTCTTAAACCTTGTCTGTTCCCTCCCCCCCAGAGGTGTGAGGCTGAAGTGTATAGGATTACACTAAGCAGGTAGATAAGGGTAGAAAGACAAGGAAGAAAGAAAACTACAATCATACAAATACACTCACAAAACAGAGCGGGAAACAGGAGATATAGGAAGGGGAAACCAAATGTGAGAGAATAAGGAAAAACATGCAAACCAACTCCATGCAGCAATCTCCAGAACTCTAACCGCCAACTCCAAGCACTGAACTTTCTCCTCTCCACCAAACCAGGAAGTAGAACTATTACTGGCAACTCCCAAATTCCAATGGATGGCGAGCATATACAGTATACCGGATGGGAGTGGCCAACACAGAAGAACTGAGGCAATTCGGGATGGAGAGCTCCAGGAGATAAACTGAAACCCTTGCAATGACAGATCAAGGAAAAAATTCATAATAATTTTCACCATAACCACGTTCCTTGCATCATGTTCTCACATGCTTTATGCATTTAATAGCCCTCTGCATCTGTACTGGTACGTATTTAGACTGTTAACTGGTTCTTGAAGCATTACAGGAACACCCGATTCTTACACTATAGCTAGTCTGAACAATAAAAGCAATTGTTACCATCCACGTTTCCTGTCTCCCCTTTTTCCTTATAGATTGTAAGCTTGCGAGCAGGGCTCTCATTCCTCTTTGTATCTGTTTTGATCTATGTGTCTATTGGTATGCTGTAATGTCTATTGTGTGTACAAGTCCCCTCTGTAATGTAAATTGCTGCGGAATATGTTAGCGCTATAGAAATAAAATTATTATTTATTATTATTAAAAAACTGCACTGTTTAATAGGATGGTGTAGCAGTTCTAATCAGTTCAGGATTTCATGTGACCAGACGTTGCGATCTTCTGGCCCCTCTGTTGCAGTATAAACCGTGACAGGTATTGTGCTTTCCATGGTAACCTCGGAGTTGAAACAGGAGATCTGTAAAATCCAGGCAATTTCTCCTTTTACTACTCCACGGTCCAAAGCATTTGTAAGTTTAGTGGTAAATCAGTCCACTGGAACCTTGCCATTTTTCTGTAATTATGGTTTTCATCCCCATTTTGGTGATTTTTCTAGGATTAGTTCTGAATGTCCTGGGATGGAAGTCACTGTGCAGAGACTTGGGGGTGTCTGGAGGGAGGTTCAAAACACTATTAGTACGGCTGAGATTTGGCAAAAATGGAATGCCGCTAGAAGACGTTTCATGGGTCCTGTTTTTAAGGTTGGAGACAGGGTTTGTCTGTCATCCATAAACATTAAAGTTAAGATACTGTTGGCAAAGTTGGGTCTGAAGTTCATTGATCCCTATGAAATTCTGGAATTAGTCAATCCAGTGGCCTTTAAGTTGAATCTTTCTCCATCTCTCTGCATCCCTAATGTCTTCTGTCTTCATCTCTGTTGAAGGAGTTTGTCCTTTCTATGGTGTTTCCCTCATCCTCACCTCCTCGTCGGTGTTATTGACAGTTTAGAGTATGAGGTGCAGAGAGTTGTGGTCTTTCGTAGGGTCTGAAATTCCCTCCAGTACCTCATCCACTAAAAGGGATATGGACCTGAGGAGAGATCCTGGGTCCCAGCTTGAGATCTGAAGGCCAAGCAGTTAGTCACGGCCTTCCATCTAAAATTTTCTGGGAATCGATTCCACCCCTCAGTATGTCTTAGGATACTGTGATTGGCAAGTCAGTCATAAAGTCTGGTACAAGTGCGTGTTAAGCTGTCTGGGTTTTTTTTTATTGACAGCTTTGCCTTCAAATCTAAGACTGGGAAGTGCTGATCTGAGCTCTCTCCAGATACTCCCTGTTCCCTTGATTTCTCAGCTATTTAACTGAGCTGACAGTCCCAGATAGCTGTCAGCTGTAGCTTTAGCTCTGTTTGGTTTGTTTTCCCTGTGCCTAGTGCCTTGCTTGTTGATCTATTGCTGTCTGACCTTGAACCTCGTTCTCACAAGCCGTTTATCTACACCTTATGCTCTGATCCACTATCCTCCCAATATTGTGACCCCAAACCACTGTTACATGTCTACTCCTATGTCTTTTTCCTCTGTTTAGGACATACCTTCCTGGTTTTTGACCTCGGACTTCTTTATTGTTCCGACTCATGGCTTGTCCGTGAGAAGTAACTCAGCAACACAAGGAGTTTTTACTTTTGCTGGAGATTGTTTAGAGAACACCTGGTGAGGTGGATTCTCTGAACCATTGTGCTGCTCACCCAGACCTGAGTAGAGGCAATGGTGCAACAGAGCAGTCATTTTGCGACACATGCATCAGCAAGGACCAGAACAGCAGGGTATGCAGAACAGCAGACAAACAAGTAGAGCAGGTAGTACAGATGAAGCAGAACCTCATGTGTGAGTACACACAGTAACAATAACTGTACAAGAAAACAGGGTTGCAGTTAATCAAAAGAATGCAGTCTGGTATTTTCCAGCAATGCAAGGATTATTTACAGGTATAACAGAGACGTAAATGCAGTCTGGTTTATTATAACAGGTAAATGGTTAATAGCATCAATGTATGCAAACCGTTAATTGGCAAAACAGCAATGTAGTATAGGCAAACTGGAACCTTGTTTGAAGAGATATGTTACCTTATTTGCCAGGTGAAAACAGCACTGAGAAAAACTGCAAGAGGTTGGTCACTTGCGTGATGTGAGGTTGGTGTAGACAACAAATAGTAAGCTGGACTGAACTTGAAAATAAGCCGATAGAAATCAGGAGTAGCAAGCTCCTGACAAACTTGAGGCAACTGTGGACAATGTTAATTAATACCCAAGCACATGACCTCTGGCTGAGCTGGCCATGAAGGGACTCTGTCATCACAGAATGACCGTTGAAACCAAGTACAGACGCTCAGTGCATCATGGCGTGGCCAAATATATTAAGGCATCTTCCCACATGCTTGTTTTCCCCTCTGTCTCCTCCCTCTCCTCTTCTTTGATTGACAGCTCTGGCTACATAGCACGAGAAAAGAGCAGAGATAGATGGAAACCAAGTAGGTGGGATGGTGTCTTTAAATGGTTGGCACCTCCATGATGCACCAAGTGCCTGTCCTTGGTTGAACAGTAATTCTGTACTGACATAGTCCCTTTAAAAGACCTAGGGTGATGATGTCCAAGTAGTTCGCTGGGTTACTGGACTGCTGCAGGGAGACTGCCATAGGAGAAGGGAGCTTGGGCTGGAATTGAAGCCAGGACGGGTGAAAAACATATATTTACTATTATATTTACTATTACATTCCAACCTGGGATTTTATGTAATTGAGGGGCATATTCACCATTGTGGTGCAACTTGATAATAAAGCAAATAGAGCAAAACTTGTACAATCACCAGGCACCCCTGGCTGACCAGCCTGACCAAAGAACTGAGACGGGTTTCCAGGGCCGCTGAGCGGAGATGAAAGAGAACTCTGTTACAGTTCTGCAGCACAGGACTAGGATAGGAGGGGGAAAAACTGACCCTGCACTGCGACTAGGCTGATGCCCTGCGATGGAGTGGGCGACCCATTCCTTGTGAATAGACCCACCGACAATCCTAGGTTAATCTCAAGCGAAGCCCTATAGATAGGGGGAAGGGGGTCCCTGAAAGATTTAAGGACTGGGTGCAAAAATGGGTCACCTCCTAACAGAAAACACAAAGAAGGCTGCAGAAACAAACTGAAAACAAAAACTAAGACTAGCAGAACCGGGGTTCCCAGATCTGCACTAGTTAAACACACAGAAAGCAAAGCAAGGCTCCAAGCCAGACTTCAAGCAGATTAACACTGTTGTCCAGCAAGGAATGGGAGACAGGTGCAAGCTAATAAAGGATGAAACAATCACCTGACCAAAGGCAAAACCCAGCACCAGGGGAAAAAGACCAGCAGCCAGAACACTACAATAAAATGGCGGATAGTCACAAACTGAGCAGATTCTAACAAACTCATTCTACCGAGCACTTCAACGCATACAGCCAGCTTCAAGTCCACGCTCTCTGCCACAAAAGAAACCTCCTTCTCATCTCTCATATCCTCCCTGTCTCACAACCCTAAATAGCTCTTCAACACTTTCAATTCTCTACTCCATCCCACAGCACCTCCTCCCTCTCCTCTCATTACTGCTGAAGACTTTGCCTCCTTTAAGCAAAAGATCGATATGATCAGAGAAAGCTTTGGCCTGCAGCCCCCAATGCCCCTCTTAGCCGCTCAGCCCTGTTCTTCCAAAACCAGCTTCTCCACCATGACAGGAGATCAGCTCTCCACCCTCCTGTCAAGATCAAACCTCACCACTTGCGCGCTTGACCCACTCCCGTCCCACCTCATCCCTGACTTTGCCACAGTCTTCATCCCAACTCTTACACACCTATTCAACCTTTCACTTACAAATGGTGTCTTTCCCTCATCCTTAAAACATGCCTCAATCACACCCATCCTCAAAAAGCCCTCCCTCGACCCATCCTCTGTGTCTATCTATCGCCCGATATCTCTTCTCCCTTACACCTCAAAACTACTGGAACAGCATGTATATTTTGAACTGTCCTCCCACCTCTCCTCCTGTTCCCTCTTTGACCGGTTACAGTCTGGCTTCCGACTGCATCATTCAGCTGAAACTGCCCTAACTAAAGTCACTACTGACCTACTAACTGCCAAGAGCAAGCGACACTACTCTGTCCTCCTTCTTCTGGACCTGTCTTCTGCCTTCGACACTGTGGACCATTCCCTCCTGCTACAAATTCTCTCATCTCTTGGCATCACAGACTTGGCCCTATCCTGGATCTCATCATACCTAACAGACCGAACATTTAGTGTCTCCCTCTCACACACCACCTCCTCATCTCGCCCCCTGTCTGCCGGTGTTCCTCAAGGCTCGGTCCTAGGACCCCTACTCTTCTCCATCTACACCATCGGCCTGGGAAAGCTCATAGAATCCCATCGTTTGCAATATCACCTCTACGCCGATAACATGCAGATTTACCTATCAGGACCAGACCTCACCTCCTTTCTGACCAAAATCCCACAATGTCTGTCTGCTATGTCAGCCTTCTTTTCTGCTCGCTTTCTCAAACTGAACATGGACAAAACAGAATTCATCATCTTTCCCCCTTCTCACTCTACCCCTCCACCAGACCTATCCATCAATGTCAATGGCTGCTCGCTTTCCCCAGTCCCTCATGCTCGGTGCCTTGGGGTGATCCTCGACTCGGCCCTCTCTTTTAAACAACATATCCAAGCCCTTGCCTCCTCCTGCCGCCTCAAACTCAATAATATTTCCTGGATCCGCGCATTCCTCAACCATGAAACCACGAAAACACTAGTGCACGCCCTTATCTCCCGTCTCAACTACTGCAACCTCCTACTCTCAGGCCTCACCTCTAGCACTCTGGCACCACTCCAGACCATCCAACACTCTGCTGCCCGACTAATCCACCTGTCTCCCTGCTATTCCCCAGCCTCCCCGCTATGCCAGGCCCTTCACTGGCTTCCTATTGCCCAGAGGCTCCAGTTCAAAACCCTAACCATGACATACAAAGCCATCCACAACCTGTCTCCTCCATACATCTGTGACATGGTCTCCCGGTACCTACCCGCATGCAACCTTCGATCCTCTCAAGATCTCCTTCTCTACACCCCCCTTATCTCTTCTTCCCACAAACGCATACAAGACTTCTCCCTTGCTTCCCCCATACTCTGGAACGCTCTGCCGCAACACATCAGACTTTCATCAGCAACGGAAAACTTCAAGAAGAACTTGAAGACCCACCTGTTCCGACAAACCTACAGCCTGCAATGATGCTCAGTCTACTGAACCACCGCACAACCAACTCTACCCTCTCCTACTGCATCCTCACCCATCCCTGTAGATTGTGAGCCCTCACGGGCAGGGTCCCCTCTCCTTATGTAATTGTGTGTCCCTTGTCTTACACATGTTTATTATACTTGTCTATATTTCCCCTTTTCACATGTAAAGCGTCATGGAATAAATGGCGCTATATAAATGTATAATAATAATAATTATAAAATAAAGAAAAATTACAAAGCTGTTGATATATGCAAAATTGTATCTGACAAAGTTAATCAACATTTTGTGTAAGAGAAAAGTTGAAAACTTTTATAAATGAATCACACAGTGTAACTTTCTGATTAATCCCAGTTTTTAGTGACTCCATAGCCTTCAAGCAAGTGTAATACTGGCACACAATTTCTTTCTTACTATGTTCCCAACTATTAGCTCGGGCTAGAGTCCAATGACCCCATATAATGGCACCATAAATTCCAAAGATGCTCCAATTATGCAACAAAAGATCCACACATCTGTTAGAGAAATATGGCTGTTAATATACAATTACAACAGAAAACTGGTGTTATTGTCACAAATACACCCACCTGAGTTGTAAAAGAAATACAGTCTGCCTTAAATCTGTCATAAAGAGCCTTTAACTCCATACAGTCAGCAAGGTAATAAATTCCTGTACTAGAGAGACAGGTGTTTTGTACAGTTCACCAGATGAGACATGAACATCACATAACTGTACCATAAAAATAAAACACAGAGTAGTACAATACAAAATTATTGACTAGTCTAGTGAGCGGGTTATTTTACAGAAGAAAAATGATCACATGGATTGCTGCTTTAAGAGCCACTCAAATTTACAGATGTAGCTACAATCTACATATAACGCTTTGGAATTTGGTGGTGGTATCTAAATAACAGCAAATAAAATAAATAAGTACAAGGACAATTGTGATATTAAAATTCCCACAGTTTATAGCAATTTGTGTTGGTATTTAGTCTTCAGAAAGCCATTAACCTACTGTATAAATTCTCGGCTGACCACTGGGAATTTGGATTTTCCGTGCAAGACTGGAGACAATTCAAATTGCTCACCCAGCTGATGGAAGCAATTCCAATTATGGCATATTTGCAGATTATGATTTAAGCAGTTTGCAAATATTTTATGCAAAGTAAATAAAAGAATAAAAGTGAGAGCCATACTTTATTGTCTGATCTCCTTATAATTATTGAGCATCTGCTCTTGAAAGGATAATGATCAGGACAGGTCTGATTTTTCCTGCCTGTTCCCTATCATTTTCCCAAGAGATAAGCAGTGTCAGATTTGTCTGGCAGGTGCTCATACCTCCTAGATCCATAAGGATTAATATGCATTTTAATAGGAAGATTGGCAGTATTAATTGCTTTAGCTGTGAAAATCATGTGTTCAATTGCCATATCTGTATGTCCAGCTTAATGATGAAAAACTCCTGTTTGCTTTGTCAGTGTTGCATGTTGACTTCTACACACACATTATCTATAATATTAGATATTTGATAAATTATATTTTATGTTATCTATTATTGGGCAAGACTCAAATTATTGATGAAGTCATTCTCTTCTAGGCACTATGTAAGTAGTGGCATCCACAGTGCTCCCCTGCTTCAAGGTGTTCCCAATGCTGTAAGTCTTTCATGTTTCCAGTTAAATTATTATATGATTGAAACTTATTAAAATATTGTTATTTTACTGTCTACATTAGCCTATGTAGCGTCTGACGATGCCTCCACATGGTTCCCCTCCTCCCACCATGCGGAGGGAATCATGATGGGAGTGGGCATTAAAGGGCATTATTGAAAGGGTTAATTTACTTTGGGTCACTGACCTCACAATGCAGACACACAGATAGTGATGCCCCACATCTAATTCAGGTTATTTCAGCTTGGCTCAAATGGGTTCTGGGCATCAGAACTGACATCAAGGTGGACGAAAGTTGATTTTAACGATTTGAATAACTGTTTTTTTAAGGGGTTAAATGACTTTGGGCCACTGATATCACACAACCATTACATAGATAGTTATGCACCACATTAAAGTCAGGTAACTCCAGCCTGGCCCAAATGGATTATAGGTATGAGAACTGGCTTTAAAGTGTGCAAATAGCAAATTTTCCCAGAATTGTATAAGTAACTGATGTATTTAATGAGTTAAAGACTTTGGATCACTGACCTCACATGACCATCACACAAATAACTAGATGTGTATTTCCTGAAGGAAGTACAGATAGTGCTTTGAAATGATGCCCAGGCTGCCCCTTTAAGAGAGACTTGCCTGCTTCCCCTGCAAGACTTTCAACTCAGGATCCGTTTTAACTGTGGGTGCCTCTCAGGGGCCACTTTGGCCTCAGGGTCTGATTTGGTGGGTGGGGCCCCTCAGGATCTGATTCGGTGGCCTGGGCTCCTCAGGGCTTGAATTGGTGGCTGGGATCCCTCAGAGTCCAATTTTGAGGGTGTGGCCCCTCAGGGTCCGATTTTGTGGGTGTGGCCCTCAGGGTTTGATTTTGTGGGTGGGGCCCCTCAGGGTCCGATTTTGTGGGTGGGGCCCCTCAGGGTCCGATATTGTGGGTGGGGCCCCTCAGGGTCCGATTTTGTGGCCGGGGCCTCTCAGGGTCCGATTTTGTGGGTGGGGCCCCTCAGGGTCCGATTTTGTGGCCGGGGCCCCTCATGGTCCGATTTTGTGGGTGGGGCCCCTCAGGGTCCGATTTTGTGGGTTGGGCCCCTTAAGGTATGATTTTGTGGCTGGGGCCCCTCAGGGTCTGATTTTGTGGCCGGGGCCCCTCAGGGTCTGATTTTGTGGGTGGAGCCCCTTAGGGTCTGATCTTGTGGGTGGAGCCCCTTTGGGTCTAATTTGGTGGGAGGGGCCACTCTGGGTCCGATATGGTGTGCGGGGCCACTCTGGGTCCAAATTGGTGGGTGGGGCCCCTCAGGGTCCGATTTGGTGGGCGGGGCCCCTCAGGGTCTGATTTGGTAGGTGGGGCCCCTCAGGGTCCGATTTGGTGGGCGAGGCCCTTCTGGGTCTGATTTTGTGGCGGGGCCCCTCGGGGTCTGATTTGGTGGGCGGGGCCCCTCAGGGTCCAATTTGGTGGGAGGGGGCCCCTCAGGGTCCAATTTGGTGGCGGGGCCCCTCAGGGTCCGACTTGGTGGGCGGGGCCCCTCAGGGTCTGATTTGGTGGGCGGGGCCCCTCAGGGTCTGATTTTGTGGGTGGGGCCCCTCAGGGTCTGATTTGTGGGTGGGGCCCCTTAGGGTCCGATTTTGTGGCCGGGGCCCCTCAGGGTCTGATTTTGTGGGTGGGGCCCCTCAGGGTCTGATTTTGTGGCCGGGGCCCCTCAGGGTCCAATTTTGTGGGTGGGGCCCCTCAGGGTCCGATTTTCAAACGCAAATTGTGCAAAAACTACAAATCATGCTAACCCCGCCCCCCGCATTACACATCCCCGTTCTAGTGATTTGGGGATGTTTTTAAGTATTTATTTTACACAGTCAGCCTTTGCGGTTTTTTTAAAACACGCATATGTGTTTTTTTGCAGGAAAATCTGAGGAATCCTTAGCTGATGCTAATGTACACATTAAAATTGCACTGCGATGAAAAAATACCCTGAAAAACAGGGTCTAAGTGACTTTTTCATCACAGATTTAATTTTAAGTGTGTGCATTAGGATCAGGGCAACCCCCAAAGGCTGACTGTGTAAAAAATTACTTAAAAATATCCCCAAATCACTAGAACGGGGTCAGAGTGACCTCTCCTTCATAGATCGCCTCTGACAACCTGCCCCAGGCTCTTCCAGCCTCTGACAACCTGCCCCAGGCACTTCCAGCCTCTAACAACCTGCCCCAGGCTCCAGCAGCCTCTGACAAACTGCCCCCAAGCTCTTCCAGCCTCTAACAACCTGCCCCCAGTGTTATGAATGAGTCACCGGAGGAGGAAAAAACAAAAATGCAAGCTAAGTCCAGAAAACCGGAGAGGTTGGTAGCTAGTGGATTGCAGACCCCTGATCCTATTCACAACAACTAACAGTAGCCGTGGGGTGTTCCTATGGTGGTCCTAGACACCTCGTTCACAGCCGGAGAACTAAATAAACCTAAAGAAAGAAAGGGGAAATCTAAACTGCCCCAGAGCAGACCCCAATGCAATAGACAGCCCCCAACATGTATTGACGGTGAAAACAGATGAAAACACAAACACAGACAGAAAGACAGGCTGAGCAAACGATGGGGCCCTCACTAAATAGATAGGACAGGAAAGAAAAGCAACTGTCTGCAATCACGCAAAAACCCTGTCAAAAATAATGACCAACACGTCTGATAGAAAAGGAGCTGAAGTCACTAGACTTCAAAATCACTATATCAGCACTCAGGTATATTCTGAAAACAGAGCAAAGAGATCAACTGATCAGAGACAAAAATGGAGTTCAGCCAGTCCCAACAAGGGCTGGCTGAACACAAACAGTAAGTAAACCAGACAAAATCTCATGGAACAATAGCAGAGCAAAAACTTAGCTTTAGTAGACAGGACTAAACTGGAGGCCAGAGCTCAGAGCAGAGAGGATCACCAGCAACCCAGCAGGGCGTCGGCAGCCTTATATCCACTCAGAGATTCCGGATGTCCAATCACACTCCACCTGTTCAGATGACAGGTTTTTCCCATCCAAATCAATTTCACTACCTCCTTTCACCAGCAGAGGGAGTTCATCGGACATCAAAGGTGAAGGAGAAAATGAGCTCATAACACCCCAGCCTCTGACAACCTGCCCACAGCCACTGACAACCTGCCCCAGGCTCCGACAGCTTCTGACAACCTGCCACCAGCCTCTGACAACCCACCCCCTGCCATTTGAATCGCCTCACGACTGCCCAATGTTTTCCTATGGCAAAATTTTCCCATTCAAATGCATTGAGACAATGCATTCCAATGACGGGAAAAAAAATTTCAAACGCAAATTGCGCAAAAAACTACAAATCCGTTCGACACAAAAAAATACTTAGCACACCACTCGTGGACGCTGGCTTCGAAATGACACCTCAACGGAGTCTGTGCGTGTAGCGGTTCGGGCCGCATTAATTGCGGAAATCAACTGAATAATAATAAGAAGAATAAGTTAGCAGCGTTCGGATTACAATATAGTGGTTTTTTCAAACCACTATAATAAGTTAGCAGCGGTCGGATTACAATATAGTGTTTTTTTCAAACCACTCTAATAAGCAGAAGAAGCAGAAGAAGAATAAGTTAGCAGCATTCATTTTACAAGATAGTGCTTTCTTCAAAGCATTATAATGATACCCTGTGTCAAATTCAGGTCGCTCCAACTAGCCTAAACTGCTTCTGGGCATTAGAACTGGCATCAAAGTATGCAAATAGCAATTTTTCCCAGATTTGAAAAATTAACTAGTGTTTTTCAGGTAAAATTACTAATTGCCCACTTTGATGCCAGTTCTGATGCCCAAAACTTATTTGGGGCCAGGCTACAGTAAAATTAATTTGATGTGGGGCATCACTATCTGTGATAATTCAAATTGTAAAAATCAACTGCCCACTTTGATGCCAGTTCTGAAGCCCAGTACCCATGTGAGCCAGGCTGAAATGACTTTACTTTGATGTGGGACATCACTACCTATGCAATGGTGGTGTGATATCAGTGTCCCAAAGTCATTTAACCCCTTAAAACTACTAGTTACTAACTCAAATCGTTAAAATTAACTTTCTTACCACTTTGATGCCAGTTCTATTGCCCAGAACCCGTTTGGTCCAGGCTGGAGTGAGCTGAATTAGATGTGGAGCATCAGTATCTGTGTGTCTGCAATGTGAGATCAGTGGCTTAAAGTTATTTCACTTTTTTACGAACGCCTTTGTTGCCCATTTTTGTGCCAGTTTTATATTTTTTGTAGCCTCCTTTAAGTGTATTCACATCAGGGCGCCTAAGAAACTAACTTCAGCATCGTCTGTCCGGGTCATAAAAATTGTAATGCAGAAGACATATGCAGATCAGACAGGAAGTGGACTAGATGCATGTCAATACACTTGGAAAAAAATATCCAGTAAGTGGACAGGGAAATTATTGGATCGTATATCTTAAAGGGTAACAGTCTGTCATAGAGAAAAATTAAAATCCATAAGACATCAAAGGAGAGGGAACATTTCACCCTTACACTGAACAAATGGGATTGGAAGTTAGGCTGTGTGCACACGGTGCGGTTTCTGCTGCGTTTCCGCAGCGGTTTTGCCCCTGCGGAAACGCAGCAGTTCCGCTGGCCAAGTACAGTACAATGAAACCCTATGGGGTTTCAAAAACGCTGTGCTGATGGTGCGTTTTTTTCCGCGCGGTTTTGCTGCGGTTTACAAACCGCAGCATGTCAATTGTTTGTGCAGTTTCCGCAGCGGTTTCATACCTCTACCATAGTAGAGGTGTGAAACCGCAGGGCAAAACCGCAGACCAAACCGCAGGAAAACCGCAGGTCACTTTACCGCGGAAAAAAACGCAGCGGAATCCGCAATGTGTGCCCATAGCCTAAGAAAGAAGTAGACAATTCAACCTCCACTGAAGTATGACTCCATATTGCATATTTGGGATTAATTGTAGCTGGAGAAAAGAGAAACTAATTATAACTGAAGAAATAAGATACAGTTGACACTTCAACTTCCATTGAAGTAGGGGCTTCTTGCAGTGAACAGGTAATGAGCACAATAGATTTGCTCTGGGAAAAAGACACCAAGACTGAGATTTGTTTATGCAGAGGTGAGGAAAAAGACACCAAGACTGAAATTCGCTTATGCAGCGGTGGGAAAGTACACTTCCTAGAGATAGAGTTTTCCCTGATCAAAGCACAGCTCTGAGATGCTTTAGAGCCAGTGGTCAGAGATAAATATTTGGGTTTCTATTGATAAGATAATTATGGGAGGTATATTTTCAGTGCCATAGAGAAGGGACTAACATGACGCATTTACTCACATCACCGTAAGGCCGGAAGACCCCCTCAAACTTAATATTGGTCCGATGTATGGTGCTATCCATGCCATGATTCATCTCTTTAGATAGGTAAAATCATGATAAGAAACATGAAGACAATATATCCACCTGGGGCCCCTGGGGACAAAGATATCCTGAAAGTTAGGGATCTCACAAAATTCTAACAGACCTAGCACATTCTACAACCAGCCCCCATATGAGCTTAACAAGAGGAGATATGTGGGCAAATAATTGAGCTAATAAACATGAGAGTTTGGGTGTCAGGTGTCTGTCATTGTTCATTCTGGAAGACATAGTTTGCTGTGAGGATGTTACATTTTCCTAATCGGAGTGCTTCCCTCCATAAAGATAAGAGCCATTCCTGTAACATCAGGTTTAGTAATTTTCTTTTCTTATCCCTTTTTTATGTAATGCTATAAACGATATTGTTTTGTTTCCATTTTGTATCTTATTAGTATATTTTTTTTATAAGCACTGACTTTCTTTCTGAATTCAATATATAAAATGTAATAACTCTGTTCCTCTTGCTCTGTAAGCTGCACCCTTGAATCCTTACGCTACCTGCAACGGGTGTCCAATTTGCTTTTATAAATGTTTGGTGCTGGCAGCTATTGGTTCCTTTTTATTATTGTGCAATTGGTAGCGACAGTAACGGGGTATGTATAGGGAGTTCCTTAGTAACCATCCTAGCAGTGGAAGCCGTCGCAGTCTTCTTTGTCATTCGTCAGTCAACTGCTTAATTGTTCTGATGATTGGAGACAGCCAAGTTGTGTCCCTTGGCAAACTGGTGGGGCAGCTGTGGCATCGGCGTGACACCATTATTTTAATTTTTATTCCATAAATCAATAGTGCACATGAAAATAAGCTACTTTTTAATATATATGTTTTATCAGAGAATTTTGGTTCTTTCACCTCCAGAATTGATCTTTCTCAATTACTCTCAATTCATGGGTAAAATTTGTCTTCAATTTATTTATTTATTTTACTCATTTATATATTGCCATTAATTCCACAGCGCTTTACAGACATTATTGGCACTGTCCCCGATGGGACTCTCAATCTAGAATCCTTATCAGTATGTCTTTGGAATGTGGGAGGAAACCCACGCAAACATGGGGAGAACATACAAACTCCTTGCTGATGTTGTCCTTGGTGGGATTTGAACCCAGGAACCCAGCGCTGCAGTGCTAACCACTGAGCTACCTGAACACAGATTTTTCTATTACTAAGATAGGAGATGACAGTTGGTGTTTTTAGATGGGGAGGAGCTAAAAGCAAACTGTCATGATCCATGCTGGATCAGAACAGATAAAAGCACAGGTAACCTTTGTTTTTTCGTTAAGCTGTGCTTAAGTGTGGTTTTTGCCCCCGGTGGCCATTTGGATTATTGCACTGTGGTGTCGTTTCTTCTAAGTTTGCCCCTGGTGGTGGTGAGCGTCATTGCACTCCATTTCTTTAGTTAAGTGCACATGTTTATAATGCAGGTTTGATTGCTGGCTCTGCGATAAGAGAGTCACAGGTGTTGCAATCAGCGTTGGTGATAGTGTTCATTTCAACCATCCTTGGTGGAGGAATGAGCTGGAGAGCGTTCCTTGCAGCACTGTCTTAGCCCTGGTGTGGAAGGAGTCATAGGAGATTTCCTTGTAGCAGCGATTCAGGAGGAAAGCGGCATTCTGGTGGTGGACTCTGTTGCCAGGAGCAAGTGCAACCGAGTTAAACTAAGTGGTGTTTCCCTGTTTGTGTTTTTCCTTAGTGTGTATTAGAACAGCGGTGGGGCTAGTGCCTGCGGTGCGGAACTGGCATAGGGAACGTTAGGAGCATTAGGGACACTGACTCAGGGGAGTGCAGGAGGTCTCCACGTCCCCTTTCCCTATTGCAGAGCCCACCGTTGTAACCTTTTTCCCTTCCCCTTGTCTTGTTGTTTTAGTTACCAGCCTGCGGGCCGCGTCACACAGGACTGTATCACGTGCCGGATTTTGTTGTTTACAGTTTCCGGCCTGCGGGTCACATCACACAGGGCGGGTCATCGTGACACAAACACAGACATTCTACTGCAAGTTCACTTGAAATGACAGTTACATCATAGCTCTCAACTGTACTGGATTCAGCAGGACTGTCTCACTGCGTCACAGCTTTTGTCCCAACTTTCTTTAACTCTCCTTGCCGGCGCTTTAGCTCCTCCTTATCACTTCTCTTCTCTGGTCTCCACCAAGAATCAAACTTGCGTCCCTCATGTTCGTAGGAAGCAGCTCTAGCTATGTGCCACAGCCCATATTGATGAAGATAGGAGAATTTAGTAATCTTGAGCTGTATTGCAGGCAGTGACCCCAGAAGCAGATCATACTGATACATAGAGATTAGGGATGAGCAAGCACTAAAATGCTCTGATGCTCTTTACTCGAACTGAGCAATTCCTAATGCTTGGATGCTGGTTTCGAGTAATGAGTATAATGGGAGTTAATGGGTTATCCAAGCATTTTTCCGGCTGACCCTACAAGGAGGTCTGGGTGGCAGTGAAAATGGATGTAAAAAGTACTGAATGGAAGGAGAACAGCATGGGGAAGATGCCTGGAAGCATCTCTGACTTCAAAATCGCTGCAGAGAACAATTGTGTCACACTTTTACTCCAATTTAAGGATTGGCAAAAAAAAATTCCAAATCAAAGAAAAATTGGAATTTACAGGAAAAAATGTTAAGAAACTTTCTTTCCTGTATAATTTTTATATAAGGCACAATTTAAAAAGGATTGAAAAAAGAATAATTTATATAAACAAAATTGAATTTTTTTAAAAAATTGGAAATTTCAGGATAATTTCTGAATTAAGTAAGGAAGAAAGACTTAGATAAACCCTTTATTAGACATAAGGGAAGGTTCATACTCATTTTTCTCAAAGTGTTATGTGGTGGTACTCCTACACTCAAAAAAGCTCTGCACACAGTGCAAAGTCTGCCAAAAATTACAAGCAGGGCCATCCATACACCATTGAAGGCACCAACTGGAGTGCCTCAGTCAAATATTAAGAAAGTGTAGTTATAGTACTTCTATACTCATAAAGGCTCTGGACACAGTGCAAAGCCAGAAAAAAATTATAAGGAGGGTCATCCATACACCCTTGAAGGCAACAACTGGATGGCCTCATACTAATATTGATGTTTTAAAACACTTTATATACTGCTGTAATCTGGTGGTGTGGAAAAGTCATTTTGATCATTTTTATAAGAGTGAGCCTGTTTGCGTTCTCTGTTGACAGGCAAAAGTGCCCATCTGTTATTGTGACACTAAAAACCCGCTCAGCCAAGATGTTAGCGGCAAAGCAGCACAAAACCTTCAAGGCATAGAGGAACAGCTCATGCCAGGTGTGCAGCTTTGAGACCAAATAACACTGTGTTACAAAGATTTTGTCCCTCGGACAATTTTAAGTGTTCCTGATAGATTTTTTCATGCCGATTTCAGAAATGACCAGATTTTTCCTATCATGTAAGGTTTTTGAGAAATGATATGAAGCATTATAATCTGTTATAATTTTAAAAACTCATATATGAACTTTTTCTGAAACAGTATATTCCACTATTACTCCCCAGCAACAGGCCCGCTGCCTTGGGGTCATACTTGATTTCGAGCTTTCCTTTGCCCCCCACATTCGATCACTGGCTCGCTCTTGTCATCTGCACCTCAAAAACATTTCTAGAATTCGACCTTTTCTTACTTTTGACTCTGCAAAAACTCTTACTGTTTCTCTTATTCATTCTCGTCTCGACTATTGTAACTCTCTTCTAATCGGTCTCCCTCTTACCAAACTCTCCCCTCTCCAATCTGTCTTGAATGCTGCAGCCAGGATCATATTCCTCACCAATCGTTACACCGATGCCTCTACCTTGTGCCAGTCATTACACTGGCTACCCATCCACTCCAGAATTCAGTATAAACTTATTACCCTCACCCACAAAGCCCTCCATGGCTCAGCACCACCCTACATCTCCTCCCTTGTTTCAGTATACCACCCTACCCGCGCCCTCCGTTCTGCTGATGACCTGAGGTTAGCATCCTCAATAGTCAGAACCTCCCACTCTCGTCTCCAAGACTTTACACGTGCCGCGCCAATTCTTTGGAATGCACTTCCCAGGTCAATACGATTAGTCCCCAATCCCCACAATTTTAAGCGTGCCCTGAAAACGCATTTATTCAGACTGGCCTATCGCCTCAACACATTAACCTAATCTATCCCTGTGTGGCACAGCCAAAAGTTTTACCATAACCAGATTTCCCGCATCATGTTCCCACATGCTTTATGCATCCATTAGCCCTCTGTGTCTGTACTGTTACACACTTAACATTATGGCTGGTCCATACAATCAGGGCAACTGTTACCACCCACCTTTCGTGTCTACCTCTTTCCTCATAGACTGTAAGCTTGCGAGCAGGGCCCTCTTTCCTCTTGGTATTTGTTATAATCTACTGTATGTGATTATTGTTATGCTGTAATGTCTAATGTCTGTACAAATCCCCTCCGAAATGTAAAGTGCTGCGGAATATGTCGGCGCTATAAAAATAAAATTTATTAATTTATTATTATTATTATTATTATATTCTGAATTTTCCACTGAAATAACATAAATTGCTGATTTACACATATGCAAGCACTTATTATGCGACTTCCGTGCAGGCGCAGTGAATCATTCGGAAGACCATGTACGGAGCATACCACATCTCCTGGGCAGGGGAGGAATCAAAAGACAATACTGACATACTTAGAGCAAGGCTGAATGGGTCATGACCTTCAATGCTGTTCGCTGTTCCAATGATATGGAGAGAGCAGAGAGATCATGTAACAGATTGCTACTTCTGCCGCCTTACAAATGTAAGAGGATATTCAGCAAAGAACAAGAAATCAATGGAATATCCTAATCTTCCTTCAGTCATAAGACCAGTGGCACACGATGAAAGTCTTCTTGTTCCAAAGCTGCTGAAAGTATGGACAATGGAGGATGACGAAGATGAACTAACAATGTCTGGAAAATGAAACTGCTGCAGACCCAGACTTTGAGTGACTGAGTGACTTGGTCAGAGATTTGAAATTGTCAAAGAGGCAGGCAGAATTATTGGGATCAAGGCTACAAGAACGGAATCTCTTATTATCAGGAACAAGAGATTCTGTTTTTCGCAGTCATCAAGAAGACCTTAATTAATTTTTCAACTATGTTCACAGTTTAACCTTTTGCAACAACGTCTTGGGGTTGTTTGGTGCTCTTGGATGCAAACATGACCAGAAGGAATGGCGACTGTTCATTGACTCATCAGTTTTAAGTTTTAAGTCTGAAGGCTGTTTTACTACACAACGGAAATATCTGTCTTTCTATACCTATTGGACATGCCTTACACGTGAAAGAAACATATGAGGATAAGGAGTTACTGTTGACCCACATTAATTATAGAAATTATAACTGGAACATATTTGGTGATTTAAAAGTTGTTGCACTTCTTCTTGGACTGCAGCTTGGATATACCAAATATTATTGTTTTATTTGTGAGTGGGACAGTCGTGCACGAGAAATGCACTATTTCGGAAAAGACTGGCCACTCCACGAAACCTGGTTGCTGGACAGAATAATGTTAAATATAATCCTCTTGTTGATCCAGCAAAGATATTTCTCCCTCCATTGCAGATTAAACTTGGGCTTATGAAGAATTTGGTCAAAGTAATGAACAAAGAATCAAAAGCCTTTTCTTGCGACAGAAATTTCCAAGAATAAGTGATGCAAAGATTAACCCCTTTCCTACAATGGACGTAATATTCCGTCCATGTGACCTGGGACCTAATTCCCATGGACGGAATATTACGTCTAATGCGATCAGCTGCGCTCACGGGGGGAGCGCAGCTGATCGCGGCCGGGTGTCAGCTGATTGTGCCGGGTGTCAGCTGTGATAATGTGTCAGCGGCGGTCACGGACCGCCCCCGGCACGTTAACCCCTGGCACACCGCGATCAAACACGATCACGGTGTACCGGAGGTTAAAGGGAAACATCGTCAGGGAGGGGGCTCGGTTGTGAACTCATTTTCTGGTCAACCAGTTGTGAGTTCTCCTTCCGGGCTCCCTCTGGTGGTAACAGGAGGAAGTGAGGTTGATTTAATTAGTAGAGATCTGCCACCTGATGATGAGGATAATGATTGGATCTCTGGAACCTCAGACTGGATTTAAGACAGCCGACGCCCTATTCTGGTGCTGGTGATTCCTTCTGGCTTTTCAGGTCTTGTTTTTCAGCTCTGTTCCATTCATCTCAAGCTAAGTGTTTCTGCTAATGTTCACACTTAATTTTGTTGGTCTATTCAGTTTTTTGTGTGGTCAGCCAGCCCCGGCTGGGGCTGTGCTGAATTTCCACTCTTATTTATCTGTATTTGCCAATTTGCTTTTTGTCCCTTATTAGATTGGCCTCTTTTTTGCTCTGTCTCAGAATATTTCAGAGTGCTGATATAGTGGGAGAAGTCTAGTGACTTCAGGGTTAATTTTGTTATCAGAAGTGTTGGACATTATTTTTGTAGGGTTTTTTGGGCAGATTATAGACAGTGTCTTTCCTTTCCTGTCCTTTCTAGTTAGTTTGGGCCCCATCGTTTGCTCAGCCTATTTTCCTGCCTGTGTTTGTGTTTTCATCTTATTTCACCGTCAATACATGTGTGGGGGCTGTCTATTCCTTTGGGGTCTGTGTTGTGAGTTCATTTTCCCTTTCACCATTGAGGTCTGATGAACTCCCTCTTCTGGTGAAGGAAGGTAGTGAGGCTGATTACCAAGCACCTGAGCAGGATGATGATGACTGGGTGACTGGAATTGCTGACTGGATATAAGGCAGCCGACGCCCTTCTGCCTTGCTGGTGATTTCTTAGAGGGATTCTAGGAGACCAGTCTGATTCCTGCTCCTCAAAAGCTAAGTTTTCTGCTCTGCTTTTTGCATTTGTGTTTTGGTTTTGTTTTGCCTTGTTTTTCTGGATTTCTGCCATTCCCTGCTGGGGTGAGCTGAATTCCTTTTTGCTCTGTCTTCAGAAAATACCTGAGTACTGATATAGTCTTTTTGAAGCCTAGCGTCTTCAGGGCTTTTTTCCCTATCAGTCTGTTGGCTCTTGTTTTGATAGGGTTTTGGCGGATTGCAGACAGCAGCTTTTCTATCCTGTCCTATTTAGTTAGCTTGGGCCCCATCATTTGCTCAGCCTATCTTTCTATCTGTGTGAGTGTTTTTTCTTCTTGCTTCACCGTCATTATACAGTGGGGCAAAAAAGTATTTAGTCAGTCAGCAATAGTGCAAGTTCCACCACTTAAAAAGATGAGAGGCATCTGTAATTTACATCATAGGTAGACCTCAACTATGGGAGACAAACTGAGAAAAAAAAATCCAGAAAATCACATTGTCTGTTTTTTTTTTCATTTTATTTGCATATTATGGTGGAAAATAAGTATTTGGTCAGAAACAAGCAATCAAGATTTCTGGCTCTCACAGACATGTAACTTCTTCTTTAAGAGTCTCCTCTTTCCTCCACTCATTACCTGTAGTAATGGCACCTGTTTAAACTTGTTATCAGTATAAAAAGACACCTGTGCACACCCTCAAACAGTCTGACTCCAAACTCCACTATGGTGAAGACCAAAGAGCTGTCAAAGGACACCAGAAACAAAATTGTAGCCCTGCACCAGGCTGGGAAGACTGAATCTGCAATAGCCAACCAGCTTGGAGTGAAGAAATCAACTGTGGGAGCAATAATTAGAAAATGGAAGACATACAAGACCACTGATAATCTCCATCGATCTGGTGCTCCACGCAAAATCCCACCCCGTGGGGTCAAAATGATCACAAGAACGGTGAGCAAAAATCCCAGAACCACGCGGGGGGACCTAGTGAATGAACTGCAGAGAGCTGGGACCAATGTAACAAGGCCTACCATAAGTAACACACTACGCCACCATGGACTCAGATCCTGCAGTGCCAGACGTGTCCCACTGCTTAAGCCTGTACATGTCCGGGCCCGTCTGAAGTTTGCTAGAGAGCATTTGGATGATCCAGAGGAGTTTTGGGAGAATGTCCTATGGTCTGATGAAACCAAACTGGAACTGTTTGGTAGAAACACAACTTGTCGTGTTTGGAGGAAAAAGAATACTGAGTTGCATCCATCAAACACCATACCTACTGTAAAGCATGGTGGTGGAAACATCATGCTTTGGGGCTGTTTCTCTGCAAAGGGGCCAGGACGACTGATCCGGGTACATGAAAGAATGAATGGGGCCATGTATCGTGAGATTTTGAGTGCAAACCTCCTTCCATCAGCAAGGGCATTGATGATGAAACGTGGCTGGGTCTTTCAACATGACAATGATCCAAAGCACACCGCCAGGGCCACGAAGGAGTGGCTTCGTAAGAAGCATTTCAAGGTCCTGGAGTGGCCTAGCCAGTCTCCAGATCTCAACCCTATAGAAAACCTTTGGAGGGAGTTGAAAGTCCGTGTTGCCAAGCCAAAAGCCAAAAACATCACTGCTCTAGAGGAGATCTGCATGGGGGAATGAGCCAACATACCAACAACAGTGTGTGGCAACCTTGTGAAGACTTACAGAAAACGTTTGACCTCTGTCATTGCCAACAAAGGATATATCACAAAGTATTGAGATGAAATTTTGTTTCTGACCAAATACTTATTTTCCACCATAATATGCAAATAAAATGAAAAAAAACAGACAATGTGATTTTCTGGATTTTTTTTTCTCAGTTTGTCTCCCATAGTTGAGGTCTACCTATGATGTAAATTACAGATGCCTCTCATCTTTTTAAGTGGTGGAACTTGCACTATTGCTGACTGACTAAATACTTTTTTGCCCCACTGTATGTTGGGGGCTGCCTATTGCTTTGGGGTCTGCTCTGGGGCAGTTTAGATTTCCCTTTCTGTCTTTAGGCTATTTAGTTCCCCGGCTGTGATTGAGGGGTCTAGGGCACAGTAGGAACCCCCCACGGCTACTGCTAGTTGTTGATAGGTTCAGGGGTCTGCAATCCGATAGCTGCCAGCTTCTCTGGTTTTCTGGACTTAGCTAGTATTTCTGTTTTTGCCTCCTACGGTGACTCATTCATAACAGGTCTGCTCTGGGGCTGTTTAGATTTCCCCTTTTCTTGCTTTAGGCTTATTTAGTCCTCCGGCTGTGACGAGGTGTCTAGATTCATCGTAGGAACGCTCCACGGCTGCTGCTAGTTGTGTGGTTAGGATCAGGGGTCTGCAATCTGCATAGCTACCAACCTCTCTGGTTTTCTGTGACTTAGCTTGTTTAGTTTTCCTCCTCGGTGACCCATTCATAACAGAATCACCAGCTATACCGCAGATCCTAGGGTACTCAAAAGCAGGAAAGATTGTTTAAAAAGAAAAAAAAAGTGTCAGAATTTTTTTTTTTATGTATTTTTTCCTCTTTTTCTCTGGGGCCGTAGGAGGATTTTTTTTTCCTAATGGAGATTAAGCAATTGCCTGATCGTGTGGAGCAACTTGCTGCTGAAGTGCAGGGAATTTCCACCTACCTCATTCAGTCACATGCTGCTGAACCTAAGATCCCTACTCCTGATGTGTTTTCTGGGGATCGGTCTAAATTTTTGAATTTTAAGAATAATTGTAAATGATTTCTTACCTTGAAGCCTAACTCATCGGGGAGCTCTGCGCAGCAGGTTAAAATTGTCATCTCCTTGCTGCGCGGCGATCCCCAGGATTGGGCTTTTTCTCTGACACCTGAAAATCCTATTCTGACTAATGTGGATGCATTTTTTCAAGCCTTGGGGTTGTTGTATGATGAACCTAATGCTGTTGATCAAGCTGAGAGAACCCTGTTGACATTAAACCAGGGTCAGGATTCTGCAGTTATATTGTCAAAAATTCCGAAAGTGGGCGGTCCTTACTACATGGAATGATCGTGCTTTGGCAGCTCTCTTTTGGAAGGGTTTATCAGAGACCATAAAAGATGTTTGGGGTCTGCTCTGGGGCAGTTTAGATTTCCCCTTTTCTTGCTTTAGGCTTATTTAGTCCTCCGGCTGTGATGAGGCATCTAGATTCATCGTAGGAACGCTCCATGGCTGCTGCTAGTTGCGTGGTTAGGATCAGGGGTCTGCAATCTGCATAGTTACCAACTTCTCTGGTTTTCTGTGACTTAGCTTGTTTAGTTTTCCTCCTCGATGACCCATTCATAACAGGGCTCCCTCCGTGCTTCCCTGAGCCCCCCCACAGCAGCGCAATGTGCAGCGCTACTACGGGGGGCTCCTTCCCTGAAAGTCCACTGATCCAATATGGTGACGGGGACCTTTGGGGGCCTGCAGGGAGCTGGCTTCCTCATGCCTGCAGCACTGCCTGTGACAGATTGCTTATCTGTCACAGCGATCTGTCACAGATTGCTTATCTGTCACAGCGATCTGTCACAGGACAGTGATGTTCCACCTGGGACAATGTAATAAAGTTAAAAAAAGTGTAAAAATAATTTTTAAAAAACAGCTAAAAAAATTAAAAAAAATATTCCCTAATAAATTCATTTTTTGGAAATAAAAAAAAAACAATAAAAGTACACATATTTGGTATCGCCGTGTCCATAACGACCCACCCTATAAAACTGTCCCATTAGTTAACCCCTTTAGCGAACCCCTTAAAAAATAAAAATAAACAACGAAGCAAAAAATAATAATTTATTATCATACTACCGAACAAAAAGTGCAATAACGTGCGATCAAAAAGATGCATATAAATATCCATGGTACCGCTGAAAATATCATCTTGTCCCGCAAAAAACGAGCTGCCACACAGCATCATCAGCGAAAAAATTAAAATGTTATAGCTCGCAGAATAAAGCGATGCAAAAATAATTATTTTTTATATAAAATGGTTTTCATTGCATAAAAGCGCCAATATATAAAAAAAGACATAAATGAGGTATCACTGTAACCGTACCGACCCAAAGAATAAAACTGCTTTATGAATTTTACCGCACGCGGAACGGTGTAAACGCACCCTCCAAAAGAAATTCATGGAACTCTGGTTTTTGTTCCTTCTGCGTCCCAAAAATCGGAATAAAAAGCGATCAAAAGATGTCACATACCCGAAAATGATACCAATAGAAACGTCAACTCGTCCTGCAAAAAATAAGACCTCACATGACTCAGTGGGTCAAAATATGGAAAAATTATAGCTCTCAATATGTGGTGATGCAAAACCTATTTTTACAATAAAAAGCGTCTTTTAGCGTGTGACAGCTGCCAAATATAAAAACCACCATAAATAGTAAATCAAACCCCCCATTATCACCCCATTAGTTAGGGAAAATAATAAAATTTAAAAAATGTATTTATTTCCATTTTCCCATTAGGGTTAGGGTTAGGGCTAGGGTTTGGGCTAGGGCTACGGTTAGGGCTGAGATTAGGGTTAGGGGTGTGTTGGGGTTAGGGTTGGAGTTAGAATTGGGGGGTTTCCACTGTTTGGGCACATCAGGTGCTCTCCAAATGCAACATGGCATCTGATCTCAATTCCAGTCAATTCTGCATTGAAAAAGTCAAATGGTGCTCCTTCCCTTCCAAGCTCTGCCATGCGCCCAAACAGTGTTTTACCCCCACATATGGGGTATCAGCCTGCTCAGGACAAATTGCAAAACAACTTTTGGGGTCCAATTTCTCCTGTTACCCTTAGGAAAATAAAAAATTGGGGGCAAAAATACCATTTTTGTGGAAAAAAATATGATTTTTTTATTTTCACGCCCGGGCGTTATAAACTTCTGTGAAGCACTTGGGGGTTCAAAGTGCTCACCACACATCTAGATAAGTTCCGTGGGGGTCTAGTGTCCAAAATGGGGTCACTTGTGGGAAGTTTGAATAATTTAAGCACATCAGAGGCTCTCCAAACGCACATGACACCCGCAGACCATTCCATCAAAGTCTGCATTCCAAAACGTCACTACTTCCCTTCCGAGCCCTGACGTGTGCCCATACAGTAGTTTTCTCCCATATATGAGGTATCAGTGTACTCAGGACAAATTGGACAACAACTTTTGGGGTCCAATTTCTCCTGGCACCCTTGGGAAAATAAAAAAATTGTGGACTAAAGGATCATGTTTGTGGAAAAAATACGATTTTTTTATTTCCTCGCCCGGGCATTATAAACTTCTGTGAAGCACTTGGGGGTTCAAAGTGCTCACCACACATCTAGATAAGTTCCTCAGGGGGTCTAGTTTCCAAAATGATGTCATTTGTGGGGGGTTTCCACTGTTTAGGTACATCAGGGGCTCTCCAAAGGCAACATGACACCCGCAGACCATTCCATCAAAGTCTGCATTCCAAAACATCACTACTTCCCTTCCGAGCCCCGACGTGTGCCCATACAAAAGTTTTCTCTCACATATGGGGTGTCAGTGTACTCAGGACAAATTGGACAACAACTTTTGGGGTCCAATTTCTCCTGATACCCTTGGGAAAATAAAAGAATTGGGGACTAAAAGATCATGTTTGTGGAAAAAATACGATTTTTTTATTTTCATGCCCGGGCATTATAAACTCACCACACATCTAGATAAGTTCCTTGGGGGGTCTAGTTTCCAAAATGGTGTCATTTTTGGGGGTTTTCCACTGTTTTGGTACATCAAGGGCTTTCCAAACGCAACATGGTGTCCGATCTCAATTCCAGCCAAAAAGTCAAATGGCGCTGCTTCCCTTCCGAGCTCTGCCATGCACCCAAATAGTCGTTTACACCTACATATTATCAGCGTACTCAGGACAAATTGCACAATAACTTTAAGGCTAAGTGCACACGTACCGGAACTCTCGCGGAAATTACCGCGAGAATTCCGGAATTCCAGTCCGCGGGAAAATCGCATTTTAAATTCCCGCGATTTTCCCGCGGAAAAACTAGCATTTTGCAAGCATATTTAGCTTGCAAAATGCTAGCGTTTTCCAAGCGATCTGTAGCATCGCTTGGAGAACTGATTGACAGGTTGGTCACACTCGTCAAACACAGTGTTTGACGAGTGTGACCAACTTTTTACTACTGAGGCCGCCTATGCGGCATCAGTAGTAAAAGATAGAATGTAAAAAAAAAATAAAAAATGATGTTATTCTCACCCTCCGACGTCCCGCGCATCCGTTCCCAGTAATCCTTTGCGAAAATGCCCGCGATGACGTCAGTTCTCGCGGGATCGCGACGTCTCGTGGTAATTCGCGATGACGTAGCGCGAATGACCGCGAGACTTCGCGATCCCGCGAGGAGGGACGTCATCGCGAGCATTTTCGCAAAGGACTACTGGGAACGAGAGCGTGAAGAGAAGCGGGAAGGCTGCGCGGGACGCCGGAGGGTGAGAATAACAATATTTTTTATTTTTAAATTCTATTTTTTACAGGGATATGGTACCCAAAGCCCGGAGGACAGTCTTCTCTCCTCCGGACCATGGGTACCATCCGCAATTGTTCTGCTTACTTTCCGCATGGTGTGCACAGCCACATGCGGGAAATAAGCGGAACAATGCATTCCTATGGGTGCGGGATCGCCGCGATTCTGCAAATTAATGAGCATGCTGCGGTTTTTACCGCGAAGCGATTCCGCCGCGGTAAAAACCGCAGCATTAGCACAGCATTGCGGAATCCCATAGGAATGCATGGGATGCTTATTTTTCGCGTTTCCGCGGCAAAATCGCGCGGTTAAAACCACCGTGGAAACGCGAAAAAAACGCCACGTGTGAACTCAGCCTTAGGGTCCTGTTACCCTTGGAAAAATAAGAATTGAGGGAGAAAAGATAATTTTTGTGGAAAAAATATGATTTTTTAATTGTACGGCTGTACGTTATAAACTTCTGTGAAGCCCTTGGGGGTTCAAAGTTCTCACCACACATCTAGATAAGTTCCTTGGGGGGTCTGTTAGGAGTCGGATTCCTGCGTTTACTCAGCAGGGATCCAGATCCTCACATTCTGCACTATCCTCCTATTTTGCCACTGCAGAGGAGATTGCCTTGCAGCAAATCTCTCCTGAGGCTAAAGGTACTGTCACACTTAGCGGTCAGGATCGCTGGTACATCGCTAAGTGGTCGCTAGTGAGCTGCCACACAGGCAGATCTCACTAGCGACATCGCTGGGGACGGGGGTCGCTACTTACCTGTCACACCAGGCGATCCTGCGTCCTCCCGCCCGGCTCCATGCGTCGCTCGTCGTCACAGCAGGAAGCCCAACAGGAAGCTGACGATGAGAAACAGTCCAGGATGTTCTTGCGCGATCAGCGATAACCAGTGGGGGAGCGGGTTGTAGGTAAGTATCAGACATAGTGATATCGCTAGCAATATCGCTATAACGTCACAAGTTATAGCGATATTGCTAGCAATATCTCTTGACAGTACTGTGAGAATCATGTGGGAATAGTGGATGAGGGCAGGTATATCTCGCCCAGATTCCTTTCCTATGTGGCCTAGTCTGGTCAGTATCGCACCTGCTTACTAATGGATAATGGGAGGTGGATATAAAAGGATGCCAGGTGGTTGTGTGAGTGTCTCAGCCTGGGAACACAGAGAGCCTGTCTGTGTGAGAGACACACGTGAGTGGAAGCAGTGCCCACTGCAACTGTGGTTTGGCTGGACGGGAGAAGCCCGCCAGTTGGTAGTTAGGTTGTCCATTGTTTAGTTAGTGCCGGACAGGCAAGGATTTGTTTTATGTTTTATTTCTTTATGCATTGCTTTCACCGTTAATAAACCTGACCCAGGGTCAGTTATACATGAATCCCAGCTCTGCGCCTGAGTTTCATGCTGAACGCACGTGACCTTTGACCCCAGCAAAGGCGATCCCGGAGTGTTTTATCACATTGTGGTGGAGAACGCGGGCATCACGTTGCAAGCATGAGCATGGAGGACGTGGTGAAAGCGCTGGTACAGTCCACCGCCGTCCAGCAAGAAGCTAATCGGGTGATGATGGCCCAGCTGAAGGAGTTGGTGGACATGACAGTTACCGATCGTTCGCTTCTCCAGCAGGTGGCGCAGCGCTTGGCAAGCTTACCTGAGCTTAACCTGGAAGCCGAGTCGAGAGTGATTCACGTGAGTCGGTACTGGCAGAAAATGACGACCGAAGATGACGTTGAGGCATACCTGACCACGTTTGAACGGACGGCGGTGCGAGAAAAATGGCCGAAGGCACGATGGGCCGGCCTGATTGCCCCGTTTCTTTCCAGTGAGGCCCAAAAGGCTTATTATGACTTAGAGCCTGAAGCCGCGCAGGACTTTGACAAACTGAAAGCCGAGATCTTGGCCCGGCTGGGAGTGACGACCGCTGTCCGTGCACAGAGAGTGCATCAATGGACTTATCAGCCGGATAAACCACCGCGGTCACAGATGTTCGACCTGATCCACGTGACGAAGAAGTGGCTACAACCCGATGTGCTGACAGCGCCAGAGATAATCCAGAGAGTCGTCATGGACAAGTACCTGAGAGCTCTACCGCCAGCCCTGAGGAAGTGTGTAAGCCATGGAAATCCTACGACGGCAGATCAACTGGTGGATCTGGTTGAACGTTACTCCGTGGCGGAAGGACTCCGAGACGACGCTACCCCACCTCGTTCTTCATCATCTCCACGTGGAACCGGTAAGACTGTTCCAGGGAGTAGGGGAGATGGAAAAATCCCTAAGACAGTGGGGGAAGAAAACGGGACTGCCCGCACTGCGAGGCCGAGAGTAACGAACTATGGTCTAAGCAAGGGGCCCGTTAGGTGTTTCCGCTGCCAAGAGATGGGACATATTGCTGTGAACTGTCCGGTCACTACTGAACCCATGCAGTGCGACGTCACAGACTCTAAAAAACGCATGTCTATGGTTGCACAGGTGGTGAGTGTGAATGCCGGTCAAAAGGATGTGGAAAAACACTTGTGTGATTTAACTGTTGATGGCAAAAATGTGGTGGCATTGTTAGACTCGGGAAGTGTGGTGACTCTGGTGAAGGCCAGTCTGGTGTCAGCCCCGACTGGACCATCAGACAAATTTTCTGTAACATGTGTGCATGGAGACACCTGTTCGTACCTCACCACGGTCATATGCATTACTACTTCCTATGGGTCTGTGCAACATAAAGTGGGACTCGTCCCGGCGTTATTGCATGATGTTATCCTGGGCCGGGATTTTCCCCACTTCTGGCAATTGTGGGAGAATCAGTTGATGCCTTCGGGTAATAGTGTACATGATTCTTCTCCCAGGGCGCGTGTGGGTCTCGAACCCCTGGAAGATGTCTCCCCGGAAGACTCGGGGGAAGAGTCTGCGGGAAATGACCTGCAGTTCCCGTTTTCAGTCATGGCGGGTGATACGGAGGAGACCGGGGAAGAGGAGGAGGCTGACAGCCGTCCACCTCCCAGTTTGCCGGATTTAGAAGTTCAGAAAGATGACTTCCAAAGCGAGCAAATAAAGGATCCTACCCTTTCTCAGGCTAGGACAAATGTAAAAGTGATAAATGGGGTACCCGTAGAACCTGGCTCTAGGCTGGCATATCCTTACATGGTTCTGGAGAATGATTTACTCTATCAGATAGAGAAAAAGGGGGAAGATACGGTGCAACTATTAGTCGTGCCAAAACCCTACCGGCGGCAGGTGCTGGACCTGGCCCACGGACATGTGATGGGAGGTCACCTGGGAGTCCAGAAAACCACCGAAAGGATATTACACTGTTTTGTTTGGCCAGGCATGCATCACGATATCCGTGTATATTGTGAGTCTTGTCCTGACTGCCAAGCCTCTGCACCTAAGCCCCGGTTCTGTAGCCCTTTGGTACCCCTACCTATTATTGAAGTCCCGTTTGAGAGGATTGGGATGGATTTAGTTGGGCCCCTTCCACGGTCTGCACGTGGACACCAACATATACTTGGGTCGGTATACCAAAACAGATACTCACCGACCAGGGGACCCCCTTTATGTCCAGGATAATGAAGGAGCTCTGCCAATTGTTACAAATCGAACCGTTACGCACATCCGTGTATCACCCTCAAACAGACGGGTTGGTTGAACGGTTCAATAAAACTCTGAAGCAGATGCTGAGAAAGGTGATAGACAAGGATGGGAAGAACTGGGACTATTTACTTCCGTATTTGCTTTTTTCCATCAGGGAAGTACCCCAGTCTTCCACGGGATTCTCGCCTTTCGAGTTATTGTACGCCCGACGTCCTCGCGGACTGTTAGACGTTGCAAAAGAAACCTGGGAGGGTCAGGTCACTCCATTTAAAACAGTGATAGATCACGTCACACAAATGCAGGACCGTATTGCGGCTGTTATGCCTATCGTCAAAGAACACATGATACAGGCTCAAGGAGCCCCAAAAAGAATCTATGATAGGGGCGCCAAGATCCGTACGTTTGCACCCGGAGATAGGGTGTTGATCCTGGTCCCCACGGTGGACAGTAAGTTCCTGGCAAAGTGGCAGGGCCCCTTTGAGATCAAGGAAAGAGTTGGTGAAGTAAACTACAAAGTATACCAGGGAGGTAAACGGAAACCTGAAAAGATTTATCATGTAAATCTGATAAAGCCCTGGAAGGATCGGTCTGCCTTGTCAGCGGAGCTGGCCCTTCCTGTCTGCTCGCATACCGTACCGGAGGTACGGGTTGCAGAGACTCTCTCGGAGCGGCAAAAGACTGAGGTCAGGCAGTTTCTACTTCACAACCAAAAGTTTTTCTCAGAAAAACCCGGGCAGACTATGCTAATGAAACATGACATCGTAACGGAACCTGGTGTCACAGTTCACGTAAAGCCCTACCGAATCCCGGAAGCGCGCCGTGAAGCCGTTTCCTGAGAAGTGAAGGCAATGTTAGAGTTAGGAGTCATTGAGGAATCGCACAGTGCGTGGTCCAGCCCGATTGTGCTAATTCCGAAACCGGACGGCACCATCCGGTTCTGCAATGACTTCAGGAAACTGAATGCGGTCTCAAAATTTGATGCCTATCCTATGCCCCGGGTCGACGAGTTAATAGATCGGTTAGGAAAAGCCCGGTATATTACGACCCTAGATCTAACAAAGGGGTATTGGCAGATCCCTATATTTCAGTATGTGTATATGCCGTTTGGACTGCACGGGGCACCGGCGACCTTCCAGAGACTGATGGATCGAGTTTTGAGGCCACATAGGCGGTACGCTTTGGCCTATTTGGATGACATTGTCATTTACAGCTTGGACTGGGAGACTCATCTCCAGAAAGTACAAGCTGTGATTGACGACCTGTGGGAGGCAGGTCTAACCGCGAACCCCAAGAAATGTCACATCGGGCTAGAAGAAGCCCGGTATTTGGGGTATGTAATTGGGAGGGGTGTTGTTAAACCCCAGGTTGATAAGATTCAGGCGGTTCAGGACTGGCCACAACCTGTCAACAAGAAGCAGGTGCAAGCCTTCCTGGGGATCGCCGGTTATTATCGCCGGTTCATACCCAATTTTGCAGCCATCGCTACCCCCCTGACGGATCTTACAAAAGGGAAAGACTCCGTCATGATTAAATGGAGTTTAGCGGCTGAAGAAGCCTTCCATAGCCTAAAACGGGCCCTTTGCTCTCAACCCGTACTGGTGACTCCGGACTTCTGCAGCGAGTTTGTGGTACAAACGGATCCCTCTGATACCGGTATCGGGGCCGTACTGTCACAAGTGAGGGACGGAGTTGAACACCCAGTCCTCTATCTCAGCAGGAAGCTGAATAAACACGAGCAAAGGTATGCCGTCGTAGAAAAAGAGTGCCTCGCCATTAAGTGGGCTCTAGAGGCCCTCAAATATTACCTGGTGGGCCGGAAGTTCAGGCTGATCACTGACCATGCCCCTCTCAAGTGGATGCACTTGAACAAGGAACGGAATAGCCGGGTGACCCGGTGGTTCCTTGCCCTGCAGGCCTACACTTTTACGGTGGAGCACCGCCCTAGGAGTACAGATGGGAAACGCAGATGCCCTGTCCCGAGTGCACTGTTTGGCGGGTGTCATTGCTCGACCGGAGTGGTCTGAGCAGAGGGGGGGGGATATGTGAGAATCATGTGGGAATAGTGGATGAGGGCAGGTATATCTCACCCAGATTCCTTTCCTATGTGGCCTAGTCTGGTCAGTATCGCACCTGCTTACTAATGGATAATGGGAGGTGGATATAAAAGGATGCCAGGTGGTTGTGTGAGTGTCTCAGCCTGGGAACACAGAGAGCCTGTCTGTGTGAGAGACACACGTGAGTGGAAGCAGTGCCCACTGCAACTGTGGTTTGGCTGGACGGGAGAAGCCCGCCAGTTGGTAGTTAGGTTGTCCATTGTTTAGTTAGTGCCGGCCAGGCAAGGATTTGTTTTATGTTTTATTTCTTTATGCATTGCTTTCACCGTTAATAAACCTGACCCAGGGTCAGTTATACATGAATCCCAGCTCTGCGCCTGAGTTTCATGCTGAACGCATGTGACCTTTGACCCCAGCAAAGGCGATCCCGGAGTGTTTTATCACAGTACCTTAAGTCCTTCTGTCCTCTTACTGGGCATGCTCATGGGGCGATCTCCCATTGGAGATCGGGAGACACATGCTCAGGTCCCGCTCCAGTTCTCATTGGTCCATCTCAGAGATCTGGAAGCGTACAGAAGGTCTCGGCTACTATAAAAGGTGCGCATGACTGTTCCGCCATGCGCTAGTATAGTCATACTTGCTGTTGTGTGTATGAGGACGGATGCATGATTCTGGTGACTGACTCATTTGAAACTCCTTCCCTCTGATATTACGCATGGGAATAGGGACTGAGTTAGTTTCAGCGCCAGTGCTCCTCTGCTTCAACTTGCACAGCTGCTAGCGTCCGACATTGCGCTTGCGCCTTGCCTTTGTCGTTTGGCGGCAGTGTCCACGCCGCGCTGCAGTAGCAGCCTCCTTTGGGTTTGCAGTTGCAACGCCGCACACACGGTAGGTCTAGACGGACGTAGTGCCGCCGTCTTGGGCTACTCCTGTGACCGTATACCGTGTGTGCGTTTTTTACTGAGTTCTGTGACTACAACAGGCTCAGTTATTTGTGTTTGTACTTTTGGCATTTCCGTGAGTTTAACTGAGATTGCTCTGCACACCTGGGTGGAGTTTAACCCCGTGTGCAATTCAGCCATATTGCTCCTGCCACCACCTAGCAGCGATTATTTCACCTACTGCACGGTGGACCCCGAGCGGCGAACGCACTTTATTTATATTTTTATTTAGTGCGTTCCACCCTTCCTAACAGGGTCTAGTTTCCAAAATGGTGTTATTTGTGGGGGGTTTCCACTGTTTTGGTACATCAGGGGCTTTCCAAACGCGACCTGGTGTCCGATCTCAATTCCAGCCAAAAAAGTCAAATGGCGCTGCTTCCCTTCCGAGCTCTGCCATGTGCCCAAATTGTCGTTTACACCCACATATGGGGTATCAGTGTACTCAGGACAAATTGCACAGTAACTTTTAGGGTCCTGTTACCTTTGGGAAAATAAAAATTGAGGGTGAAAAGATCATTTTTGTGGAAAAAATATGATTTTTTAATTGTACCGCTGTACGTTATAAACTTCTGTGAAGCCCTTGTGGGTTCAAAGTTCTCACCACATATCTAGATAAGTTCCTTGGGCTGGCACACAGGAGACAGGAATGGAGTAAGACTATAGACTGGAACGTGGAGGAACTGAAGTGTAGATGACAGGACAGAGTTGGAACACAGGAGACAGGAATAAAGGAGGACGGAAGGACAGGAGCAGGATGGAACTGGAACACCGGAGGCAGGACTGGAGTAGGACGGCAGGACTGGAACTGGATGAAACAGGAACACCGGAGGCAGGACTGGAGTAGGACGGCAGGACTGGAACAGGATGGAACAGGAACACTGGAGGCAGGACTGGAGTAGGACGGCAGGACTGGAACATTATGGAACAGGAACACCGGAGGCAGGACTGGAGTAGGACGGCAGGACTGGAACAGGATGGAACAGGAACACCGGAGGCAGGAGACGGAGGAACAGGAATACTGGAGCAGGACTGAGAATAACTGTTAGCGAACACAGAAGACAGGCTGCGAGGCTGCTGCAGGAAACACTGAGGATGGCACCGAGAGACTGTAGAGAACACGGAGGAAGCAGGGCCCAGTGTGCAAGGTAACACAAGGATCAGGTGCCTCCCTCAGGGGGAAGCGGCCTGATATAGCCCCGTCTGGTCTGCCATTGGTCCGAAGGTGCTTCCGGGTCAGGGCACAGCCAGAGAACAAGAAGCAGCAGGGAGGCGCGGCCTATGGCGCATGCGCATTGCATGAAGGGATGGCGTTGGCCTCGAGCCCGTCAGAGGTGACCACCGTGGCCCTCGGGTGGAGAGAGGCTACGGGGTGGGAGCAGAGGCCGGCTGCGGCGTGGGAACGGAGGCCGGGTGAGTATGACGGAGCGGTGTAACAGTACCCCCTCCCCTAAGCCGCCCTCCCCCGGAGATTAGCAAGAAATCTCTTGAGGATACGGGGAGCATTCATTTTCTCCCGAGGCTCCCAGGATCTCTCCTCAGGACCAAAGCCCTTCCAATCAACAAGAAAGAATGTCCTACCTCTAACCCTCTTCATAGCAAGAATGTCCTGCACTTCAAAGACATCATCAGCACCCACCAGCTGAGGACCAGGATCAGGCAAGGAATGGAAGCGATTCAGCACCACAGGTTTCAGGAGGGAGACCTGGAAGGTGTTCGGGACCTGGAGCGAAGCAGGCAACCTCAATCTGTAGGCGACTTCGTTGATACGTCCAAGAATTTCAAACGGACCGATGTAGCGTGGTCCCAACTTGTAGGAGGGCAATTTCAACCGGATGAATTTGGGGAAGAGCCAGACTTTATCCCCAACACGATACGGTGGAGGATCCAATCTCCTTTGGCCGAGGACTCGCCAGCATGGTTGTTATAAGCAAACTCTGCCCAGGGGAGTAAGTCGACCCAATCGTTCTGGTGGGCGTTGGAGAAATGACGTAGGCACCCCGTCAATGTCTGGTTGGTACGCTCTACCTGTCCATTGGACTGTGGATGGTAGGCCAAGGAGAAGTCGAGGGAAATGTTCATGAGCTTGCAAAGTGAACGCCAGAACTTGGAGGTAAACTGAACCCCTCGGTCAGACACAATGCGTTGAGGTAGTCCATGGAGTCTGAAGATTTGGTGAATGAAAATTTTGGCCAGCTCCGGTGCTGAGGGAAGACCGGGCAGAGGGACGAAGTGGCCATCTTGGAAAAAGGATCCACCACCACCAAAATGACTGCAGCCCAAAGAGCGGGGTAGGTCGGTGATGAAATCCATGGCGATGTTTTCCCAAGGAACCGTAGGAACGGGCAACGGAAGCAACAAGCCGGACGGAGGTCTTCGTGGCACTTTGTTTTTAGCACAAGATGGACAAGAAGCCACAAAGTCGAGTACATCTTGGCGAAGCGTGGGCCACCAGTAGTGATGCGTGATAAGATCAAGGGTCTTCTTAGTTCAGGCATGGCCGGCCAGTTTGGAGTTGTGCCCCCATAGGAGGACCTTTCGCTTGAGGTTCTCAGGCACAAGTGTCTTGCCTGGAGGAGTATGCCAGTTCACTGGAGCCACTGTGATGATCCTAGTGGGATCAATGATATGCGAAGGTTCCTCCGTTGTTTCATGTGGCTAGAAGACCCTGGACAGGGCGTCGGCTTTAGTATTCTTGTTGCCAGGATGGAAATGGAGCTCGAAGTCAAATCGGGCAAAAAATAAGGACCATCTGGCCTGACGAGGGTTGAGTCTCTGGGCAGACTGGAGATAGGCCAGATTCTTGTGGTCCAAGAAGATGACAAAGGGATGAACAGCTCCTTCCAGGAGGTGACGCCATTCCTCCAAGGCCACCTTGATGGCCAGGAGTTCCCGGTCGCCGATCGAGTAGTTACACTCGGATGGAGAGAAGGCCTTTGAGAAGAAGCCACAAGGATGCAGGCAACCAGAGGCGGTTCTCTGGGACAATACTGCCCCGGCACCTGTCGAGGAAGCATCCACCTTGAGTACAAAAGATCGATTGCTCTCAGGGCGATGCAGGACCGGAGCCGTGGAGAAAGCCTGTTTTAGGGTCAGAAAGGCCTCCTCCGCCTCAGGAGTCCAATCTTTGGGGGTAGTCCCCTTACGGGTGAGAGCAGAAATAGGTCTTGTGATCGTGGAGAAGTGGGAGACAAATTGCTGGTAATAATTGGCGAATCCAAGAAATCGTTGTATCGCCTTTACTCCGACGGGGCGAGGCCATTTGAGAATGGCAGACAACTTCTCGGGGTCCATCCTTAGACCAGCGTCGGAGATAATGTATCCCAGAAATGGCAGAGAGGTCTGTTCGAAGAAACATTTCTCGATCTTCGCATACAGGCGGTTCTCCTGAAGATGCTGTAGCACCAGGCGGACACTCGTTCTGTGGGACGAGAGGTCCGGCGAGAAGACGAGGATGTCGTCTAAGTACACGACCACACAGGAGTACAAGAGATCCTCGAAGATCTCATTGACGAACTCTTGAAACACCGCAGGAGCATTGCAAAGACCAAAGCGCATGACCAGGTACTCATAATGGCCGTCTCGAGTGTTGAAAGCGGTCTTCCACTCGTCACCTGCACGGATACGGACCAGATTATAGGCTCCTCTGAGGTCCAGCTTGGAGAAGACCCGAGCCCCTCTGAGACGGTCAAACAGCTCCGGAATGAGTGGAAGAGGGTACCTGTTCTTGATGGTAATCTCATTCAAGCCCCTATAGTCAATGCACGGCCGTAGAGTTCCATCCTTCTTTTTGACAAAGAAGAACCCGGCTCCCGCGGGCGAAGAGGATTTCCGTATAAAGTCTTTGGCGAGGTTCTCTCGGACGTACTTGGACATGGCGGTGGTCTCTGCGGGAGACAAGGGGTAGATTCTGCCCCTTGGAGGGGTTGAACCAGGAACAAGTTCAATTGGGCAGTCAAACGGCCGGTGTGGAGGAAGGACCTCCACTTCCTTCTTATCAAAAACATCAGCGTAAGAGCTGTAGGCTGGAGGAAGACCCGAAAGGTCTGGAGGTGACCGAGGAGCGGCCGCCAGACGGACAGGAGTCAGACAGCGAGCTTGGCACGGGTGCCCCCAGCGGAGTATCTCCCCAGAAGACCAGTCGAGAACAGGCTGATGAGTCCTTAACCATGGAAGACCAAGTAGAATGGTGTGAGAGAGCTTAGGCAAAACGTAGAAGGCTATCTTCTCTCGGTGTAAGGCTCCGACTTGCAACTCCACTTCTTCATTGACCAAGGTGACGGTCACCTGTAGCGGTTTGCCATCCACTGCGGCAATCTGGATAGGGTTAGATAGAGTAACCATGGGAATTTGATATTTGTCCACCTCTTCAGGTCGATTGAAGTTACCTGCCAAGCCCAAATCCACATAGGCCACCTCGGAAACACGACTCTCCCCTGAAACCAAAAGCACAGAAATCGTAAGTGGTTGAGAGGGATCATCATCACCTAGGGAGGCCTCTCTTACCTGACCTAGGTGGAGAAGTTTCCCTGTCTCTTAGGACAGGTGCGGACATAGTGTGACGAATCACCACCATAGAGGCACAGACCTTGTGCCCGCCTCTCTCTCTGACGCAACTCGGCCAACTTTAGGTGATCTATCTGCATGGATTCGACCGAGGAGGGAGAAGAGGACCCGGCCGAATGGGGACTGGCAGAACGGGTGAAAAGGGGAACTGGCCTGGTGGACATCCTGTCTCTCGCTGACTCACGAGCGCACTCGTGGAAGCGTAGGTCAATGCGGGTAGCCAGCGAGATAAGGTCCTCTAAGGTGGATGGGGTATCTCGACCTGCGAGTTCATCTTTTATTCTGCTTGAAAGACTTTGCCAGAATGCCCCTACCAAAGCCGCGTTATTCCAGCCGAGATCAGAGGAGACAGTGCGAAAGCGAATAGCGTACTGTCCGACCGTGAGAGAACCCTGATGTAAGTTAAAGAGTGACTCAGTGAGAGAGCCTAACCGGCCCGGCTCATCGAAGACCCTGCGAAAAGTATCCAAGAAAACCGGGAGACTCGAGACTACAGGGTAGTCACGTTCCCAGAGGGGATTCAACCAAGACAGGGCCTCACCCTCCAGATGGGACATGATGAAGGCCACCTTGGCCCGATCAGAGGGATATTGCTGTGGCAACCATTCAAAGTGGAGGCTACACTGATTTAAGAACCCCCTACAGAGCTTGGGATCACCGGTGAAGCGAGGCGGTTTGGCAAGGCGGGGTGTCGGGAGAGCTGTAGACGCGAAGGGAGGAGTCGGGGCTGCGGTAGCAGCCTGGAGGGCCGACAAGCGACTGTCAAAGGAGGCCATGAAAGACAAAATGTGGGCTTCAGTATGCTGTTCCTGACCCAGCTCCTGTTGGAGACTGGCCAGTTGAGTGGCATTTCCAGGATCGGCCACCTGCAGGGCCGACAAACGGGTGTCCATAGACTTCATGATCGACATGCCTCCCGCAGGCAGAGCAACTCTTTCTGAGTAGCAGCAGTAGTACCGGCTGAGTCCATGGCCTGATTGTACTGTTAGCGTGGGTGGTCAGGAGTCGGAATCTCCAGGAGTGGACCCTCTGGACCGTGGCACCAAGGGGCCCCGGACGAGCTGCCAGGTGGAACCGACCCCTATACAGGGACCGTTAGGAGCAGGCCCAGGGGTTCGAGTACCATGGTAGCGGGTAAAGAGAGGGGTGGCTCAGGATGGACTGGAGTAGGACAGTGGGACTGAAGTGTAGATGACAGAACAGGGCTGGCACACAGGAATGAAGTAAGACTATAGACTGGAACGTGGAGGAACTGAAGTGTAGATGACAGGACAGAGTTGGAACACAGGAGACAGGAATAAAGGAGGACAGAAGGACTGGAGCAGGATGGAACTGGAACACCGGAGGCAGGACTGGAGAAGGACGGCAGGACTGGAACAGGATGGAACAGGAACACCGGAGGCAGGACTGGAGTAGGACGGCAGGACTGGCACAGGATGGAACAGGAACACCGGAGGCAGGACTGGAGTAGGACGGCAGGACTGGAACAGGATGGAACAGGAACACCGGAGGCAGGACTGGAGTAGGACGGCAGGACTGGAACAGGAACACCGGAGGCAGGAGACGGAGGAAACAGGAACACTGGAGCAGGACTGAGAATAACTGTTAGCGAACACGGAAGACAGGCTGCAAGGTTGCTGCAGGAAACACAGAGGACGGCACTGAGAGACGGTAGAGAGCACAGGAGGAAGCAGGGCCCAGAGTGCAAGGTAACACAAGGATCAGGCGCCTCCCTCAGGGGAAGCGGCAGCGGCCTGATATAGCCCCGTCTGGTCTGCCATTGGTCCGAAGGTGCTTCCGGGTCAGGGCACAGCCGGAGAACAAGAAGCAGCAGGGAGGCGCGGCCGCGGCCTATGGCGCATGCTCATTGCATGCAGGGATGGCGTTGGCCACGAGCCCGTCAGAGGTGACCGCCGTGGCCGTCGGGTGGAGAGAGGCTGCAGCGTGGGAGCGTAGGCCGACGCGGCGTGGGAGCGGAGGCCAGCTGCGTCATGGGAGCGGAGGCCGGGTGAGTATGACGGAGTGGTGTAACAGCGTCCTGAAATCAGCGCATGTAAATACAATCAAAATGCTTCTGTGTGATATGCAATATGTTAGCATTTGGGGCCCCATTTTAAACTTTGCCTAGGGCCCCCTTTGCCTAAAACCGGCCCTGTGCTGCGCACACAGACGCAAATGTGAAACCAGCCTAAGAAATGCAGCAATAATGCAATAAGATTGTTATTGCATAATTTGATGCAAGTCTTGCAGAAAAAAAAATAAAGTATTTATGCAACTTCTGAACACGGCCTTGCAGACACTAAAAAGCCTGATGTCAGCTACATAAAGATGAGAAAGCGATTGTGAATAAATGAACAAAATATAAGTCCACAGGTCCCAAATAGAGATGAGCAGGACAGAGAGGTGATATTACACCAGCCCTGGCTAATCAAAAGCCGTGTCGGGGACATTAGAAGATAAGAGATTCGTGGGTCTCCTGTTCAGCCGCACAATACCACTGACCTGGATGCTGGACCAGAGTCCCGTAAATCGATCTGCTCATCTCTAGTCCTAATAGTCCTGGATACAACGGACAGTCTCAGATTTGTGTCTACGCCCTGCAGTCTTAGGAGTCTGCTGAATGTCCCTCACGGTCACCGCCCCTCTGACACCTCCCCTGTCAAGAGAGAAAGGAATGGTAAATGGGTGTAGCTTGGGTTGTGGCCAGGGGTATGGTCAAAATTTGCTGCGGTGCTGTTCTTCAAAAGTTGTGAGGTATGCTGAATCTAATTCACCACTGATGTAATTAGTATGTATATACAGTACAAATATGCATATGGAGTGAATCTTGCACTGTGTGTATATTGTGAGGTGATTCTATGAGCATGTATTTAGCGATTATGTGCATGCCTATAGGTAGTGAATCTGAATGTGTGCGTGTGTGCTTCACAATGCCCCGGATCCAATATACTGTCCTGGATTCAAGGGAGCTGTCACGGGAAGTCAGGACTGTGTCTCAACTTCCACTCACTCTGTGTAATGATTTCTCTAAGGCTAGAGTCACACTAGATGTATAAAAATCAGTCCGATTCTCACTGCTGAGAGTCACATGAGTGTAGCGCTGATGTCTCATAGGTGAAGTGAGTTCATTTGCACCACAAGCAGGAGAACTTTCACACGCTTGCTTTGCCGTCAGATAGGTAATAGGAGTTCACAGGGAGAGAGTGAGCACACAATGCTCAGTGTCTCTGCTGGATGGCAGGCTGTATGGTTGCATCATGCAACCATGCAGCCTGCCATCTAGATGTAGCAGGGCTAGACCTGTCGTGGGACAAATGGATTATTATGTTCTCTGCGGAAAGGTGAGGACTATTGCTGTTTGTTTTTTTTAACTCTTTTGCAGAAGACAATGCTGTTGGTGGAATGGGTGAGGTCATAAGTATGGTTTAATTAGGATTTATGAAAGGAGTCTGTGTCTTTCTTAATTAAAATACTTTTTTCTGGGTGTATGTTTTTATACGATATGACTATGGGGTTAGTAATGGAGGCATCTTATTGACGCTGCTCCATTACTAACCTTGGGGCTTGGTGTCACATTAAACCCCCCAACTATCACCCCACTTGCCACCGCTACAGGGCAAGTGGGAAGAGCAAGGCTAAGTGCCAGAATTGGGGCAGCTGAGAGCTGATGTTTTTAGCCTAGGGGGCAGTATCCATGGCCCCTTCCTAGGCTATTATCATCCTGCAGCTGTCTGCATAGCCTTTGCTGGTTATTAATTATAGGAGGACCATATGGCATTTTTAGGGTTCCCCATTTTAATAGCAAGTAAATGCTAAGTATACAGCTGTGAGCTGCTATTAATAGCCTGGCAAGCTCCATGGCTATTACCCCCTTCCCAGGCTATAATCATTGGCCCCCAGCCATCAGCTTTTCCTCTGCTGGTTAAGAAAATAATGCGGGAAACCACACCATTTTTTTCAGAAAAATAATCTTTTATTAAATAAATGAATGTACAGTATGCTGCGCACACACTGTACTAATTGTATTTGTCACTGACATTTGTATAACTAGCTATTCTATTTGTATTTACTGTATGTAATCCATCTATTCTATCCTATCGGCTCCTACAGTGATTTTACAGTACATGGTTGCTGAATTGCCGGCAAAAATTAAGAGACCACTGGAAAATTTTCAGCTTGTCTGGTTTTTCTCTTTATAGGTATATTTTTCAGTAAAATGTAAATTGCTCTTTTATTCTATAAACTACTGACAACATGTCTTCGAATTTCCAAGCACTAAATTTTGTATTTATTTTCAGAAAATGAGAAATGGTCAGAATAACAAAAAATGCAGTGCTTGCAGACCTCAGATAATGCTAAGAAAACAATTTCATAATCATTTAGAAACAACAATACTAATGTTTTAACTCAGGAAGAGTTCAGAAATCAATATTATGGACTTTGGCAAACTTCAGCCTGGCTCTCCTTTGCTTCTCATTGATGAAAGGCTTTTTTCTACATTTACATGACTTGAGTCCTGCCTCTAGGAGCCTGTTACGAACTGTTCTTGCCATGCACTTCACCCCAGCTGCCATTTGCCATTCCTTTTGTAGGTCACTTGATGTCATCTTGTAGATGCTGAGTGACATTCGAATAAGATGACAGTCATCCTGGTCAGTGGAGAGTCGTTTTCGCCCTCTGCCAGTCTGCAGCTTTGTTGTCTCCAATGTCTGCTGCTTGACCTTGTTGTAGTGGAATGCCGTCCTAGGAATTTTAAGGATAGAGGCAACATGACGCTCACTGTATCCCTCTGCTAGTAAATCCAGACTTGAGCCCTTCCTTTTCTCACTCAAGACTATTATTTTCAACTCCTTTGCATGGTTAAAAGTTATTTTTTCATTTCTATTACTTTTGGGATATTACTAGTGGGTCGCCCTCCCAGGGCCGTGGGGTACTCGGTACCGGGCCGGTGTCAGCGGGATGTGTCTCATCAGCGGTGACCCAGTCCGTGGCCCCGGGCGCTCAAGCAATGGCAGGGAACGGAAATGGTGGATTATAGTTAATGGAATAGTTTGTGACGCCACCTGTGGTGTTCGGCAAGGGAGGTGTTAAGCCGACACTGCAGACGGATCCTCCGGGACAGATGGTGTGGTCTAGCAATGATGTTATAGCCCTCCACAGGCAAAGCTGTTGTCCCAGGGCAGGATAGGTGAAGAGACACTTAGATGGTGTAGTGTTTGGCGCAGGGGATGTAGCAGTGCCAGCGGACGGACGCAGGAAGGAATGGAGGACACCAGGGCATGTAGTTCCAAAGCTTTACTCACCGTCTGTAGTGCCCGCTTCTGTGCCGTGTCCTCCGGGTTAGGGACTCAGTCAACCTCCAAGCAAGATGGAATGCTCCCTTCCAACACTCTGCCAACTTATGTGCCTTTTCTGAACGTCTCCTCTATAGCGCCTTTAAGTGTGAAGATCTCCTAGTACTGAGTTACACTGGAGTTCCTCCTGACAGATGTTCCCAAGAACTCTACTTGTACGGCAGACAGCTGTAGCCTGCTTCGGGGACTCTCTACTCCTGAGTCCCGGCTCTCTATCCAAATTGCTGTTGTGCCCCAAACCTTAGATGGGAGTAGTGCATTTACAGCCCACTACTCCACCGGTGTCTGCTGCAGAACCACTAGTGTCCATACAACCTCGGGGACCGGGCCTCGGCCTTGCGCTTAGAACTTCTAGGCAGGGTTCCTCCTCTAACCCATGTCCTCTGTGTTCCCTTTCACTCCTACGTTCCGTACTTGTCTTTCCCTCCTATGGAAGCTCAGGCTTCGGTTCAATGTCTTTCTCCTTTCCTTTCCCGTGCCAGCTGGATCAGATCACTGAGGCAGCTGCAGCACTCCTTCCTCCATCCCTCTTCCAGGGATCCCCACTCCTCTCCGAGTAGCTTCCTCTCTCAGACTCCCCGTCTGACTCACTGATCGACTGATTGCTCCTAATCCTAAAACCTTCCCGCTCTTTTATGTTTATTCTCAACTCCACACACCTCCCAGCACGTTTAGTGTTCCAAGCAGGGAACCCCCAAAGGTGCTCTGCTTCTCTCTAAGCAAGGAGCCGCAATGTGGTTTTGCTGAACTACTCTACTGTGTGGGGTGCGAGTGTTGGAGCGTGGTCAGGAGCCTCCAACTTACCTAGATGGTGGGGCACCACACCTTAGGAGAAGGTGCACTACCTCTGTGGCGACTGAGCCTCAGGGGCGCCACATACCCCCCCCGTTAAACACAGCACGTCCGCGGGCTGCAAGGTAAACAAAGTTGACAATACCGGAACTTAGTATTCTTCATCAACACATTTCTTTTCTCTTAACTCTGGGTGACAACCGTGGTGCCTGGTTCATCATCTACATTTTCAATTCTTTATTATTCTCTTTCCAAATCTCTTATCTCTTTATTTAAACATTCTATATATATAAAGCTATTTACTCTCATAAGACACATCATTATCAAATACTTCACATTAAACCTTTCAATAATTCTTGTAAGTGCTGGACACTGCTCCCAGCCGGGATCTCTTGCAGTGTTCTTTGATTAGAGTCATGCTCCAAATGAGGTAGACGTTATCTTCGCAAAGTGTTCTATGTAAAACCAAGAGAGGGCACCTAAAGAGGTGCAACTATTTACAACTGCAGTTCTGGGCCATTCAGCGTTCATGATCTCCTTTGTTCAATGGAAAGGCTGCCAACAAAACAGGGCAACACTGGAAAAATAAGCTAGGGCATGATAACCAAAAATAGGAAAACTGGTACAAAAATAGAAAACAAGGGCACAACTGTGCAAATACCCTCCTGGGTAACGAGAGTTATATTAAGGAAACATCTTGACTAATGGTTGTTGTTCCCTCCTGGGGTTCTGGAAGCTGATGATTGGGATCTGCTACTAGATGAAAGGAATGCATGGGCAGTCCTCAGGTACTCTTCCTCCAGTGGGGTGAAGCTTGCGGCTTTCCTTACCTTTAGCGCACCTTGGCACATGGGGGCAGTAGGTGGTTTCTGCCTGCAGGTCTGGATAAGATCCTCCAGGACTTGCCTGATGTTCATCGCATACCAGCCTCTCACTCCTTCATGTCTGGTGAATGTCACATGATCTCCCGGGCTCAGGTTCCTGACAGGGTGCCCCTTCCTCAAGTGTGGCTCTACATCCCTCCGGTTAAAGAACAGATCGGAGATTTGGCTAGGGTCATGGATAAAGCTGAACCCCTTCTCATGATTCACGTTCAGGACGTGGCCCCAACCTGTTGCATCTCTGGGACCATAATGATCGGCTCTGACCTGTTCCTTCCGGTCCAAATCTGGGCCTAGTACTGCTAACCGGCACTGCTCCCTCTCCCGGTGTTCAGCTTCCGGTTGCCGGATGGTAGCTTGACAACTAGCCCAGTTCTCATTATCCTCCCGCTCCTCCCGGGACCATTCCAGGCTGGTTTGGTACCGCGGCGCCACCTCCAGGGGTTCTGGTGTGGTATCCCGGTCCCAGACCAGATCTAGCACGACCTGGCCAGCCGCTGCGACCGTGGTACACCCCAGGGCCTTCCCAGATGTCGGGGCATCGGACGTACCTGGAGCCTCCTGGCAGTGTGGTCTCTGTTCCGGTGCCGGTGAAAGCGGGCCGGTGGCAGCGAGTGGTGGCTCCGGGTCCGCGGGGGCCTCTGGTGGGACCTGCGCAGCCACGTCAGGTCCAGGCAGGAGCTCCTCTTCCTCTGCTCCGGCTTCTGGGGCCTCATACAAGTCTTCCTGTGGCGGCAGCAAGGGGGCTTCGGATGCTGCCGGTAGTGTGATGGCGGCGGCAGGCTCCATGGAATCTGCCTGGGGAAGCTCTGGTGCAGCAGCGGCGGTTACCGCCGGTGTATGCCCCTCCCGGGCATGCTGCCAGTTCAGCCTCCACAAGGCCTCCTGCCTCAGTTGCATGCTGCGCGTCAGCTGGGCTATTTCTTCCTCCAGCTGCTGGCGATTCATCTCGGACACTGGGTTGGAGCCTTCAGCCATGGCGCCGGGGAGATCCACTTCCCCGCGCTCCGCAGGCCTCCTCCCATCTCTCTCTCCAAGATGGCGTTCTGGCGTTCTTCTCCCTCCTCTCTCGGCCCCTTTCCCGCCACTGGCTTCTGCCCTTCCTTCTTGGGGCGGCATCTTCTTCCAGCGCCTCCACACCAAGCCAGTATACGAACCCCTCGGGGGGTGGGCCATGTTGCTGTCACATAGTAATTCAGGCAGGGGAGGCCCAAGACTGTTTGCGGTCTTTTCCTAGGACCTCCCATCTCGTCACGCCCTTCTTCTCCACGCCAACGGCCATTTTTAATGTTCATTTTACAGTCTATTAAATTGGGTCTTCTGCACATTCTCAAAAGTTTTAAGTCCAACAAATCTTAGGCACACAGAACCCGATGGCATCGGGTCTCGTCATCCTGTTTGTGATGCCAAGTTGGGTCGCCCTCCCAGGGCCGTGGGGTACTCAGTACCGGGCCGGTGTCAGCGGGATGTGTCACAGCAGCGGTGACCCGGTCCGTGGCCCCGGGCGCCCAAGCAATGTCAGGGAATGGAAATGGTGGATTAAAGTTAATGGAATAGTTTGTGACACCACCTGTGGTGTTCGGCAAGGGAGGTGTTAAGCCGACGCTGCAGACGGATCCTCCGGGACAGATGGTGTGGTGCAGCAATGATTTTATAGTCCTCCACAGGAAGGGCTGTTGTCCCAGGGCAGGATAGGTGAAGAGACACTTAGAAGGTGTAGTGTTTGGCGCAGGGGATGTAGCAGTGCCGGGCGGACGGACGCAGGAAGGAATGGAGGACACCAGGGCATGTAGTTCCAAAGCTTTACTCACAGTCTGTAGTGCCCGCTTCTGTGCCATGTCCTCCGGGTTAGGGACTCAGTCAACCTCCAGGCAAGATGGAATGCTCCCTTCCAACACTCTGCCAACTTATGTGCCTTTTCTGAACGTCTCCTCTATAGCGCCTTTAAGTGTGAAGATCTCCTAGTACTGAGTTACACTGGAGTTCCTCCTGACAGATGTTCCCAAGAACTCTACTTGTACGGCAGACAGCTGTAGCCTGCTTCGGGGACTCTCTACTCCTGAGTCCCGGCTCTCTATCCAAATTGCTGTTGTGCCCCAAACCTTAGATGGGAGTAGTGCATTTACAGCCCACTACTCCACCGGTGTCTGCTGCAGAACCATTAGTGTCCATACACCCTCGGGGACCGGGCCCCGGCCTTGCGCTTAGAACTTCTAGGCAGGGTTCTTCCTCTAACCCATGTCCTCTGTGTTCCCTTTCACTCCTACGTTCCGTACTTGTCTTTCCCTCCTATGGAAGCACAGGCTTTGGTTCAATGTCTTTCTCCTTCTTTCCTTTCCCGTGCCAGCTGGATCAGATCACTGAGGCAGCTGCAGCACTCCTTCCTCCATCCCTCTTCCAGGGATCTCCACTCCTCTCCGAGTAGCTTCCTCTCTCAGACACCCCCCTTCTGACTCACTGACCGACTGACTGCTCCTAATCCTAAAACCTTCCCGCTCTTTTATGTTTATTCTCAACTCCACACACCTCCCAGCACGTTTAGTGTTCCAAGCAGGGAACCACCAAAGGTGCTCTGCTTCTCTCTAAGCAAGGAGCCGCAATATGGTTTTGCTGAACTACTCTACTGTGTGGGGTGCGAGTGTTGGAGCGTGGTCAGGAGCCTCCAACTTACCTAGATGGTGGGGCACCACACCTTAGGAGAAGGTGCACTACCTCTGTGGCGACTGAGCCTCAGGGGAGCCACATACCCCCCCCGTTAAACACAGCACGTCCGCGGGCTGCAAGGTAAACAAAGTTGACAATACCGGAACTTAGTATTCTTCATCAACACATTTCTTTTCTCTTAACTCTGGGTGACAACCGTGGTGTATGGTTCATCATCTACATTTTCAATTCTTTATTATTCTCTTTCCAAATCTCTTATCTCTTTATTTAAACATTCTATATATATAAAGCCATTTACTCTCATAAGACACATCATTATCAAATACTTCACATTAAACTTTTCAATAATTCTTGTAAGTGCTGGACACTGCTCCCAGCTGGGATCTTTTGCAGTGTTCTTTGATTAGAGTCATGCTCCAAATGAGGTAGACGTTATCTTCGCAAAGTGTTCTATGTAAAACCAAGAGAGGGCACCTAAAGAGGTGCAACTATTTACAACTGCAGTTCTGGGCCATTCAGCGTTCATGATCTCCTTTGTTCAATGGAAAGGCTGCCAACAAAACAGGGCAACACTGGAAAAATAAGCTAGGGCATGATAACCAAAAATAGGAAAACTGGTACAAAAATAGAAAACAAGGGCACAACTGTGCAAATACCCTCCTGGGTAACGAGAGTTATATTAAGGAAACATCTTGACTAATGGTTGTTGTTCCCTCCTGGGGTTCTGGAAGCTGATGATTGGGATCTGCTACTAGATGAAAGGAATGCATGGGCAGTCCTCAGGTACTCTTCCTCCAGTGGGGTGAAGCTTGCGGCTTTCCTTACCTTTAGCGCACCTTGGCACATGGGGGCAGTAGGTGGTTTCTGCCTGCAGGTCTGGATAAGATCCTCCAGGACTTGCCTGATGTTCATCGCATACCAGCCTCTCACTCCTTCATGTCTGGTGAATGTCACATGATCTCCCGGGCTCAGGTTCCTGACAGGGTGCCTCTTCTTCAAGTGTGGCTCTACATCCCTCCGGTTAAAGAACAGATCGGAGATTCAGCTAGGGTCATGGATAAAGCTGAACCCCTTCTCATGATTCACGTTCAGGACGTGGCCCCAACCTGTTGCATCTCTGGGACCATAATGATCGGCTCTGACCTGTTCCTTCCGGTCCAAATCTGGGCCTAGTACTGCTAACCGGCGCTGCTCCCTCTCCCGGTGTTCAGCTTCCGGTTGCCGGATGGTAGCTTGACAACTAGCCCAGTTCTCATTATCCTCCCGCTCCTCCCGGGACCGTTCCAGGCTGGTTTGGTACCGCGGTGCCACCTCCAGGGGTTCTAGTGTGGTATCCCGGTCCCAGACCAGATCTAGCACAACCTGGCCAGCCGCTGCGACCGTGGTACACCCCAGGGCCTTCCCAGATGTCGGGGCATCGGACATACCTGGAGCCTCCTGGCAGTGTGGTCTCTGTTCCGGTGCCGGTGAAAGCGGGCCGGTGGCAGCGAGTGGTGGCTCCGGGTCCGCGGGGGCCTCTGGTGGGACCTGCGCAGCCACGTCAGGTCCAGGCAGGAGCTCCTCTTCCTCTGCTCCGGCTTCCGGGGCCTCATACAAGTCTTCCTGTGGCGGCAGCAAGGGGGCTTCGGATGCTGCCGGCAGTGTGATGGCGGCGGCAGGCTCCATGGAATATGCCTGGGGAAGCTCTGGTGCAGCAGCGGCGGTTACCGCCGGTGTATGCCCCTCCCGGGCATGCTGCCAGTTCAGCCTCCACAAGGCCTCCTGCCTCAGTTGCAAGCTGCGCGTCAGCTGGGCTATTTCTTCCTCCAGCTGCTGGCGATTCATCTCGGACACTGGGTTGGAGCCTTCAGCCATGGCGCCGGGGAGATCCACTTCCCCGCGCTCCGCAGGCCTCCTCCCGTCTCTCTCTCCAAGATGGCGTTCTGGCGTTCTTCTCCCTCCTCTCTCGGCCCCATTCCCGCCACTGGCTTCTGCCCTTCCTTCTTGGGGCGGCATCTTCTTCCAGCGCCTCCACACCAAGCCAGTATACGAACCCCTCGGGGGGTGGGCCATGTTGCTGTCACATAGTAATTCAGGCAGGGGAGGCCCAAGACTGTTTGCGGTCTTTTCCTAGGACCTCCCATCTCGTCACGCCCTTCTTCTCCACGCCAACGGCCATTTTTAATGTTCATTTTACAGTCTATTAAATTGGGTCTTCTGCACATTCTGAAAAGTTTTAAGTCCAACAAATCTTAGGCACACAGAACCCGATGGCATCGGGTCTCGTCATCCTGTTTGTGATGCCAAGTTGGGTCGCCCTCCCAGGGCCGTGGGGTACTCAGTACCGGGCTGGTGTCAGCGGGATGTGTCACAGCAGCGGTGACCCGGTCCGTGGCCCCGGGCGCCCAAGCAATGTCAGGGAATGGAAATGGTGGATTAAAGTTAATGGAATAGTTTGTGACACCACCTGTGGTGTTCGGCAAGGGAGGTGTTAAGCCGACGCTGCAGACGGATCCTCCGGGACAGATGGTGTGGTGCAGCAATGATGTTATAGCCCTCCACAGGCAGGGCTGTTGTCCCAGGGCAGGATAGGTGAAGAGACACTTAGATGGTGTAGTGTTTGGCGCAGGGGATGTAGCAGTGCCGGGCGGACGGACGCAGGAAGGAATGGAGGACTCCAGAGCATGTAGTTCCAAAGCTTTACTCACAGTCTGTAGTGCCCGTTTCTGTGCCATGTCCTCCGGGTTAGGGACTCAGTCAACCTCCAGGCAAGATGGAATGCTCCCTTCCAACACTCTGCCAACTTATGTGCCTTTTCTGAACGTCTCCTCTATAGCGCCTTTAAGTGTGAAGATCTCCTAGTACTGAGTTACACTGGAGTTCCTCCTGACAGATGTTCCCAAGAACTCTACTTGTACGGCAGACAGCTGTAGCCTGCTTCGGGGACTCTCTACTCCTGAGTCCCGGCTCTCTATCCAAATTGCTGTTGTGCCCCAAACCTTAGATGGGAGTAGTGCATTTACAGCCCACTACTCCACCGGTGTCTGCTGCAGAACCTTTAGTGTCCATACACCCTCGGGGACCGGGCCCCGGCCTTGCGCTTAGAACTTCTAGGCAGGGTTCTTCCTCTAACCCATGTCCTCTGTGTTCCCTTTCACTCCTACGTTCCGTACTTGTCTTTCCCTCCTATGGAGGCACAGGCTTCGGTTCAATGTCTTTCTCCTTCTTTCCTTTCCCGTGCCAGCTGGATCAGATCACTGAGGCAGCTGCAGCACTCCTTCCTCCATCCTTCTTACAGGGAACCCCACTCCTCTCCGAGTGGCTTCCTCTCTCAGACTCCCCGTCTGACTCACTGACCGACTGACTGCTCCTAATCCTAAAACCTTCCCGCTCTTTTATGTGTATTCTCAACTCCACCCACCTCCCAGCATGTTTAGTGTTCCAAGCAGGGAACCACCAAAGGTACTCTGCTTCTCTCTAAGCAAGGAGCCGCAATGTGGTTTTGCTGAACTACTCTATTGTGTGGGGTGCGAGTGTTGGAGCGTGGTCAGGAGCCTCCAACTTACCTGGATGGTGGGGCACCACACCTTAGGAGAAGGTGCAGTATCTCTGTGGCGACTGAGCCTCAGGGGCGCCACACTAGCACTTGTTTTGCCATCCAGCTTATCCTATTGCAAGAGTATTTTGAACACCACAGCAGGGTTTTTTCTACTTTCCTTCGTTAAATAAGATTTGGTTCAGGTGATCACCTAATCAGAAACACGTTAAATAGAATGAGGTGTACTCTGGTTGGATGTCAACTGACACTTGGTTATTGCATGAGGGTGGTCTAAAATTGGCTCCTAAACAAAAATTAATTCTAAAAGTGCATATACTTTATTATTTGATATTAAAACCATAAAACACACAAAAAACACAAAAAACACCATGCAATTATTTGCTGATCAAATTGTAACCCTAGTCACACATATGAATAGGAAAGGGGGATCAATGGCCTAGTTGTCCCTATGTGGCCCTTTACTTCCCCCTACCTAACAGCGGAGGTTGGCACCCTCTTGAAGCTCAGATGGCGCCCCCGCTCCACGATGACTTTCCCTACTCACCCTATTGAATGCTATTCTTCAGGGAAAGAATCATCAGAGTAAGGAAATATATAGGACAACAGGATATCTGGTCAATAGTGTAAACACAGTCCTATAAATCTAATTCCAATAACCTTAAATCATCACAAACCACCAAAAAATTACTATAAAACAAAGGAAAGGGGTGTGCAACCAGTAACCGATAAAAATTATTATTTGTGGGAGAAGACAAGGAAATTAGCCTAAATTCCCTATTTTCATCAGTCCCTGCCTACCAGCGGAGCTTTTTCACCCTACTTTGTATTGGTGCCTCCGCACCACGTCGACTGTCCCTTACTAGCCCTAAGTACCCTATAAACATACACATAATCAAATATAGGGAATAAGGGACAATGTATTATTGGGATTTAAATGGACTGTTTGACCAGTTTCATCTCGTACTTATCCAACACCTAAGTAAGGGTCATTACATATATACATATATATATATATATATATAAAGGCAAAAAAACGCCCAAATCAGGAAAAAGAAAAAGGAGCTATATCATATTATATTAACTCTCCTTTAACCAAAAATGTCCCTTAATACATATATGGATTAGTATTTACGGGAGCATCAAATATGGATGCCAAAGATAAACTCACCATAACTCCCATACATCTGTAAACATGTCAGAATGCCACTCTTATTGCTATATACCCTCATATTGTATGATGCCCAAATTTAGGATCAGCCAATATACACATCATATGAAACTTAGCTTATTGCTGATTTCAGTTTCGTCTCGCCTTGCCTCAACGCGTTTCCCTCCCGCACAAGGAGTTCCTCAGGAGGCACATGATAATATTTTTGTGCTCATACTGAGCATCAGATATGGCGCCTGGTTGCAGGTGGTCTAAAATTGCCATTTTTTATCTCTTTCCCTTGAAATATGTACATTTAAGTATGACACTTACCCGTAATTTGCTTGATTCTGCAAACTAGTATTCGTTTGTTTGAGATTGTTATGAGGGTTCTCTAATTTTATTGATTCCTTCCTCTGTCCATTGTTAACCCTTCCCTCCCCCCATATTTACCTAATCCCGGTTGTAATGTAAAATCCAATAAAAATATTTAAAAAGGAACTCAACTGACACTGGTGTGGCGCCCCAGAGGCTCAGTCGCCACAGAGGTACTGCACCTTCTCCTAAGGTGTAGTGCCCCACCACCTAGGTAAGTTGGGAACTCCTTTCCACGCTCCAACACTCGCATCCCACACGACAGGGTAGTTCAGGACAACCACAGTGAGGGTTCTATCTCCTCCTAGACATTAGGAGTGCCCTGGTGGTTCCCTGCTTGGAACACTGGATGTGCTGGGAGGTGGGTGGAGTTGAGATCCATATAAAAGGTTGGGAAGGTTTAGAACTACAGTTTAGTCTGGACAGTCAGTCAGGGCATTCCGACAGAAGGTCAGTGAGGAAGGAAGCCACTCTGGAGGAGTGGGGGATCCCTGGAAGAAGGGATGGAGGAAGGAGTGCTGCAGCTGACTCAGTGATCTGAGCCAGCTGGCACGGGAAAGGAACAAAAGGAGAAAGACGTAGAACTGCAACCTAAGCTTCCATAAGAGAGAAAAGGATCAGTGCAGAACGAAGGAGTAGGAGAACAGAGAGGAGACGTGGGTTAGAAGAGGAACCCTGCCTATAGGTTCTCAGCGCAAGGCCGGGGCCCGGTCCCCGAGGTTGTATGGACACTTATGGTTCTGCAGCAGACACCGGTGGAGTAGTAGGCTGTAAATGCACTACTCCCATCTAAGACTTGGGGCACAACAGCAACTGAATAGAGAGCCAGGACTCCGGAGAAGGGAGTCCCCGAGAGAGGCTACAGCTGTCTGCCATACGAGTAGAGTTGTTAGGAACATCTGACAGGAGGAACTCCAGAGTACCACGGTACTGGAGCTCTTCACACCTTAAGGCGCAATAGAGGAGTCATTCAGGAAAGGTAAATGTTGGCGCAGTGTTGGAGAGGAGAATCCTGACTTGCCCGGGAGGTTGATTGAGTCTCTGCCCCGGAGGACACGGCACGGAGGCAGGCACCAGTGTGTACCACGGACTGTGAGTAAAGCTTTGGAACTGCAAGCCCTGGTGTCTTCCATTCATTTGTGTGCTAACACCGTCAGCACCGCTACATCTGGGTACCAGCATTCCTCACACCGCCTGCGCCTATCCTCATCTATTGCAATTACACTGCCCTGGGGTTACAGCTTCACCTGTAGGGAGCTACACCATCTATGCTGCAACACACCATCAGCCCCAGAGGATCTGCACGCATCGTTGGCTTAACATCTTGCTTGCCAAACACCACAGGTGGTGTCAGGAAATATCACATAAACTATATCACAAACCACCATTGATTTGGGTGCCCAGGGCCACGGACCGGGTCACCGCCGCTGTGACACCTTTCCCCCTGACACCGGCCCGGTACCGAGTACCCCACAGCCCTGGGAGGGGGACCCACTGGAATGGAATGGCTGTCAGACATGTAGAGAAGCTGATTTTTATAAAACTGTGCAGTGGTCTCTTAATTTTTGCCAGAGATGTATATACATATACTGTATATGTGTTTGTCACTGACATCTATAAATCTGTCTATTCTATGTGTATATACAGTATCTATTCTATCTATTCTATTCTTACTTGACACTGTGATTTTACTGTATGTGGCAGATGACTTGCCGGCTTTGCAAAGGACATCGGGGAATAAAAATCGGACAGCACTCACATGGTCCGAGTGCTGTGCAATTTTTTTCTTGCACCCATAGGCATGGCGAGTTTCGGCCGAGTCTTGGTGCCAATTGCAGCAGGCTGTGATTTTACAAGCATCTCGAATACGCCGAAGAAAGAAAATGCAGATGTGAGTTGCCCCATAGCTTAACACTTGGCCGAGTACTATGTGATGTTTTCTCGCATATCACTTGGCTGTATTCTACGGTAGTGTGACTCTGACCTAACAGTCGTCATTGCTCTGTAGCTCCTCCTCCTTGGGGATGGGGACTGCATCTCTACTCTGGACGTGCTTGCATTCAGTTAAAAGAAACCTGTCATGTCCCCAAACACTATTAATTTGCAGACATGGGGTGATTCTATAGGTTAATAGTGTTCTGCAGGTTAATAGCGTTCCACAGCTCTGCAGCAGCTGCACTGGAAGCCTGACTATCTGGGGGAAATGAACTTTATTTCCTCCCGGCAGCTTTCAGGTTTCATTCATAGAGGCACTGACTGACAACTGGCTCTGTATTGATCAACTGCTGAGCCGCCTGTCAGTCAATGCTGGGATGTTGCTACAGCCGCCGCTTTCTATATACTGAGCGGTGACTGAAGCTGCGCTGGCTGTGCCTCTATGACTGAAAGTCTGAGGCTGCCGGCAGGAATAAAGTTAATTTCCTCCAGTAGCTGGGCTTACAGTGTAGCAGCCACGCAGCTGTAGAATGCTATTAACCTACAGATTAAGCCCATATCTTCAGGTTAATAGTGCTTTTTTGACATGACAGGTTTCCTATAAAAGGAATCTGTCAGTGGGATCAACCCTCCTAAGGCATGTATGTCATAGAAAACAAAAAATGTAATGATTGATTTTTTTTCTTCATTATCTCCTTTAGCCACCGAGTCTGTTTTACCTTCACGCACCTGTAAATTAGGAGGGCTTTCATCGCTACCAAAATGTAGTTTAGACACACTGGGGCTCAGAAGGAAGGGAGACATTTGGATTTGGCAGCGCAGAATTTGCTGAATTTCTTTTTGGTGGGGCAAGGAGCCATTTCGCTCCATTTCCAAGTTTTTGGATCCTGCAGCATCTGAGTGAAAAGGACTCTGTGGTTTCTGAACTAAAATAAGTTGCATCCAGACATCAGTGGCTTTGAAGTTCAACCAGCTGATGGTCTGAATTGCTCGTCATAACGCCACAAGGCTGCTCCACCGTGTAGAAAGAAACCACTGGAGCCATAGGCGGAGGAGGATATGACTTGGGGATGGGTGGACCTTTACTCCTGCAGCTTTTTGGTATAGTGTAGATTTTTAAGCAAGAGTGATGTTGCTTTCAGAGTAAGAAGCACAGTATGTCTGTGCCTGGTGAGTTACTGTGAGGAGGGTGGGGCTTATATAGAACAGGAAATCTGTCTCTCTCCCTCTTTCTTGGATAGGATGAACAGGAGGAAGCATGTCTGCAGTTTCAGGGAGTATAATACTGGGGTTATCACCTCACACGACAGATGATAGGAGCACATTCACCTCAGACATCATGTACTAGTGTAGTATCAGCTCCTACATTATGTATGGGACCAATATTACCTCAGCAATTCATGTAGCTGCCATGTCCCTCATGTGCATGCTGCATTTTCCTCACAGATTGTGAGATAACTTCCGTGTGACCTCCCTGCAGACATGTTTGATACTACTCTGCATTCACCTCAGACATGGTGTAGTGTGTACTAGGGTAGTATCAGCTCCTACATCATATCTGGGATCAAGATTACCTCAGAAATTCATGTAGCTGCCATGTTTCCTCACTTATTGCAGAGGCAGCTTTTGTGTGACCTCCCTGCAGACATTTCTGATATACCACATTACTGCTGTATTATACAGAGTCTTCATGAGTTCTGGGTTTATGTATGATAGGACAGGGCAGGGACACATACAGTGTCTGCCATTACTATGGTGGAGCTGGGCAGTCACATGTATTAGAGACACTGGTGAGAGGAGCAGTCGGGGGATGGTATATGTATGATGATGAGAGGCTGCACTTCATGTTAGTGCACTGTATACTGACCCTGCTGTGTGCGGATTATCCCCCCATCCCAGTTATGGAGTCTGATGATCTGTATGTGACCTCATCTCTGTTACATACTGTGGTGCTGGGTGTGCAGATCCAGTGTAACCAGGTTACTCACTATATGTGGTATATGTGTAAAGGCTCTATTCCTGTGCTGTATACTTAACCTGTACCACAGGTCTGTATACATGATATCACGCCTCACTCTGCTATATACGGATCATGCTGTGTATAGACATCCTGTGCCTCCAGGTCATTTTCCTGGCTGTACATATAACCTGGACATGACTTCCAGCTTAGTGCTTGATTTCTGTAGCGATTGCTGCCTTTAGTCCTCCCCCTCATATGTTGCATGATCAGAGTATACCCACCAAGAGCTTATTTTATATTACCTAAGATGGTGGATGGAACAGGCCTGAATGGTTTATGTTTTATCATGTGTAAAATAAATAATCGGTGAGTGACTCGGCACATTTGAGTGTGCACAAATAACTCAGCACATGGCGGGGCGGTGAGTGGGCACTCCTAGTGTGATGCTGCACATTGCTCTGGAGGACACATCATGGGCCCAGTTTTTCAGCCCTGTCTCTCGTCTATTGTAATTGTATGTAGTAGAGTGACTGGCTGGGATACAGAACTTGCAGTTTTCTGCACACACACCTATGGCTGCAGGCAGCTTATATTAGACCTACATATTTCTTACCATTTATGTGCAGCCGGTGATTAGAGTCTGTAACTGCTGTAGAGGAGCAGGCGGCTTCTCATATAACACAGCATTGCCCATCTCTGTCTATTTCTGGACCTTACAATGGGATATTTTCCATTATTAACCTGTTGTATACCTTGGTTGTAAACCTGTGAGTTTTTCACCCTCACTTATCCCACATTTTGTGCGGTTGGAGGGGTCCTTGAAGTTGGTTAAATATGGTCTGGGGGATCCATTGGGATATGGTTTCCTCCTTTTGGAATTCAATATGGTTCTGGATCTGGTGAAAGGTGGAGGGGAGTTTCGGCAAGGGTTTGTCGGATCCCCAGGAAATTCAAGTGAACATCGGAACCCTTGTGGTTATGGTGCTCCCAAGCTGGTGGGGTAATGGCTGGGAGTAATTGTTGGTACATTTTATGTTCACTTTATGTTTGGTAATCACTGGATTTTGGGAGCTTCAAGAACTCCTACCAGCGTGTTAATATTATTTATGTTTTGATGTTTTATGGTATGTTTGTTTTAATAAAGGTGTGAATAATAACTTAAAAAAAAAAAAAAAAAAAAGGGGATCAGTGTATACTCACCAAGTGCTTATTTTATATTACTTAAGATGGCAGATGGCACAGGCCTGAGTGGATTACCTGGAGCCTGGTGGTTAGGGGGGTCCTAGAAGTTGGTTAGAAATTGGTCTGGGGGATTCATTGGGATATGGATTCCTCTTTTTGCAAGTTAATATGGTTCTGGACCTGGTGAAAGGTGGAGGAAATTCAAGTGAACGTTGGAACCCTTGTGGCTATGTGCTCCCGATCTAGTGGGGGTAACAGCTGGGTGTAATTGTTGGTACATTTTATGTTTGGTAATCACCAGATTTGGGAGCTTCAAGGACTCCCCCCAGCGTATTAATGTGATTTATGCTTTAAAGTTTATTTTATGTTTATTTTAATAAGAACATGAATTTAAAAAAAAACAAAAACAAAAAAAAAAACAAACATTTGTTTTCCTTTTAGTGGGTCCTGGAAGCTATTTATAAATTGGTCAGTAGGGGTAACCATATTAAGTATGGACCTCTGGGTGGGGTTCTTGGAGTTGATGCTGAATCAGCAAAAAGGAATTGGAAGTTAAAATTCTGGATCTGGCTTTTGGTTACGGCTCTGAACGGGTAACTCTGGACGGGGTGTTACCCGGGAGCTTTCGGTGGTTGGACTTCCCGGAATGGGATGTTTGGTGCCCTCGAGCTGGTGGTTTACGGCTGTGGGTAACGTGGATTTTTTAAGTTCTTGTGTGTTTGCCAAAATATTTAGCCAGTATTTTTGGGGCTCCAAGAACCCTCCCCTCATGTCGTATATGATTGTGTATTTAATACTTATTGTAAATGTTTGTTATTTGTTAATAAACTGGCCACGGACCCCCCCCCGGGTTTGGAAGGATAACCAATTCAGGTATGGCACCCTGGTTTTGAGGGGTAATCATCTCGTGTATGGCCCCCTGGTGTGGAGGGTAACCATCTCGTGTATGGCCCCCTGGTGTGGAGGGGGTAACCATCTCGGGTATGGCCCCCTGGTATGGAGGGGTGACCATCAAGGTATGGCCCCCTGGTCTCCAGAAGCATTTATATTTTATAGGACCCTGTTAGGGTAATGTCCCTGGGGTCAGGGCAATCATATTTTGCATGCCTACAGAAGAAATTGGCTCCTCTGTGCCAGGGACGGCGGCTGGAGGGGTGAAGAGAACAAGGTTGTCGTGTGGACAATGCAGTTATCTAGTGCACAAAACTGAAGAGCACTGCACCTAATCAGTGTGCCCTTGAGTCAGTGGGAGTGACTAAGGGTAAAGTAATCAAGTGCATTAACATGAAGGGCGATATGCCTATTCCCGATGCCCTTGAGCTGGTGTGAGCGGCTAAGGGTATCATCAAGTGCATTAACACAAAGGGCAGTATGCCTACTCCCGGTGCCCTTGAGCCAGTGGGAGCCGCTAAGGGTAAAGTAATTAAGTGCATTAACAAAAAGGGCAATATGCCTATTCCCAATGCCTTTGACCCAGTTGGAGAGGTCAACAGTAAATGTTATCAAGTGCATAAAAAACAATTAACAATGGCGTGGCCGGGTTATTAATAATGCCTTTGTAGACTTTATTTCTGCTTTAGGTTTATTTAAATTGCAGCTTCCAGATATTCTGAATGTTATTTTATGGTCGGTTATAATGTTGATGTTATATTGTGTATAGTTTTAATTACTCCCTATTTATAATATCTTTCTATTGATATGTTCATCACTTTTCGGGTAGTGATAGTAAGTGGGTTTAAGACATTTTACTGCACAGCTACTGTAAATAATGGTGGTTTCTAGAACTAAAATCTGTGATTTGGTGAATTATTAGAGCTGGCTACAATACATGCGGTATAATAGTTTTTTGAGGCATGACAGATGTCATTATGCAGGTATTCAGATTGTGGCTATGACCTTAATTATGGCTTACTTTCCACATTCCCCATTATGGGATCCTCATTGCAGGATGTTTAACAACTGCTATTTTGCTGTAGTTACCGTATTATCGATTATAACTTGGTAGCATGGCATCGATAAAATTAATCTGTCGGAGCTCTGGAATTTTAATTTTATTACTTGTGTGCACAGACTTTCCATAGCATGTAGAAATGGTTGATGGCTTTATTAGGCATGGTTGGTGGGGGCGAGTCCATTTAAGGTGTCAAATGGCCTCTCTGGTGGCGGTTTAGGAGTCAGGTGGAAGTTGCAGGCAAGTTAAGGTGGACTCATTTTAACTAATAGAGGACGTAAAACCTCATGGTGGTGAACAGGCTCGGCTTTGGTGGCCAGCCTCAAGGACGTTGTAATGGTAACGTCAATCAGGGGCGGCCACAGTGGTTAAGCACAGGAGTGAGGATAATAGGGTCATTGGTGCCCTGAAAGTTTACTGGCTCTGCTTGAATGGCAAGCCAGTGTGTGCCGCCCCTTTATTGCTGTCTGGCCTGGTTCTGTATGTCAGACAGCTGGGATATCACAGTACTTGTCAATCCCAATGTACTAGCACTTCACCTGACTCCTACTGTGATTGTGTTAATCCTGTGATTTAAATAAAGCTGTGGCCATTTTGACAACCAAAAATAATGTGTTGTGTATTTATTCTAGTGCCTAGGTTTACTGTAGTTATGGTGGTTTTAACATGGAGTGGGGGTCCGTCCCATATCCATAAGTCAAGAAACCACTGGAGCCATAGGCGGAGGAGGACATGACTTGGGGATGGGTGGACCTTTACTCCTGCAGCTTTTTGGTATAGTGTAGATTTTTAAGCTAGAGTGATGTTGCTTTCAGAGTAAGAAGCACAGTATGTCTGTGCCTGGTGAGTTACTGTGAGGAGGGTGGGGCTTATATAGAGCAGGAAATCTGTGTCTCTTCCCTCTTTCTTGGACAGGATGAACAGGAGGAAGCATTTCCCACCCACCCGCCCTGTTTACAATCATTGTCCTAAAACGTTTTGATTATTGCTTGTATGATGAATGCTTTATTGTATTTTTGAAATTACCATGTATATCTTGTTCCTGGCTCAATTTTATCATGGCTATAAAGAGTTAACAGCATTAACCTTCTAAGCCCAAGGGAAGGGCCATCCTTCAGCCATGGTTCCCTAGAGGTTTCCTCCACAGGGGGTTTTTCCTCTCCTGAGTGCTGTAGGATGACTCTTTGTGAGTCGGAGGTTTGCCAAGCTAGTCCCCTTAATGCTTTTGCAGGGACTTCTAGCTTATAAGTTTACTAAAGTGATTTATTAAAAAAAAAAAAAAAAAAAAGTGTCAAATGTGAATTTATAACCCGTCACAGCTTTGCGGTTTAGGAGTCAGGTGGAAGTTGCAGGCAAGTTAAGGTGGACTCATTTTAACTAATAGAGGATGTAAAACCTCATGGTGGTGAACAGGCTCGGCTTTGGTGGCCAGCCTCAAGGACGTTGTAATGGTAACATCAATCAGGGGCGGCCACAGTGGTTAAGCACAGGAGTGAGGATAATAGGGTCATTGGTGCCCTGAAAGTTTACTGGCTCTGCTTGAATGGCAAGCCAGTGTGTGCCGCCCCTTTATGGCTGTCTGGCCTGGTTCTGTATGTCAGACAGCTGGGATATCACAGTACTTGTCAATCCCAATGTACTAGCACTTCACCTGACTCCTACTGTGATTGTGTTAATCCTGTGATTTAAATAAAGCTGTGGCCATTTTGACAACCAAAAATAATGTGTTGTGTATTTATTCTAGTGCCTAGGTTTACTGTAGTTATGGTGGTTTTAACATGGAGTGGGGGTCCGTCCCATATCCATAAGTCAGGACTAGGAGGAGAACTTTATCATTCTGTTGAAACCCTCTTCATCTCTGAAGTTATGTTCGAACCTTAAATCACTTTCTGACAATGTTACTTTAGCTATTTATAAAGTTAGGAAATAAGTGTCCTTAGGTTAACATAGCAGGTGTCCTCTTTTCTAAATTTTTAGAATATCACCATTGGGATTTGTCCCCAAGAAGGAGGATTCATCCTGTTTCTTACTCTCGGGGCCTCAGTGAATGATTGTATCTCAAGGAGTAGATTCATCTGTTGATAGGGTGATTTACCTGGTTAGGAAAGAGGGCGAGGGGGCATTGTTAATGAAATCCAGTATGGAATCACTGTTTTGTTATGGATGTTCAGATATGAGACACGCATTTCATCGGATACATTCTATCTAGAAGATTTTCATTGTTATCGCTTTTCACTACATGGGGGGACATTACCAAGACAAGTTAAAAGTTGAAAAGCTCACATCATGCCATCCATTATCAGCTATTTCACCGTATGGTCTTAATGAGGTCAGAAGTGGTGCCCAGAAGGGTACTCACCTGCAGCCATGGTAATTTACAATGTAGAACAGGGTGCACCACAAAAACAAAAAGGTAATCCTCATTGTCTCCAGGGCGTATATCAGCAGCAAGGATTGGCCAATCAGATACTAGCTCCAAGTGGGTGGAGCCACCTTATATACCTCAAGGGTGACATCACATTGCCTTCTGTGACATCTTCATCCACAACATTCTATTACATGACATCTCTCAGCAAAAGCATCACGTGACCCAACATAAATAAAAACTGTCTCTGTAGTCCTGGGTTGGGTTCAAATCCCACCAAGGACAACATCTGCAAGGAGTTTGTATGTTCTCCCCGTGTTTCATGAGTTTCCTCTGGGTTCTCCGGTTTCCTCCCACACTTCAAAGACTTACTGATAGGGATTCTAGATTGTTAGCCCCATCGGGGACAGTGCCAATAATGTTTGTAAAGTACTGTGGAATTAATGGCGCTATATAAATTAGTAAAATAAGGAAATAAATTATACTTTGTATCGTGTCCTCAGTATAAATATCTCCTGTATAGCCATGAAATCTCCCACGATGAGCAATTGTTTTTCACCAACCTTGTCCACCCATGCATCTTTCCATAATATGTGAGTTACTTTTAAAGGATGTTACCAATGTGGCCACCCAGATGTCATCTGTGCAAATATATCAGGAACTCCCAGAGCTTTATTCCAATTTCCACAAAGGTTAAAAGGGTTGTCCACATTATTTTTATATTAAAAATTCACCGGATATACATGTCCCACCTCTAAGACCGAAAATCATGTTCCCCGACTCCAGAGCCCCTGTTCTCCACATGTGTGCGTATCAAAGGTGGAACCCACAACTTTCTTAAAATTGCTTTGTAAATATGGCGTGTTTTGTAAAATATATCCTTTTAACAGATATGTTCAGTCATTCCAAATTTTCACATATATTAACCCGCTCACAATATATGACATATATTTACGTCATACATCGTGCTTCTGATTTGTCTGCGGGCTCTGAAGCTTTCCCCGTATTTTTCCCCATTCATGACTGCTGATTTAATATGCTGTCATGTGCTTTAACAGTCACTGTGCTACACCAGCGGCTGTTAACAAGTTAAATCCCACTGTCAATCTCTGACAGTGGGATTTAATATGCGCCGGCCAGAAGCACGTCATTCTGGCCGCCCATATTCACCCCGTTATGTGATCGCAGTGCGGCATTAGATTGTCATGACAGCCCGGGGCCCACAGAAGACCCCCGTGAATGTCATTATGATTCCTCTGTGAACGCTGGCTCGTAGACAGTGTTCATAGGATTTTGTAATTTCTATACACATTTGCCACTTGAAATCTCCGAAGGGGACTGTTAAATAAAGTTAAAAATGAAAAAAAGTTTGTAAAGTTATGAAAAAATAAAAAAAAACAAAGTTCAAATCACCCCCCTTTGCCCCACTGAAAAAAATACACATATTTGGTATTGATGTGTTCAGTAATGTCGGATTTATCAAAATATAAAATAAATTAATTAGATCAGTAAACAGTGTAATGAGAAAAACAGTCAAAACGCCAGAATCGCGTTTTTTGTCCACCGCAAGATTGCAATAACGATCAAAACATCCTATCTACCCCAAAATTGAAAAAAAAAAAAACATCATCTCAGGGAGCACAAAATAAGCCTTTGGACAGCCCCAGATCCGAAAAGATGGAAATGTTATGGGTCTCGTAAAATAGCAACTAACGCAAATAACTTTTTTCATACAAATTTTGGATTTTTTTCACCACTTAAATAAAAAATAAGCTAAATATGTTTGGTATCTGAGAACTCGTACTGACCTGGAGAATTATATTGCCTGGTCAGTTTCACCGTTTAGGGGACATGGTAAATAAATAAAATCAAAAACAATTGTGGAATTGCACTTTTTTGCAATTTCACCACACTTGGAATTGTATTCCATTTTCCAGTAAAGTATATGGTAAAATCAATAGTTCCATTCAAAAGTACACTCGTCCCACAAAAAAACAAGCCCTCATTTATTAACGAAAATATAAAAATGATATGGCTCATGGAAGAAGGGGAGTAAAACATTTAAATGAAAAAAAGGAAAATGGCCGTGGCGTGAAGGGGTTAAGGGGTGATAGCTGGAAAGCTGTCTTTAATTAGCTGCATATCCACATCACCCCAAGAAAGTCAAACTCCAATGATAGGGTATCTTCCACTAATTAAAGGCAGCTTTCTAGTTTGCGCCCTTAATATATGTGAAAATTTGGATTGACTGATTAATTTAGCAGAATTTTCCATACTGGACAGTGCACTGTATTCTTCTAAATTACAGGATTCCATACTCCCTTTGTGACCAAACGCAGACTGGCTTTCATATTCCCCTTGTGACCCAACGCAGACTGGATTTCATATTCCCCTTGTGACCCAACGCAAACTGGATTTCATACTCCTCTTGTGACTCAAGCCAGGCTGGATTCCATACTCCCCTTGTGATCAAATGCAGACCTGATTTCATACTTCCCTTGTGACCCATCCTAGACTAGATTCCACACTCCCCTTGTGACCCAATGGAGACTGGATTTCATACTCCCCTTGTGACCCAATGCAGACTTGATTTCATATTCCTTTTGTGACCTAACGCAGACTGGATTCCATACTCCCTTTGTGATCAAACGCAGACCTGATTTCATACTCCCCTTATGACCCATCCCAGACTAGATTCCACACTCCCCTTGTGACCCAATGCAGACTGGATTTGATACTCCCCTTGTGACCCAACACAGACCTGATTTCATACTCCCCTTGTGACCCAATGCAGACTGGATTTCATACTCCCCTTGTGACCCAACGCAGGCTAGATTTCATACTCACCTTGTCACCAACGCAGACTGGATTTCATACTCCCCTTGAAGACCCAACGGAGACTGGCTTCCATACTCCCCTTTTTCATTTCTCTCCCTTTTATCTTCATTTTATTTAACCTTAGCTTCCCTCATGTACTCCTAGAAAAGTACATAGCTTCTTTCCTCCCTTAATGTGTCAAGTCATGGAAACAATGGTTAGCTGGGTTGTTTTCAGCATTGACTAAATTTGTATGCTTTATCTTCACTTGAGAGATGCTGTTATTGATGTAACTTGACATCGCCTCCATAATAACAATCTGACTATCGACTGCTGAACACTGACTCCTTGGGGCTGTGTTTACCTTGAAATGATTTAAAGAGCTAATGATGTCTGCTCATAGAGATATCATTGAATACATTTTTTCCCGTGTGTACCCCCCCCAGAGTGTTTCTTCTCTTGTAATGTTTCTGTACTCCATGTTCTCTTTAGATTTTTTTGGGTCCATACTTGTACTAGGGCAATGCAATTAAGAAAAGTTATAACAAATTGTATATATTAGGGTGGCATTAGAATAATTTTGACAAACAAGTGTTTACAGTATTCTTAATGTAAGAAACGTAATATCCCAAACAGTTCAGCAGTTTAAATGATAAAAAAGTAATCCTGTAATCTTATTACCCTTTTCATATCTAGAAGCTCCCATTCTCATTTAATAGGATTACTGTGTCATGTCAGATAGATATAAATTGTTTATGAAGCAACATATTCTCTATTTTTTTCACTCTCACTTATCCTTAGGATGAGTTCTTATACAGTATGATAAGGCTGCTATACCGGCACAGTGTGAAATATATATACATTACAACAGGCTGCTTTACACATTGTGTTTTAGTATAATATGCAATGAAACTGTTGAAGAAATTAATTATCTTGTCTATTTCTCAACCACGTAGAGCAATAGAAACTCAGAATGCCACATAATCATGGTAGATGGGAATCTCATTTAATGATTATGACTTGATAATTACCACTAGTGGAAGTAATGTGGTTATATTTATTTTCAAATCCTTTTATTATAACGGAAAGTTAATGTGTCATTATAATGCTATTCTAACACTGCCATTAACTGTATGTGACAACTTTTGCACGGGCAACACTTGTCTTTATTATTGCCCTCTAGGAGAGCAGACATAAATACAATTCTTGCAGAGTGAACCGGGATACATAGTCAGCAGGAGAAAATTCATACATCTGCCTGGATATAATGTAAATTGAAGTGTCCTACTTTGACGAATTTCTTAACTTAATTATTTGCATTTACTGTCACTTTTACTTACAGAACAGTCTTTTCTTTTCTAGTGACATACAAACCAAAAAAATCCCTTTTCTATAAATATAGCATATAAAAATGCCAATTCAAAGTGAATATCCAGCAATACCGGGATGTAAGAACACAGTGGTGTATGTCTAATTCTGGAAGAAAAGGAAAAGATATACAGCTCTGGTAAAAATTAAGAGACCACCACATCAAAACCCTGTCATGGGCAGCCCATTCTCCAGACTTGAACCCCACTGAAAACCTCTGGAATGTAATCAAGAGCATGATGGATAGTCACAAACCATCAAACAAAGAAGAACTGCTTAAATTTTTGCACTAGAAGCAGTGTGAAAGACTTGTGGCAAGCATGCCAAGACTCATGAAAGCTGTTTTCAACCCCTTTCTGACATATGACATACTATCCTGTCCAGGTGACCTGGGCCCGTATGACCGTTGACGGGATAGTACGTCATACTGATCAGCCGCGCTCATGGGGGGAGTGAGGCTGATCGCTGCCGGGTGTCAGCTGATTCTCACAGCTGACACCAGGCACTAAGTCCCAGGAGTGGTCATGGACCGCTCCCAGCACTTTAACCCCCGGCACACTGCAATCAAACATGATCACAGCATTCTGGGAGCAGGCAGAGGGGCTGTCAGCTGTGACAGCCCCTCTGCCTTTGTATTGGAGATCCCGCGGCATGACGCGGGGTCACGATCGCTCCCATGGTAACCCGAAGTCATCATGATGACATCCGGGTTACCAGAGCTCAGAGACTTCCTGTCATGTGCAGTGCATGTCAGGAAGTCTCTGAGGTTAGTGACAAATCCCTGCAGCGCTGACAGCTTATATGACATGCAGATCTACATGCCATATAAGCGATCTGCCTGCACAAAATGAGTGTCCCATAGTGGGACAAGGTGTAAAAGTTAGAATGAAATAGAAAAAAAATAATAATTGTAAAAATAAAAAATAATAAAAAAATCAATATTTATTCCATAATTAATATTTGAATAAAAAACACATATTTAATATTGCCGCATCCATAACTACCCACCCTATTAAACTGTCCAACTAGTTAACTCCTTAAGTGAACACCATTAAAAAACAAAAGTCAAAAAACAATGCTTTATCATCATACCGCCGAACAAAAAGTGGAATAACACGTGATCAAAAAGGCAAATATAAATAAACATGGTACCGCTGAAAACATCATCTTGTCCCGCAAAAAACAAGCCACGAAATAGCTCCATCACTGGAAAAATAAAAAAGTTATAGCTCTTAGAATAAAAGGAGGCAAAAATAATTATTTTTTATATAAAATAGTTTTTATTGTATAAAAGCGCCAAAACGTAAAACAAGATATAACTGAGGTATTGCTGTCATCGTACTGACCCGAAGAATAAAACTGCTTTATCAATTTTACCACACGTGGAATGGTATAAAGGCTCCCACAAAAAGAAATTCATGAATTGCTGGTTTTTATTCATTCTGCCTCCCAAAAATCAGAATAAAAAGCCATCAAAAAATGTCATGTGCACGAAAATGGTACCAATAAAAACGACAACTCGTGCCGCAAAAAACAAGACCTCACATGACTCTGTGGGCCAAAATATGGAAACATTATAGCTCTCAAAATGTGGTGATGCAAAAACTATTTTTTGCAATAAAAAAAGCATCTTTTAGTGTGAGACAGATGCCAAACATAAAAACCCACTATAAATAGTAAATCAAACCCCCCTTTATCACACGCTTAGGGAAAAATAGTAAAATAGTGTATTTATTTCCATTTTCCTATTAGGGTTAGGGTTAGGGCTATGGTTAGAGTTAGGGCTGGGGCTAAAGTTAGGGTTGGGGCTAATGTTAGGGTTAGGGTTGTGTGAATGAGTCACCGAGGAGGAAAAAACAAAAAGCAAGCTAAGCCCAGAAAACCGGAGAGGTTGGTAACTAGCGGATTGCAGACCCCTGATCCTATCCACAACAACTAGCAGTAGCCGTGGAGCATGCCTACGGTGGTCCTAGACACCTCGTCACGGCCAGAGAACTAAATAAGCCTAAAGAAAGAAAGGGAAAATCTAAACTGCCCCAGAGCAGACCCCAAAGCAATAGACAGCCCCCAACATGTATTGTCAGTGAAACAAGATGAAAACACAGACACAGATAGAAAGATAGGCTGAGCAAATGATGGGGCCCTCACTAACTAGAAAGGACAGGAAAGAAAAGCTGCTGTCTGCAATCAAGCAAAAAACCCTGCCAAAAAAATGTCCAACACGTCTGATAGAAAAAGGCCCTGAAGTCGCTAGACTTCAAATCACTATATCAGCACTCAGGTATATTTTGAAGACAGAGCAAAAGAGATCAACTGATCAGAGACAAAATGGGGATTCAGCCCAGTCCCAGCCAGGGCTGGCTGAACACAAAAACTAAGTAAACCAGATAAAAACTCATATGAACAATAGCAGAGAAAACTTAGCTTTAGGAAGGCAGGAACCAAACTGGAAACCAGGAGCCACAGTCAGGAAAAATCACCAGCAAGAAACTAGGGAGTCGGCTGCCTTAAATCCAATCAGAAACTCCTGATGTCCAATTGCAGTCTTCTTCCTCAGGTGGCCGGTCTCTGCCATTTAGATCAGCTTCATTACCTCCCTTCACCAACAGAGGGAGTCCAGATAGAGAACTCACTACTCCTCTGTCAGCACAGCCAGCTCCATAACCCTCACCAGAAGCCAGAGGCAAGCCCGAAAATGAGCTCACAACAGTACCCCCCCTTGAGGAGGGGTCACCGAACCCTCATCCACGCCACCGGGCCAATCAGGATGGGCCCAATGAAAAGCACGAACCAATCTATCGGCATGAATATCAGAGGCAGAGACCCAAGAATTGTCCTCCTGACCATAACCCTTCCACTTGACCAAATACTGGAGTCTCCGTCTAGCCAGACGAGAATCCAGTATTTTCTCTACCTCATATTCCACATTACCTTCAACCAATACAGGGTCAGGAGGTGCAGCCATAGGAACTACTGGCTCAACATATCTCTTCAACAGCGACTTATGAAACACGTTATGGATCTTAAACGTAACAGGAAGAGCCAATCGAAAAGAAACCGGATTAAGAATCTCCAAAATCTTGTAAGGTCCAATAAATCTTGGCTAGAACTTGACTAGAAGCCACCTTCATAGAGATATTCTTTGATGACAACCAAACCATATCACCCACTTTAAACCAGGGACCAATGGTCCTATGCCGGTTAGAAAACCGCTGGGCCTTTTCCTGGGAGAGAGACAACTTATCCACTACTTGGTCCCAAATCTGCTGCATTCTCTTTACCACTGTGTCAACACCTGGGCAGGCTGAAGATTCCACTTGCCCTGAAGAAAATCGAGGCTGAAACCCAAAGTTACAGAAAAAGGGCGACATCAAGGTGGCAGAACTAGCTCTATTATTTAAAGCGAATTCGGCCAAGGGCAAAAATGAAACCCAATCATCCTGATCAGCAGGTACAAAACATCTCAAATAGGACTCCAAAGTCTGGCTTGTTCTCTCCATCTGCCCATTGGTTTGAGGGTGAAACGCAGAGGAGAAGGACAACTGAATTCCCAGCTTGGAACAAAAGGCTTTCCAGAATCTGGAAACAAACTGAACTTCTCTGTCCGATACAATGTTCTCAGGAAACCCATGCAACCGAACCACCTGTTGTAAAAACAAGGGTACCAACTCTGAGGAAGATGGCAACTTTGGGAGTGGTACAAGATGGACCATCTTAGAGAATCTATCACAAATCACCCAGATAACAGTCATTCTCTGAGAGACAGGAAGATCAGAAATAAAATTCATTGAAATATGGGTCCATGGCTTCTTAGGCACCAGCAAGGGCATCAACAACCCACTAGAGCGAGAACAGGGTTTAGACCGGGAACAAGTCCCACAGGACTGCACAAAATTCCTGACATCACGAGATAAGGCGGGCCACCAAAAAGACCGACTCACCTAATCTCTGGTACCAAAAATACCTGGATGACCAGCCAATGCGGAGCAATGAACTTCAGACATCACTCTCTTCCTTCACTGGTCAGGAACATACAATTTTCCCATAGGACAACGCTCAGGTTTGTCCTCCTGGAATTCTTCCAGAGCACGTCTCAAATCGGGCGAGGTGGCAGAAAGAACTACCCCCTCACCTAGGATGGTAGTAGGCTTGGTCACAATAGGAGAATCAGCAAAGAAACTCCTAGAAAGGGCGTCTGCCTTAACATTCTTAGTGCTTGGAAGAAAGGAGACCACAAAATCAAAACGCGTAAAAAACAAGGCCCACCTAGCCTGTCTAGGATTCAAGCGTTTGGCCGACTCAAGGTAAATCAAATTCTTGTGGTCAGTGAGGAGAATCAGCAAAGAAGCTCCTAGAGAGGGCATCTGCCTTGATATTCTTAGTGCCAGGAAGAAAAGAAACCACAAAATCAAAACGTGTAAAAAACAAGGCCCACCTAGCCTGTCTAGGGTTCAAGCGTTTGGCCGACTCCAGGTAAATCAAATTCTTGTGGTCAGTGAGGACCACAACTTGATGTCTAGCTCCCTCCAACCAATGTCTCCACTCCTCAAATGCCCATTTCATGGCTAACAATTCCCAATTCCCCACATCATAGTTGCGTTCAGATGGGGAGAACTTTTGGGAAAAGAAGGCACAGGGATTCATTTTAGACGTCACTGGTTCTTTTTGGGACAAAACAGCTCCTGCACCAATCTCTGAAGCGTCTACCTCCACCTGAAAAGGAAGTGAGACATCAGGTTGCCGCAAAACCGGAGCAGAAGTGAACCTCCGCTTCAGCTCCTGAAAGGCCGAAACAGCCTCTGAAGACCAATTCAGCACATCAGCACCCTTCTTAGTTAAATCAGTCAGTGGTTTAGCAATACCAGAACCCAAACCCAAAAATGAGCTCACAACAGTTGTGGCTAAAATTAGAGTTAGGGTTGGGGCTAAAGCTAAGGTTAGGGTTGGGATTAGGGTTAGGTTTGTGGTTAGGGTTATGGTTAGGGTTGGGATTAGGGTAGGTGTGTGTTGGGGTTAGGGTTGGAGTTAGAATTGGGGGATTTCCACTGTGTAGGCACATCAGGGGCTCTCCAAATGCGACATGGCGTCCGATCTCAATTCCAGCCAATTTCGCATTGAAAAGTCAAACTCCTTCCCTTCTGAGCTCTGCCATGCCCCCAAGTCCAACCAGTGGTTTACCTGCATACTTGGGGTATCAGCATACTCAGGACAAATTGTACTACAACTTTTAGGGTTCAATTTCCCCTGTTACCCTAGGTAAAATAACACAAATTGGATCTGAAATAAATTTTTTGTGAAAAAAGTTAAATGTTCATTTTTTTAATCATTCCAAAAATTCCTGTGAAGCACCTGAAGGGTTAATAAACTTAATGAATGTGGTTTTGAGTACTGTCAGGGGTGCAGTTTTTAGAATGGTATCACTTTTTGGTATTTTCTATTATACAGACCCCTCAAAGTAACTTCAAATGTGATGTGGTCCCTAAAAAAAAATGGTGTTGTAAAAATGAGAAATCGCTGGTCAACTATTAACCCTTATAACTTCCTTACAAAAAAATTTTGGTTCCAAAATTGTGCTGATGTAAAGTAGACATGTGGGAAATTTTATTTATTAACTATTTTGTGTGACATATTTCTCTGTTTTAAGGGCATGAAAATTCAAAGTTGGAAAATTGCAAATTTCTGTTTTTTTTCACAAATAAACGCAAGTCATATAAAAGAAATTGTCATGAGAAAACAGTGTCAGAATCACCGGGATCCATTGCAGCGTTCCAGAGTTATTACATCATAAAGGGATAGTGGTCAGAATTGTAAAAATTGGCCTGGTCATTACCATGCAAACCACCCTTGGGGGTAAAGGGGTTAAAAATCATGGTTATTCCACAAAGTATTGATTTCTGAACTCTTCCTGAGTTAAAACATTAGTATTGCTGTTTCTAAATGATTATGAACTTGTTTTCTTTGTATTAGTTGAGGTCAGAATACACTGGGTTTTTTTTTTAATTTTGACCATTTTTCTTTGTCAGAAAGTACAAATTTTTTTGCATGGAAATTCGGAGACATGTTGTCAGAAATTTATAGACTAAAAGAACAATTTACATTTTACTCAAAAATGTACCAATAAAGATAAAAATCAGACAAACTGAACATTTGAAAGTGGTCTCTTAATTTTTGCCAGAGCTGTATATATGACCGAATACATAGCAACAATAGAGTGTCAGGGTTTTAGGAGACAGTCACATCATTAGATAGAGCTAGAAAAAATAGCCTGATTCTCATGGTTGCCTAGAGCTGTAGAACTTTTAAGAATTTGGTGAGCAAACCAAAAGAAAAGAATATATATACCGTAATTAAGGTTTGCTTTGAATAACATTGCATATTTACTGTATATGTCATGATGGAAAATAGATATATAGGCTCTGTGCACAATAATGGCAACTATTACTGCTTGTCACCTTTGGGTATACCGCATTTATTAAAAGAAATGTGACACCTATATTTTTACTCATTTAAACCGGCTATTGATTCATAGTCTTTTTTTAATAATTTTTTTATTTTTATTTTTTTTTGCTTAAGCTACTGTTTATAGCATATAGAGATTTACTTTACAGCAAAAACATGGACTCTTAGGAAATTGTTGTCTGGATATGATTTTGACTTCTAGAAGAGAATTTTCTAGGAATGCTCTACACCCTGAAGGGGAGAGATAGGTTGTGCCTATCACCTATAGCCAATGGTGCTTCCTGTCTCCAGATTGTTTGTATGGGTGTTACAGGCTATTCTAATTCTGCCAGTGATGATAATTAAATAACTACTGAGAAGTGAGCTCTCTACAGAACAGTAAGCGACAGCCTATTTTATATTTCTTAAAATATAGATAACAATATAACTCCACCAACATAAAAACTTAAATAGGTTGGTCACCTTTGGCGACATTTTTGTTTTAATTAAATACATGTATTTTGGGCTAACTATAATTTTTGCAAATTTTTTTTTTTTGCAATTTTACACTATTTGGCTTTCACAGGAGCTGTGTTTCCCTGCAAATTCAACTTAATGTTATCTATGGACATAAATCAGCTAAAAGGAGCTTTGAAAAAAACAAAAAGTTACAAACTTTTTGGTTAGTCTGTAAGAAAGAGGACCTTTAACCAAATTTTACATGATGATCACTTTTTTAATATTGTTGAAAAATGGTAGGGTTGATTTGGTGAAAGAAAAATGTAATTATGCTATTTTTTTGGGTGGGGGGTTGTTTGTACAGCTTTCAGTGTGTAGTAAAAAAGGGTTTCCATTTCAGCATGATCACCAAGCTTATAAGGTCTTTTTTTATTTTTGTGTTTAAAACATTTTTAATGTTGGAAAAAAATTTTTTGATTGAGATGACATTTTCTGAGACCGGTAACCTTTTTTTTTTTATTTAATTTTTCTGCTGATTCTGCTGTATGAGGGCTTCATATGACATATTGATTGCTTTTTATTGTATTTTGCTGGGGAATGCCGCTTCTGAAAAACGTCAGGTGCTGTTGAAATAGTTTTATATTTTGATATATCGAACTTTTACGGACATGACAATACCAAATATGTTTAATTAATTTCAATATTATTAAACTTTTATTCTTATTTTAGTTTTTAGTCTACACATGGTAATTGAACGTTGACCTACTGCTGTCCAAGTCCAACCTGAGGTTAAGCTTCATAAGAGGACTAAGATGGCAGCCTATTAACCTATCATCTCCCCAGATTGGCTTTTTATATGCTGCTGCAAGTAATTGATATTGGCATCTAAATGGTCAAACAGGAGCGATCAGAGCTAGCTCTGATCACTGCTGTTAGAGACAGCTGCCAGCTATATATTGCAGACACCACCCAAAGTTTCTGCGCCTGACCCATATACCCACACCTATCATAGGATATACTAGAGGTCTAAGGGGCTGCCAAATTTAGAAAAAAAAAAACATTCTTAAATACATTATTAGGACATTATATTTAAGGGGGTTTTCTAGGAATAGAAAAATAAACAGGAAATATGGTTAGAAATTCCTAAATACCTTCAAATTAGCAAATCACACTTGATTTCTCAAGGAATATCATCAATATAATCATTAAAATGGCTAACATTTTGAAACAGTGAAATAAAAAACTATCCAAGATTGGTAATAGGGCAGGTACCAGGAAGCAAGTGCAGTTGGAAGCACCTCTGCTGTGACCTGGAGACCATTTTACAGTATGTGGTATAGATTACCTTCAGGTCACAGCAGCGAAGCTTCCTACTACACACGCTCACCTGTCAATACACATTCCAGAATAGGGTTCTGGTAGTGTAAAAAGACGGCATCTATTTTAATTCTATAGTGATCACTTTCTTACACAATATGAATGTGATGTGCTATTTAAAGGTATGCAACCATGCAGCCTGCCATCTATTTGTAGCAGGGCTAGCCCCGTCGTGGGACAAATGGATTAGCAGCATCTCTGCAGACAGGTGAGGAATATTGTTGTTATTTTTACTTTTAGCTGTTTTGCAGATGACAAGGCTGTAGGTGGAATGGGCAAGGTTGTATGTATGGTTTAAGATTTATTAAAGGAGTCTGTGTCATTCTTTCAATTAACCCCTTCACCCCCAAGGGTGGTTTGCACGTTCATGACCGGGCCAATTTTTACAATTCTGACCACTGTACGTTTATGAGGTCATAACTCTGGAATGCTTCTATGGATCCTGGTGATTCTGACATTGTTTTCTCGTGACATATTGTACTTCATGTTAGTGGTAAAATTTCATTCAAATAACTTGCGTTTATTTGTGAAAAAAACGGAAATTTGGCAAAAATTTTGAACATTTCGCAATTTTCCAACTTTGAATTTTTATGCCCTTAAATCACAGAGATACGGCACACAAAAAACTTGATAACTAACATTTCCCACATGTTTACTTTACATCAGCACAATTTTGGAACCAAAATTTTTTTTTGTTAGGAAGTTATAAGGGTTAAAAGTTGACCAGCGATTTCTCATTTTTACAACACCATTTTATTTTTAGGACCACATCACATTTGAAGCCACTTTGAGGGGTCTATATGATAGAAAATACCCAAAAGTGACACCATTCTAAAAACTGCACCCCTTAAGGTGCTCAAAACCACATTCAAGAAGTTTATTAACCCTTTAGGTGCGTCACAGGAATTTTTTTGAATATTTAAAAAAAAAAATGAACATCTAACTTTTTTTCACAAAAAAAATACTTCAGGTTCAATTTTTTTTATTTTACCAAGGGTAACAGGAGAAATTGGACTGCAAAAGTTATTGTGCAATTTGTCCTGAGTACGCTGATACCTGATTTGTGGGGGGGAACGACTGTTTCGGCGCATGGCAGAGCTCAGAATGGAAGGAGCGCCGTTTGACTTTTTCAATGCATAATTGGCTGGAATTCAGATCGGACGCCATGTCACGTTTGGAGAGTCCCTGATGTACCTAAACAGTGGAAACCCCCTACAAGTGACCCCATTTTGGAAACTAGACCCCCCAAGGAACTTATCTAGATATGTGGTGAGAACTTTGAACCCACAAGGGCTTTACAGAAGTTTATAACATACAGCGGTACAATTAAAAAATCATATTTTTTCCACAAAAATGATCTTTTCACCCCAATTTTTATTTTCCCAAGGGTAACAGGACCCTAAAAGTTATTGTGCAATTTGTCCTGAGTATGCTGATACCCCACATGTGGGGGTAAACAACTATTTGGGCGCATGGCAGAGCTCGGAAGGGAAGCAGCGCCATTTGACGTTTTTGGCTGGAATTGAGATCGGACATCATGTCGCGATTGGAAAACGCCTGATGTACCAAAACAGTGGAAACCCCCCACAAATGACACCATTTTGGAAACTAGACCCCCTAAGGAACTTATCTAGATGTGTGGTGAGAACTTTGAACCCCCAAGGGCTTCACAGAAGTTTATAACATAAAGCCGTACAATTAAAAAATCATATTTTTTCCACAAAAATGATCTTTTCACCCTCAATTCTTATTTTTCCAAGGGCAACAGCACCCTAAAAGTTATTGTGCAATTTGTCCTGAGTACGCTGATACCCCACATGTGGGGGTAAACCACTATTTGGGCGCATGGCAGAGCTCGGAAGGGAAGCAGCGCCATTTGACGTTTTTGGCTGGAATTGAGATCGGACACCATGTCGCGATTGGAAAACCCCTGATGTACCAAAACAGTGGAAACCCCCCACAAATGACACCATTTTGGAAACTAGACCCCCTAAGGAACTTATCTAGATGTGTGGTGAGAACTTTGAACCCCCAAGGGCTTCACAGAAGTTTATAACATAAAGCCGTACAATTAAAAAATCATATTTTTTCCACAAAAATGATCTTTTCCCCCTCAATTCTTATTTTTCCAAGGGTAACAGCACCCTAAAAGTTATTGTGCAATTTGTCCTGAGTACGCTGATACCCCACATGTGGGGGTAAACCACTATTTGGGCGCATGGCAGAGCTCGGAAGGGAAGCAGCGCCATTTGACGTTTTTGGCTGGAATTGAGATCGGACACCATGTCGCGATTGGAAAACCCCTGATGTACCTAAACAGTGGAAACCCCCCACAAATGACACCATTTTGTAAACTAGACCCCCCAAGGAACTTATCTAGATGTGTGGTGAGCACTTTGAACCCGCCAGTGCTTCACAGAAGTTTATAACGCCCGGGCGTGAAAATAAAAAATTCCTATTTTTTCCACAAACATGATCTTTTAGTCACCATTTTTTTTATTTTCCCAAGGGTAACAGGAGAAATTGGACCCCAAAAGTTGTTGTCCAATTTGTCCTGAGTATGCTGATACCCCATATGTGGGAGAAAACTACTGTATGATTCAATAAGGAATAAATTCTTGGACTTTGAGTGCGCTGCCAGACGAATTCAATAACCACACAAGGTTAAAAAAGTTAACCCTTTAATCCCTACGCGTTTCGAAGCGTAACGCTTCTTCTTCAGGGGTAGATACATTCAGATGTATCTACCCCTGAAGAAGAAGCGTTACGCTTCGAAACGCGTAGGGATTAAAGGGTTAACTTTTTTAACCTTGTGTGGTTATTGAATTCGTCTGGCAGCGCACTCAAAGTCCAAGAATTTATTCCTTATTGAATTGTGGTACGGTTCCGCTGTGGACCGTTGGACGTGCAGCAGGCTGACTCACTATACAAGCTTTATTTTATCTTTGAGAAGGTGAGTTTAACACATTTAGTAATTGAGCATTTTACCCGGATAAGACCCTATTGCGCTTTTGTTTCAACCTTCTAGTGAAAATAACCTTAAAACTACTGTATGGGCACACGTCGGGGATCGGAAGGGAAGTAGTGACGTTTTGGAATGCAGACATTGATGGAATGGTCTGCGGGTGTCATGTTGCCTTTGGAGAGCCCCTAATGTACCTAAACAGTGGAAACCCCCCACAAATGACCCCATTTTGAAAACTAGACCCCCTAAGGAACTTATCTAGATGTGAGGTGAGCACTTTGAACCCCCAAGGGCTTCACAGAAGTTTATAATGCCAGGGCATGAAAATAAAAAAATCGTATTTTTTCCACAAACATGATCAATTATTCCCCAATTTTTTTATTTTCCCAAGGGTAACAGGAGAAATTGGACCCCAAAAGTTGTTGTCCAATTTGTCCTGAGTAAGCTGACACCCCATATGTGGGAGAAAACTACTGTATGGACACACGTCAGGGCTCGGAAGGGAAGTAGTGACGTTTTGGAATGCAGACATTGATGGAATGGTCTGCGGGTGTCATGTTGCCTTTGGAGAGCCCCTAATGTACCTAAACAGTGGAAACCCCCCACAAATGACCCCATTTTGAAAACTAGACCCCCTAAGGAACTTATCTAGATGTGAGGTGAGCACTTTGAACCCCCAAGGGCTTCACAGAAGTTTATAATGCCCGGGCATGAAAATAAAAAAAATCGTATTTTCTCCACAAACATGATCAATTATTCCCCAATTTTTTCATTTTCCCAAGGGTAACAGGAGAAATTGGACCGCAAAAGTTGTTGTCCAATTTGTCATGAGTACGCTGACACCCCATATGTGGGAGAAAACTACTGTATGGACACACGTCGGGGCTCGGAAGGGAAGCAGTGCCATTTTGGAATGCAGACTTTGATGGAATGGTCTGCGGGTGTCATGTGCGTTTGGAGAGCCCCTGATGTACCTAAACTATTGAAACTCCCAACAAGTGACCCCATTTTGGACACTAGACCCCCCCACGGAACTTATCTAGATGTGTGGTGAGCACTTTGAACCCCCAAGTGCTTCACAGAAGTTTATAACGCTCGGATGTGAAAATGAAAAAATCATTTTTTTCCACAAAAATATTTTTGTCCCCAAATTTTTATTTTCCTAAGGGTAACAGGAGAAATTGGACCCCAAAAATTGTTTTGCAATTTGTCCTGAGTAGGCTGATACCCTACATGTGGGGGTGAAACACTGTTTGGGCGCATGGCAGAGCTTGGAAGGGAAGGAGCACCATATGACTTTTTCAACTCAGAATTGGCTGGAATTGAGATCAGACGCAATGTTGCATTTGGAGAGCCCCTGATGTGCCCAAACAGTGGAAACCCCCAATTCTAACTCCAACCCGAACCCCAACACACCCCTAACCCTAATCTCAGCCCTAACCCTAGCCCTAACCCAAGCCCTAACCCTAGCCCTAACCCAAGCCCTAACCCTAGCCCTAGCCCTAACCCTAGCCCTGTCCCTAACCCTAATGGAAAAATGGAAATAACTACATTTTTTAAATTTTATTATTTTTCCCTAACTAAGGGGGTGATAACGGGGGGTTTGATTTACTATTTATTTCGGTTTTTATTTTTGGCAGCTGTCGCACGCTAAAAGACGCTTTTTATTGTAAAAATAGTTTTTGCATCACCACATATTGAGAGCTATAATTTTTCCGTATTTTGACCCACCAAGTCATGTGAGGTATTATTTTTTGCGGGACGAGTTGACGTTTTTATTGGTACCATGTTCAGGCACGTGACATTTTTTGATCGCTTTTTATTCCGATTTTTGGGACGCAGAATGAACAAAAAACAGCGTTTCATGAATTTCTTTTGGGGGGTGCGTTTACACCGTTCCGCGTGCGGTAAAATTGATAAAGCGGTTTTATTCTTCGGGTCAGTACGGTTACAGCGATACCTCATTTAGGTCGTTTTTTTATGTTTTGTCGGTTTTATGCAATGAAAACTATTTTATATAAAAAATAATTATTTTTGCATCGCTTTATTCTGCGAGCTATAACTTTTTTATTTTTTCGCTGATGATGCTGTGTGGCAGCTCATTTTTTGCGGGACAAGATGACGTTTTCAGCGGTACCATGGATATTTATATGCGTCTTTTTGATCGCGCGTTATTACACTTTTTGTTTGGCGGTATGATAATAAATCATTATTTTTTGCTTCGTTTTTTATTTTTATTTTTTAAGGGGTTCGCCAAAGGGGTTAACTAATGGGACAGTTTTATAGGGCGGGTCGTTACGGATGCGGCGATATCTAATATGTGTACTTTTATTGTTTTGGTTTTTTTTTATTTTCAAAAAATGAATTTATTGGGGAATATTTTTTTTTTTTTTAACTAATTTATTTGGCGATTTTTTTAAAATTATTTTTACACTTTTTTTTTATTTTTTTTTTACTTTATTACATAGTCCCAGGTGGGACATCACTTTCCTGTGACAGATCGCTGATCTGTCACATCACAGATCACTGTGACAGATCAGCAATCTGTCACAGGCATTGAAGACTTCCTCTTGCCTGCGCTTTGCAGGCACTGAGGAAGCCAGCTTCCTCCAGGCCCCCGAAGGCCCCCGTCGCCATCTTGGATTCGGGGGGCCTGGAGGAAAGGAGCCCCCCGCAGCAGCGCTGCACATTGCGCTGCCGTGGGGGGCTCAGGGAGGCACGGAGGGAGCCCCCTCCCTGCCGATGCTTCCCTTTAACTCCCGGTATACCGCGATCATGTTTGATCGCGGTGTGCAAGGGGTTAACGTGTCGGGGTGGTCCGTGACCGTCCCTGACACATAGTGCCGGGTGTCAGCTGTGATAATCAGCTGACACCCGGCCGCGATCAGCGGCGCTCACCACGTGGGCACCGCTGATCGCGGTAGACGTACTATCCCGTCCATGGGCATAGGGGCCTGGGTCCCATGGACGGGATAGTACATCGGATGTCAGGAAGGGGTTAAAGGACTTTATCCTGGGAGTCTTTTCATACAACATGACTATGGGGTTAGTAATAGGGGCGTTTTATTGACGCCTCTCCATTATTAATCTCGGGGCTTGATGTCACCTGACAATGCAAAGGCAACATCAACCCTCTCAACTATCACTTTTCTTGCCTCCGCTACAGGGCAAGTGGGAAGAGCGAGGCTAAGTGCCAGAATTGGCGCATCTTAGCGGTGCGCCTTTTCTGGGGTGGCTGAAAGCTGATGTTTTTAGCCTGGGGGCCAGTATCCATGGCCCCTTCCTAAGGTATTAATGTCAGCCTGCAGCTGTCTGCATAGCCTTTGCTGGTTATTAATTATAGGGGGACCCTACATAATTTTTTTAGGGTCCCCCATTTTAATAGCCAGTAAAGGCTAAGTATATAGTTGTGAGCTGATATTAATAGCCTAGGAATCTCCATGGGTATTACTCCCTTCCCAGGCTCTAAACATCGGCCCCCAGCTGTCGGCTTTCCCTCTGCTAGTTACGAAATTTATGTGGAAGCCCACACCATTTTTTTCAGAAAAAATATCTTTTATTTAGTTAAATACATGTACAGTAGGCTGCACACTCTGCACTAATTGCATTTGTCACAGACATCTGTATATCTACCTATTTTATTTGTATTTACTGTGAGTAATCCATCTTTTCTATGCTGTCGGCTCCTGCTGTGATTTTACACTACACGGATGCTGAATTGCTGGCTTTTCTTCTATCTGTCTATCTATGTCATATACAGCTCTGCACAGTTTTATAAAAATCAGCTTCTCTACATGTCTCACAGCCATTCCATTCCAGTGTCAGTGTTACACCGCTCCGTCATACTCACCCAGCCTCCGCTCCCATGCCGCAGCCGGCCTCCGCTCCCACGCCGCAGTCTTTCTCCACCCGACGGCCATGGCGGTCACCTCTGATGGGCTCGCGGCCGACGCCATCCCTACATGCAATGCGCATGTGCCATAGGCCGCGCCTCCCTGCTGCTTCTTGTGCTCCGGCTGTGTCCTGACCCGGAAGCACCTTCGGACCAATGGCAGACCAGACGGGGCTATATCAGGCCGCTTCCCCCTGAGGGAGGCGCCTGATAGTTGTGTTACCTTGCACACTGGGCCCTGCTTCCTCCTGTGCTCTCTACAGTCTCTCGGTGCCGTCCTCAGTGTTTTCTGCAGCAGCGTCGCAGCCTGTCTTCCGTGTTCGCTAACAGTTATTCTCAGTCCTGCTCCAGTGTTCCTTTTTCCTCCGTCTCCTGCCTCCTGTGTTCCTGATCCATCCTGTTCCAGTCCTGCCGTCCTACTCCAGTCCTGCCTCCGGTGTTCCTGTTCCATCCTGTTCCAGTCCTGCCGTCCTACTCCAGTCCTGCCTCCGGTGTTCCTGTTCCATCCAGTTCCAGTCCTGCCGTCCTACTCCAGTCCTGCCTCCGGTGTTCCAGTTCCATCCTGCTCCAGTCCTTCCGTCCTCCTTTATTCCTGTCTCCTGTGTTCCAACTCTGTCCTGTCATCTACACTTCAGTTCCTCCTCGTTCCAGTCTATAGTCTTACTCCATTCCTGTCTACTGTGTGCCAGCCTGTTCTGTCATCTACACTTCAGTCCCACTGTCCTACTCCAGTCCATCCTGAGCCGCCTCTCTCGGTACCGGCTATCGTGGTACTCGAACCCCTGGACCTGCTCCTAACGGTCCCTGTATAGGGGTCGGTTCCACCTGGCAGCTCGCCCGGGGCCCCTCGGTGCCACGGTCCAGAGGGTCCACTCCTGGAGATTCCGGCTCCTGACCACCCACGCTAACAGTCAGCTGAATTCCAACAAGAGTACACCTCATTCTATTTAATGTACTTCTGATTAGGTGATCACCTGAACCAAATCTTATTTAACAAAGGAAAGTGTAAAAAAAAACCCTGCTGTGGTGTTCAGAATACTCTTGCAATAGTACAAGCTGGATAGCAAAGCAAGTGCTAATAATATCTCAAAAGTAATAGGAATGAAAAATAACTTTTAACTATACCAAAGGAGTTGAAAAGAAAATTCTTGAGTGAGGAAAACAAGGGCTCAATTCTGGCTTTCCTAGCAGAGGTATACAGTGAGCATCATGTTGCCTCCATCCTTAAAATTTCTAAGTCGGAAGTCCATTACAACAAGGTCAAGCAGCAGACAACAAAGCTACAGACCGGCAGAGGGTGAAAACGATTCTCCACTGAACGGGATGACTGTCATCTTATTCGAATGTCTCTCAGCAACTGCAGGATTACATCAAGTGACCTACAAAAAGAATGGCAAATGGCAGTTGGGGTGAAGTACACGGCAAGAACAGTTTGTTACAGGCTCCTAGAAGCAGGGCTCAAGTCTTGTAAAGCTAGAAAAAAGCCTTTCATCAATGAGAAGCAAAGGAGAGCCAGACTCAAGTTTACCAAAGACCATTAAGATTGGGACCATAGAGGACTGGAGTAAGGTAATCTTCTCTGATAAGTCTAATTTTCAGCATTACCCAATTACCTGGTTGTCTTATGGTTAGACGGAGACCTGGAGAGGTGTACAAGCCACAGTGTCTTGCACCCACTGTGAAATTTGGTGGAGGATCGGTGATGGTCTTGGGATGCTTCAGCAAGGCTGGAATTGGGCAGGTTAATCTTTGTGAAGGATGTATGAATAAAGCCGCATACATGGTTATCCTGGAAAAACAGTTGATTCCTTCTGCTCAGGCAATGTTCCCCAACTCTGAGGACTGGTTTTTCCAGCAGTACTGGGCCATGCAACACAGCTAAGTCAATCAATGTATGGATGAAAGACCACTACATCAAATCCCTGTCATGGCCAGCCCAATCTTCAGACCGGAACCCCATTGAAAACTTCTGGAAAGTAATCAAGAGGAAGATGGATAGTCACAAGCCATCAAACAAAGTAGAACTGCTTAAATTTTTGTACCAGGAGTGGCATAAATGCACCCAAAAGCACTGTGAAAGACTGATGGAAAGCTTGTCAAGGCGCAAAGCTGTGATTCAAAATCATGTTTATTCCACAAAATATTGATTTCTGAACTCTTCCTGAGTTAAAACATTACTATTGCAGTTTCTAAATGATTATGAACTTGTTTTCTTAGCATTATTTGAGGTCTGCAAGCACTGCATTGTTTTGTTCGTTTGACCATTTCTCATTTCCTGAATATAAATACAAAATTTAGTGCTTGGAAATTCGAAGACATGTTGTCAATAATTTATAGAAAAAAAGAACAATTTACATTTTACTCAAAAATATACATATAAAGAGAAAAATCAGACAAACTGAAAAATTTGCAGTGGTCTCTTAATTTTTGCCAGAGCTGTATATATGTGTGTGTGTGTCACTAACATCTATATATCTATGTATTCTATCTCTATATATCTATTCTGTCTATTCTATTTCAACTGGTCACTCTGTGATTTTACTGTGTGGCGCGCCCCGCAGGGCCGGGGGTTACTCGGTACCGGGCCGGTCAGGCTCTTAGAAGGGGATGTCACGGTGGCAGTGACCCGGTCCGTGGCCCTGGGCGTCCAGTAATAAAATAGAGGAAAGTTGTGTGATGTTGAAGTGTGACGCCACCCGTGGTGTTCGGCAATGAGTGGACGACGCTGTGGTTTCGGTCCTCTGGGACGGATGGTGACGCAGCAAAGATATTTGATATTGATTAATTGTTCAGATGGCGGTGAACTTTGGGGTGCAGAGAAATAAGAAAAGGACACAGAGAGGTGTGGTTTTCTTTACCTTTTACTTGCAAGTGGTTGCAATCTGGGGTTCCACATACAGGTGATGGTTTGAGCCCGGCTCGCCTGGAGGCATTCAGGGGATCCACCCTGGCAGGTGGGGTTTGGGACCTTCCTTTTGCGCTTTGTTTTTCGGGCCCCTGCTGTTTGTAACTAAGCTGTGACCTCTCTTGTGTGATGGTTCTAACCTGTATGGCTGACAGCGTGAGCCTATATCACGGGTACTGTCCTTTTCACCGTCAGCCCCGGGCTCTCGATCTGCTGCCGTGCCTTCAGGTGTTCAATGTCGCTAAGGAACTTGCAGTCCCCTGTACTTCCAGATTCGGCGATCAGGGCATACAGCTCCTGTTCAGCCTAGGACTCTGGCGTCCTTTTCCTATATCAGCGCTTCGCTCTGGGGTCAGCTATACGCAATTTCAGCTTCCCCAGAGCCTATTGTCCCCCGCTCCTGTCCTTCCCCTCTTCACAGATCAACTCTCCGTCTCCAACTGACTGGATCTTCCAGAAAGATCCTTTACCTCAGGCTTAACTGTCTTGTCATTAGCTCAGGTGCTCTCATTTCCATGACAACTCCCCTGTTTGCGCTCTCAGCTGACTACTTGCTGACTCACTAACCCCATCTGCTGGCCAGAATTTATAAGGCAGCTCCCCTTTCTGACCTAGAGCAGGAATTGTCATTTAATCTGTGTTACCTGGCATGGAGGCCCCCCTCCTGCCTCCAGGCATGACTTTACCCCTTAGAGGGAGGCAATGTCACTGTGACAACCGGACTCTGTGGTGTCACATAACCCCCAGTGAAGTTCAGTACTCCCCGACTGAGGAAACATAACAAGAATTGTTAACAACAATTAATGAAAATCTACAAAGTCTTAAAAAATGTAAAAATTATCAAAACCAGAAAAGAAAAAGAAACAATAACACAGTTACTGCAGCGACCAGTCCTTACGCTACCATCCAGGAATTGTCTTTGTCCTTGTACCTGGGGTTTGGCTGGTGGGAACCGCCTTAGCCCACTTTGTGTGTCGTCCCTGGGCGTGGCTACAGGGCACTCTGTAGATGGGCCTGTTTTTCGGCCACGCCGGCGGCTTATTTTCAAGGCCAAATTGGGGTAACTATTTACAAATAAAGTTCTGACCACACATAGTCCTGTGGCCCAATTGTCCTTCAACTGGTTATTATGAATACTTAAAAAGTTCATACAGTAAGTCTCTGTAGGCTCTCATGCTTAACCGTTACAACTTTACATTCTTATTAACTTATTTACATTATGTATTCTCTATAACAGACAGGGATCTGACCTCTTGTACTACGAGTGGATCTACACAGTATAGGTATCTCTGATGACCTGACCTGTTCTCTAATGTCTACTGCTGGTGCACTAGTTACTACGCTATAAGTGGACTTGTGTAATCTTGGTATTCTGGACTGCCTTCTGACTCTTAGACTCACCATGAGATTGACAGATTCGCTGCTAGCAGGGGACAAATTTCCGCATTCCACTGAAGATGTGGCATCTGTTACTAGAGCCATTTCATTAAGAGTCTCTGCTTCATCCGTTGCAGTAGGCTGGTGAAAGGTTAGGACTGGTACTACGATAGCCTGATTCACTTGTGTCCACGTCCGAGGAAATTCTCCAAGGATAGTATGGATCTTCTCTTCCACCTCTACTGTGGGCCATGGAGTGTCTTGGACTTCCTCTTTGTCTTTCAATTGATCAGGGCACACCTTTAGATGATCTATTGAGACTGCCTCTGATGTTTCTCCTCCATCCTTGCTGATGAGGCATACCTTGGTGTTATTAAAGTCTGAAGGTATAACGGTGTATGGCTCTGCCTCCCACTGATCATCTATTTGTGAACTCGTCTATTTCTTTTGAGTTCTTGTTCTAATGGTGTCAAGGGAACTGCAGGGGCGTGTTGATTGTAATTCCTTTCCTGCCTCTGTCTTGCTTGGGACAAACTTTTCTCCACACATTCTTGCACATTGTGGTATTGTTGCTGCCGCTCTGTATCCCAGTCTGCATCTGGTGATGTCGTCTCAGGTGTTAAGACTCCCATGTCTAAATCAATAGGTAACTTGCCAGGCCTTGCCCTCATCAGGTAGGCCGGAGTGCAATTAGTGGCGTTTACTGGTATATGTCAATGACCACCTGGTTCATCTCACACATGCCATTTGTCCGTGGATGGTACGGCGTCGTCCTGATTTTCTTGCAACTGTACATGTTACAGAACTCCTGGAACACTTCTGCCTCAAAGGCTGGACCTTGGTCGGTGAGCACTTGTTCAGGGTATCCGTGCGGTCGACAAAAGTGTTGCTGAAATGCCTTGGCTACTGTATTCGCTGTTTGGTCTTTAACAGGCACGACTACCAAGAACCTTGAGTAATCATCAATGATGGTCAGAGCATAGGTGTAGCCATTCCTTCTCGGAGTTAACTTCACGTGATCCAAGGCTACCAGTTCAAGCGGCTGTTTTGTGATGATCGGCTGTAATGGGGCTCGCTGGCTGTTACGGTCTTTTCTGCGCAGGTTGCATGGGCCACATTCTCGGCACCACTTCTCAATGGCATTCCTCATGCCAGCCCAGTAGAATCTTTCACAAAGTAGGACCTCCAACTTCTTCCACCCGAAGTGTCCTGCTCCATTGTGGTACGCTTCCAAGACCATTGGTGCATCTTGTTTCAGAACTACTACCTGTGATACCAGTTCATGTGTGCACGAGTTGATGTTCCTCTGACACAGTTTACCCTCGTAGATGAACAGCTTGCCTCTCTGGTGCCCCCAGGAGTATGGTCGCCACAGTGGCATTACCTTTCTCCTAGGGAGTGTGATGTCATGCTTGGAAGCAATGAAGGGTCTCTCTATCAGTTAAATACAACACACAGCACACTTCCCACTCCAGGCCAGCAGAGGGAGCTCTGATCCAAAACTGGGGGAAGAGCTGCTTTCCGGGGGCCAGGTGTCAGGATCCTGTCAGCGCCGGCATGCAGCCTCCGCTGAGCAGGGACTCACCCACACTGTAGGGGACCCGGGGTCAGGTACAGCCAGAAAGTACAGATACACAGGACCTGTGGACGCTGAAGTTTAGCAAGCAGTCACAGGACCTACGGTCATGTGACTGCAAGGGGGCAGGGCTTATCGTCCTGCTTTCAGAGATGGCAGGACACTATACAGAAATACTCAGAGTCAGGCAAAACGGAGGTCATACACAGAAATATCAGTAAAGTACCAGGGATGAGACAGAACGGATAGTCAGGGCCAAGCAGAAGTCAAAACCAAACAGACATAGAAGGTACCAAGCAGAATCCAAAGCAATATCCAGAGAACAGACCGAGTCGTACACAGAAAATCAAGCAACCAGAACACAGCACAAACACACTCAGGGGTCACCACAAAATGCCAAGGGCGAAAGTATACCTGACGGGGGATGGGAGCTTCCTGAGGCTATAAGAAGCTTTCCCAGAACCAATGAGAGGCCACCATAATAGGTCCCAGGTGTGCAGGTAAGAGTCTGCACTGAGATCAAAACATTAACCCCAGAAGTGCCGGTCACCCAGCACTGGTATCATGACACCAGGAAGGGGAAATTAGTTTGTGTGAGGAGGGAAACGTGTGTGGACGTGAGGAGAAAAGCTGGAAGATTGAGCAGAGTTCGGGCTCACTTCTAGCTGTAGTGCATGGTCTGGAGCCCGGTCTCCAAGGTTGTACGGATACTGATGTTCCTGCAGCAGAAACCGAGAAACCGGAGGAATAGGAAGCTGTAAATACTCTTCCCACATAAGACTCAGAGGCACAACAGCAACGTGTGAGCCAGAAGAAGAAGGCTACAGCTGTCTGCCATACGAGGGAGTTCTAAAAGAGAACAAGCGAGTGGAACTTCAGTGTAACACAGTACTGCAAGTACCACAGAAAGCGCAAGAAAGACTACACAACCCATCTGCATAGAGAGATTCCTAAGTTGCTTCCAAGCTGACCAGCCTCTGTTCCATCTGTAATCTGGACCCTGGACTGCACTTACAAAGCACAGTAAAGGTAACGAAACTGCACCCTGTTGTGTCATTGCATTCTTCCTGCAAACCCACCGGCACTGCTACATCTCTGTGCCAGACACAACACCCTCTTCCTCAATACCTATTACCACTGCCCTGGGACCACAGCTCCACCTGTGGGGAGCTATTACATCTTGCTGCCTTATACCATCTGATCCAGAGGATCTGCCTGCAGCATCGGCTTAACCCCTTCATTGCCGATCACCACAGGTGGCGTCATGAATCATCCACTTATAAACTTTAATCAGTCACGCTCAACCCTTTTCACATGAACGCCCAGGGCCACGGACCGGGTCACCGCTACAGTGACACTTCCCTCTGAGATAGATGCCGGCCTGGTACCGAGTACCCCACTGCCCTGGCGGGCGATCCATCTCTCCTTCCATAACTGCTGTGCTTCCTGTGGGTCATCTGGACCAGGGAGTGAATCAGCTTGTGCCAGCCACTCCTTTACTAGGCGAACAGCTGCGTCACTATCTTGTGTCTCTGCCCACTCATGATGGGGTAATGGGTTCAACGATCCCTCTCGTATGATATAGTGCTTATTCCTCACCCTTTGGGGGAGCGCTGGGTTGCAACTGGACAGTGGAAGGCTGGTAACTCGATTTCTTCGAGGTCTTCTGGATCTTCTCCCCCGTCTGGTGAATTGGGCATCCTGGACAGCGCATCTGCATTACCGTTCTTATGTCCTGCTCGGTACTTGATGGTAAACTCATAGTTGGACAGCCGGGCCATCCATCGCTGCTCAAGTGCCCCTAGCTTTGCCGTTTCAAAGTGGGTTAGCAGATTATTGTCCGTGTAGATGGTGAACTTTGCTGAAGCCAAGTAGTGCTTGAAGCGCTCTGTTACCGCACAGACTATGGCGAGCAACTCCAGTTTAAAGGAACTGTAGTTGTTGGGGACGAAGCTTCCTGCTGGCGGAGGCAATCACTCTCTCTCTCTGCCTTTCTGCACTTGTGACAGCACTGCTCCCAATCCCACGTTGCTGGCGCCAGTGTAAAGTACAAATGGTTGGTCATAGTCAGGTTAGGCCAGGACCTCATCTCCCGTGAGGGAGGACTCTTCTATCCTTTTGTTACACTCGAATGGAAGACTCTTGTTTTTGGCTTTCTTGTATTGGCCCACTAGAAGATCTTGCAGGGGTGCAGTTATTTTGATGAAGTCATTGATACATCTTTGGTAGTAGCCTACTAACACAAGAAACTGCCTTACTTCATGAATAGTGCTGTGTCTTTGCCAGTCCCGGATACCGCTGACTTTGTCAGGGTCGGGTGCCACACCTTCTGCGCTCACCATATGGCCTAGGTACTGCACCCTGGGTTTCAAAAGGTGACATTTGGACGGCTTTATTTTCAAGCCAAAATTGCACAGGGCTTCGAATACCTCGGCTAGGTGCTTCAAATGGTCTTCGTAGGTTTTGGAGAAGACGATGTCATCCAGGTACAGCAGAACAGTTTCAGAGTTCTTATGTCCAAGGCAGCATTCCCTTAACTGCTGAAATGTTCCTGGCGCATTGCTGAGCCCGAACGGCATGTAGTTAAACTCGCAGAGGCCCATTGGTGTTGTAAACACTGTCTTCTCTTTGTCTGCCTCTGCCACAGGAACCTGCCAATACCCACTGGTGAGATCTAAGGTAGAGAAATAGTTAGCAGTTCTCAGCGCAGCTAGTGATTCCTCAATTCTAGGTAATGGGTAAGCGTCCTTATGTGTAATGTTGTTAATCCGCCTGTAGTCTACACACATTCTCATAGTACCATCTTTTTTTTTAACGAGGACTAATGGAGCTGCCCAGCAGCCACAACTATCTCTAATTACCCCAGCCTCCTTCATCTCCCGTAACATACTCTTGGCACATTGATAGTATGCTGGGGGTACAGGCCGGTACCTCTCTTTAATGGGTGGATGATCTCCGGTGGGGATATGGTGTTGGACCCCTTTTGCCTGCCCAAAGTCTAGAGGATGTTTGCTGAAGACCCGTTCAAATTCTCGAGCCACCCGGTAAGCCCCATGCTTTTGGTGCGAAGGGGTGGAGTCAGTGCCTACATGTAGCTGCTGACAGCAATCCTCCTGCTGCCCTTCAGAGACATTCTCTTCCACCTTGTCAGATGGAAGCAAGGGTTCCAGTGCCTCTATTGCATTGTTACTGACAGTGAACAGCTTAGCAAGGGTGGCATAAATGGACCTCTCTCTCCCCACAATTTAAGATGCGTATTGGTACTCTCCCCTTGCGGACATCAACTACCCCTCTGGCTGTCAGGATAGTGGGCCTACTAACAGAGTACATGGGTTCTACCAGGGCTTGGTAATCTTGACCCCTGAGGCCTATTGCTGCCCGACACCAAATTAACATTTCACTTATGGGAGGGAACTGCACTAGGGAAAAGGATAACTTACTCTGACACTGTCGACTTCTCCACCAGACAGCTTTACCTGTTGTCTCTGCATCAGGCCTCTGATCTCCTTTTGCAGGACCCGTTGCTAACTGGAGCTGGTGGTCTCGGCTACCTGTTGTAACGAAACAATAATTTCTCCAAGACAATTTTCAATTACATTAGTGCCTAAAGTGATCATAGGATGGCATTCTCGTTTGTCAATATCAACTATAATCAAACCTTGCGATTGCAATTCTACTCGGCCAATCTTGATGGTCACCTCTTTATATCCCATCTGAGGCAAGGGCTGACCATTGCTGGCAAAGATGGCAAGGTTTTTATCTGGGCGGTGAGTAATGTCTGAATCAGCCCAGTACTGCTTAAAAAGAACATATGGCATCGTTGTCACCTGGGAGCCGGTGTCCAGTAAAGTGTTCATCGGAAAGCCGTCAATCACGACGGGCAGGACCTGCCGTCCTCCTACGTACTTGTCTCGCCAATTTGGTGGGCCAGGTCGTCTTACTCCTGGGGGTTGGCCCTTTGCCCCAGGGGTTGCTTGTTTAAATGACAGAATCTTGCTAGGTGTCCCGCCTTGTTGCAGCGGCAACAGATGGGCTGTCCATCCTCGTCATAATGATCGCTATCTCTCCCTCAGGTCGATGGGATTCTCCACTGCTGTCGCCACGGGACATCATCTGGACTGGAGGCCAGCTGGATCTTTTTCTTTGGAGCCACTTGAAGGGACTGCACAGTTTTTGTGAGTGCAGCCACACTTTTGGTTAGTTCCTTGACTTGGAGACGTAAGTCTGCAGCAGAATCATCATCTTGGGACGACGTGTCAGTCTCAATAGAGGTCTTTGGAAAGGATGCTGCCTCCAGCTGATATGTAATTGCAGGATGCTTAGAGGGCTCTGTGCTGCTAGGATTTAGTTCACGCAGCACCCGGATGGCTCTATCCTTAAAGTGTGCAAAGTCCAATTCAGGATTTTGTAGGGCCATTATGCGCAGCTGTGTCCTTTGATTGTTAGACTGGAGTCCCTCTATAAACTGCTCCATTAGTAATCTATCTTCATCTTGCACACTGTCAGGGTCAACCTGCTTTACGGCCCGTAGCGCCTCCTGAAGGTTAAGAGCATAGTCCCGTATACTGTCCTGCACCCTCTGTTTGCACCCAAAGAATCTAATTTTTATCTCTATTGCAGTGCGGGTATCAAAAGTGTTCTTCAGTCTGGCCAAGATTTGTTTGACAGTTCCTTTATCAGTGTCCGGCCAGGACTTTACTTCCCTCTGGGCCGCACCAGTTAACTGGCCAATGAGGATACTGACTTTTTGACTCTCAGACAGGGGGTACACTTTGAACAAACTACATAGTCTTTCCTTAAAATCGCTCAGGGTGTGGGACTCCTCTGAGTACTGTGGTAACCAGGCCGCTCCTGGTATATATGGCATTGATAGCGGCATTATGGTGGCTGCAGCTGCGACTGCCGCTGAATCTTCACCCGAGTTGGGCATTTTCTTCCTGCTTTTCACTTGCTCACAATAGAGCGTAGGTCCAGCTTCACTTTGCCCACTAACGTCAGAGTGCGGGCAGGGCTTCCCGTCGTACTTTATTTCTGGCTCCGCCCACAATAGCACGCCTCTCTCTGTTCGCACGCAGTGTGTGATGCAGTTATGGCGGCTATTTGAAAGCTCATTAAAGTCTCTAGCACTCAATTTAATAAAGTCTATGACACACAGTACCCAGCTTTGCCAGGCTCCTTGTACCCAGCCTTGCTAGGCTCGATAAATCCTGTTCGTCGTGACGCCAGTAGGCGTGCCCCGCAGGGCCGTGGGTTACTCGGTACCGGGCCGGTCAGGCTCTTAGAAGGGGATGTCACGGTGGCAGTGACCCCGTTCGTGGCCCTGGGCATCCAGTAATAAAATAGAGGAAAGTTGTGTGATGTTGAAGTGTGACGCCACCCGTGGTGCTCGGCAATGAGTGGCCGACGCTGCAGTTTCTGTCCTCTGGGGCGGATGGTGATGCAACAAAAAATGGTTCCGTTGAATCGCTCGAGTAGCGCGAAATGGCCGTTGTCAGCCTTTCTTGCACTCCTTATGTCACTCCCCCGACTTGACATGTTCATGATATGTCAATAAATCAGTGAAACTTTCATCTCGATGAGTGCGACCTCTTCTCTTTGCATGGATTCCCAGGATTGACTGTTTCCAGGTCTGGCACCTGAGATTCCCAGCTGCTGGACTTCTGTATGCCGCACATCATTTGAAGTTACACGGTAACAGCGGTGCCGTCCGCTTTTTATCTTGATTTTTTTCAAAAAATGGTTCAGCTCCCCATGGGTAGAGCGGGGGCCCTAGGGCAAATATATTTGATATTGATTAATTGTTCAGATAGCGGTGAACATTGGGGTGCAGAGAAATAAGAAAAGGACACAGAGAGGTGCAGTTTTCTTTACCTTTTACTTGCAAGTGGTTGCAATCCGGGGTACCACATACAGGTGATGGTTTGAGTCCAGCTCACCTGGAGGCATTCAGGGGATCCACCCTGCCAGGTGGGGTTTGGGACCTTCCTTCTGCGCTTTGTTTTTCAGGCTCCTGCTGTTTTTAGCTAAGCTGCGACCCTCTCTTGTGTGATGGTTTCTAACCTGTATGGCTGACAGCGTGAGCCTATATCACGGGTACTGTCCTTTTCACCGTCAGCCCCGGGCTCTAGATCTGCTGCCTTGCCTTCAGGTGTTCAGTGTTGCTAAGGAACTTGCAGTCCCTTGTACTTCCAGATTCGGCGAACAGGGCATACAGCTCCTGTTCAGCCTAGGACTCTGGCGTCCTTTTCCTATATCAGTGCTTTGCTCTGGGATCAGCTATATGCAATTTCAGCTTCCCCAGAGCCTCTTGTCTCCCGCTCCTGTCCTTCCCCTCTTCACAGATCAACTCCCCATCTCCAACTGACTGGATCTTCCAGAAAGATCCTTTACCTCAGGCTTAACTGTCTTGTCATTAGCTCAGGTGCTCTCGTTTTCATGACAACTCCCCTGTTTGCTCTCTCAGCTGACTACTTGCTGTCTCACTAACCCCATCTGCTGGCCAGAATTTATAAGGCAGCTCCCCTTTCTGACCTGCAGCAGGAATTGTCATTTAATCTGTGTTACCTGGCATGGGGGCCCCCCTCCTGCCTTCAGGCATGACTTTACCCCTTAGAGGGAGGCAATGTCACTGTGACAACCGGACTCTGGGGTGTCACATTTGCGGCAGATGAATTGCCAGCTTTTCAAAGGACACCGATGCATAAAAATCGGACAGCACTCGCATGGTCTGAGTGCTGTGTGATTTTTTTTCTCACACCCATTGGCTTGCATTGGCAAGTCTTGGTGACAATCGCAGCATGCTGCGATTTTACACTCAAGCTGAATACGGCTGAGAAAATAAACGCTGATGTGAGCTGCCCCATAGATTAACACTCGGCCGAGTGCTATGCAATGTTTTCTTGCATAGATCTCGGCCGTATTCTACTGTACTGTGACTCCGGCCTAAAGGGGGTTTTACACTAAGCGATATCGCTAGCAATATCGCTAAAACGTCACTGGTTTTGTGACGTTATAGCGATATTGCTAGCGATATCGCTATGTGTGATACTTACCAGCAACCGGCTCCCCCGCTGTCCATCGCTGATCGCGCGAGAATGTCCGGCTCCTTTTCTCGTCGGGCGCTTCCTGCTGAGACTTCCTGCTGTGACGACGAGCGACGCTGGACGCGGGTGGGAGGACGTCAGGATCGCTGTGTGTGAATGGTAAGTATCGTGCGCTGCGTCGCTGCTGCATCGCTGTGAGATCTTTCTATATGAAAGCTCACTAGCGATCATTTAGCGATGCACCAGCGATCCTGACCGGGTGGGATCGCTGGTCGGATCGCTGGTGCATCGCTAAATGTAAAAGGGCCTTAAGGATTCCACTGAAATTGTAATGACCAGTGGGGGCCCGTTGCCACATCAGGTCTCCTTGACTCACAGACACCATAGTGTTCGCATGATCTCTAGCTATGGACGGTATGCCCTTGCCTGACAATTTTACATCCAAGCAAAACAATAATGGGGATGAGTACAATTTATAAGAACTACATGTCTTTAATTCTTATCTTTCCAGTGTTAAAGGCATAAGGAAATTCAGTCAAAACAAGAATTATACACAAACACCAGCTACAGATATGAAATACTAAACAGTCTGCTGCTGATCGAGTAGGCGTTAACAACCAAAGAATATGAAGTGTAGATTCCTCACTGATTAATTGTTATCCGCATTATAATTATAAGGTTTATTTTACTCTTTACCCTGGAGAGAGAGATTGTTAAGTATACCTCCAGCTGGGAGACGTATCTGTCCTCTTGATCCCCTTGTCACTTTTAAAATCTGCCACAATTAATGAAAAAATCATTGCTTTATTTTGCATGCTTGTCTCCTAGGAGCTGTGGCTTTCTACCCCTTTGATATGTTGTGAACCCATGTACTGGTTGCTGATATCAGTATATGCCACCAAGATTTCTACTTTATGTTAAGTAACACCATAGAGAATACAGCACTTGCAAGTATAATTTTAAAATTTTTCATGAATAGTGTCCAAACCTTCTGATTTTGGTGAATGAAACCAGCAAACCATCTAATGTGCTGGAGGGTCCCAACTTTTTCTTGACGGCAAATGTCACAGGGAAACCCAAGTCAGGCAGACTAGATTTCAACACACTTGATCCTTTTGTTCTTACAGGAGATGAGCCAATGTCAGAGATGTTAGTGGCAGATTCCTCTCTCCCCATTGAGAGCACACACATTCTTAGCCAAGCCTAGCATGCTTGTGTATGGGAGGGTTGGGAGAAATAGGCACCTTTTGTCTGAAGAGCGCTTTAGGGCTCAGTCACACTGATGTATAAAAAATGTAGTAGACTGCATCTGACTGTCCACCTCCAGTTGGCGTATACGACCGAAAATTATACACATCAGAGAGCATGTTCGCTCTGTCACCACCATTAAAGTCTATGACCGCATCGGTGCATATGTGCTTATCTCGTTTTGCGGGAGGTTCAAACATAAGCACCAACGGGGCCACTGAATGGGTCCCAAAACGCAATGTGAAAGCAGCCCAAATGAAAGCTTGCAATAAAAACCTGATTGGTAAATATAAATGTTTGAGTATAGTCATACTTGGAAGATTTGATGCAGTAATTTTTGCAACTGAAAATCTGTTCTATGGATCTAAATAGAAATGTTTTTTTCAGCAACCACTATTTTCTGCAAACCCCATTTAAAGAAGGCTTTTCACAACGTTTGATGTTATTGACTGCACATTCCTACCCACACATAGTAGCAACAATGTAGAGAAAAACGGTTAGTCCATTTTCATTTTCGCCACCCGTTGGGCGCCGAAATTACTGGTACCTAATGTGTTACTTTTTTAGGTTTCAACTAGCTTTTCATTACTTTCAGCTCCGTGGGCTTGTACTTTCACCCCGCTATGATACCTACAGAGCTGAGAGAAATTAAATTGCCAGTTGAAAGATAAAAAATGTAAGACATTAGGCGCCAGTATTTTCGGCACCCTGTATCTAGACAACAGAATGGAGAAACTGGAAAAAAAAGGTTTTTATCAATATTCCTGTTACTATGTGCAGGAATGTACATTTTATAATGTCAAAAGTTGTGAAATCTCTTCTTTATAGGAGTATGTCAGCATACAATAATTTTTACCCCCTCATGGACCAGGCAATTTTCCATTTTTTCATTTTAGATTTTCCTCCCCTCCTTCCATAACTTCTTTTATTTTTTCCATCCATATAACTGTATGAGGGCTTGTTTCTTGCGGGACAAGCTGTACTTGTGAATAACACCATTCATTTTATCATGTGATACACTGGAAAGGGTGACACAAGCGCCAAGTGCTTTGAAGTTGCAAAAAAAAGCGCAATTCCACAATTATTTTCTTGGGTTCTTTATTCACCATAGTTACTCCACAGTAAAACTAAGCTGGCAATATGATTCTAAAGGTCATTACGATTATGCATATACCGCACCATTTTTTTAATTTAAGTTGTGAAAAAAAATTTCAGACATTTGTAAAAAATATTTTGCTTCTGTCGCCATTTTCCGAGACCTATAAAGTTTCAGTTTTCTGGATGTGAAGCTGTGTGTGGGTTTATTCTTTGCTCCCTCATCTAATATTTTTAATTATACAATTTTTGGGTAGATATGATATTTTGATCTCCTCTTATTGCATTTTATTGGGATGTTGCGATGGCCCTCAAAATATGTAATTCTGGCGTTTCAATTTTTTTCTTTGGTATTACATTTACCAATTGTATTAATTTATTTTATATTTCAACAGATCAGACTTTTATGAAAACAGTGATACCAAATATGTGTATTTAAATTTTTTTATTATTAGCTTTATTTGTAATTGGACAAAAGGGGAGTGATTTGAACTTTTGTATTTTTTTAAAATTTTTTAAAACTTTTTTTTAAACATTTTATTGTATTTAATAGTCAATATTAAGCAATAAAGGCCCTTGATTCTGTCTTTAATAGGATACCTCCTCAGTTTTACTAACACATCCAGCCTAGAGGATACTGTTAAAAATTAACTTTTAATTAAATCATAACTTAAAAATTCAGCAGAGCAGCAAGAGCCCAGATCCAAACCTAACACCTACTATCAAGATGCTATAAACTACAAAAAAAATTCTCATCCTTTAGTAAGAATGCTATCTAAGTTAAGCTAACATATCTGATTAGTGATGCTAGGACTAAATGAGTAAAGTGTCACAGTGCAATAAAGTGAATAAAAAAGGAAGAAACATCGTGGATCTCACCCAATTGAAGTACAGACTGTTCACCGAGTCACGTCCATATGGGTAGAAGCCTCCTTCACTCTGTCCTGTCATGCCCTATGCAGTTGCTCCTGGCAGTATCGAAGTGGAGCTAAAAAAAGAGGTTCCTTCTTGTTAGGTCTGATATTAGGATGGGAATAATTTTTTGTGGTGGTGTGTAGTATCTTGATAGTAGGTGTTAGGTTTGAATTTGGGTTCTTGCTGCTCTGCTTAATTTAACAGTATTTAATAGTCCTCTTAGGGCTGCGACTGTCCGATTGCTTGTACTATACATAGCAGTGCATCGTCTGAAAAAGACGTGCGAGCCCGCATCAAAGACAGGCACAGAACATATGACATAACTGTGCGTCATATGTCGTGAAGGGGTTAAACCAAGTGCGTGTTCTCGGTTACACCTTTGGTATGGCTAGATAATTAAGTCCAACTTCCCACCTACTTTTTTTGCTTCTATCTCCACCTCCTTTCTTCACTGATTTACAGCTTTAGCTTTACAGAGCCCCAGAGAAGAGCGGAGATAGATGAAAAACAAATAGGAGGAAGGTGCACTTAAATGTTTGGCTACTGCAAGAGTGAACCGAGTGCTTGTATTTGGTTTGATCATTTTTTTCTGTAGTAACAGAGTCCCTTGAAAGCATATCTACACCTAAAGGAAGCTTTTTTTTTTTTGCTTTACTTAAATGCAAATGTGGGCCTTTGACTCAAAGCACAACGCTAATTGCGTTGACCTAACCTGAGCTAACGGAAACAAATTGTCATCAGTGGAAGTACCAGAAGCTGTGTGAGTGACTGCAGTGCTGCCCCACAGATTCTGTTACCTAGTGAAGCGAATTGTCATCGGCGAGTGGTGATAGAAACCGAGGAAGTGACCGTAGCAGTGGGAGTGACAGCAGTGCTGCCCCGCAGATTCTGTCATCTACTGAAGTAAATTATAATTGGTGAGTGGTGATAGAAGCAGGGGAAGTGACCGAAACAGTATGAGTGACAGCAGTGTTGCCCCCCAGATTCTGTCACCTAGTGAAGTGAATTGTCATCTGCGAATGGTGATAGAATGATAGAAGCAGGGGAAGTGACCGAAACAACAATGCGAGTGACAGGAGTGTTGCCCTGCAGATTCTATCACCTAATGAAGCAAGCTGTCATCGGCGAGTGGTGATAGAAACAGGGGAAGTGACAGAAACAGGGGAAGTGACAAAAGCAGTGTAAGTGACAGCAGTTCTGCTCCTGCGGCAGCACCAGCCGTGATGATAATTCGTTTCAGGAAAAAAGGCTATGGTGGAAAAATGGCCTGTCGTAGTACCAGGAGCTGCAGTCTCTTCTCCATCACTCCCTCCCAAGAAACAGGATGTCATCAGGGGACTGCGGTGACAGATGCTGTGGTTAGTGTCACGGACATGCTGTTAGTGTCACGGACATGCTCCATAGATTATAATGGGCATCAATTGTATCAGTGAAAAACATGGGTATAACACATACGTGAAAAATGGTTGTGTGAATATTGCTTAATGATAATGGTAAGATCAATAGAAATAAGTGAGTGGTATCATTTAGGACTTGTATCCATCATATGTTTATCTTCTCTGATTTATCGTTCATGTTGTAACCTCCTTAAGATTTCCCCTTATCGCAAAGACAATTACAAAGCAATACTCTTAACATATTTGCATGATTCAATCTTGGCATTGAGCACTGCTATTGCTGGCAAGACAGACCATGTTCTTTCATATCCTTCAGTTTGATACCCATCCAGCCTTTGGCATCAGGAAGGCCCATATGCTGTTATATGCAATGTAGCCAGTTGCATGCCTTGTCTTTCCTCATTCTTTTTTAATCCTTGACTACTTTGTTGCTAAAGTGAATATTGTAAACTTTTTGCACCTGTTTGAGTCAAGTAGCTGAATTAGTTTGTCTGTGTATGTAATATAAAGAAAATATATTTCTACATGAAATCTTGATTAAAACACAATTTTAATCAAAATATTTTATATATTTGCTTTCATTCATTTAAAAATGTTGGCAACAAAACCTTTTTCAGTTACAGCGTATCTCAAGAATTCCCCTATTACAGTGCCTCATAAAATATAACAAATAACCGATGGAGGTTCCTCAAGCTTGTCCTAGCACGCAGTTAGTGAAAAACGGACAGCACTATGATGCAATTGGCTAGGATGCTGTCCGAGTTCATCACGGACCCATAGACTTGCATTGGTGAGTTTGAATTGTGACACTTAGTCTTCAAAAAAGCAGGAAAATTGAAACAGTCCCATAGATATAATGGGTCAATATACAATGCATGTAAAACATGGCTAGAACACGTATGACATCAGAATGAGACCTTTATTGTATGTTTAGACAAGCGTATTTTCAGTCCGTGTTTTGTACATGCTTATTCATATGGGCTATTTTTCACAAGAGTTCATGAAAAATTGCAGTATGGGCTAACCTGGTCTGAGTTATTGACCAGACTCGTGCAAGTAAATAACAGGCAGCTTATGCACTCGTCCATTTTGGAGATGGGCACATGAAGCTGCTCATAGAGCCAGTCATGTATGCAATTTGTGGACATGACTGGCCTAAGTTACCATGGGCAGCTGACTGTAGATTACATGTCGCTACTACACATGCTGCTGAAACTCTGCCCACCACGATGTCTAATTTGCCCCTAGCAGGAAGGTAGAACATGTAGCATATGGCTGTATCTTTATTGGGTTGGTTGATCCTTATTGGTAGTCTGTTTTAACTAGAGCACACAACTTAGAGGAGACATTGGTCATCCATGCCATTAATGTTCTGTCTGTGATTTTCACAGGATCATATGCTTGTATTGGTACTTTTCATTCGTACTACTGGTAAAAAAAGGACGTCTCTGTAATTTTTGCACAGATTCATAGTCCGTGAAAAACGCAAACATGTGAACAGTTCTATAGACTAAAATGGGTACGTCTTCTGTTCATGAAAAACACAGAGCACATACGTGCAACATGGATGGCTGAATGGGGCCTAACATGAAGTTTACAAATATCTAATGAATGAGGGTAGCTGTTAGACACTGCTCTGTTCTGATATTTGTGGTACTGGAAAAACCAGTGCTGGAGCTATCCATGTCTGTGTGTTACATACTGTACATATAGCATCCCTATGCCGTCAGTGTGCCTCATCTGTGTGACATGTACCGGAGCCTGGAAAAAGTGATACAGTTTGCGCTGTGCTGAAGGCACCTCATATCATTGTCACCTGAGATCAGCATGACTAGGCGACAATGATGGGAGTTGTATTGAGCACCCACTGTGTACATCGTGTTTAAAATAAATATTTTTTAAAAAATATGGCTTGGACTCCCGTGTAGTTTTCAAAATCAACAGAAGGAAAGCTCACTGTTTGGGGCTGATGCTAATAAGCAGGAAAGGCGACAATATCTCAAAAATTTCCTAGGCTATTAATAACAGCTCACAGCTGTTTGCTTAGCCTTTACTGGTTAGTTTACAGGGAAACCCAGAAAAAAATGACGGGTCCTCCTATAAATTCTAACCAGCATAGGCTAAACAGATAGCTGTGGGCTGATAATATTATCCTAGGAAGGGGCCAGAGAAAATTCTCATGGTGCAAACGGTGTCTTAATAACCATTACCCTAGTTCATCGGCCAGCTCACACTGAACTGAGCATGTGAACAACTGGCAGTGACCGGTGGTAACCTCTATGACATTAATGCTTGTCACTGAAACTGCTCACCAAGCTCAGCTCAGTGTGTCTTGGATTCATGGTTGAGCAATCGCATCATGCCACTGCTCAGCCATATAATCCAGATGTAGCAGAGCTGGACTTCATCGTGGGACAAATGGATTGTCGCCAGACAGGTGAGGAATATGGTTTGTTATTATTTTAATTTTTACAGTAATAAATGGAAAAAGAGGTTGGCGTGCATTTATTTTAAATAAGAGTCTGTATCTTTCTTTCAATTAAAGGACTTTCTTTGTTATGTAATTTTTACAATATGACTATAAGGTTAGTAATGGGGGATGTCCTATAGACGACTCTCCATTACTTACCCACTGGGCTTGATGTCAGCTAACAATACAAATCTGCCATCAACCCTAACCCTATTACCCCACTTGCCACCACACTAGGGCAAGTGTGAAGAGTGAGGATAAGCAGCAGATTTGGTGCATATTATGGATGTGCCTTTTATGGGTCAGCAGAGGGCTGATGTTGTTAACCTGGGAGGGGGGCCAATATGCCTAGCCTCTTCCCAGGCTATTAATATCAGCCCACAGCTGTCTGTTTAGCGTTTGCTGGTTAGAATTTATAGGGGCGCCCCATAAACTAACCAGTAAAGGTTAAGCAAATATTGTAGCTGCCAGCTGGTATTAATAGCCAGGGATACTTTTGGGATATTGTCACCTTTCCCAGATTAGTAACATTAGCTCCCAGCCAGTTTTGAAAATTACACGGGAGCCCACCCCATTTTTTTTAACCCCTTCCTGACATCCGACGTACTATCCCGTCCATGGGACCCGGGCCCCTATGCCCATGGACGGGATAGTACGTCTACCGCGATCAGCGGCGCCCACATGGTGAGCGCCGCTGATCGCGGCCGGGTGTCAGCTGATTATCACAGCTGACACCCGGCACAATGTTTCAGGGGCAGTCACGGACCGCCTCCGACACGTTAACCCTTTGCACACCGCGATCAAACATGATCGCGGTGTACCGGGGGTTAAAGGGAAGCATCGGCAGGGAGGGAGCTCCCTCCGTGCTTCCCTGAACCCCCCACGGGAGCGCAATGTGCAGCGCTGCTGTGGGGGGCTCCTTTCCTACAGGCCCCCGAATCCAAGATGGCGACGGGGGCCTGCAGGAGGCTGGCTTCCTCAGTGCCTGCAAAGCGCAGGCATGAGGAAGCCTTCTGCACTGCCTGTGCAGGACAGTGATGTCCCACCTGGGACTATGTAATAAAGTTAAAAAAAAATTTAAAAAGTGTTAAAATAATTTAAAAAAAATCGCCAAATAAATTAGAAAAAAAAAAAAATATTCTCCCAATAAATCCATTTTTTGGAAATAAAAAACAAACAAACAATAAAAGTACACATATTAGGTATCGCCGCGTCCGTAATGACCCGCCCTATAAAACTGTCCCATTAGATAACCCCTTTAGCAAACCCCTTAAAAAATAAAAATAAAAAACAAAGCAAAAAATAATGATTTATTATCATACCGCCAAACAAAAAGTGTAATAACGCGCGATCAAAAAGACGCATATAAATATCCATGGTACCGCTGAAAACGTCATCTTGTCCCGCAAAAAACGAGCCACCATACAGCATCCTCAGCGAAAAAATAAAAAAGTTATAGCTCGCAGAATAAAGCGATGCAAAAATAATTATTTTTTATATAAAATAGTTTTCATTGCATAAAACCGACAAAACATAAAAAAACGACCTAAATGAGGTATCGCTGTAACCGTACTGACCCAAAGAATAAAACCGCTTTATCAATTTTACCGCACGCGGAACGGTGTAAACGCACCCCCCCAAAAGAAATTCATGAAACGCTGGTTTTTGTTCATTCTGCGTCCCAAAAATCGGAATAAAAAGCGATCAAAAAATGTCACGTGCCCGAAAATGGTACCAATAAAAACGTCAACTCGTCCCGCAAAAAATAATACCTCACATGACTCGGTGGGTCAAAATATGGAAAAATTATAGCTCTCAATATGTGATGATGCAAAAACTATTTTTACAATAAAAAGCATCTTTTAGCGTGCGACAGCTGCCAAACATAAAAACCGCCATAAATAGTGAATCAAACACCCCGTTATCACCCCCTTAGTTAGGGAAAAATAATAAAATAAAAAAATGTTTTTATTTCCATTTTTCCATTAGGGTTAGGTCCAGGGCTAGGGTTAGGGTTAGGGCTAGGGTTAGGGCTAGGGTTAGGGTTAGGGCTGAGATTAGGGTTAGGGGTGTGTTGGGGTTCGGGTTGGAGTTAGAATTGGGGGTTTCCACTGTTTGGGCACATCAGGGGCTCTCCAAATGCAACATGGCGTCTGATCTCAATTCCAGCCAATTCTCAGTTCAAAAAGTCAAATGGTGCTCCTTTCCTTCCAAGCTCTGCCATGCACCCAAACAGTGTTTTACCCCCACATGTAGGGTATTAGCCTACTCAGGACAAATTGCAAAACAATTTTTGGGGTCCAATTTCTCCTGTTACCCTTAGGAAAATAAAAAATTGGGGGCAAAAATATCATTTTTGTGGAAAAAAATGATTTTTTTATTTTCACGTCCGAGCGTTATAAACTTCTGTGAAGCACTTGGGGGTTCAAAGTGCTCACCACACATCTAGATAAGTTCCGTGGGGGGTCTAGTGTCCAAAATGGGGTCACTTGTGGGGAGTTTCAATAGTTTAGGTACATCAGGGGCTCTCCAAACGCACATGACACCCGCAGACCATTCATCAAAGTCTGCATTCCAAAACGTCACTACTTCCCTTCCGAGCCCCGACGTGTGTCCATACGGTAGTTTTCTCCCACATATGGGGTGTAAGCGTACTCATGACAAATTGGACAACAACTTTTGGGGTCCAATTTCTCCTGTTACCCTTGGGAAAATGAAAAAATTGGGGACTAATTGATCATGTTTGTGGAAAAAATACGATTTTTTTATTTTCATGCCCGGGCATTATAAACTTCTGTGAAGCCCTTGGGGGTTCAAAGTGCTCACCACACATCTAGATAAGTTCCTTAGGGGGGTCTCGTTTCCAAAATGGGGTCATTTGTGGGGGGTTTCCACTGTTTAGGTACATTAGGGGCTCTCCAAAGGCAACATGACACCCGCAGAACATTCCCTCAAAGTCTGCATTCCAAAACGTCACTACTTCCCTTCCGAGCCCTGACGTGTGTCCATACAGTAGTTTTCTCCCACATATCGGGTATCAGCATACTCAGGACAAATTGGACAACAACTTCTGGGGTCCAATTTCTCCTGGTACCCTTGGGAAAATAAAAAAAATGGTGACTAAAAGATCATGTTTGTGGAAAAAATACAATTTTTTTATTTTCACGTCCGGGCGTTATAAACTTCTGTGAAGCACTGGGGGGGGGTTCAAAGTGCTCACCACACATCTAGATAAGTTCCTTGGGGGGTCTAGTTTACAAAATGGTGTCATTTGTGGGGGGTTTCCACTGTTTAGGTACATCAGGGGTTTTCCAATCGCGACATGGTGTCCGATCTCAATTCCAGCCAAAAACGTCAAATGGCGCTGCTTCCCTTCCGAGCTCTGCCATGTGCCCAAATAGTGGTTTATCCCCACATGTGGGGTATCAGCGTACTCAGGACAAATTGCACAATAACTTTTAGGGTCCTGTTACCCTTGGGAAAATAAAAATTGGGGTGAAAAGATCATTTTTGTGGAAAAAATATGATTTTTTAATTGTACCACTGTACGTTATAAACTTCTGTAAAGCCCTTGTGGGTGCAAAGTTCTCACCACTATCTAGATAAGTTCCTTGGGGGGTCTAGTTTCCAAAATGGGGTCACTTGTAGGGGGTTTCCACTGTTTAGGTACATCAGGGACTCTCCAAACGTGACATGGCGTCCGATCTGAATTCCAGCCAATTTTGCATTGAAAACGTCAAACGGCGCTCCTTCCATTCTGAGCTCTGCCATGCGCCGAAAGTCGTTCCCCCCACATATCAGGTATCAGCGTACTCAGGACAAATTGCATAATAACTTTTGCAGTCCAATTTCTCCTGTTACCCTTAGTAAAATAAAAAAAATTGAACCTGAAGTATTTTTTTTGTGAAAAAAAGTTAGATGTTCATTTTTTTTTAAATATTCAAAAAAATTCCTGTGATGCACCTAAAGGGTTAATAAACTTGTTGATTGTGGTTTTGAGCACCTTAAGGGGTGCAGTTTTTAGAATGGTGATTTAAGGGCATAAAAATTCAAAGTTGGAAAATTGCAACATTTTCAAAATTTTCGCCAAATTTCCGTTTTTCTCACAAATAAAGGCAAGTTATTTGAATGAAATTTTACCACTATCATGAAGTACAATATGTCACGAGAAAACAATGTCAGAATCACCGGGATCCATGGAAGCGTTACAGAGTTATGACCTCATAAAGGTACAGTGGTCAGAATTGTAAAAATTGGCCCGGTCATGAACGTGCAAACCACCCTTGGGGGTGAAGGGGTTAAATAATTTACTTTACACACGATGTGTACATTGGGTGCTGAATACAACTCCCATCATTGTCATCTGGTTGCATTGATCTCAGGGAGACCAGGTGACAATGATCAGTGTGCACGTCTGCAAGAGGTTTTTCCGCTCATGCTGCTGATAAAAAACGGAAATGTCAGCGTGTTTTGCCCACGGACACATGGTCACACACTGACATGTGTGATATGTTTGTAAGTGTCTCCAGTATGTGTGAAAACTGTCACCAAATGTACCAGAGACACTGATGTGTGAAGGAGGCCTAAAATACATTCCTCTTGATATGCACTCTGCAGTATCATGTGTGATTTTGGTTGTTAATCTTGTCATTTGATGCTTTTATTGAGAGTCTCAATCTGGACTCATATGATTTACTTCCTGTCGATTCCAACAAGTCAACTGGATGTATGTCACGTCACATGGGTGATTTATGCTCTGGCATTTTTTCACATGCAGTATCTGTTGTGTTCTCTAGATGTATCCACTGTAATATGATTGGCATGCACAACATGGAAAGTTCAGGTTTATAACTGAGCCATTAGAGAAAATATGAGCTGTTTTGCGCTCCCTATAAGTTTCAATTGGATGGAATATATTGTGGCAAGTCATTTACAACATTACAAATTCCTGTTAAATTGAGTTGTCAGCAAATTTCAAAGAACGAAACCATTAAAGATGTTCATATGTTGGAAAAAAAGTTGATGTGTACTTGCTCCAAATTTCATAACAGAAATTTCAGACTGATCCTTGGCTTTCAGCTGCAGATTTGCAGGAGGATTAGTCCCTTTAAATCCACATACTACTAACAAGGCTTTTGGGCGGAATCCGACTGGGAACCTCATCAGAAAAAAACATGGCTGTGTGAACAGAAATATGGTTTCCCCATTATAAAAAAAAATTACCTAAATTTGTAAGTATTTTTAGTGCAGATTTTGCATTGTGTGCAAAATCAGTGCAAAAAAATATTGTGAACATATGCTGACAATGGCAGATAAGTCATGTAAAAATCACATATGGTGGTGTTCATTAAAGTAGTATAACAAAAAAGTGAACTTTATTTCCATCTCGTGGTGGCTGGCAAGTGTTCACTGACTGTGGCAGAGGCTTCTTGACAGTAATCCCTCCCCAACCCCTTGTTCCCTACATAAATGTAAATTACTGAGTATGCACAGTGAATTTCAGAGTTGGCACATGTGCAGTGACTGTCCCTGCTGTGGGCAGTGAAAGTCAACATAGCCTTCTGAATGCATTCCACAGGCTCTGGATTTTCACAGTGATATAAAGGACATTAGGCACTTTAGTCAAGTCAAAAGGGAATTGGGTGATGAGAAGGCACTCCTAGTGGACACCCCCCAATATGGTGTGAGATAGAATTAACATTCATTCATTCATTCATTCATTCAGCTATGCTGCAACTCTGTGGGCAACTTTAGGTATTTTTGCACTGATGTTTATTTATTTATTTTCATCATTTATATAGCACCATTAATTTCACAGCGCATTGTATACATTATCGGCACTGTCCCCGATGGGGCTCACAATCTATATTCCCTATCAGTATGTCTTTGGAATGTGGGAGGAAACCGGAGTACCCGGAGGAAACCCACACAAAATTCATATGCTATTCATGGTCTTATTGTGTGAAAGATGATTACTGGCTCTCATTATATTGCTTGTCCACTGCTTTGCCATAGGATAATGATGGGAAACACCTACAAATATTGCACAGTATACAATATTAAATCTAAAATAAATACTTTATTATTATGATACATGGTGCAGTATCACGGTACACACCTGTGGCCCGTTGTTATCAGGAAAATACATGCCACACTCCTCAAAACTCATACACACACACTGCGGTTCCCCAGACATGCCCACTGAGGCAACCAGTGCTGCCATTTCCTGAACCACCCCAATTTGGGTTGCCGCCCCCTCCTGGGACTCCTCCCCTTTTTGGGTTACCACGCCAATTTGGGTCATCGCCCCCCTCTGGGACGCAGCTTCTTTTTGGGTTACCACCCCAATTTGGGTCATCGCCCCCTTCTGGGACTCCACCCCTTTTGGGCTAGCACCCCGATTTGGGACTCCACCCCCTTTTGGGCTACCACCCCGGTTTGGCCCAGCACCCCCTTCCGGGATTTCCCCATGTCCGTTATACCGGTCTTCTCAGACCACAGTTCACACAACACAGTTTATGCCTTTTAACGATGCCACACAAGTCCTTGCTGGCACCACCACAGCTCCTGCTGTCACCGATCACTGACACCACCGGCTGCTGTTCATACACAGCGGCTGGTGTCCTCTTCGTAACCCCGCCGAGTTACAGGAAGCTGCTTGTCCCCTTCATATCCCCGCCGACTTACAGGAAGCCGCTTGTCACCTTCTTGACTCCCACTGAGCCACCACAGGCTGAGTTGAGAAAAGAAAAAAACACCACACAAAAAACTCACGTGTCCTTTCTGTGTGCTATTCAGGACGTACCATCTCCGCCTGAGACCGTCCAACACACAGGGCGCACCGGGTGCTATTCAGGGAGCCGACCCTCTTCCCAGGGTCTCCCAACACACCGGCCTCACCAGGTCCAGGGGCTCGGCGGGTGCTATTCAGGACATCCGTCTCCACCTGAGACTACCCAACACTTACGCCTCACCAGGTCCAAGGTCATACCACATGCTCCAGGGAGACAATTCTCCTAGAATCTCCCAACACTGACCCTCCAGGACCTTGCTCACTGAACCCTCCAGGTACACAGTCTTTATCACTGACCCCGGTCAATACAACACGAACACCCGTCCGTTACCTGTGTCGGCCACACAGGTCCTCGGATACCTCTTCTCCACAGAGGCACCCTATCAATCACCAGTCTCTTTCTCACTGACCCCGGTCAGTACAACACGGTTTTCACGACCATCACTTGCTGGCCGCGCAGGTTCTCGGACCCCTCTACCACAGAGGTATCCTATAAGTCTCTTTCTCCTGGGGAAACAGCCGCATTGGGCTCACCGATCCGGACAGTGCCTTACTCACTAGGCCGCCCCACGGTTCCAGAACCACAGCCGGGCAGTGGCTTCCCCAACCGTCAGCCCTCCTGGCTCAGCCTTGCCAGCACTGTAACATATGCCTTCGGAAACCGTTGCCCTTAGCAACCGAAACTTTGCAGTCCTTTTCCGTTGCCCCTAGCAACAAGGCTACAATATTGCCCTTTGCAATTCTCCACCAATTGTGAGGTAGCGCTGTCATTTAAGTAAGGGATCACTCACTTGGCAGCCACAAAATCAGATCCGGCACAGATTTTCCATAAACACAGAACTGTCCATGCGGTTTATTAAACATCATAAACCATGACCAGCAATATATAAACAGCATAGCATCCATGACAGAGCTTCACTCTGTTAGCAATGTCCAATACGCAGGCTTTTCAGCCTCACAGTTATATTTCACCCCGTCAGGGTTCTCTCATGGCTGCTTCTCCATACTGCAGACATTAATTCCCTCCAGGGAACTCTCAGGCACTTGCAGCCATTAAACACAGCGTCCACACGTGCTGTCAGGCAGGAAGCCCCATCTCAGCGGGACCTTCCACACTGGACCAACCGGGTCCAAGCATTCACTTCATGTGACCTACCCTGGCCTCATTTTATGGCTCATAGCTAAGCCCACCGGGTCACATGACCCTGATCTCATCACAGGTCCTTCAATCACTTACACACTCTTTACAACATTGTTCTTTAAACACACCCCCTGGGTGGGTTTGTAGGTAACTGGCCCGCCCATCTCCCTAGTTACCTGGAGACTTCTCCCTGTCACATTAAAGCAGCACCTCAGCAGTATCACTGCTGATCAACACATAAGTCTCCATCTCAAAGCCACCCACTTTGAGATACATAATGGCCATTCAGTATTCTGCCATTCATCCTTTCTCCTGGGACATCCACACAGCGCCCCCTAGCGGACACAGTGGTTACTACACCACACTAGTAATACAGAGTAAATAAATAATCTACACTGAGTAGCATAAAGTAAGGCCCAGCAAAGAGGAAGGACTGTAAAAACACCCAAAATATACATTAAATAATCAGTAAGCATAGAAAACAGTACATTAAAGTAAATGCAAACCGTGAGATGGAACACAACCCCTAAGTGAGCCACAAATATTGTGGATAAGTAGTACACAGTAATAATTATCAGATTAATATACTCTGACGCAAAGCAGTGTAAAGTAAAACCCAACAGAAAGCAGGGAATGTAATAACACCCAAAGTACTTATCAAATAGCCGGCAAGCATAAAAAGAAATGCACAAAATTACATGCAAAGCCAGAACTGCAGCACAACCCCATCATATGTTTTGCATATAGCTTACTCATGGGAGAATGGATTTTGAAAATAATGGTAAAACAGCTGTGCCAACATGTGAATACAGTCTAAAAGCTTAATAAGCACAAGAGTTTATGATCAGTCAAACCAACAGTATTACAGTATTTTGGGGTTTAACAAAGAAAAACCAGGTGCGGAACCTATATAAGGACGGTAGGACAGACAGGGTTACGTTAGATCTGTCCAGGGTCTCCCCCCCTTCCCTAGTATTTGGTTCCCCTTCCCTTATTCCTTTGTGTTGCACTTAGCCTGGCCTACACTGTGTGACATTATCAGACACCCTTCATGTTTGTAAAAGAAAAACAAAAACGTGGGGTTTTTTTGGTGTGTTTTTCTGTGTGGGTATATTTTTCTTTTGCTGGGTTCATGGATCCCATTGCTGTGCTGGCAGAGCAGCTGAATAGGTTGTCACTGGAGGTGACTGACCTTCATTCTGAGGTTCAGTAGCAGCGGCTGCAGGCTCCTACTGTGGGGGGACGTTGTAGGTAGGCAGGTCCAGCTTGAACTCAAAAATGCCTTCCCAGACAGGTTTGTTGGGGGTAGGGACAAGTTTTTTGTGTTTAAAGAGGCATGAAAATCGTACTTTAAACTGCGTCCTTACTCCTCTGGAGATAAGGAGCAACGAGTAGGAATTGTTATTTCACTGTTTCAGGGATAACCTCAGTCCTGGGCTTTTTATCGACCACAGGATTCTAAGTATCTGCAGTCCGTGGAGGAGTTTTTCAGGGTCTTGTCTATGATGATCCTGACCGTACTTCCTTGGCTGAATCACATTCTGCAGGGTAATCATTCAGTAGAGACTATAGCTCTGAATTTCGAAGGTGGTCAACTGATACCAAATGGAATGACCCAGCTCTAAGAAGCCAATTCCTTCAGTGACTCACTGAAAAGATAAAGGACTCATTAGCAGTGTATGACACTACAGTGCCTTTGGAGGCTGCCATGTCCTTGGCTATTCGGGTGGATAGACGCCTGAGGGACAGATGGGTAAGACCACCTGCTTCTGAGCCCTCTTTCTGGGACAAGATCATGGTGTTGGAGGAAAGGTCCAGGTGTGAACCTATACCTGTGGAGTTAGAGGAACCCATGCAGTTGGGAGGTGTATTTACGTTGCATGTCTCTCCCGACATTTTCAAGAAAAAGAGTGTATGTTTTTTGTGGGAGGATGGGACATTTTATTGGAGCATATCCTGCAATCCCAAAACAAAAAGAGACTCTATTAACACTTGGGAGCCTTGAGCTTGATAATCAAGGGGTGTGTTCATCTTCAACCTGCAATTCTTGTTTTGTCCTGACTGCAGAGGTGGTGCTAGAGAGGAAGTCTGAAAACATTTCTGTCTTTGTAAACAGTGGAGCTGGAGTCAGTATGGTGGATGCTGAGTTTGCTAGAACTCATGGTTTTGTCTGATCTAACTTGGCTAAACCTATTCCTATTTGCATCATTGACTCAGCACCACTTGCACAGAGAACACTGACACAAATTGTTAATAACATAAGACTGAAGGTGGGGTCTTTTCATTATGAAATATTCCCGTGTTATGTCCTGAAGGGTCTCCACACTTCAATGGTTCTGGGTTTTCCCTGGTTGGTGAAGCATAATCCAACTGTGGATTGGCGATCCAGAGAGATTGTAAAGTGAGGAGATTACTGTCATGGTAACTGCCTAAATGTTTACCCTTCTGCTGTATGTATCTACAGGGTCCTTACTGTCATTTTTGTCTGACTTCGAGGACCCTGTCCCAATTTTGTAGATGGGGGTAGGTATCTTCACCTTGTACACTGACCTACCCTTCGGGAGGTTATTTGTGCTGTCTAATTTGCACTGCAAAGTAATTAGAGAATTTCATAACTCTGTACTTGCTGGCCACACAGGTGGTAAGGCAATTACGAACTTCTTTTCTTCTCGTTTTTGGTGGCCAGGGTTACATTGGGATGTGGTTGAACAAGTGTCTGCCTGCAATGTTTGCACACGTTCTAAAGTACCGCATACCCATCCATCTGGTCCTGTTTTACCACTACCTTTTCCAAACAGGGTTAGGGGAGACAGGTATAAACATATGACTGTCAATAAATGCGTGCCAGGTCCAGACCTGAATGCGAATGACTTTGTGTGGTTGTGCACCAAGAATTTCAGGTTGAGGGTTCCTTCCTGGATGTTGGGACCTAGATTCATTGGTCCCTATAAGATAACCGCCGTCTTTGGTCCAGCAGTGTTTTGTCTTGAGCTACCTCAGATCCTTAAGGTCTACAACAGTTTTCACAGATATTTGCTAAAGAGATATGTATAACCCCTTGAAACCTCACCCCTACTGCCTCCCCAATTTTGGTTCATGGAAAACTAGCGTTTCAAATTTCGAGGATTGTAGATCCTCGCCTCCGTCATCATTCCCTACAATACTTGGTGCATTGGTGAGGTTATGGTCCAGAGGAAAGGATGTGGGTTTCTGCATCAGAGGTGAACGCCCCCAGGCTGGTTTGTTTGTTTCACACCTCTTATCCTGAGAAACCTGGTCTTGAGTGTCCGGAGGCCACTTGTGGAAGGTGGGATACTGTCACGGATGTGTCAGAGGCTGCAGACTATTGCACTGCATCTGTCTGCAGAAGGTCTCAGCAGTTTGCATTGCAGACTAGTGGCCACCTCCCCCGGTGCTAATGGCCAGACCTGGACCTGGGTGTTTATAAATCCCAACTTCCTGTTTGGAGTTGTAGGTGATATTTCCTATTTTCACTTCTCTTTTGAGACTTGGAGCTGTAGCAGTCTGCCAGTGTCCTCTTGGAGTTTGGAGGGTGTCGGCTTTTCTCTATGAGCCTACTCAAGCTATGTGTCCCCCTTGTTTCATTTATCCTTACTGTCTTTAGTGTTAGTGGGATTGACTAGTGCATATCCTGTCCTTCCCGATGCCGGGCTTATCACCAGGGTCACACAGGAATTAGGCATCTTGCTCGGCGATAGGAGCAGAACCTATGTTGGGCGGTAGGACAAACAGGGTGACATTAGATCTGTCCAGGGGTTTCCACTTCCCCTTCCCTTATCCCTTTGTGTTGCACTTATCCTGGCCTACACTGTGCATGACAGTATATCAGTTTTTACAATCAAAGTTTCATCGGTGTTTTTCACATATGGATAAATAAATAAACTACAAAGCTTCTCCTATCCATAATATTAATTATGGACAGCACATGGACTGCACAATTATGGCATCCGTGTGTTGTCCTTGGTTTTAATAGACCCATAGACTTGTATGGGAGATTTACATTCAGGACACTGGTAAAAATAGACATTTATCTGATTTTTTTTTTGCTGAAATGCAATATACAAAAAAATTACATGTGCAGGGAATGTTAGTTAGGTAAGTAGGTAAGGTAGTTAGGTCCAGAAATATTTGAACGGTTACCGAATCTTTGTGATTTGGCCTCTGCATGCCACTGTTTTGGACTTGAAATGAAACCACTTCGATGAAATTGAAGTGTAGACTTTCAGGTTTAATTAAAGGGCTTGAGCCAAAATATCCTGTGAAATATTTTGGAATTGCAACCACTTTTCTATAAAACTTCCTCTTTCTAAAGGCTCAAAAGTAATTGAACAAATTACCTTTACCAAAATAAAATGTTATTTTTTAATACTTTGTAGAGAATCCTTTGCCGGCAATGACTGCCTGAAGTCTGGAAGCCATGGATGTCATCAAACGCTGGGTTTCCTCCCTTGTGATGCTTTTCCAGGCCTTTAGTGCAGCTTGCTTCAGTTATTGCTTATTTGTGGGTCTTTCTGTCTTAGCCCCTTCACACCCTAGACTTTCACCTTCAAGGTCAATTTTTTCAATTCTGATCAGCATCAAATTATGTGATAATAACTCTAGAACACTTTAACATTTTCCAGTAATTCTGACATTGTTTTATCATGACATGTGGTACTTCATATTAGTGGCAAATTTAGGTTGATATGATTTGAGTTTGTGAGAATATCAAAAATCTGACAAAAAAAATGTGAAAATTTTGCAATTTTCAAGCTTTGAACTTTTATGCGCTTAAACAAGATAGTTGTACCACACAAAATAGATAATAAATAACATTTACCACATGTGTAATTTAGATCAGCATCATTTTTTAAACCATTTTTTTTGTTAGGAAGTTAGAAGAGTTAAAAGTTTATCAGCAAATTCTCATTTTTTCCATCAAAATTTACAAAACCATTTTTAGGGACCATATCCTTTTTGAAGTGACTTTGATGGCCCTATGTAACAGAAAATATCCAAAAATGACACCGTTTTAAAAACTACGTCCCTCAAAGTGCTCAAAATTTTACTTTTCCCAACCAAAATATTGATTACCTCGCAATTTTGCATTTTCAAAACAGGATAAAATGGACTATACAGTTTGTTTTGCAGTTCTCCTGAGTATGTCAATATCCCATATGTGGTGGAAAACTAATATATGGGCGCACGGCAGGGCTCAGAAGGGAAGGAGCACCATGTGACTTTTGGAGTTCAAAATTGACTGGAATAGATAGCAGATGCCATGTCGCGTTTGCAGAACACCTGATGCATAAACAGTGGAAACCCCCACAAATTATCTCATTTTGGAAACTACACCCTTCAAAGAACTTATTTAGAGGTGTGGGGAGCACCTGGAACCTGCAGGTGCTTCACAGAATTTTATAATGTTGATCTATGAAAATAAAAAATCACATTATACCCACAATATTGCTTTAGTCCCAAATTATTCATTTTTCACAAGGCTAACAGGAAAAAATGGACGATACAATTTGCTGTGCAATTTCTCCTGAGTACACCAATGCCCCATATGTGTTGGAAAACTAATGTTTGAGCACACGGCAAGACTCGGAAAGGAAGGAGCACCATTTGACTTTTAAAGTGCAAAATTAGCTGGAATCGATGGAGGATACCATGTCTTGTTTGCAGAGCCCCTGATGTGCCTAAACAGTAGAAATCCCCCACAAATGACCCCATTTTGGAAACTACACCCCTCAAAGAACAATCTTATCTAGATGTGTTTTGAGCACCTTGAACCCACAGGTGCTTCACAGAATTTTATAATGTTGAGCCGTGACAATTAAAAAATACGGTAACACTTTTGTGGGAAAAATATATTTCAGTCCCAGATTTTTCCCTTTTTACATGGGTATAATGAGAAAATGGACCTCAAAATATGTTGTGCATTTTCCCCTAAGTACATCATACCATATATGTCATGTAAAACTACTGTTTGGGCACATGGCAAGGATCGGAAGGAAAGAAGCACCAATTGAATTCTAGAGCGCAATTTTGGCAGCAATAGATTGCAGAAGCCATGTCACATTTGAAGAGCCCTTGACATGCCAAAACAGCAGAAACCCTCACAAGTGACCCCAATTTGGAAACTGCACCTTTTGAAATCATCTAGTGTTGTATTGAGCATTTTTAACCCTCAAGCAATTCAGAGAATTGTGTAACTTTGACCTGAGTCAATGGAAAATTGCAATTTTTGTTCCACAAAAATGTTGCTTTAGCCTCAAGTTTTTAATTTTCAAAAAGGATAATAGGAGAAAATGAACCGTTTGTTCGCAAATTTCTCTTGAGCAAGCCAATACCCCATATGTTGTTGAAAACTACTTTTGAGGCACAGTAGACGTAAACATTTGATGTGGCTTACATTGAGGAGAAATAAAGAATGGAAAATAAGAAAATAAAAAATAATGAATAAAAAATATGAAGTAATTTTTAATATACAATTAAATAAAAAAAATTAAGACTGAATGAGGGACGATAATGCTAATAATAAGAAAGTTTTTATTAAAAGTGAATTGGCAAGAAATTGGCACTATGTGCAAAAAGTGCCCGCACACATAAAATATAAAACAATTAGAAACAGAAAAAACACAAATAATTAAAACAAGAATGGGACCACACATAAATTGTAAGGTGTAAGGGGACTATGTTCCTATGAGTAACAATACAGTGGGGAAAAAAGTATTTAGTCAGCCACCAATTGTGCAAGCTCTCCCACTTAAAAAGATGAGAGGCCTACAATTGACATCATAGGTAGACCACAACTATGAGAGTCAAAAGGAGAAAACAAATCCAAAAAATTACCTGGTCTGATTTGGCAACATTTATTTTGCAAATTATGGTTAAGTATTTGGTCATTAACAAAAGTTCATCTCAATATGTTGTCATATATCCTTTGTTGGCAATGACAGAGGTCAAACATTTTCTGTAAGTCTTCGCAAGGTTGGCACACACTGTTGGTGGTATGTTAACCCATTCCTCCATGCAGATCTCCTCTAGCACAGTGATGTTTTGGGTCTGTTGATAGCAACACAGACTTTCAAATCCCTCCTTTTCTATAGGGTTGAAATCTGGAGACTGGCTAGGCCACTCCAGGACCTTCATACGCTTCTTACAAAGCCACTCCTTCATTGCCCTGATGATGTGCTTGGGATCATTATCATGCTGAAAAACCCATCCACATTTTATCTTCAATGCCCTTGCGGATGGATAGAAGTTTGCACTCAGAATCTCTCGATACATGATCCTATTGATTCTTTAATGTACACGGATCATTCGTCCTGGTCCCTTTGCAGAGGAACCACCCCAAAGCATGATATTGCCACCTCATGCTTTACAGTAGGTATGGTGTTCTTTGGATGCAACTCAGCATTCTGTTTCCTCAGACAGAGGAACCTCTTAAAGAAGAAGTTACAGGTCTGTGAGAGCCAGAAATCTTGCATGTTTTTAGGTGACCAAATACTTATTTTTCACCATAATTTGAAAAATAATTCTTGTCAAATCAGACAGGGAGATTTTCTGGATTTGTTTTCTAATTTTGACTCTCATAGTTGTGGTCTACCTATGATGTCAATTACAGGCCTCTCTAATCTTTTTAAGTGGGAGAACTTGTACAGTTGGTGGCTGATTAAATACTTATTTTCCCCACTGTACATCCCAGAGGAATAGATGAAAAATAGTATTTAAATAGTAATAGTAAAATAGTAATAAATTAAGTCCCTGATAATACCAAACAATTATGCCACAAAAACATATCATCAAATAAATACATACAGACAAATAATTTTCTATGGAAATATACCTAATATAAAAGTGATAATGCTACTGCTCAAAAAAAATCTCATGATTTAGTCAAACAAGTCCCATAGTAAAATATCAGAAGTCAAGGACTAAATAGGCAAAATATAGGAAATTACGGTGTATATATATATATATATATATATATATATATATACAGTATATACACTCACTGGCCACTTTATTAGGTACACCATGCTAGTAAGGGGTTGGACCCCCTTTTGCCTTCAGAACTGCCTCAATTCTTCGTGGCAGAGATTCAACAAGGTGCTGGAAGCATTCCTCAGAGATTTTGGACCATATTGACATGATGGCATCACACAGTTGGCGCAGATTTGTCGGCTGCACATCCCTGATGCGAAT